>NC_140284.1:9778313-9830813 GCF_964030765.1 Micromesistius poutassou | reverse complement strand
CTTCCCCACAAAGACTCTGCTCATCAATTGTCCTCCGTCATTATTCGCCCCTTTTATGCCGCAGGGCTTTTGTAGCTTTTGTTGGTTTCTCGCTGTCCAACTCCAGCGTTTCAGTCGGACGCTGTTAAAGAATATGAAACATATTCTTACAAGAATAAAACGAGCTAAAGTATAGTAATGGAGGGGTTGTTGATACTCATAAATTATATTGTTTATACTGGGGTTGCTGCATGGGGTTATGAGTGTGTTTTGGTTTATGTCGTCTAATTATTGCTTTGTTTCTACGTTCTAAATGCATTTATTGACATGATACATTCTAGAATAGTTGAATTTCCATATGAACTAGTTATATCAAATTGCTTCTCTGTGTATGTTTACTCGTTTATGGGATTGCAACCCCTCTATTGGCCGACATGGTCACATGGTCTGCTAACTTTATTCAGTTGACACCAAGTAGGAGGGCTTTATGGAGGGTGGAAAAAAGACAACTCGAGAAAAATTAGTATTTTCTACCTTCAGAAATTAATGGCCATGAGTTCGTATATGGTGAACTCAAAATATGTGGACCCAAAATTTCCTCCTTGCGAGGAATATTCACAGAATAACTATATATCCGACCAGGGCTCGGACTTCTTCAGTCCAGCGCAGGACACAGACTTTCAGCAGCACCCAGGGCTCTACACACGGCCAAATTACGCGGATCAGCCCTTCAGCTGCGCCACCACCGTGCAGGACGGCGCGCTGCCGCCTCGGGGTCATGTGCACGACGCAGCCGGCCGCCCCAGCCCGTTCACCGGCGGCCGGGATGAGCAGAGTTCCCCGGTCCAAATGACCGGTCCCCGGACTTGTGGACAGGAGCAAAACACAAAGAGCCAAAACGGGATACAAGCCAAGCTGCCGGCCGTAGTTTATCCCTGGATGAAGAAAGTCCACGTAACTACTGGTAAGATTTCCTTTTGCTTCCACAAAATGATTTTTTTTGGTGGCCGGCTGAGGGTCTCCTGTTTAAAGGGCTTGAGAATTCATCAGTGTAATATTTATGAGAGTCTTTGAAGGCCTCACCAATTACACAAGTCATAAATTTTTATTGCCCAGGAAATAGGGCACTAGGTCTGTGCGCTCTTAAAGCGCTCCTGGCGCGTTGTAATAGTGTTCAGGTGAACTAGTTTGAGGGGGAAAGGGAGATACTGTAGAGTTACATTCCTGCCCTGGACTCGTGGTGGTGGGGCGGAATGCCTGGAAGTTTGGAAGAGTTTGGTGTAAATATTCCAGCTATGTTGTTGTTGTTGGTTGTGCGGTACTCTGAGGTGACATTTGGGTTCACTTTACTCTTTGTTTCCCCACAGTGAACCCGGATTACACCGGATCCGAACCCAAACGCTCCAGAACAGCGTACACCAGACAGCAGGTTTTGGAACTCGAGAAGGAATTTCATTTTAACAGGTATCTGACTAGACGGAGGCGGATTGAGATTGCACATACTCTTTGTCTCTCGGAGCGGCAGATCAAAATTTGGTTTCAGAACAGAAGAATGAAATGGAAGAAAGACCACAAGCTGCCCAACACCAAGGGCCGCTCTACGCCGGCGGCCAGCCATATGCAAAGTATTCCGAAGGAGAACCAGACTGATATCACAAGTTTATAGAGTGGAGTTCAATTAACTGTACATTATACAAAGAGTGTGTTTGCCTTTTGCATGGACCTGAGTCGTTTTACGCAATTTCTATTCAACGAACTAATGACTCAAGAGGAGATGAACCAGAATAGAGTCAGAAATCAACCCCTTTTCCTCCAGGAGGTACGAGCATCGGGCCTGCTTTAGAAGGTTTAATCCTCCAATGGGCGCAGTATTACGATACCAACTTTTGATTTTTTGGAAATATATATAAAATACATACATTTTATCACCGACTTTATTGAAAGTAGTCACTCGTGCCCATGTGCATTGGTTCTGGGTTGTGGATCTGCTCGAAGCGTGGGTTACATTTTCTTTCTTCAAATTATACATTTAAAATATATATTTTTCTGTAATGGAAATACTCCATACTTAACGAAATATACTTGAAACATCAGTGGCATCACAACTCAGAAACATCGTTCAGTAATTCCGATAGAGGCCTACACACAAATCGTTTCTGTATTACATCGTTTAATTTATTTTGTACAACAATGCATTGAGTAGTTGATAAATATTGCCCAAACATTCCGATGATATTCGTATCTGAACACTATCCTGAGTGCCCTTAATCGGTTATAAATCTCTCTTGACATCTTTGTAAACAGTGTGTATTTTAAAAGGTTCGTTCATACCGCCTTAAACTCGAAATAAAATGTATGTTGTTCTTGCATGGCACCAAAATAATGCTCCTTAGATTCCTCTAATTCGAATGATATTTTTCCAGAATATTTAGAAAACGAATTCATTCTTTATTTCTTTAAGTATTTTTTTTTGTTATTTATTTTGTCAAACAATTGTATATTTTCGTGTAGCAAGTTTAAATTTATTCGATCAATGTTTTTTTATAATTGTAAATTCATTGGAACTCTTTATTAGCATGGTATTTACGCAACTCCTAGTCGACGTTCTTAGTTAACGTCGAATCCTAATCATTGACATCCATTCACACCAAACGAACCAGGGGCTTTAGCGTCACGTTCCGAGAGGTCTACTCATGTACTCTCCCACCACTCTCCCAGGAACAAAACGACGATTGTTTTAAGAAACTCCTCAGAATACGCGCTGTGGAGGGTTATAGCGATGAGAGGTGGAGAAGGTATTTAAGTGAAGTTCGACCATGGCAGCCGTGCAGGTTCAAGCAGGGGACACTTCTACTACAGCCTGAGACACATTTCAGCCGCGAGGACTGACCCCGGGTACCTGACCTCCTGCAGCCACGGCATTTCTCCCACACACGCGATGCGCGCTGATTGTAAGAAAAGAAAAAAACTAAACTAAAAAAACAAGGATTTATAGCTATTTTCCAGTGAATAGATTTCACGAGTTTAAAGGTATTGAAATATTTATTTGATCAGCTGCAGCCCTGCACCGTTCCAATGAATGCATTTGTCCCATGTCTCTTTGTTATTGTATTTTATTTTTGTACCGGCGTTTTACATTGTATTGTGCATCCAGATGTGAAAGTTATATTGGAAAATAAATATTTCTACCAACTATGGAGTTAATTGGTTACCAATCAGTTAATTGCGAAACATTTGATTAAACAAGATATGGTTATAATTCCCAATCCCCATTCTCGTATAATCAAAATAATAACTTCTGGAAAATACTTTTATGTAGGCCTACTGAATATAATATAAAGGTAGGGCAATATAAATGTTTTGCATATTGCAATTAAAACATCCCTCGGTGCAGATGTCTGCCAAAAAAGCGGCAAAACCCGAAGGCTCATAGATTTAATGTCCAGACGTTCAATGAGGAGAGGAGATGTAATTATTGAAGATAGGCCTAGTTATTCATGTACAATGAGTGTAGCTGTAAAATATTGATAATTAGCCCTGTGAAGGACTTGTTTCCATGTATATGAGATTAGCAGGCACGTTTTTGGCAAAAACGTTTATAAAACTTGATAGAAATCGTTCTGGAACAAATTGGGAAAAGTTTTATTGGTTTCAGGGATGATAATAATAGGCTCAGCATTAATACGATAGGGATATTTCACATAATTAATATAATGCACTTATGGGAGAAAGCACAAGAGCAATACATGAGCCTAGGCCTACTCAGCAGCACAAACAAATACGCAAACTAACAATACGCAATAAAGCCCAACTGTCAATATCCTACACTGTAGGACACTTAGCCACTAGTTCCCAGTGTCTCTCCATTGGCCTATGTGGAAGTAGGTCCATTAGTTGTAATGGCTCTCTGCAAACACCAAGTGTTGCCCACCGCTTTTATTGCTAAACTTTATAAGAAGAAATAACATCGTGTTACATGCCTACAAGCCAATTAACGACACTTAATTTGCATTTAGTCCTGATGAACAAGCCAGTCCTGCAGTGCGGAAAGCCTTCGGGTCTTCCTGCAGGCCTGGCAGGGGGTCCGGTGTACCTGGGTTCTGATAGACCCAGTAGGCCTACTCATATAGACCTGTAACTTCATCACAATACGTCTTCACTCAGATACCATGAGGAGGACGGCGAGATGCAGCCTGACATTTGAAACAAAAACATTTCCCTTTAAATGTTGGGCAGTGTGTCCGTCTCCATGACTACCAACAGGCCTGGGCTCGCCCGCGTGCAGGCTATATGAGCCGCCGTGGAAGTCCTGTCTGCTCATCCATGCGTGTGGCTTTGTAGTTACACGTGCACGCGCCTTATGGCTCCTGAATGGGCCGCGTAAACAAAGGTGATGGGTACCAACCGCCCGTCTGCTGGAGAGGCGACAGCACCCTCTCATTGGGGCGGAAAAACGGAGAATACAAAAAATGGGTGGGGGTGAGGCTTGCCCACAAGGGGTAGAAATCGTGAAACAATCATAAGCTGTATGTTTAAATGTATATCCAGTAACTAGTACGTTTTGATTACACCGGCATTGAGGAATAACCGTATCCAAAGATATGATTACATAATCGCATAGGGTGGTTTGCCCCGTGGTACTATCATCAAAGCGAAACAAACACTGTAGTGTATTTAGTGGACCTGCACACAAACATAACGCAATCAGGTCAGAGACGCCGGTGCGTGCAGCGGGAGCCACGTTGACCTACATGTCTGAGAGTAATAAACGCGAGCCAAAGGCACTGCCATTTCCAATGACATTGCACCGAATGTAGAATCCCCCGGTCGTCGCGTTGGCCATGGCTCTCACACGGCCATATTTGATTCCCAGCTGTTGGTAGCGGCCGCGCCGGGCGAAGACAGCCCCCCTAAGATGTATTAAACTGTGCTGTCTGCATTGTGAGATATAATTCCGGAGACTATACCACTAGGCTCTCTATGCTTGACCACGTGATTGTCTAAATAATTAATGCAGCACGTCCCCCTAGAAGCGCCGCGGCGTCATTAATCCAGAGGACTCTATCAGACTTGAAAACTGAAGCGATCCCCAAGAAAATAATATCCGACCGGTCCGGTACTCGGAGCGACTGTATCCGTCACTTTAGCGCAACATCCGAGGGGCAATGGATGCTTGGTAGGTAATTTTTCCGTTTTTCTGTGACTGTGGAAGTGAATGGCGATATGTGTCAAATTGATGATCTATTGCGCCCTTTGATGTGAGCGCTCTAAACAGATTTATAGTGTGTTGCAGTGTAGTCACATTTGTGTGTGTAAGGGTGTGTATGTTTTATTTTTAATACGCTGGCCATGCCATGTGTATGCTTGCACGTAGCCATGGATCTTAAATGATTCGTATAATCATTTTTTTTCTAATTACGAAAGAGTTGCTCGCTGACTATGGAATGGCCATTTTTGTTAAATACAATTGTGTAAGGCTCCTCCAGTCCGCAGTTTCACGATTGCAGAGGTAAAATGATAGTCTTTCTTCTAGGACAACATTTCACCCGGTAGCATACTATTACAATTATTTATGAATCAATTATCAATTTTATATTGCTAAAATAAAACAAATCACGTCGTTTCGTGATTGGCTGATAAATGTCGTGTGTAATTCGTAGTATTTTTTTTATTTGGTTGAAGATCAGAGTTTTATTCTGGGGAGTTGGAGGAACTTTGGGCAGGTTGGCAGACCTTTCTGGTAGTAAATAATTGGCAGTAATTTTTTTAAAGGGTGCTGGGCTGCTGGGGGGCCGGGCGAAAACTGTAAATCTTTCACTTTTATTACCCCCTGAACATATGCTGCGATGCTAGCGGGCCGAGCCTCTGTTCAGAGCCTCAGAGCCTCAGCTCAGAGCCTCTCTGCTCGGAGCCTTTGCTAAGAGCCCTTACTCGGATCCTCTGCTCAGAACCCCGGCTCAGAGCCTCTGCTCAGAGACCCGGTTCAGAGACCCTGCTCAGAGCCTCTCTGCTGGGAGCCTCTCTGCTCGGAGCCTCTCTGCTCGGAGCCCCGGCTCACTCACCGCGCCCCCAGCCTGGAGCGTTCACCTCCGCACCTCCATCCTACCAGGCGCTCAGCAACACAATCTCACACTTTTGAAATCATTTTACTTATTCTTCGTTGGGGAGAAAGACAATGCATTAATTTGTGTGCGACGTGAAGGCTGGAGAACAGTCTGCCGTCTGCAGCGACGTGTCAGACCGCTGGCTCGCCAAACAATAGAGGCATATTCTGTCCTTTATTTCCATACAATTTCGAGACTGAGTTCGAGTCCATTGTTGAAAAAGGGTATCGATACAAAGTATCATGATAAAATATAAAATGCATTAATAACGGTGACACAAAGGGCCTGTAACTGTGACTATTGTTCATGAGGTAAAGTAAAATTGTAAAATATTGTTCATAGCATCAGATTCATGTATAGGGCTATTTTGACTTTGCCTGGGCACACAATTTATTACACCCACAAACAAAACACATTGTTAAGAGCATTTAAAAAAAACAGCACAACAGACGTTTTATTGATGTAATCACAAGTCAGGAAGGAATTCATCGAAAACCCTAGATTTTGCCTGTTTCATGTCATCAAAGAATGTTGCAATGCCGGTTTAAGTGATGCAGGAACCCAGAAACCTGTACATATATAGGCTATAGTTATATGTAAGGTATAGGCCTGCATCTCAGATGGGGAAACAAACGCCACCCTTTATGAAAATGGATTCGTGAGGTAAGAAGCAGGCTGACAGAATACAATCTGATCACGTGAACAAATATACTTGTATCTCAAGGCAGTGCCTTTTGTCATCATAAAGGTTCCGAAACGCCTAAATCCTAATGCCAGCCCGACATATGTACAACCTATATGTTTTGAATTCCTGCAACATTTCCACGCTTGATTGATTGCCAGGGATCTTTTGGGGGAATACGGAGACCGTGTTGGCTTTTTATTGGTAGTTGAATGCGAGCCATTCCATTCTATCGGGAATACTGTCTGCATTGGTATATGGAAATGTCTGAAAAACAGCAAGATCAGGGTTAGGACAGCATTGTCTACAGAGAAAGGGTGAAGGATTTATTCTAGAGACTGCGTGGAAAGCAATTGAGTCTGAGGGGGCCACTGCTATATGATGAATTGATACACAGGTAAGCAATTGCATGGCAAAATGCAACCTTTAACCATGGGTTAATATAATGCAAGGAAATAAACGTGATTTATTTCATTCAAGAAGGCGATGCTTATTAGTATTGCTCTCGATGCCAATTAAATGGATATAGAGCCACGGCGGCTATGCATTTCAAAGCTGTAATGGATGTTTCAATATTTATTTTAAAATATTGCTGACAGAATGCTTGGATGTTTTCGAACAGTTTTCCTTTTTAAACGAAAGCCCACCGAACAGAAGAACTACGGGCAGAACTTTTCATTTTGTTCTGTTGGATCGTAAATCACGTTAATTTGTTGTCTTATCGTCAAGGTGCCGTAAGCTTGATTTATGTGGTTATAACTATGGCTTTGTTCACCTGCAACCTTATATTCTACATGTATTGATATTAGGCTGTGTATCTGGAGGGACACGGCGCTGGATGATGATATAGAATCAATGCAGATGCTTTCTATGTTTATTATTTCTGAGGACTTTAACCGTGGACCTTCATGTGTCGATGTATATTCTTTTAGGCCAGTTTAAACCAAACGATTGGCCTGAATCGAAAACGCTTTTACGATTCATTAGGCCACTGACTGTTGTGTGATAAGGATTTCTATGAGAATTCAGCTTTTCTAAAGTCGACTATTTGCCAAATGTATTAATGACAACAATTTTGAACAATGTTTTGGTTCTATGTAGGCTCGATTATACCAAATTACAAGCTATATTCGATGCTGTTCTGCACTGAATGCTGCGCTTCTCCAGACAAGAGACCTTTATATTTATCACAAATAGGCCTACTCCTCAATTAGGATCAAACACTGCTGTTACAAATCGACTAATCTGCTATATTCTCAGAAATGTGGAGCAGCGGCCTCGCCAAGAAACAAACAGCTTGATCCTCGACAGTAAATACAAATAAAAACAACGTACGTCGTCGACTATACTGTCTCATTCTGAAGACTTTCAATAATATTCAATATTATTTTGCAAACCCCCCCAAATATTTGTAATAATGATGACGCCGAATAACCTTTTGTTTGATCATGATGTGTACCCACGGTGCGTAGGCCGGCTAAGAGGCTGTGATGAAGTGCGTAACACGTCCTCATGGACCGCTCCACGCACAGGCCATTGTGCGCACCAAACTCACCGTAACAACGCGTAGGCGAAAACACTGCTGTGTGAAAAGACGTCCATGTCTGCCACTAGACGCGACACTATGTATTCAAAAGCCCTCAAAATAACACGTCCATGTAGTCCGAGGGCCCGATGTGGAGGCGCATGACCTACTCCTTAAAAAATATCCAAATGGAAGGCACTCTTTAATTTAACGGCTTAATATGCAATTTAAGTGCATATTCATTTTATATGACCATTATTTTCTATTCAAGGAGAGAAACTAGGAGATTCAGGATTCAATTAGGAGCCTTTAACAAGGCATTCCCTGGGATTTATCCCCTCCGTCTTCAGTCCCTGGCCGTCGACAGTCACTCCTCTCTCGGTGTATCCTGCAAAAGCCCGTCGCTCCGTCGTGGAGGATTGGAGAACGAACCGCTCGTTGTTCATTAAACTTTGTGGTAATGCTGAATGACCCAAAGGTCACCTAAAAAGCTTATGACTGCTAAATATTTGGTCTTGCTCTTTGTTCAAAAGTGCACATGCAACACATTTCTCTTGGAAGCCCGGGAGTGTTTTCTTGGTACGCAGGCCCATCTCACCATGCCATGGAAATCACTTTATTAGACTTGATTTTTTATTTTGTTTTAATTCACAAATTTGTCAACACAATATTTAACCCGTTTTTTTTCCCATGTAAATATATTGCCCGTGTTTATCATAAAATTGAAGTCCTATTATGATAAAACAAAAATATGTAATAATAATAACAAAATATAAATAGTAATAATAATAATTATATAATTATAATTAATAATATTCGTATTAATAAAAACCATGGGCCTAATAATAGTGTTATAAAGAGCTATACATCTATCTATCTTATTTGTGTCCGTTAGTGAAAGTAAACACAAGAGTGTTTAAACTAATTCCATGTTTGATTAAAATCCAAAACGAGTGAATGTATGGTTTGCTTCTCCCCAGGTCCAGATGTGAGCAGTGATGAATGCGTGAGGAGTAGGAAACACATCTGCGTAAATTACGGTGAGTGATATTTTTTTAATGAAAACAAAAACAGAATATGTAACAGCGAACCGATTTCCTAAATGAAAGGAAGCCGTGATTTAGACTAATATACCAGAGAGGCTGATGTCTTTGACCGACCGTAAATCACACACATGTTGGAAAAGCTCTTGGGCAAGGTAATAACAATGCACTAGGCCGAACATTTGGCAACTAAATGGTTTCTAAGGCAAACGAAAGCCTACTAAAACTTCAAAGTGTATGCCTCAAATAAGCCTTGTACCTCCTGACTAAAAACAACTATAAATAAAAATAAAACAAATAATCTAAAAACGTACCTTCGCGTTCATTAACTACTGATAATACCATGAATTGAATCTGCACGCCAGAGAAACCTGATAAAAAATCGTATCACGACATGCACGAATTCGATCTAAACGCAACAGAAAAACTGGTTGGATTCGCCTCTCCAGCTACCAAACAGCCCGGGACACGGGGCGCCTCGGCCGGCTGGCAGTCAGGAGGAGCCGCGACAGCCCGGCAGCAGGAGCCGCCCCTCAGCCGGGGCCCCCGTTTATAAACCCATTGCTCACATGCAGGCAGAGCTCATTGAGGATATCATTCTCCCCCTGCCTTCCACCTACGCTAAGTTTTACACTTCTAAGAGTTCCGCGTCTCCAGGAGGAGTATGGTGGGGCTTTGGAGTTCTCTCCAGGGCGTTTACAACCATCACATTTGCGGTCATAAATTCTGCTGCAGTCCACACTGACAGGTGCAATTGTTATGCACGGCGACCACTTTGCCTTCAGGAGCCACCAGCATACAGTAGGAATGTAGACACCCGACGTCTGATTTAGTTATTATACAGATATACATCCTCCCAATAAAACACACACCACCTGTTCTAATGTTAGATGTTGACCGTTGGGTTTTTAAATATATAGGTTTAAATTAGGCCTAGTCTTACTTAATTTGAACTTAATTTTAAACATACATCATCTTGATTGGACCAAGCAGGAGCCAGGGCCGTTATGTCTCCTTATAAATGGTGAATGAAATTAAAGATATCTGGATAGGCCTTCTCCCATCCTACCCTAACGCACCCATCCCCCACAGATCCGCCATCACGGCCTTTCCAACCCATAGCTCCCATCCCGGTTAGACATCAGATGAGTCTGTGTGGCGTTATACACGTTTTATGAGCACAGCTTGGTGTGCTTTGGGAGGGGATTGGATTTTGGGGGGAAGGGGGTAAGGTGGATGAGTTTCTGTTCAGTGTTGTGATTAGTGAAAGGGTTATTGTGTGCGCGTCTCAAAGCTGATTCAGCGGATTTCTAGAGGAGGCCTAAAGCCTCACCCGAACCTTTGACAGAAGTTAAAGTTTAACTTTTTCCGCTCTCACAAATGGCCAACTGGAATGGGGGACGCCCATGGCTGAAGGCCTAGCTATCCAAATCTAAACCGTCACTCTTGCCGCGCAGGACCCACATATTCCAAGAAATATTTTTGATTCCACAATTTTCCCAGTGATATCTTAACGTGTATGTCTTAAATGTCGTAAAGGGGATCCTGAGAAGGATACCCAAATGTCACATGTATTAAAGCCTGATTTGTGTCTCATATTTTTTATAGGCCACACAAAATATCGGCAGTGGGAAACACCCATCACGTGATCCAAGATCCCTCCATGCCATTGGCCAGAGGAGTCGGCCTGCTTTCGCCTTGAACCCACACCATGCAGAAAGCAACGTACTACGATAACTCTGGACTTTTTGGAGGCTATTCCTACCCCAAACCAGACTCCTATAACTATGGCCCGGCGGCTCACCAGGCCTACACCACGTCCAGCCTCGAGAATGACTATCAGGCCTCGGTGTGCCCCATTCAGACCACGGCGGTTCGCCCCCCGACCCTTAAGGACACGGACCTAAACGGAGACTGCATGCGACAGGCCAGCAGCAATCAGAGCAACAGTCAGCCGCCTAGTATTGGGGAGCCGCCAGCACCCCCGCTGTCCGCCACGTCCCCCACCCCCAACTCCTCTTCGTCACAGAAGAAGAAGACACCCACTAACGGCGCTTCTAACACCTCCACCCCGGTGATTACAAAGCAGATCTTCCCGTGGATGAAGGAGACCCGACAGAACGCCAAGCAGAAAGGCAGCGGCTGTACGTCCGCAGGTACTGAGAACTGATGCACGCTTCTTCTCCGAGGGCGAGAGACACAGAGCTTATTATTAACTTATATGGCCCGCACGAGTGTACACAGATGACGTGGGTGGCCGTTTGTTTACCGTGTGTGTGTGTGTGTGTGTGTGTGTGTGTGTGTGTGTGTGTGTGTGTGTGTGTGTGTGTGTGTGTGTGTGTGTGTGTGTGTGTGCGTGTGTGTGTGCAGAAAGAGAGGGAGAGAGAGAGAGAGAGGGAGAAAGAGAGAGAGAAATGGAGAGAGAGGGAGTGTGTGTGTGTGTGTGTGTGTGTGTGTGTGTGTGTGTGTGTGTGTGTGTGTGTGTGTGTGTGTGTGTGTGTGTGTGTGTGTGTGTGTGTGTGAGAGAGAGAGAGAGAGAGAGAGAGAGTGTGAGAGAGTGAGAGAGATAGATGGAGGGAGAGGGGAGATAGATGTACAGTCATATTGCGTGAATCTGCATCTACTTGACGAGTGGCGACCGATGTGGAAGTGAATCAATGTGATTGATGACTTCTTACTTCTCACGGTTTCTTTCCAGGTGAGGTGAGCGACGAGAAGAGCCCGCCCGGGCCCGCCTCTAAACGGGTCAGGACTGCTTACACCAGCGCCCAGCTGGTGGAACTGGAGAAGGAGTTCCACTTTAACAGGTACCTGTGCCGCCCGCGGCGCGTCGAGATGGCCAACCTCCTGAATCTCACCGAGCGCCAAATAAAGATCTGGTTTCAAAACAGACGGATGAAATACAAGAAGGATCAGAAGGCCAAAGGGATCATGCACTCTCCCCTCGGACACTCCCCCGACAGGAGTCCGCCGATGAACGGCCCCAGTCACCTCGGATACTCCGGGCAGATCCCGGGCGTCAACACCCTGAGCTATGACGCGCCGTCGCCCCCGTCCTTCGCCAAACCCCAACAAAACATGTACGGCCTGGCCGCGTACACGGCACCGCTAGGCGGCTGCCTGCCGCAGCAGAAGAGGTACCCGGGGTCCGAGTACGAACATCACAGCATGCAGAGCAATGGCTTTGCCAACGCTAATTTACAAGGCAGCCCCGTGTACGTCGGTGGGAACTTTGTTGATTCCATGCCAGCCTCGGGCCCCATGTTCAACCTCGGCCATCTCCCCCACCCCTCCTCCGCCAGCGTGGACTACAGCTGTGCCGCCCAGATCCCGGGCAACCACCACCATGGACCCTGCGACCCCCACCCCACGTACACAGACCTCACCTCGCACCAAGCGTCTCAGGGAAGGCTTCAGGAAGCGCCTAAACTTACGCATTTGTAATATGTGGTTTCCGACGTGTGTGCCAAAAGTATGTCGCGCTGTTTTATTACCTCACTTAGTCTAATAACACTCCCAGCGAGTCATGTGTATTATTACAGTATTATTGATATTGATATTAATGCTATCGTGTGATTATTTCCCTAAATTCAGCTCTGTCCATTTCCTTTTTTTTAATTTCAGTTTGGAGGATTCGTATGCAACACGTTAACTCGTTTATAGGTCCTTTGTTGTGCAATGAGCAAATTTGGAGACAAAAAAAATTATGTTCCATTACTTGAAGGTGAGTCCGTATAACACGACATTAGTTTGTCATCTTTAGTAGAAAAAATTACGGTTAGTAAAAAAAAGAAGAAGAAAAAATCCCAATCTGTTGTCAATATCCCGTTTTGATTCAAAGGTATCGTATTTATTTATTTTATTAATTATTCCCATTGCGTCGCATTATCTCTTGTACTAGCATATCGCCTATTTATTGTTTAACTACTTTTGTATTGCACATTATTTATCCTTTATATGCGAATATTTAAATGTGATGTTTCTTTTGTATGATTGGAGGATTATTGCACTTGAAGCGTGCAGGTGAAACAGGGTTCGGCTTTTGCTCGCAGGGTAAGCCTATTGTTGGGAAATGTAATTTCTAATTGTAAACGTGGGATTCAAAGGGACGTCTGCTGGTGTGTGAGCATCACTGGGCCCTTCGTGGTTCCACTTGTGTGTCAAACTTCGAGGCTAAAGCGAAACGTAGACTATCGAATACTAGGCATCCATTTACAAACCAGCATGTCATTTTGCGTAGCTCATTTCTACTTATTTTACTCTTGGTTTTACCATTGTTATTTAATTCAGTTTGGATATCCATACATTTACGAAGGCCTAATGATATCGAAATGTTATATTTTATTGTGTTTAACATTTTGTAAATAAAGTGCTCAAATATATTGCACAGTGTGGTGATGCGTCATTCCTAGGCCCCCCCCCCCCCCCCCCCCCCCCCCGTTTTAAGGCGTGTATCCTAAAGATGGGAGAGACTCAGCCGTGGCAGATGACGGTAACAAGGCGCTATTGACGTACAGTTGCAGGGCACTAAAACAGGAGAAGCCGCATGGATCGATAGCTGAGAGTAGCCACTGTAGACTCGCTATCAGTGCGTTTGCGGTTTTGGAAGATGGAACAGGCTTCTCTCCAAGACGGTGGTTTCTGGACTATATTATGGGGATGTCTGTCAATGTGATTTTGTATACATATTCAGATTCAGAAATGTAGCCAAATGCGTAATAACACGTTTGGAAACCGTAGGCCCTGTTAAAATCACATTACACGATAAGCAAATAATTGTACGCCTATGTGATACACATGGAAATGTATAACTTGTTATTATTATTTATTTATTTTTACAGTTTCTGAAGGCTTTAGAAACGGTTGAGTCGAATACAACTGTTAAAAACATCCATGCAGGGCCCGCTGCCCGAGTGACTGTGATGTTGCCCGGGGTCCCGGTGTGTTCCTCGGCTTGTTAAAAACAGAGGAGCAGCCCAGCAGAGCGGCAGCGAGGTGGGGTGAGGGGCACAGAGTGTGAGAAAGTAGAGAGAGGAGAGAGAGAGAGAGAGAGAGAGAGAGAGAGAGAGAGAGAGAGAGAGAGAGAGAGAGAGAGAGAGAGCGAGCGAGAGAGAGAGAGTCCATCCTTTATTGCTCCTGGAGAGCCATTTCAAAGCTCATTAATCAAAAACTCGTCGCTTTCAGACTCCTCGCTGATTCTCCTCCTCCGAACAAAGCATTTGCATTCCAGATTCAACTAACAACTTCAAACTGCGCGGGAGAATCTAAACAGGGTTTAAGGAACCCAAGTGTGGTTAAAATGTACCAAACTATCCTTGATTTAAAGACATATCAGGGTCGATTTGCAGTATATCGGGACGCAGGTCATGATAGTTGTGTGGTTTGCTGTGTGGGCCTGATCGAGGGGGGAGGAGGCCCTGTTTCATTATCCAGCCCCTCTCATTTCATCTGCATCATTTGTATTCTTAGTCGCTCCAAAACTAACCAAATTAGAGCTGGAGATTTGTGCGAAAGGGAAGCTAAACTGAAGATATTCGCCCACACGCATGCGTTGCTATTTGGTTCAGGAGAAAATAAGTTCATTAATTAGTCTTCTTCTTCCGGAGAAGAGCTCTGGGTGTAAATAGGGAAGCATATGGAAACAAGCACCATTACAGTACAATGTTAGTGTGATACACAGATGTGTGCTATTTATGAATGGATGGAACATGCAGGCCTTGTTTTCACATAATGCTTTGGAGTATTTCTGAGTTATAGGCAAGGGGGGTAAAACAATATGCTAATCTCTAGGAGGATTTGGTAAAAACAAGTGTGTTTAAATATAATCAGGGTGAGTCAATAAAAGCTTTTGTGAAAACTGAACAATTTCAGTGGATTGGAAATCAGCATCAATAAAAATCGAGCAAGGCTTACTGAATTTTAACTGAATTTATACAACATTAAAAAATGTCATTACTTCTAATAAGGTCACTTGCAGTCCGACGAGGGAGGAATATATTGCAGGCTATTATAGAAGCAGGAATATTTCTCTCTCATATCCTTTAGAAACACTGTGGATGAGATCCAAGCAGCGGGGGGGCGGGGCCCGGATTGGACGGGAGAGGCAGGCCACGCCCCCTCGCTGCTGGCTAATATTTACGCATGGCGCCCGGGCGAACCTACAGTAAGCTCTCTAATGACAACAGGAGGCGCTCACTGTTATTAACGGGTTCACCGTTGAGGACGTATTACGTAGTGCGGACGACAGGATCCAAAGTTTAGATTTCTGTATGACTATTGTAGTGAAAAACACTCCTGTCGTCTAGGATGGAAACGTTTCATCGACGGATTTCATCTCCAACGCGGACCCAAAGCCTACTCCACTGTGTGCCAGCCATCCGAGCGCAGGACTGAACGATGGTGTGTCTAGATTCCGATGCCCAACTATAAAGGGCACTGTTATAGAGGCGGTTATGAATTCGCAGGAGAGATGGATATGTTTGTGTGCGTATGCAGGCTGCAGATCACGTTCCCATCAGCGCGTCTCTGCAGAAGATATCGCGAGGATCCCTTTCAGCGAGTCGAGGGAAACCATCTCCATCCCGAGAGATGTTTAACCTCTTTTCCTCCAGTGGCGAGCCCATCCTGCTGCGGATGCATTGGAGTAAATAGGGTTGCAAAACAAATCAGACGATCGATGCATACCCTATCTTTTGATTGAAAATGCGTATAATTGTTTCACAGGTAAGACTCAATAGAGTTTGGACCCTCGACTTAATGCATTAAGCCTATTGCATTTACGACAAAGAAGAAACACATGTATATTGTGTGTAATAGCAATCTTGCAAGGATAACTTACATTTCATTGGGAGATTTGATGGTATGTTATGAGAATCGAACATGTAAATAACAGGAGCTGGAAACGGGCCTTAGCTCAGTCTGTCTTCATTAAAAGTTCCACCATGTCGTCATCTCATTAAGGCGATGATGACGTAAGAGCCTAAATTCTTCCAGGAACCACCGTTCTCCCCCTGAAGCATCCGATTCAATCCAGTTATATAAACATATTCACTGTTGTGTACTACATTCAACATTTAATTATCTATTTTCTGTAATTAATATAAAATATCTCCTGTTTGAAATGATCATATGCTTGTTGGTGCTCTGCTGCACTTAAACTTTTCAAATAAACATGTTCCTTGTGTCTTTGATGTTTGTCTTTAATTGATAGATACTATGCTTGGTATTTTGCCTGTGGGCTATTATTTATCTCATGTACATCTACAACTAATAGCTAGCACTTAGCTCTTGTCTGATGTTCACTCTGATGTTCAGCTCTTGTCTGATGTTCACATGATATTGTCTTCTAAATTGGTTACGATGATTCCCTTTTAGAATGTACTAAGTATGGTAAAGTAAGAAGTATATGATCTAATTTCCTCATACGTTTGATCAAGCCTTAGTTTCACCTGAATAGAATAAAAGCAAATATCATACCACTTCTGTAATAGTAACAGAACATCTTTATTTCAGACACCACGAAGAACACAAGTGTTCTTCGTCCCCTGTTAAGATCTAAACTAAAATATTTGATTACAAAATTTAGTTTCTTTGTGACAAAAACTAATTCCACTCCTATACTTCAGAAAGTGGGTGATCCAGACAATCAAGGTTAGATGGGTTCATGTAAAATGACATAGATTCTTCTCCACTACTCTGTACACAGAATACAAACATAAAAAAGAATACACAATGGCAACAAGTACTAATCTGCAAATACTGGCAATATACTAAAAACACTAAACAGATCATAAACAGATGTTTGTTCTTTACGGCTTGAAAATTGACACAGACCTGAGCCAAGATGGACGGTCATTGGCAGCAATCTAACATAATAGCTCCATAATATGTGTAAGGCCATCTCATAACAGAGGAGCGAGGATCTCATGATATACACACAGGGGCCATGATTGCTTTAATAGGACACACACACACACACACACACACACACACACACACACACACACACACACACACACACACACACACAGCCCCGGTGTGGGCACAGGGAGAAGGATAGCCGAGTGGAGGCAGGGAAACAAGTATGACTGAGAATGAATGAGAACAAATACAGCAACATTTAAACAGGCCTCATTTCTTTATTAGAGTTATTCCTGCGATCGACATCCTACTCTATTCTGATTGTTATCGAGCCAACACTAGCCAAAAACAGATTTGCAGTTATTTAAGGTGATTTGTTGTTGTATTTAGTGTGTCTCCCTGCATGTTTTGTTAAGGTTTCATCAATGTGACTACCTCTGTGTGATGGGCCACAGAACTAGATGCTGTTTGACGGATGGAGGGTCCTTATGTTTTAGGGTTTGGGGTATCATTGTAGGTATGATGGATTAATTTTGATCAACAATAAAAAAAAAAAAAACATCCTGACCCAACAGCTCATTACACGCGTGGAAGATGGCTTCCTGATATGTGGGGGGAGCTGGTGCAAGTCATTCATTACTCAAGCATGGTTCATGATGAAACATAAAACTCTGGCAGCTTGTATCAAAAAATAGTAGGGCCTCTCTCCTTGGCAACGGTGTTATGGATTTCCTTCATGCCCCCTTTTTTCCGTTCTGAAATTATGAGTGAATAAATTGCATCTTCATTTATCTTCGGTTAAACCCTCCTGTGCTGACTGTGATGCTCAGCTCTCTGCGCTTTACATAATTATATTAGTCTTCTGCCTCACCCAGAAATTGATTGCTCGGGAAAATGAACCTGGCTGCGCTATAAATTACACCTATGGATCCTGAGAAATGTGTTATTTTGTTTAAAATAGTATCGAATATAATTAAAGCTCTAATTCATGGCATGCTACAAGTGCGCCTATTACAGTAACAGGGTTTGGAATTTAATCTGTCTGCAGGATAAAGGATGATCCCGCGTGGATTCCATTTGTAATCCCGGACACATTATTTCAGTAAAATAGTCTGTGACTGTGAGATATGAAAGATAGATTGTAGCCTTAATAACCGTCTTCATGAGTTCTAGTGTTAAGTTAAGAGCCCGTCGGATAACCTTTTCAATGCGAGGACGGCCGGCGGCCCAACCACCGCCACTCATTCATAATAAACCTCAACGCTGGGAGGAAGGTGTCCAATGCTCAAGGATAAGACCATCGTGTTGGAGGTCTCCTATCTGCTCAGTCTGCTCGCTGTCGGTGGTCCTGGCTGCTGGCTGCATACATCTTACCCTAGAAGATGAATGTTGTGTATTCTCCCGCTAACACACTACATAAAACATCACATCCACCATGCTCCTGCTGACAAGCTACGGGATTTCCACACTCAAATTGGATTATTCATCCTAACCGGTCATGTAACGCCTTCCTCCATGCATCCATTCACCCATTCATTAAATTGATTCATCCACTCACTCATTTATTTATTCATCCATTCATCCATTAATCCACCAATACATTCATGTATCTATTCCACCATTCATTCAGACATAACATATTCAACAACAAACATATAGCAACAAATAACCCCCTGCAAAAACACAGCTACACACCCCAAATGAAGACCAACATCTCAGTGCGAACACAGGCATCCCCATCTCCCTTCATCATGCTCCCCGCCGCCTCCACCTCCAGGCCTGCGGCATTAACCAATGAAGGAGCAGCACTGTGGAAGGAGCACGCAGGGTTAAGCAATTCTGCCGCATGGAGAAAGACATTTGATTTCATTTGTAGCGTGTCTGGCGCCGGGCGGAGGTGAGCCCACCTTTGGCTGTGCGAGGAGCGAGGAGCCGCGCGTATCTAGCGTGGGGAGACACAGAATTGACAATGCATTTATCTTTGAATAATGTAAATGTTCCCACAATGCGGTCGCAGTGGTCCTGGTGTGTCCTCCGAGGGCAGCGGCCTGTCAGCCCGTGAGCTCTCTGGACCCGGCTGCAGCGTAATGGGGGCCCTGTGGCTCCCCAGGAACCACCGCCACCCCCTCCCCCCTCCCCCCCCACTCAGCCGCCCCAGGGTCCCTGGTCTGCCTGCCTCACCCTCCACCAGCTCCCCACTTCATTTACGCCCCAGCTAGCAAGGGGGGTCATGCAGTCGGGGGGGGGGGGGGGGGGGGAGACACAGCAGGAATGGTATTTTATTCCTGCTTCTTATTTTGGCTGGGGGTGGTGGAGTCGTTCAGAGAACAGGGTGATACTGTTTCTTTCTGCTTTGTTTTCTAAAACAGCATTTATTTAGTGTTGATCCAATTATAACGGCACGGAATCGCACATGTGTGTTTGTGTTCACGTGAAAAAAACACAACTGTTTTTTTGAACCGCACACAAACGAATAACACAAACAAAGACGGCAATCCGACGTATTCTTCTGGAGGGGATTTTTTTTCATTTTCATTTCATTTGATTGACTTTCATCATTTAAACAAGTAACATAACTCATCTCCAAATGCTGGGAGGAGCTGCCATAACGAATGTGTGGGCCCGGGTGACTCACACATGTATTGTTTAAAATGGATGCTCCCTGGCAGTGTGACAGTGCTGTTCAGCGAGGCAAAGTGCCAGTAAATTGTTTGTCTTCTGCAGTGCCGCTCTATAATTCTTCTGGGAAACCGATGCCATTGTGTTTGCCAAAGAGAATAATGATAGATGGGATAAAATCAAACTGCAGGTATTTGGGACGCGGTCTGGCCACCAGGAATAATCTCACTGCATTTGTTGTCTCCTCCTGCAATGTTCCCTCCATGTTTCCTCCATTGTCTCCCCACACAATACCAAATGTAAGACCTGCCTTCTGGTGACGCCATATAGCACAGCCATGTTTATTCATTCAAACAACACAGGGAATCATTTTATTGCCCTGCAAAGGCACATACCACCGATATGTAGATATATTTAGAGAAATATATTTAATTTGTGATCACAGCGTTCGTACCCCTTTTTTTCCAACGCGTTCATACACATCGTAGTAACACCGTTACCGCCTGCCTCTCGGAGCCAGGCTGACCCTGGTTTATATTCATGCGACATGTTCATCCCTTGCCGCGGTCTGGGTGGACTATATGTTGGACGCAGTGATGCATGATCCCCGTGCCTGCACTAAATAATAGCTCTTTATGTCCCCCCTGCTCTGAGGCGGGAATGTAAATGTGCAATCTGCATGCTCAAGTGTCCTGTTGGCCTACGCTAAGAGCACACCTCCATCTGTCCCCTCCCTGCCGCTGGGGGAACACTAAACCCAACCCCACCTCGGCCAAATCATCTCCTGCTCCAGAGCAGAAGGTCCTGGATGGAACATACGGGTGTACGGACGTCATACCGGGTCTCATGCATCGTTACATACTAGTACATACATGTAACAATCCATACATTGTTACATACTGTAAGTTAGTACATATAGATGTTACATACTGTAAGCTAGTACATACATGTTACATACTGTAAGCTAGTACATACATGTTACATACTGTACACTAGTACATACATGTTACATAATGTACACGAGTACATACATGTTAGTCAAGCTCAACAGGGTCTTCTTTCCCCGCTGATGCTGATACTGCGCTACATACCGGGTTGCGTACTGGTTTACATATTAGAAACACGGTGCCTACGCTATCACATACAGGCTTACACAGGGTTTACACCCGTACATATGTATGTGCAGCTACAAATACAGGGTTAAATACATGCAGTGATACATACATGACTTATATGACTTACTGGGTTGCATTATCATTTAAGCCTCAAACGTACTTGTTTGTAGATGTTCACATTACGTATTTTTCAGCCCCTTAGTACTGGTTTGTACTGCAGAGCTAAACCAAGCTTTCTTCGTAGGGCTAGTGTACTGCATGCGCTGGGGTGCATGGGCGTTTATTCCGACCCCTACAGGGAACGGACTCCTTGTGAACCGCTACGCTATCCGTCGGTTCGAGGCGTTACATTTATCCCTCAAAACGCTGACATTTCCTGTGTAGTCCTCAATCGTAGATTTAGCATCTTGGCTAAACAGCAAAACTGATTGAAATTCAAATGAGCCGTCCTTAGCTCCCAGGCGCCCCTTTCTGCTTCTTTTTTTTTCTAATATTGCGGCTTGTTTTGTTGTTTTGTTGTAGTTGTTGTTGTCAGTGGAGTGTGATTTGTTACAAGCCCGGCCTTGCCAACTGTGAAGCGCTGAGGTGTGACCGCTGAAATGCCGAACATCTCCCCTCGCCTCGGGGCCAGCCAGTCAATTACAGAACACACAAGACTCCCAGCCACGTCGCAGAGCAAATAAAACCAAGGCTGCAGGAGAAATATCACAGAATTGTTTTAGCAACACCACATTATTTGTGTTGGGCCGCTGCCGGTATGTTCCGGAAAACGCACCACGTATTTACATAAAGGGAAACAAATATATATGCATGTGTGTGCGTTTTGTGATATCGCCAGAATTAATAAATACATTTGTGTTCCCATAATGAATAATCATCCCGGATCCTGTTTGAATGTTTTAAATGTGTAAATATCCTTTGAATCCTACTGTAAGATGAGCAACATTGGGCCACGGCTGGACCTGGGCAGCCATGGAGCAGACAATGTGGGGGTGGGGGTGTGAGGGGTGCTGGTAAGAAACCGCTCTGCCTCTCCCTTTGTGATCCACATTATCGCCTGGATGCAGATGTGGGTTTTTTCCTGTGGGAGCCTTGCACCTCATCCATTACCCTGGGGCTGCCAGGGAGATAGTGAAGAGTGGATCCATTCACAGAGGGGTGTTTGGGGGGGCTGCGGTCGGGGTGGAGAGGGGGCATGACAGAGCCTGCTGCTCAGCTGAACTCCCTGTGACCTAGGCTCAACGGCGAGGGCCATGCATCACGGGAAATATGTAATCCCTCTTGGCCCGCGCTCCCCTGGCCTGCGTTTCATACAGATTGCTGCTATCAACGCCGTCAACATCCCCATGTATCAACGTCTGTCCGTCTGACGCGTGTTTGAGCTCTGTATCTGTCCCCACTAGATCCCCTCAGATGGGGAGAGTTGATTTGTGGCAGTGTGGAGCGCAGAGGATTCTTCAGGTTTCTGTTGAAGTCCGTAACCTGAAGTCAATACTTTACAGCCATTCTCATCCTTGCTATTTTTACTATGGTCATATCTGTTAATAATAATAATAAATAAGGTAATATAAACATGTTTGTTGATTCCCCATTGGCCGGCGGAGAACGTATGTTTATGTCCTGAGACATGAGCGGTCATTCATTTCGGCTGCACGAGAGTGTTCTATATTTCCACCGAAGAGAAAGGAGATATAGTGTTTGAAAGATCTCGCTCGATGATCAGACAGGCAATTACTGAGCAGGAGACTAATAGACAGACACGCTGACTAATGCGTTGAGAGAACCCCAGCCAGAGGAAGCGGCTGGGAGGCCTCTTAGACCTCCACGAGATTCACTGTTTTGCTTAATCCGCCAAATTCAAAGTGGGGTGAAACCCACCCTGGGATGTACGGCGTGACTCACAGGTTTTAACACACTGTTAATGTGTGTGATGACATCAAATGTAAATAGCGCCACACGACATATTGATTTTCCCCCCACATTACAACCTCTAATGAGAGCACACACTGTAATTTATAGGTTGCACATCACAGCCAAAGCAGCCACTGTTGTTTTGCGTTTCCCCTGGCTCTTAAAGGATTTATTTGAATGATTTCATCACTGTGTGCAGCAATCTATCACGGGAGTGGAAGTGATGAAAACAAGAGCAGTTTTTGTCAGACAAAGCTCTGAGTGCCTGCAGCAAACTACAACGCAAAATACAATCCCATGTGTCTCACTTCCCCGGTTTCTGACTCGTGTCTCGGATCATGTCACTTCACAAACAAACACTTGAAATGTATCGATCGTAGCGTTTCGATTTCAGATCCATACCGAGTAGTGAACCTCGATTGAGCCTCAACTGCTCTTCGTTTTGCTCCTCATGAGGTCTTCATCTGGATGTCCGCAGACCCCTGTTCATCCTCAGGACAGTGGGGACTGGAGACCTTCTCCCTCCGAGCCCTGTGCTGCTGACAGACTGAGTGCAGCAAGTCTTAACAACTTCTGTTTGAAATCATGGCAGTGTACGGAGCAGTATCTCATCGCTCACTCCCTTAAGGCTGTTTTAAGGACTGTAGACAAAGGGGTCTTATTACTCAGTTTCTTAAGATCAGTGGTGAGTTCTTACTTAATTTGTCAATGACAAGGATCATGGCTTAGAGCCATCATAAAGCATATAAACAGAAAAACTGACTTTTTATTTGCCAGATGCATGGCTGGCTATGTTAACGGTTACACAGATCTAAGCTAACGTTAGCTCAATGCTGACCTGTTAAGGAGAAAATTAGCCAACTTGGCAACCATCTTGAATTCCTTCTGGGCTCAAAACTGACTCCAAACTTCAAATACAAGTCCAAGATGTACCAGTGATTTAGCACGGCTCTGGTCATGGAAGGGGGATGAGGACTTAAAGGTCAGATAGAATCTAGAACATTCTCAGGTGATCCAGTTGGTTGGCCTGCTTTCATAGCTGCAACATGCTGTGTTTGTATGCTAATTTGTTTAATATCTGGCAACCTGGGGTGTCAAAATGGGCAGTGGGCGGAGTCAACTCAGTCAAAAAGACAGATGTTCCGACACAGAATTTAAATTTCAAAGTAGAACGTACCATTGTTGTTGGAGAAGCCGGTATTTAGACTTGCCATGTTTCCTTCATCTCTGAAGAAATTTCATGGTCATTTTATGATTCAGTACAGTGTAGTTAATGTGTTACATATTGCTCCTTTAATGCACACCTCAATAACCTTTAATAACATAATTAGAAGTAAATCACAGATTTCTGTATTCCATCCCTTTAAAGCAACACTGTGTTAAGATGGTGCCTCTGGCTGTTATCTCCTCAGGTAAACAGCTTGCTTGAACGGCCATCCCATTCTCAATTCACCTTCCCTTTCGCCAAGGAGTGCCTACAAACCTCACGTTTCCATATAGAGCGGTAACAGATAAGGAATCTACAATTATAATTAACTAAATAATAGTAATGACCTGTCACTCAGCCATCATGGTATAATTTTAGCCAACAAACAAAGTGATGGAATCTGGGGTCATTATGCACATAAATAGATTTCTCAAGGTTAGCCTTCTGTGCAATCCGAGAGTAAATTGAAATGATGAACATAAGTACATCTCAGCGTGCTTTCTTATTGGAAACAAATCTTAACTTATACTGTTCCTCAATTCATGTCTTAACTGTAATGAACTTGGCCCTCTGTTATAACGCATGAGGCTAAATGCCAGAAATATATGTTCTGCTGATCCAAGCTCTGATAGTTGTTCCATGTTGTTCATCACCAAGATATCCCTATTGAAAATAACTATATTTATATAATATTTCAATCATATTGAATCTGATTTGATGAATTACCGTTTACCCTTCAAACTCAAAATACATACAGAAAAAACAATTAAAGCCAGAGAGAACAATTTAAACATTTGAACAATTGTAAAGATTTTTGGGGGTTATTAGGGCTAAGGCTAGGTCTAAAATTAGGATTAGGGCTGGGAATAGGCAACGACATACAGATCAGGACAGGACTACAGTTTGGGCCGAATCTTTGCCTTCTCTCCGTTTCATTTGCAGCGTGACACTAATGTAGGCTGAACGACTTTTCTGTTGGCCGTCTAGCAGTTAATTAGCATATTAAACCAGGAGACGGCGGCTCTGCCTCCACAGTGCGTTCGGGGCGCCGAGAGAGTGCCGAGTTCTGCACTGCGGCCACAGAAAGGACTCGGGGAGCGGGAAGTGGGGGGGGGGACCCGGGCACCTCTGTATCCTTCAGCACCGCGAAGGGTGACGGGTAAACCACTGGCATGATGAAACACTGCTGCCCCACTCTCATTGTGCCTTTTTTTCCTTCTGCGTTCACATTTCTCCTTAACTGAGAGCACAGGGGGAAATTATAATTAATCTGTTAATGACAGTCGGGGC
Organism: Micromesistius poutassou; assembly: GCF_964030765.1. Taxonomy (NCBI): domain Eukaryota; kingdom Metazoa; phylum Chordata; class Actinopteri; order Gadiformes; family Gadidae; genus Micromesistius; species Micromesistius poutassou. The sequence goes on along the minus strand of NC_140284.1, from coordinate 9,805,478 downwards.
TGTCATAAGCTTGGGGAGTCTATAATAAATTGCTGTAATAAAAATTAAGATTGCATGCATCATTGGGGCCTTCCGAGGGTTTGTTTAATGTAGTTACAAAAATGGCAGCAGCTGATGCGCCGTCCAGGGCTCTACCAGGAGAACGCTAATTTCTGAGTGACACTTAACCTGCTGCAGCTCACCCACAGCTGAAGGGGTACGGGGGAAGTCTAATGGGTTTTTTAGCATCCCATTTCCAGAACCAGTGAACTGGATGGAATCGGAACGGGCCAAAATAAAAAAAAATCTGAGCCTCCTCGCGTCATCGTGTTCCTCCTCGGATATTAATTAGTTATTTTGAAAGATCCGGCCTATTCCGAAGTGGAGAATTGCCGACGGTTTTCTGCTGTGTCGACAGAGAGCCCCGCAGCTTGTGTTGGGCTGGAAATCTGGAAAAATTAGCCCAGGCTCTTGAGAAGGCTTGTGAGGGGTTAAAGGTGGAGTCGTCAACTTGGCTCCCACCCCCTCGGTCATCGGGACATCACAGAGTCCGAGCCGTTTGTAACATGAACTCTGAGGGCTGCGGCACAGCTACAACTTCCTCTTCTGCACGGAGACACAGAGGCTGCTCTGTAGCGCGCCGCGATGCCGAGAGAGAAACTGAGTCCTTTGGTTGTGCTACCGAGGAACATATGATTAATGTGTTTTTATGGCAAATTAGTACATTTATAACGCCTCAGCCCAAAACGGCTTTTGAGGTCGGTTTCCCCGCATTTCACCACCAAGGGAATGCGATGCCAATATAATGCTGTGACGATGAGACATTAAGGTGTATGGAGCCACTTCAGTTGTTATGGTACTTCACTGTTTTGTTGACAAAATACATTATATGATAGTATTGTCTGGCAGACCAATAGACCTCATAATTTTGTGTTAGCAATAGAAAGTCTCATTTCATCAATTCAATAAAGGCTGAGGGCATGGAGTTGTGTATTGCATGGAATAATTGTACTAACACTAACCCAAATACTCACCCTAACACCAACTCCAACCCTAACTCCCCTACTAACACTTAATACTACTAACCATGTTACTAACTCATATGTTTAACATACCCAACCCTATATAACACTAACCCAATTACTAACCTAAATGCTAGACTATTCCATAACCCTACTAGTAACACAAACCCTACAACACTAACCCTACTACTAACTGTAACCCTATTACTAACCCTGATACTAACACTAATCCCTTTACTGATAATACATTCCTGTTCATAGTCCTAGCACAACCCAAACATTAAATGGCCATGTGATTTGGCCTTGACAATACTAAACCAATTACTAACGTTAAAGGGGTACTTCGGGATTTTGGACATCGGGTCTAATTTCCAAGTGAGCCAGTGTGTTATTTATCATTGGAGACAATTTTCAACACTTTTCATTCAGTCCTTCTAGTTGCAGAAATCGCTGGTACTAGGCTAGCTCAAGTCGAGGGGAACTGCTAGCCTGCCAATAAAAACAGTTTTACCCACTCCCGAGGCAAACCAATTATAATGCCAGACTATCAATGTAAATGTCTGTGTTGATAGAATAGTGTTAGAAATAAACTTACCCTTGCATCGCATTGCATTTAGTTTATAATCCCTGTAGTTGGAAGCAAGCTACGGCAGCGGCGGACTGATATTACCTGGCGTGCGCTTCTCTGTTCACCTTCTGCTGGTTAGTTGCTACACCGGAGCAAAGTGAAATTCTGCTGCTGCCCCCAAAATGTAATGTGATCATTGCGATACAAGGATAGTTTTATTTCTAATATTATTATATCAACACAGACATTTACATCGATAGTCTGGCATTATAATTGGTTTGCATCGGGTGTACTTTGGAGTGGGTAAAACAGTTTTTATTGGCAGGCAGTTCCCCTCGAGTTGCACTAGCCTAGCACCAGCGATTTCTGCAACTAGAAGGACTGAATGAAAAGTGTTGAAAACGGTCTCCAATGATAAATAACACACTGGCTCACTTGGAAATGAGACCCGATGTCCAAAATCCTGAACTACCCCTTTAACCCTCCACTAACCCCATTACTTACCCCAACCCTTCTAACCAATCTGTGACGACCTGCATTTGAACCATCCCTCAAACTAAGTTCTAGTTCCAGGACCCTATGCACCAGCAGCATTTACTGACTGCAGAATACATAGAGATGGCTATCATTAGATCTAATGTCCATGTAGCTAATGTGTACAAATATTGCTTCTTATGATTGCATATGAAGCGGCATGACTCGTAAAGCTGTGTATTTGAAAGGGGTTAATGTAGAGCGAAGCTTCAGCAAATTGACCAAATGCTCTACCACACAGTATCATGTCCAAGCAGGCTCTCTCACCGATACCTCCCTTCAGGCGCTGACAAAGAGAGAGGCGACACTGGTTGACTGGGAGTCTGTCCGTAGCAGACTCCCCAGCCTCCAACCAGCAGGGTTTGTTAAGAGGAAGGACTTGGAACGTGATCTTTAGTGGACCCGATGGGACACAATAGACTTGGTTGGGGGGTGAAGCACCCACAGGCTAGCTGTTAATACTGGACCTGCAGCCTGACACCAATTGACACAGGATGGTTCCCCAGGTCAGCCTGCAACAACATAGCTGTCCCGCTCTTCCTGGATGGAGCAATCACACAATGGAGGTATTTCTGTTGACAGACAACCCCTGGTGCTCAGACTAAGGTCAAGCTCACTTGGTAATATTGTGCAATTATCATCCATCCTGGCCCAAGGTCCACCCCGGACGGGGTCACAGTGTTATTGGTGGGAAGATGGCCCATCAAGGCCCGCCGGGGTCTGGAACCTCATTGACCTCCACATTTGGTCGTATCATTAGCACTAAGTATTTATTTCAGAGTTATTAGAATTACATTTTCACAGTGCAAGCAGTGTACTTTTGGGAAACATAAAAAGGGATTATTACACAGGTAACAATTCATCAAACGAGCGAGACCCAGCACCCCGTATGGAAGCACAAACAAACCTGGGAAGAGAGTATTGACAGAAACACTGGCAGTAGAGATAGCCTCCTCTCTGGCTCTCGGAGAATTTCCCAGTCGAAGCCTTTCCACTTACAGCGGTTATATAAAGCCTGCATGCTGAGTCTAATAGGGTCTCGGTGGAATGAAAACCCACAGCAGAGCCATTGCAATTCATCTGGTTGTTACTCGCCTCTGGAAGGGCCTATTGCTCCCATGTCCCCCACAACAATTATCTCCCGCTTGTCTCTCAGCTTGCTTGATGGCGCTTATTATTTTTAATCTCCCCGCTCTACCTATTTTCCTACTGCCCACCTTTTTATTTACCAATTTTTTGGTTATGCTAAATTAAATCGCTTGTTATGCATAATCTATTACCGCTGTTGGGGAGATGATAATTCTGAGGGAGCTGATGTTCCAAATTAAGTGAAACCTAATATTGCGACGGCGCGGCCCACTCGCTGATTAATGGCGGGGGGAGACTCGGGGCCACAGAAATGTTATGTAGGTTAACTGTTTTGGGTGACGCAAACTGCATTATTTGACCGAAACCGATTTAGAATACAGAATGTATGGATAGTAGCCTAGTGTCATCATGTACGCATGCTGAATTATATATATATATATTTTTTTTTTTAAGAAATATTAAACGTGAAGAAACGTGAATTTCTTGAGGCAATGCTTTTCTTTTGCCGCCCCTTTGTCTTTCAAAAGTTTACCCCAAAACTAATATAAATAAATAAGTGCCGTCCTGTTGTTGTTTGTTTATGACCAAAGCACCTCCCCCACCCACCTTCCATCCCCCTACATTTATGGTAAATATAATCATTCTTTTTAATTACCGCAACCGGGCACTCTATTAAAATTGTAATTCTCCTCTTCCACCTCGATTGATCCGTTCACAGTGGCTGGCCATGGCCAAATGCAGTGTATAATATTCACGCGGGCGGTACGCCTTGGTTGTGCCGCGGTGTCAGAAGCCATCTCGCAGCGAATCTCTCAGCCACCTTGGAGCGCAGCCTGTGGAACTGATGAGGTGAAGAGCATTGCTCTGCAGCGCCACGCTAGTAATCACAGGACTGAAGAAACACATACATCATCAGCCACACAGGTTGGCACGGCGAGTGAAAAGCCTTCGCGTCGCGTGAGATGTTGGACAAATGACGGCCATACGCGTGTTTGTCTCCCCACAGATGGCTGTGCATCTTCAGTCAAGAAAACGGAAAAAAAAGAGAAAAAAAAAAGCTGAGCTTGGCACTTATTCCCCCACCCCCCCTCCCCAAACCCCCTCCACTTGCTCCCACTTCCTCCGGCTCGCCCCATCAGTCTTTCCTCTGTACGTCCCCTGTTTTTTATTTATATATCTTTTTGGTGTGCTTCTCCTCTGCAGGAGGCTCGATATCGGCAACACAGTTAGTGCCCTCCGTGGAAATAACAGTGGAGGAGATGACATCAATTATTTGCCAATTGTTTGACACATGCAGGGCATTGTCCTCGCCACAATCATCAGCGCTCCGTCAGCTGAGGCCCGAGAGCCGCCTGCCACCGCCGCTCTGTGTCCCCTCCGCTGAGCGTCTCCGGCGGGGCCGCGGGGGCTTCTGTTGCCTTCGGTTAAGGATCCAACAGCACAGAGACACGCTGGGGCTCTGTCCCAGCATCGCTGGTTAGACGCTCATGTCAAATTACAGGCCATCCGCGATGGGTTGTACAGCTGTACGTGTCAGATTGCAGAATAGAGGAACGTACCGGACTGAAGTCCAGACCAGCGCAATGCACTCCTGCGTATTGTGAAATCCTCTGTTGGAAGGATCTGTTTTTTTTTATTAAGAATGTGATTATAAATCAATAGGAGCAGCATGGATTGATAATCATTGAGGTTTTGTTCTAGTCGGTTAAATGGTCTTCCTTGAGTTACACAATAATAATGTTCATACAAATGTCCATATCAGTATCACTAGGTAGGTCACTAATGTTGTCGCTAGGTCGACAATGTTGGTAGATGAATCAAGGCAACACTTCCACTGGAGCACAATCTACAGATGTTTCATTTGCATCGTGTCTCTTCTAAAAAGAAATGTTGTTGTATCGCCTAATCCAATGAGCATACAGGGATGTAAGCTACTGTATGTTTATATGAATCCTTGTTTATGTATTTATATCCCCTAAATGTTTGTTTGTCTATGTATGAGCCCGATAGAGACGTGAGAAAAGCTAAATAAAGGTTTAAACACTTAAGGGGGTAAGCTAACACTGGGTAGAGTTTATCGATCAACGATTTAATCGCTAAACGATTTCGGTAGATTCAAAATGGTGCACAGCCTAGAGCAATAAATATATAAAAAACAGATAACAGTGGATAAAACCCCATGAAAAAGGCACATTAAGAACAGAGGGGGGGTCCTTTGTCTAGATGCCATAGAGATAGCGTTCAGTGTTGTACAGCCCCAACAAGCACAGCCACCCTAGTGCTGCCTGGGCTGCTCGCTAACTTCCTGCCCTTGGTTGGGTCTTGCTGCCTTCAATTGCACAGAAAGCCATTATAAATTAATCACCTTGCCGCGCAATTTGCATAAAACACCCACCACCATTTTCGCTCACCTCTATCTATGGAGTGGATTAGAGGAAACTGTATTAAATGGCACATTAAAGAGAGGAAAGGCAAGCTAGGGCTAAATGCAGTAATTCAGCATCTGTGGCAGATAGGTAATTCCCCCCGAACAGTATAATTAATATAATCTTCACAATCACACTTTGAAAGTAGCTCCATAGAGTGAGACGGGAAAAAAAACCTGAAATATTTTCTTCAACCTTCTCAGTTCATTCTCTCCATATCCTCAATAATATTAGCCGTTCATTCCTTTTGTAGCCGTTCTTAACCAGAATTACTGGAATAGGCAAACATTGACAGTATTATAGCTGTCTCTGTATTCTGGCAGCTCTGAGGAACAAGACATGTAGCTGATCAGTAATATCTGAGCATATGTGCCCAACAGCCATGAGGTAAGAGTCTCTCAGAAGAAAAAAAGAAAAAACGCCTGGCTCTTTCGCAGACAACGCGGAGCCAGACGTGAAATAAAGCTAGCAGAGGAACGGAAGATTAATCGCACCGCTTTTATTTAAACAAACAGTGTTTTGTGCAGAAAAAGGCCATTCATCTGATCTGTTCTGATTATCTACACCTATGAATCAGCTAAACACTGGGTCTGTCCTCATTGCAGATTGCAAGATCCTGAATGAGTCATGTAATAATAGAGGCAAAATGGCACCTGATCTTCGCACACACATTCGTACAAATAGTCCTTTGTTATTATATACTACGCTGGTTTAAGTAAGAACAAAACCTAACCTACAGGTTATTAGTTCACATAGGCTGTTGGGAGATGCAGGTCTCATCCAAGGCAACCAGAGCTTTGCCTCAAATGAGTAATAATGTAGTATTTACCTAGCAATATCTATTGATATATAGGCCATATCATATCTTATCAAAGTATCAACCCTACTGTTAAACGCCACTAACAACAGAGAGGCCGTTTGAAACCTCACGCAGGTTGTATCCTGAGAGCCCCACCAGCTCCTTGCACAGCCCAGCGAGGCCCAGCCGAACAGATCCAAACGGGGAGGCCATCCTTCAGGTCTGAGTGAGCGCTGTGTACCCTTAATGAAGGGGTCTCCCGCGGAGCCAGAGAGACGTTTGGCTGTGTACGAGCGCCGGTCGTCCCGCCATCTATCCTGGCTAGCACAGTGCCTCCCCATTAGCAACACAATGGTAGTTATTCTCCCAGTGCGTTGCTAAATGTCACAGTTTGCATTCGTCAGATCACTATGCATCACATGGAGTGAGTGGGGGAGGGGGGGGGGTGTTGGGAACCCCTCCAACAATAACCTTGAATGGCGGCCATTTCGGCACGGCACCAAGGCCCAGCCACCCGCCTCTCATTTGCTGCGGCGCTACGGTTTATTTAAATACACTCGCATACTCAGGGGGATGTGGGGGAGATATGGGGGAGGGGGGGGGGGGGAGATATAGAGGAGGTATGGGGAAGATAGGGGGGAGGCGGGGGGGGGGAGATATGGGGGAGGCAGAAAGGGGAGGTATGGGGGGTGGTGGCAGCAGCTGACCCATGGACGCCGGTTCTCTCATAAGCTTGGGAGAATGTCTCGCTTTTCCATTTTTTTTTTTAAACAAATGAAGATGGATTGTGGCAATGACTCTACATTTCATTTCTTAACTGTGGGCATATGGATATACTACAGGCCCCCGTGCACCCGCGTCCCCCCCCCCTCTCTCCAGGGGTACCCCGGGAAGCCGCGGCCACGCACAGCTTGTGGTCCTTATTTTTCCGTTGCATTTTAAATGCAGAATATAAATATATATTTCTATATATATATATATATATATATATATATATATGTATATATATATATATATACACCTGTGCCTGCCTGCGCTTGCACTAACGGAGGAGTCCTGGGGGAGACGTGGACGATTCAACCCAGTTCCATCTGGCCCGCGCGCTGCCCGGTCCAGCGGCGCTGTGAGGTCTCCTGTGAAATGATGTCCTCTATCAGCGCTGAATGTCACAAACTCTACACCATTATTGGAGAGCCGGTTCCCCACAGACTGGGGGAAAGGTATTCAAAATCCTGTCCCCCCCCCTCCCCCTCCCACCCCCCCTCCTCCTCCCCCCTTGCTAGGCTCTCCTGCATGGTAGCTGTGTGACGGTGGCTGCGTACCAGAGCTCATGTGCTACAACACGGAGGACTGCTTGTCTCTTCCTTTGCTCTGTTAAGTGAAAGTAATATCTACTCCTTCGGAGCTTGTGTGTAAGGCATTACAAACGACGTGGTACCAGTGTTCGTTTCCTGCGAGAGACCGCCGTGTTCCGTTTGGCGCCATGCGATCGGGACCGATGTAACATAACTGGTTGAACCCGAGCTCCGGCCTGTCGGAGCGCGTTTACATCTCCCGGGTTATCGACGTTAACCCGAGGAAGCCGGTCGTGTAAGAGGAGACGGCTGGACGGCTGGACGGGGGGGGGGTGGGGGGGGGGGGTCCATAAACGCACCACGCTCCGACCGGGAACGCTATGCGGCCCCGACCGGCCCGGGTTCATTTCAGACGCATGCTGGACAACGCCGCGAAAACAACAGCAATGTTACGAGGGCGCGTTGAGTTGAAAGCAAACACGCCAGGTCGTCAGGAGTGTGTCACTCAGACATGCTGCCCCTCCCTGACTGCCCCCGTCGGGGGGAGCGTCCCAGTCTGCCCATCTCAGCACCAGAGGTTAGGGGTCACCGGTTCAAATGGACAACTGCTCCCTGAGGCCATAAGTGTTCGTACTTCGCCTCCAATTGGCAGACGGAGGCGTGCTAGCGTTTCATCGCTACACACAATGCTTTGCATTGCCGAAAATAAGATTAAATGCCTCGCAATAGATTGCACAGTTCTTCCATCAAGGGGGATTTCAAATGTCATTAAAACGATGCCGATTTAATTCTACCCGCCGTGCGAGTGTACAAATGAACTCGCACAACAGAGTACATTTTAAACCAAACCTAATGTAAATCTTCACCACAATGTGGGCGGCGAACCAATGGGACGAGAGCAGATGTCTTCCATAAGAGAGATACATACACGAGTGGTGGAATATTAATGAGTTAATCAGCGGCGGAATGGGAGCTGTATCACCACGTCGGAGGGGAGCCATAACAGCCCTCCCACCGCCCCCGCCCCCCCGCCCCCCCGCTCTCTTTATTTATTCATGTCGCTCGGGATGAGCCGGGGACACGCAGCACTCAGGGGGATGACTCATGGCGGACCAGATCGAGGCAGACCAGGCTGTGGTTGAGCATGTCATTGATGCTCCATGTCAGCTGGTTTGACGGCGGCGGTGGCGCTGAGGGACTGGGACGGACTGGGAGGGATTCGGCAGGACTGGTAGAGGGAGTGGGCGGGTCACAGATTCCAAGAGATGAGCGCTGTCGCGTTCAGTGGTGGCTCCGCTCTGGCCAGAGTTCCCACTGGTCCACAATAATGAAACCCAGTGTTTCTCAACTAGCCGAGGCTAATGGAGGCCAGGGTGGGGGAGGGAACCACTTTCAATAAAAAAATTATAAGAACAGCGAAGACTTAATAATTGATAGCATTTCACCATATAATTGCTTTATTGTGTTCTGCGTTATCTGTGAATAAATGATTAGAGAGTCGATGGCGATAAATCGGGTCCTCTTCTATTTCGTTCACATTTTATAATGGAAAGAAGCGGTCGTTCAGATGTTAGCATGTGCATTATTGAACACGCTAGCAGCTACAAGGTACAGCTATATAATAGCCCGGATAAATTAGATTGCGGCAATATTTGTGTATTTTGTTTTTATTGGGTTGTAGTTTTAACTTGATTTCCTTTATAATTGGGATGACTGCGAACACCAAACTATACAATCTGGTAACAATTCTTGGACATGCTTTATCTAGTGTTGGTGATGCTCAGGGCATTACTCTCAAACACAGTAGAGCTACACTGCTCTACATCTATACTATAATGTATAATAATAATGTATACTAGGTGTGTATATTATAAAAGTAGCCCATTCTCAATGTTCATGTTATAAAGAATCCACTCCATGTTTTTGTTGTTGCTCGTCACGTGTGTGTGTGTGTTTGAGTACACGTGGATTGGAGCTCATCGTCATGGAAACGGGGCCCGGCCCTGTTGTGTTTCGGAAGTAAAATAATTGCAGGAAGCTGGCGGGGAACATGGCTACATCACGCCAGTCAAGGAAAGAGAGAGGGAGAGAGAGACCCGAGAGAGAGAGAGAGAGAGAGAGAGCAAGAGAGAGACAGAGAGATAGAGAGAGACAACGAGAGAGAGAGGAAGACACAGAGAGACACAAACGAGAAAGAGAGGAGAGACAGAGCAGCAGACAGGATTTGAACGAGATGCGTATGTCTCCATTTCCTACAGCGTATCCCCCCTCTACCCCCCACCCCAACCCCCCTTACCTCCCGCCTCCCCCCGCCCACCCAACCCAAGGTGTCCATTATGTGGAAGATGCTCTTGTTTATGTTTGGAAATCAATTGATATTGTGTGTGATGGATGGGCTGCTGCCGGAGCTGGCCTCTCCGTGCTGCGGAGTCAGAGGTGTCCCCCCCTAATGGATAGCTCGCTGGGACCTCTGAGTGCCACGGCGCTGCCACATAAAGGCTACAGCGTGTACAACCGGCCTATCATTCAGCTCCGTGTCACGGCCGCGCATCGGAGCCACAGGAGCACGGCGGCCATGTTTGATGTGCATTTCATATATTGAGTGGCCTTCAGAACAGGGTTTTTTTTTCTCTCGGTTAGACCTTGTGCCGTTTATTAATTTAGATAGTAACACGGGCGGAGGGGTGGAGACTATTAAGACTTCACTCCCCCCCCCCCCCCCCATGTCTGATGTTGTGTCAGGGAGAGTGAATTAGGTGTGTGTAAACATCAGAATGCAAACAGTGGGTTAGCCTGCTGAATGACCGTCGCTATTGCTGCTGTTCGAAAATTGAATTGATATGTAGGACATGAATATCCATCCCCCCCCCCCCCCCCCCCGCCCTTATCTTAACACTAACACTTAACTTCTAAACGTTACTTAATGTTCTAATGGTCTATTCAAAGGGCATAATATGATTATAAAATAGCTACTACAGTGTACTCTGGCACACCCTCATTCGCCTCTGCTTTCAGCCCGGTAAGTAAAAGACAGATAGGTGGCCTAGATTAGATAAAGCTGTGTGTGTCTGTGTGTGTGTGTCTGTGTGTGTGTGTCTGTGTGTGTGTGTGTGTGTGTGTGTGTGTGTGTGTGTGTGTGTGTGTGTGTGTGTGTGTGTGTGTGTGCGTGCGTGTGTGTGCGTGCGTGCGTGTCTTCCGGTTGCTATACAAATAGCGAGCGCACAGCCACTGCCACGGTCTCAACGTGCACTTTCATCCCGGTCCTTTCCTTGCCTCCAGCGATTGGGAGTCGATGACCTTTTACTGTCAACTTCCAACATGACAAATCACCGACGGTGGCTGCCCGTGTTTTTTAGGAATGCGGAGAGTTCACAGGCTGGTCAGGCCGCGTGCAGGGCAGCAGAGCCCTCAGACGGAGACAGATGTATTAATTGATACATAATAGATTTAGACGCCATTTTTTTGTGGACGTACAGAAATGGGATAGCTTTCAAAGGGAACAGCATAAATATACACACATATACACGTACCGTTCGCACACACACGGCCACAAGAATACACATTACAACATTCACACACACACACACACACACAGACACACACACAGGAACACTAATACATATTACAACATTCCCACACACACTAATACACAGTGTGTGTGGGAATAATAAAAAGTAATATCAAACAGCAGCCTGAATACGAAATAATCTTCAAACGACTTACTTTTAAAATTATTTATTATCATTGATTATCACTATCAACTATGATTATCCGTAGTTTTGTTGTTGCTCTTTTGTTGTTATTGTCATTAGTACAAGCGTGAGTAGTACAAGGAGTAGAGGGTTACAAGGCCGTCGGTGACGTAGGAGACGGCCGACCTGGCGTGCCCTTTGGTATGAAGTCATCTCCCTACCTCACCCGAGACCAGCCCGGAGATCAAACGCACGGCGGACACGGCCTCGGTTACCTCATGCCTCTGCCCCTCTGCTGAGGCCAGGCCTCACAGGATAACAGCATCACTCATCGCTCTGTCAGCCCTCTCGCCAACACCTCTATACGTTTATTTATATATTAACTGCTCTCGTTTACAATGTCTCACAAGGACTTGGCCAAGATGCCAGTTTTCCCACGATGCCCACCTGTGGCCAACTCGGATTATCTCCTGCCAGGGAGAGATGCGCGAGGTCAATGGTATGGAATCCAGGGCGGGCGTTGGCATGGATACAAAGGGGTCAAAGGGGAGCGGTGTAGATAACAGCGTTGAGTCCCGGAGCGGTTGGTCAGGTTCATGTAAAAGGCAACGTGCGGGGGGGGTGGGGGGGCTGGGTGAGGGGGGGGATCTCTTGCCTTATGCTGGATGTGCGTCCAGGTGGAAGGCATTATGTTTACGTCCCAAACGTACCCTCTCTCTCTCTCTCTCTCTCTCTCTCCCTCGCTCGCACACCGGGTAAGTCGGCCCACGGCCTGCTCGAGTGGAACACATTTGCGCCACGCAAATGGTAGTTATAATGGATTTAATCCGACACACTGAACACCGCCGTGTTAGCCAATAGTTAGTGAGCTGAACAAATTAAAATAGAAAATTGCCAGATCTCCTATTCAGTACTGTGGAACCGGTGCATTCTGTGTGCACGGCTCGAAAAGAAATGATCATTTCATTCCCAGGGCTTTGAACGTCCTCCGATGATGATACACGGTTCCGTGCGAGGCGGAATTTCACGCTGGCTCAAATAAGCAAGCCTCCGACCGCTGTGGGCTCGGTAATTCCACAAGAATTAATTACATCGCATCAGCGTTAGCCGGCCCCTTGCACGCCACGGCGGCCACCGAAGCTCAACCAGAAGGTTATATCCCGAGCGGTAAATCAAGCGGCGCTACGACCAAAAGCCGCGGCGCAATAACACCGCGCAATTAAAGCTTACAGCCGGCCGCGCTGGCCACCGCCGCGGAGGGGCTCGCTCGCAGCACATCTGTTTGCTATTTTCACCAGTGAGCTGGAGAGACGTAGTCAGCAGTGCTTTAGCACCAAGAAACAAATGTTTGGCTAATAAAATTTCTCATGCAGACTGGAACAGGAGGAGGAGGAGGAGGGAGGGGGGGGGGGGGGGGGGGGGGGGGGAGGCTGGGAGGTCTACGACCACAGCATGGCGATAGCACTGCAGGCTAGGCTAGGCTACAGATTCATGGATAGTGTGCCAATAAAATGAACAGCCAATAAAACCCTGCGAGCTCGGGGACTCCCCTGACAGCACTTCGTTGGACGAACTTGGGGAATACGCGATGACGGGCGGTTCCCCTATCAGTCGGGATAGGGGTGGGTGCTGCCAGTGGGGGGATGGTGTGGGGGGGGGGGGCGTGCTACTTTATATCACATATCTCAATTCTTCACCGCAGGGAGGTGGGGGGGGGGGGGGGGGGGGAGGCGCGGGGCGGAGGAGTAACGCATCCTGTGGGAAGATCTGGGGTCGATATGCGCTCACTGTTGCTTACATGAACTTCACTTCCACCTAATCACTCCTGGCCCGGGCGTCACACACACCGCCGTGATGCACGGGGAGGGGACGCTCCGGGGGGCGGGGCTTAGATATTGCACAGGGGTCTGGCTGTGAGTGACGGGAGACAATAATGGCGATAAAATGGCGTCCCGATAAATACGTGCTCGTGAGCGACGATTGATCTCCTCCTTTGGGCTGTAAGAGTGTGTAGGGAATAGGGGTAACCTTTCCTTAGGATTAGGTTGTGTGTGTTTTTATCAGTGCATTTAGAGTTTAATATTGACTAATGAGGAGAGCTGTTATTTATATAGAGCCAACATATTTATACACACCACCAGAAGTCAAAGCGGGGCCAGCCCACATACACTCAATTTGAGCAAAAAAAAACCTTTTTGTTTAAAACGCTGTAAACTAGATTCCCGCTGAGGTTAATCCGTTTAACCCTCGTAGTCGTTTCCGAAACAAGTACTTAACCTGTTGTATACACAAGGCCCTCCGCGGGATTAAAGAGGTGACTAATAGGGGATTACCCTAATCCCACCGCTGTCCGCCTAAAGAGCTGTTACACCACGGGGCTTATAAATCCTTCCACAGCAAACACCCTGAGGTGAGCCAACACACGTCACACACTTAGCTCGGACTTAAGTTTAATAGATGTGAGCAGTATCAAGTTATAAGGTCTGTAACTGAGGGTTTATATATATACATATACAGTATATATGTACTGTATATATATATATATATATATATATATATATATATATATATATATATATATATATATATATATATATATATATATATATATGTGTGTGTGTGTGTGTTTATCCATGTTTAACTATTTCACATGTTCTCTACAGCTGGCATGAGGTGCTTTTAGGAAGTTACCTCATTCAGATGAAAACTAGCTCATATCTGTGACGGCTGATGACGACAGGGTCTCTGCGTTCTACCAGTGTGTGGGCCACGGTCTTTCCCCGCTCTGCACACAGAAATGATGTCAGACTCCCCCTGTAGGTCAGCACGAGTACTGCACCACCCACAGCGTGGTGGCAACAGCGTGCATTACAGCGGATATAAAAAGCCTTTCGGTAACAGATACTGCATACAGTGGCTATCACAAGAGGCTGTTATCTGTTTATTAGGGTTAGTTTAGTCGATAAGTATTCTACATTTTATTTCATAATTATTATTATCTATGTACCATTTTTGCCTTTATCTTCGGGGTATACAAGTTATAGAAACCAAAATACTGCATCCCACAAAATAATAAAATCTGCAACTGAGGTGAAGCTACCAAACCAGAGGCCAAACTAGCAGAGTGTTGATGACGCCGTTACCCGACTGCAGAGGTTACCTGCCTGCAGAGGACATGAGGGCTATCACATGGACCTGCCCATCCCCCACACACCCCAGACACACAAACATACACACGCATGCACACACACACACACACACACACTTCAAAGCCGCATCCTGCATGTGTGTGTGTGTGTCTATCTGTACGCCAGCTTGCATGCATGTGTGCATGTGTATTTATGTGTATGCAGACGTGCACGTGTGTGTGTGTGTGTGTGTGTGTGTGTGTTTACTCATGAGAATAGGCTGTGCGGACTCATCTCCTCAGAACATGTTTGTTTGCTCCTCAAGTTAACAACCAACTCACTTTGTTTGCACCCACCAGCTCCTCCCTTCCTTCCTACCTGCCTCCTCCCTTCTCTCACACTGACCTCCATTACATCTGCCTCCCTCCCTCATGCCTGCCTCCCTCACTCCATCACACCTCCCTCCCTCCTTCCCCCACACCGGCCTCCCCCACGCCAGACTCCCTCCTGCCAGCCTCACAGCATCCCTGCTACTCTCTCTCTCTCTCTCTCTCTCTCTCTCTCTCTCTCCCTCCCTCACGCCGGCCTCCCTTCTGCTGGTATTCCGGTGGAATTCCGGGGCCCCCCCCATGAGGTTAAGCAGCCGCCCGGGGGCCCACAGCCCCGTGAGCGAAAGCTCGGGGGCCACGCAGATAAGTGGAAGAATGTTGATGCTTCAGGAGAGCCACAGGCAACGCCAGAAGATGCAGGAGAGTTCAGCCACTTAGGCCGCGTTCACACTACCTCCGTCCGTTGACGGATCTCATTGACTTTGCATGGGGGGCTCCCGAAATGCATTGTGGGTCCGTCCGTTCTGTCCGCTCCGTTGCCTGCGTCAAAAAGTTGAGAAGTGTTCAACTTTTCGGTCAGCGACGGATCCGTCGGCCAATCAGATCGCGTTATGCGAATATTCGCAAATACACTGTCCGATGAAATAGCCTTTGTAATACAACCCGGGAAAACACAACGCCTCCCCATGTGGGGACTCACCCCCTCACCATGTGGGGACTCACCCCCTCACCACGTGGGGACTCACCCCCTCACCATGTGGGGACTCACCTCCTCCCCATGTGGGGACTCACCCCCTCTCCTCCCCATGTGGGGACTCACCTCCTCCCCGGCGCTGGCTCATCAACGACATATGTTCAGCCACCGCCGTCTGTGCATGGGTGCACGGTGCTGGATGAGACGAGGTGCGCACACACACACACACACACACACTTACACACACACGAACGCATGCGCACATGCACAGACACACGCACAGTTTTGTATTTTGTTGACCTGTTGCACAGGCACACAAGCAAGAGAGAGAGAGAGAAGGGGGAGAGAGAGAAGGGGGAGAGAGAGAGAGAGAGAGAGAGAGAGAGAGAGAGCTAGAGAGAGAGATTATGTAATGCTGGTTGGAGCATACTTAGATGGCACTATTAGTTCAGTGTAAATAAAGAAATTAGAGGTATGGGAACGACTACGATAACAATCTATAACAATCATTTACTCCCTCTGACACTCTCTCGCTCTCCCCCCCTCTCTCTCTCTCCCCCCCCCCCCTCTCCGATCTATCCTTCTAGTGTCAATCCACTCCTGTGGGATTGTTTTGCTTTCTTTTTCTTTTTCTCTCTCTCGCTCTCTCTCTCTCTCTCTCTCTCTCTCTCTCTTTGGGGCATGGCCAAGGGTAAACACAGCATTCAGGGATCTCCATCACAGGAAGACAGGGATGGGGATGTGGGTGGGTGGGGGGGGGGGGGGCGGGGGGGCCCTGGCACAATGCTGGGGGCCGCGTCTGGGGACAGGAAGAGGAAGTGGGCCACGGCCTCAGAAACATTCCTTCATCCATCCGACGTCGACGGGGGACCAGACATTGGAGCCCACGCCTCCTCGTGCACCTCCTCCTCCACCTCCACAACGCTCCTCATGCACCTCCACATATCTCCTCTGGGCACCACCCCCTCCACCTCCACCACGCTACTCCTGTGCCTTCAAAATGCTCCCCCTCCACACTGCTCCTCCTGCACCTCCAGCCATCTCTTCCAGTCACCGCCTCCTCACTGCTCCTCCTCCACCTCCTCTGGCACCTCCTCCTCCTCCTCCACACCGCTCCACCTCACTCGCCACACTGTCCTCCTCCTCCTCCACACCACTCCTCCTCGTCCTCCTCCTCCTACCCCTACCCTCCCCCCGCTCCTTGACACAAGTGCTTCTCCCGTGTAAATATTTGCGTGACATGGAGAGATCGTCACAGCGGAGACACAGCTCCATGCACCCGCTGACCACCGGGACGGACAGACTGACGGCGGGGGAGCAAAGAGTGATGGCTGACTATGATGCCCCCCCCCCACAGCCCCCGACCCACCCACCCACCCCCGGCCCGGCAGCAGCTACAGTTACTCTGACACGGGACCATTCTGTCATCACGTGTTTAAACAAAATGTCATCCCCGCTATTAGATTGTCATCTTTCGCGAGCCGCTCTGTCAGGGCGCTGCGAGGTCTGCTGACGGATCGCTGTTCTGCAGCGATGCCTCGCGGCGGCTCTGCACTTTTCCCTTTTTTCTCCTCTTGACTTTAGTTTTTTTTTCCCCACACGTACTTCAACCTTCGCCGAACTGAGGCACACATCACTCTCAATTGTGCGTTTGCTGTAGCCGTATACAAGGGAGTGGCTGTGTGTGTGTGTCGTTCAGTGTGTGTGTGTGGGTGTGCGCATGTAAGCGTATGTGTGTGTGTGTGTGCATGTGCGTGTGTGTGTGTGTGCGTGTGTCCGTGTGTGTGTGTGTGAATGAATGTGTCCATGAGGTGTTCTCTGTTTCGGACAGGCTCTATTCATTCCACTCTTGTCCATCCTGGCTTACGGTATTCCAGGGGAAACACACCTTTCAGCCGGCCCCCCAGCCCCGAGAGCCCGTGGGGGCCAGTTTGTGTCCACATGAGCAGCTCCTGCGTCCGCTACAACGACTAAGCGCTTTGTGATGCGGTGTGATTTTTCCTCCCGTGCCCGCTGACCTGTTCCTCTGCCCCCCCACAGCCTTGGCCACGCGCCAGCAGGAGCAGTCAAACACATTAGCCCCACCGTCCTCTCCAGCATTAATCTGCTACTTAAGAGCAGAACGTGGAGCGGGGGCGGGGGGGGGAGAGACAGCAGGAACACAGTCGGTCCAGCGGACCAATCAAAGAGCAGGAACAATGGCCGGAAGTTGTAGTGGAAGAGGGGTCCGTATGTAAACACGGCTTGAGGGTCGGATGTGCAGAGTGTCCCGTCCGTCCTCCTCTGTGGAAGTGTGTGTGTGCTGACCCTCGCGTGTGCGTCTGTGTGCGTCACACACACACACACACACACACACACACACACACACCGACAGACAGACAGACAGACAGACACACACGCACACAGAAAAACACACTCTCCTCATGCATGGAGCTGTAATTGATTCGCCTGTGGTCAGCTCAGATGATGGCGATTAAACAGTGGGATTATTTGCATGCTGTAGCCCTGCAGTGAAGGATCACTGTCATCGGCAAACAATGAGGCTGATTTATGAAATATGACAATAAACAGACGTTCATGATTATTGATTGGTATTGTTAGCGGCCTTAAAAGAGCCATATATCTTCATCTGGGAGCGATGACACCCGTACAGCAAATAACTTTACTGGGTTGTGTGAGCCGAGGAGCCCAAAGGTAGCGTTTTAGGAGTGGTGATACACATCACAGGCTCACTTCATTACAGCGAGATCCATGCATGAATTAGCACAATAGATGAATATAAACCGCCGCCCTGACAACCACATCCATAAAACAGCAGCCAGCCACCAGAGAATGGGATAGAACCATAAATGAACGTTGTGTAGGACAGGTGTTCAGGTGTTTAGGTGTATAGGGGTTTACTTTTATCACAATATAAAACCTACTTTATTAATCCCAGATGGGCAGCAATCTATATAAAATAATAATTAAACATAATATAAACAGAAAATATGTCAATATGTAATGTAGGCACTTATTGTATGTTGTACGTCGTTGCACTAAACAATAGTACTTAGCATTGTGTAGCATCTTATCCTAGCTATCTTTGATGCGTACAGGGAATGGGTTGACCTAGCGATTGTTTTAGTGCTTGGCACTTGGTTCTATGAACATCCTTACTGTACTGACACAACAGCGATATATTGTTGTTTCTCTTTCTTCTGACAAATGTACTTATTGTAAGTTGCTTTGGATAAAAGCGTCTGCTAGATGCCCTCAATTTAAATGTAAATGTGTAGTATATCAATTTATATATGAATACAAATATGACATTTTGACATGCCGTCTAAGTTGTAAATAAAACAACAAGCCATGCACATCGTGGCCCCGGGCCCCAGGATGCCTTGTCTGCATTTAAGGTGAGCCGAGGGCTTCAGAGAACTTCCACTCGCTCTCGCTCTCCCTCTCCACCCTCTCTCTCCCCGCTCTCCACCCTCTCTCCACCCCTCTCTCCCCGCTCTCCACCCTCTCTCCACCCCTCTCTCTCCACCACCTCTCCAACTTATCCCCCCTCTCTCCACCCTACTCTCCAACATCTCTCCACCACCTCTCCAACTTATCCCCCCTCTCTCCACCCTACTCTCCAACATCTCTCCACCACCTCTCCAACTTATCCCCCCTCTCCCCACCCTCTCTCCACCCTCTCTCCTCCCTCTCTCTCTCCCCACCCTACTCTCTACCCTCTTTCTCCACCCTCTCTGCACACTCTCTCCTCCCCTCTCCCTCCACCCTCTCTCTCCACCCTGCTCGGTTCAGTAGTTCAGCCTACGCCTGGAGGTTCCAGCCACATTCCCTCCATGTTGTTTGTCGACGTCGTTCTAGAGAGAGACTCGACCTGTCTCAGGAGGTGCTGCACCACCTTAGGGGCTGACTGAGCAGCAGGGCTGACGGAGGAGCAGAGGGCTGACGGAGGAGCAGAGGGCTGACGGAGGAGCAGGGCTGACGGAGGAGCAGAGGGCTGACGGAGGAGTAGAAGGCTGACGGAGTTGAGGGCTGACGGAGGAGTAGAAGGCTGACGGAGCAGAAGGCTGACGGAGGAGCAGAGGGCTGACGGAGGAGTAGAGGGCTGATGGAGGAGCAGGGCTGACGGAGCAGAGGGTGGTGTTGTCTGTGTCTGGGAGGCCCAGGGTACATGGCTGGCCTCCCTTTATGGATAGGGATGCCTGGGCGAGAGAGGGAGGGAGGGAGGGAGAGAGTGAGGGAAGGAGGGAGGGAGAGAGGGAAGGAGGGAGCGAGGGAAAGAGAGAGGGAGGGAGAGAAAAAGAGAGAGTGGTAGAGAGGGTGAGGGAGACGGAAGGAGAGAGGGAGAAAGGGAAGGAGGGAAGGAGGGAGGGAAGAGAAGGAGGGAGAGAGAGAGGGAGAGAGGGAGAGGAGGGAGGGAGGGGAAGGAGGGACGGAGGTATAGAGGGGGGGGGGGAGAGAGGGAGGGAGGGAGGGAGGGAGGGAGATAGGTAGAGAGGGTGGGAGAGAGGGAGGTGGGTGGGGGTCTCTATTATAGGATGTGCAGTCGTCCAGTGCCCGTCCGCCTGCCCGCGTCCAGAGAGGGAGCAGCGATTGATTGTCCTGGAGGCTGACGAAGCTCCGCACAATTAGATTGGGAGGTTGCGAGGTGAGGCGGCCAGGGCTCGGCCTGCCTTGCTCGTTGACTGATGGTAGAATAACAACTACGTCGATTCACTACAGGGTTCAGCGGCCGGTTAGGGGGGGAAATAAATGCTGCTGTTATTACATTTCAGTACGACTTGTGATGTTAAGATATTCTTTTCATTGGAGGGCTCTTGGCGTGCGGGCAGTGGACTCAAGGAGGCGGAGGAGGGGTCACCTGAGGGTTGGAGTGAGAGAGAGAGAGAGAGAGAGAGAGAGAGAGAGAGAGAGAGAGAGAGAGGAGAGAGCAAGAGTGAACGAGAGAGCAAGAGCAGTAGAGCGAGAGAGAGAGCGAGAGGAGGGCAGTGGGTAAGATGCAGGGATGGCAGACCGCTAGAGAACGTGACTCTCTTATTCAAGCCTTAGGAAAACAGATGTGGAATCCATCCCCATTACTCAGGCTCAAGTACAGGAGTCGTTGGTTCTTTCATCCCGCAAAATTGATCCCTCAAAACTCGGGCGAGCGAGTAGAAGTCAGGAAGCCGTGGTTTTGACGGTAGATCGATACCGCCTCTCACAAATACATCGAGCTGTTGAAACGTTACCACGCCGGGCGCCGGTGGTACACCCTGCTCTGGTCGTCTGCAGGAGAGTCAGGGCAGTCCTGCGTGTGCAGCGACGCGCTGAGCTCTCCGTTCAGATAAGCACGACGGGGGGGGGGGGGGGGGGGGGGGGGGACATGCAGCCACAACACACACCGTCCACCCAGAGTGTGTAAATCCTGCTGGTCGTTTTTTAGACTGCGGCCCCCCCCAGTGGAGGGGGGGGGGGGGTGGTGCTGGGTGGAGGGCGGAAGGCTGTGGGGGGGTGTCCAGGAGGTGAGGGCTCATGGCCGCCTATCAGAGCACCGCTTTGCTTCCCCCTCTCATTCATCTCCATCTCCATCTCTCACGTGGTGGAGCGTGACGTAGCAGCGGCTCACGTGAGAGCAGTGTTTACCGTGCGGAAGGACAACAATCTACCCAGATGCTGCGGACAAGGGAAAATAAGACAATGCGTTACCAGCAGGAGGTCCCGGCCGTGAGAGGATCTGGTTAGAGGACGGCTACATCGCGATAATGAAGCCAAGGTGGGCCGGTTCACTGGGGGCTGACTGATAACGGAGCAAGGGAGGTCCGTTAGAGGTGGGAAGCAGGGGGAGTTTTAGTGGGCCCCGGCAGCATATGTCAACAGACTTCTACTGTGGTGAGCTTAACCCCCTAGTGGCTCACAGCGGTATTGCAATCGGGAGGCTGCTTTAATACACAGCAGTAAATCACTTAAAAGACCATCGCTGATGGATTCACCGCATGAATGTAAATATTTTAGAGGGTGTAGAGGGTTGTGATGGTCTCAATATGAATATGATTGTCTTAATAGGATTGCTATCTGTTTGAGAGTGGGTGATTGAGTGTGTGAGTGAGTGAGTGAGTGAGTGAGTGAGAGGGTCTGTGTGTGTGCGTGCAGGAGCATGCATGCACAGTGCAAACTCTCAATAATGTCATTCTGCACGTGTGTGCATGAGAATGCATGCACAGTGCACACAACCGTTCATATTGTACACATGCACGTTTGTCAGTGTAACACTGTGAGTTTGCATGACATGTGTGTGTGAAAACACAGACAGTACATGGCCATGGAGATGCACAAAGACAGCGCAACACACATAGTGCTGCGGGCGTGTCTTCAATTGTCTACATCTGCATTGCTGAACGTGCGAGTGTGTCCGTATCAAAGGCACAGTGTAGTAGCAGCAACAGCGGGGTGTCGCGGACATGCTGCTGTGGCGTTCTGCTACAGTACGCCTGTCTGTTCCACTGCGCTGCTTTCCTGCTGCTCAGCACATCCCCCATTGCCTGGCCCTCGGGGGGGGGGGGTTGAGGAGGGGTGCCCTTCTGTGGGGACTGAAGAGCACGTATGACGGCCCGACGCGACGTTGAGACGAGACCCTGGCAGAGCTCTGCAAGCTCAGCAGCAGCAGACCCGTCCCCTCTGAGCCCTGCTGTCTCTGCTCCCCAGACCTCGCTGCTGCAGCAGACGTGATGACAAGCCTCATGTGGGCGCGTCCCGGCCCTCTTCCAGAGCCCAGGGTTCGGCAGCCGCGCAGCAGGTGCGCGTGTTGCAGCGAGGGCAGGACGGACATCTCCGCCTCGCTCCTTCCCTCAGCGGAGAGCCGCGCTGACGTGTGGTTGGCCGCGCTCCATGCGGTTCGCGGCGTTTAGCGCTCATGGCACGGGGGGGGGAGGTTTTCATGTGTGGTGAAAGCATTGTTTGTTGATGAGATACCGCACATCTGCCGTGCAGTACTAGTGCAGCGTACAGCCGTGTTACTCACTCTCTCACACACACACGCACACGCACACACATGCACACACAACCCTAAATTAATCAATGTTTGGAGAATATGTCTGGTTACGATCATCCTTCACTCAACTCGTTACAGCGATCTCCAAACTAATAAAAACCGCGTTGCTCTCAGTGACCAACAGGCCTTTCTCCTCCAGCCACCGACACCAACGGCCTAGGTTAACAAAAAGACACGTTGATCCACACTACACTACTACTGCAGAGCGTAGAGTAAGGCGTAATGAGGAGCAGGCTGAGGGGCCTGTGGGGAGAGTCTCCCCTCTCTGTGGCAAGCAGAGCAGTGCATTGTTTGTGTGGAGCCTGGATTCTGACCTCTGACCCCCACAGCGACCTCTTTGACCCCCAGGACAGTTCATACCAGGGTCACAGAGTCCTCTCTGGTCCTCTGGCAGACTGGGTTGATAAAAGCCCCCCCCCCCTCTCCCACTCCCACACACAGAACTACACACAAACACACACACACACACAAACACACACATGCACAAACGATCTCCTGATGTCTGTCTCATCCAGACCCACAAATACACACTGAACTAGACACACACTCACACACATCTTCTGTCCGTCTGTCGTCCAGACCCACGCACAAACATACAAATACACCATCTCCTAATGTCTGTCGACCAGACACACAGACAAGCCCACACACCCACACACCATATTAAGTATTGCCTGATTTGATAATGGTGGCTTAAATAATAACGTATTTATGTCCTCAGTTTGCGATCTAGTCCTCAGAGCTCCTTTGTGTTCCTAAAAGTAGATCAGAGCAGATGCTTTGATGCTCCCTCTGCACACGGGGAACAGCATGGCTTTCACAGCCTTGGCCGACTTATGCGTCTCACCATGCTATACGCCGTTATTTACGACCAATAGGAAAGTGGTTTGTATCCGTCACATGATATATCGCATAGTGCCAGGCGGAACATCCACCACGTCCATGGCTTGAGGAGGGCACTGGATTTGAACTGGGCACTGCCTTCATTTGAAAAGAAGAAACGAACACAACTAAACAAAAACCGACAGTTTATATATCGGAATCAGCTGGAATCTGCCATGAGGCTCGGAGGAGGAGGGGGGGGGGGGGGGGGCAGAAGACGCTCGGGTGGGACGCTTGGCTCAGGGACCAGAATTGGCCGGGGGCGTGGCGCAGGGGGCGTGACAGCGCGGTGGTTGGCATGGTGACGCGGGCGCGGTGGTTTCACGGTGAAGGAGACGATGATGGCAGCGTGCGCTCTCTGGCTGCGATGACGGCAGACATCATTACTCAAGGCTCCTGCCACACACATCAATCTCCAAGGAAAGACACCGCCGAGGTGAGCAGGGGGTTTCACCGGAGAGTTCGGAGCGGGGTCACGCCACACGCACACGCACACGCACACACACACGCACACACACACACACACACACACACACACGTTGTGTACGATACGAAAACCAGGAGGTAAACCGAAGACGCACTTGTTTCCTAGTGTTGTTGAAATATTACGTGTGTGTAATGCTCTCTCTCTCCATCTTATGCAACACAAACAGAAGAAATTAATTTTCCATCCTTGGCTGAGGAGTACACACGTAGTAATGCTCTACGGCTGGGTAGTACATCTAATTGATACAGCAGTGCTCTGTGAGCCAAGTCATTTCATGCACAAATGCAGATTTTTTATCTCCCTAGATCTTCTCTCTCTCTCTCTCTCTCTCTCTCTCTCTCTCTCTCTCTCTCTCTCTCTCTCTCTCTCTCGAAGAAGAAGAAGAAGAAGAAGAAGAAGAAGAAGCAGAAGAAGTAGAAAAAGAAGAAGAAGAAGAAGGACCTCCACAGAGACAGTGAAGCAGGATCCAAAATGGCAGCCGCTGCAGAACAACCGACAGCAGAACGGAGAGAGGACCAGAGGAGAGGAACCTCCTAAACCGCGCGTGTGTGCGTTGTCATCTCCACCAAACATGACCACAACAAGCATTAGCGGTCTCGTCTTGTTGCTGTGACGTTTGTCAACAACCTACACGTTCACCCCCGCCCCCCACCCCCGTTTACTGTAACACCGCATCACGGGCCGGCTGGGAGTGTCAACATCATTAACATGACTGTCATTAGTCCCCACACACACACACACACACACTCACACACAGTCCTGGGGGAAGACAGATGAAAGTTGGTTCCCTGTGCCAGCGATGTTCTGCGGGTGCCAGTGTACTGTAAGCTGTAGCACTCCATTTGGAGGTGACAGAGGAGCCCCCAGCCAGACTGGGGCGAGAGAGAGAGAGAGAGAGAGAGAGAGAGAGAGAGAGAGAGAGAGAGAGAGATAGAGAGAGAGAGAGGGGGCTGTACACCTCGCTGCAGTTAGAGCGTGATGTTTCCAGGCAGGTTGTGGGGGGGGGGGTCGTGTCATGGATCACTAACAGCCCTGGTCGTTTTTAGGGTGTGTATTAAAAGATGGCGGGGAGATAGTGAAATGAGGTGATGAATAGTGGAGGGATATACCCGTTTGTGTATTTTACGACTTTGTGTATATTATACTGCAAAGGATAAATGAGCCAACTGACTCTCTGTGATTGGTGCAACATTAACTAGGTTGAACAAATATTTAGTAATTAGTGGGAAATGCTTGCACACTATTAGGTTAGTGTGTATAAAATCAGGTTTTTCTAAACTCATTTTTTATTCGATGTTCATCCATAGTCAGTTTAGTCGTCACCCAAACAAAATTGGGGGACAAATATCTAACTGAATGCGTGAAGGTAGATACTGAATCTCTGTTGCCCTAGCAACTGCTTTGTCTGTTTTTTTTTAGATTGGAGGGGTTCGTTAGAAAGAACACAAAAGTTGGACATGAGAATTATCCTGCAAAACTGCAACCAAAACAAAAAAACACATTAAATACAAGCAGAAAACATATCCAACAAACAATGAATCAACCAAAACAACCGGCAAAACCAAACCAACTAACCCAGTGAGGACATAACACTAACGCTAATACAGACCCCAAGTTAAACAACATGAAGCTGACTTCAGAGCGAGATTCACAGAGGACTCCTTCCTATCGTCTAGCGGCTCTGCTCCGGGATAAGAGCAGCTCCGTGTGACCCGGCTGCACGCTGCCAAAGACAACTTCAAGGCTCCCGGCCGCATCTGGAACCACTTACAGCCGTCTGCCCCGCTGCTCGGCCTCTCCCTGCCCCCGGACGAGCTTCCCAGCGGCCTCACGGGGGGATAAGATCCATCTGCACCTCTCCGCCCTCTCCGTCGTCCTC
The DNA here is from genome assembly GCF_964030765.1 of Micromesistius poutassou. NCBI lineage: Eukaryota > Metazoa > Chordata > Actinopteri > Gadiformes > Gadidae > Micromesistius > Micromesistius poutassou. The sequence goes on along the minus strand of NC_140284.1, from coordinate 9,779,648 downwards.
CTCCTCTACCCTCGCTCCTCCTAGGGTTCGGCCTCCCCGCCTCACCTCCCACGCTCCCGGGAGGTGACGGGAGACGAGGAGGCCGGACGAGGAGCCAGGGGGGGGGGGGGGCCCGCTGGCGTCCAGGGGCGGCTGCGTTCAGTCCTCCGACGCCAGGTTCCTGGAGGGGAAGGCCACATGCTCCGTCTCCGCTCTGCCTTTTTGTATTTTCAGGCCGGGCTGGGAGCCGGAGTGGGCTGGGCCTTGCTCTGCGCCGCCGCCGTCCAATAGCAGCGCTGGGACGGCCGTCTGTGCTGTGCTGATTTACGGCGCGTCATTAGGGAAACACATTCCTCTTTCCCTACCAACCCAGGTGGACGCAGGGCCTGGGAGGCCATGGCTCTGGGGAGGGGCGGTGTTCTCCCCCTCTCCCTCCCTCTCTCTCTCTCTCGCTCTCTCTGTGGCTCTTCCCTGTCTCTCGCACTCTCTCTTTCTTCCTCTCACTTAGTGTCCGTCTGCCTCTATCCCCCCCCCCGTCTCTCTCTCGCTTAGTCTCTTTCGCTCTCTTCTCCCCCCTTTGTCTCTCTCGCCCTCACCCTCCCTCTCTTAGCACCTCTATCCCGCATTCTCAGTGTAATTCCCTCATGCTCAGTCTCTCTATCTCCCTCTCCTCTCTCTCTCCTAGTCTCTGTGGAGCGCAGCATGGCCGAGGGGAGACAAACAACCCACTGGAGAGAGAGGGAGAGAGCCTAGGAGCCAGAGAGCAGCAGCTGTGGACCAGAGCCCAGTGGGCTGACCTCCACGGCCGTGCCAACATCCCACCATGACAGGATGTAGCGCGTGCTCCGGCCCGTCCACGTGCCCGCTGTGTTTATGAACGATATACACACACGTCCTCCTCTCGTCTCGGGCCTCGCGGTAGGCTGATACGGCTTCCCAGGCACGCAGCCACCGCCGAACAGATAAAGATCCTGGTAGGAAGTAAGAGGGATCACTGAACCCTGTCGTATCCTATGCTAAAGAACCATCAATTACACGCAGTCCACCGTGGATCATATCTAGATATGAGCGTGCTGCTCCTTGTCTAGAATCAATCACAATGAGGCCGAGGTGATGAAAAGATCCCATAAAAAAGCAGTGGGAAATGCTATTGCGTGTCGCTGCTACACAAATAAAGCATCGTCTGTAACTTACCGGTGGTTGCGGGTGGGTGTGTGTTTGTGTTTTGATGTGGTAATAAACCACTGAAATGTCAATCCAGCCCAGGCTCTTCCCTGCAATATCTCACCAGTCAATCACAAACAACACAGCCGGTCAGGAGAGATTTTTGGAGTTGCTTTGCCCTCTAGTGGTGAG
>NC_140284.1:9755813-9773313 GCF_964030765.1 Micromesistius poutassou | reverse complement strand
ATATTGTCTTCTAACGCAGTCAATATTATATTCAAATATTACTCATGTCAAGCAACATTCTACTTAACATAACCACAACTGAGTCTTTGTTAAATTCAAATTATTCATCATCATATTATTATTATATACACGTTTTCTAAGCAGGGGGTGTACATGAGAACGTAAGAGCTTTTGCAACTACTCCCCCTGCTGGCAGGGGAGAAGATGATGTGTGAAACCCTCACTGAAGGCCAGAAGCAAGAGAAGGGGATATGCATGTTGGACCGCATACGACGCTGTGATCCGAATTACAAACACAGGCTGTTGATATTGGAAAACATTATCCACACACTCAGGGATTTGCATGTTGGACCGAATATGATGCTGCCATCCAAATTATAAAATGGAGGCTGTTGATATTGGATAACACTTGCCTGCCACACACACACACACACACACACACACACACACACACACACACACACACACACACACACACACACACACACACACACACACACACACACACACACACACACACACTTCTTTTCCCAGCTACAAACTAGAATATACACACTTTCACATTCATACTGGTGGCCACCGATATAAAACCTGTAACACATCCAGGCAGCAGCAGCAGGCGGGCGTTTTTATAAACCCTGCCTCCTGCCTGTCGTTTCTGGGGTCACGGTGGGAAGGTCACGGGAGTCGCGGGGCTCGCCCTGGCGGTTCACCGCTGAGAAACGGATCCTTCAGGCGCAGAGGGTTATGTGAACAGAGATAGCTCGACACAAACCATTTGTTCAGCTCAGGTGAGCGCGGCCGGACAGCTCCAGCACAGACTCACCCCCCCCCCCCCCCCCCCCCCCACCACGCGCTGTGTAGCGCGGCCAGACGCGGCCCCGGCAGACAGGCAGCCCATTGCTCACACCGTGTACAGCACGCCGCGCCGTTGATACAGTGGCGTTTACCGGGCCGCGTGCAGCGCCTGCCAATGCACGATAAACACGGCGGCAGCCATGTTGGTTGTAGCAAAACATGCACACACACACCCACAGAGTGTGTAGTCAAGTTAGTAGTGAGTCTTAAAAGCCCCAAATGTGTTATTTTCTTAATAAACGGTGGGGTGTACTCGACGTAGGACGTTATAGTTGTTGTACAATTCAACGATGATGCCAACACACACAAACACACACACAGACGCACACGTTACGATGTGCGCGTGCTTCAGTGTAGCGCCACTCTGCCCGGCAGGAAGTGAACGGCCCTTTAGTTCACATCAAGGACGACGACAGGTGAACCGCAGCGGTGACGGCGAGGACGGTCGGGCGTTGGAGAGCAGCGACGATTCCTCCCGTTGTGCGAGCAGTGAGATTAAACAACGGCGGCTATTAGGTAATCATGTGTGATTCGCCGTGGTGATGGACATAACGCCGTTAGTAACAATCCAATGAACGACACCGTTAGCCCTCTGCAATTAAATCCAATTAAGCAACGACTTCATGACGTCATGCAGATTTGCTGTTTCAGTGTCATCTTCACCGGGATGGTATACACAAGCTTGCAATCACCACAGGGGGGAGACCCCCCCGAGCGGCCCCCTGCTTTGCCGAGTGGAGGGCCTACATGGGCCTGCCTCATGAAACACCCAGCTGGCACTGAGCTGTGAATTAAAATCGAAATCCTCCCACGCGCTCTCCAACGCCACGGTGCTAACTTTACACCGGCTGTGTCAAAAGCCTTTATTGAAGACCCACGTCAACGTTTGTCTCTATGACGACGGCAGCATAGCCGCCAACGCCGCCCCTCCTCCCCCCCCCCCCCCCCACCCCCACCAGTGCTACGTTGGCGCGGGGGGGCTGCCTGCCGAGCTTGGCGCGCGTGCGGCGACTGGGCCGTTTGAGTAATGAAGTGTTGGGGTTCCGTAATGAGACTGTTTACAGGGAGCGCTTGTTTCACATGAATCAGGCCCAGTATGTGGTTAGATAAATACCAGCTCCAGCCACGCAGCCCGGCCAGTCAGCGCGACACTGCTCCTGCTCCTGCGCCGCGGCGGCAGGAAACGCCAGCCAAATTCCTGTGCTATGAATGGAGAGGAAACCCGCTGGTGGTAGCGGCCAGCGGCCCCTTACCCCGAGACCCTCTGGAGCGGCCAGAGGATGGGACGGCCATTGCTCCTTCCTCTGGTGGCGGTGGTGGAGGTAGTGGGCCCGGGCCGGGGCTCATAGGTGAGACTGATGGAATAATAACACACAGAGCCGAGTGTTCTTTTCATTAGCCGCACGGTTTCATGTTTTTCATCATGTGGCTGCAGAGAGAAACGGAGACCCTTATTTTTTGAGCCGGACAAATTACTCCCTACTACCCTTCTGGGAGATGCAGCTGCGTTCAATATCTGTGTGTGTGTGTGTGTGTGTGTGTGTGTGTGTGTGTGTGTGTGTGTGTGTGTGTGTGTGTGTGTGTGTGTGTGTGTGTGTGTGTGTGTGTGCACACGGGGGATTTCCTGTGGAAATAATAATTACCCGCAACATGCACGCAAAGCCAGCGATAAATGTTTGGCTCTCCCGATACGTATATTTCAACATAGGCGAACCCAGATTCATCACATTTCATGGAGTGTTTTTAAGCCCAACCAACGAGGCCTTCATTAGGAGAACGAGGGAGCAAAACTAGTCGTCTGGAACCGTGCCCTCAATCCGTCACGTTATGTAAACCCATCAATCCCGCGTGTTGGACGTCAGGCACAGGAATGGGAGATGACTGTATTCATGGGACTAAGGCCTCTTATTATTGTTAGTGATTCATAATACCTCTTAAACCAAAATAATCCCCCTCTTTTTATTTCCACCTGCAAACACCTTATATCCCAGGTGACCTATTTCTCCAATTACTGGTGCCATTAGTCTGCGGGGCCCCCGACTGAACCTGCGTCCGGCGCTTCTGATTGGCGGGATTACACAGAATCTCTTCTGACGGCTGCATTAGCGCGTGTACTCTGCGCTCTTATTACAGAGGCACGGGAGGAAGAGTTATGACAGCCATCAAACGAGAGTAGCCTGAGTGATAAATCTCCTACACTAATGCACGCACTTTAGAGTTCGAAACTGTAAATAAAGTCAGAGGAGCGACATGTAGTGCTTTACTACTCTACCTGAGAAACGCCTGGAGGGAATAGGTTCCGGCGGGTGCAGTGGGGCTCCGCTGCCAATCACGATCCAGCATCACCTCGTTTAATTGGCTTGTTGTGAGTTTAACGAAATGGTAAAATAAGTTTAAACCAATGATTTTTAATATATATTATGTTCATAGCTGATGAACCCTGCTCTTACATAACGTTTAGTAGTTTTACACGGCTTTTCTTCGCTTTACATGAATCATGACGCCAAATTTAACGTTTGACACAGCGCGTGCGTTTCACACGTATCGCTCCTCACACTAATAAAGGCTTTAATTGTGGGTGCGCTGCTTTTATGTGCCACGGTAAGGGGGAGGAGACTCAACTTGTGGAGAAAATTTCCCAGTGACGTCAAAGCGTGGAGATCAGGTAGGTTAAACATGAACTATTTGGGTAGCTGTGTTGTGTGGTTAATGCGTTATCTTCACTCGTCTTATATCCGTGTCCTGGTACTGGTAAACGTAAATGACACCCATAAATACTTAACATTATGAGCGCCACCTGTTTTGTGCCTAAGGCTGACACCTCTCTGTAAAGTGTCCATTATTAAATTCAAACATAACTTTCAATTGATAATTTACAATTTAGTCATTTAGCAGGCTTTAATTCAAACGACGAGGGGATTGAGTCACGTCATTAGTAAGCAAGACCACCAGCAGGGAGAAGGCCTCTGTGCCTACAGGCGATTCAAAGCTAATCTTAGCATGTGTCTTTCTATACTAATGGTGCGTTCCAGGCAACCCGTAACCTGTGTTTTCACCACCTTCTACCCGTGAAAGTGCCCTGGAACGGCAGTCAAACCTGCGACTCACTACCAGTGAACTCGTACCAGATAGATCTACTCCTAGTTCCAGCTCGTAACTTACGGGCTAAAAAGTGTCCCTGGAACGCAGCATTAACACGTAGGCGTGCACAACCCCCTACTGGGTCATAACAAGCGGTTGGTCCTCCTATTGTGTTGCTGTACCGCGTTATCGATCCGGTAAACTGTATTGACGACGGCTGAGGAATACCGGATCAACGTTCGACATTCCAGCTCACTGACCCACAATGGCGAGGAATTGAGATTCCGATACTTTGTCATGTGCACACGCACGCACACACGCAGGCACATATACACACACCCGCGCACACACACACACACACACACACACACACACACACACACACACACACACACACACACACACACAAATACACACACACATGCACAAAAGGAATCATTTACACACACAAACACCCACACACTTGTGAAAACACACACAAATACACACACACGCACACAAACGGAATAATTTTGATGCTAACTGGCGATAAGTGGGGAGACAGTTCGTTCTGGGTCAGGCGTCGGCTCTCTATCACCATCATCAAAGCGCCATCCATCTCTCAGCGCAAACACCAGCGACACCGTAATTACTTGGGAAAATACGTCCGCCTGTCAGAAGCAGGTGATAATCAAGCTGTTTTCCCCGCCGTCATACAGACAAACGCATCGATTTCCTCTCCCCATCCGATAACATTTTTCACACGCCGGCCGTCCGTTTGAAACACACCCGAGACACTTTCACAGATGAACCTGTTGTTTGTCTCTGTTCGGCTTCAAAGGAGAAGGCCAGCCTGGTATCATCCTAGTTTTTATGATTTCAAAAGAAGAATCAGCTTTAGGCGACACTTTAGGAGTGTTGACCCTGTTGAATTCCTTGCATTTTCCCACACGTTGAAGGAATTTTGAGTTTTCAGGCACTCTTTGAACTGTATTGACAACGCAACTCTGAAAAAAAACTGGAAGAGTTTATAATAATAAAGGGTCAAAATAGTACAAAATCAAAGTAGTTTCTGCAGAGCGAGGCCACACAACACAACAAGCATACAGTGGTTGAGGTTCTGTGATGAGCCCTGAACAGGGGACTGACTCCAGTGTTAGAGCAGGGAAAACGTCCTTGAGGGCCCAGCTGCAGACAGGGACGCCACGACTGGTATTACTGCATCTGAGTCAGCTAACACTTAGTGTACAGACATAAGCTGTGAAAACAAATCAAATACACACAAGCAATATGAAAATGACTCATTCGTAAAGATGATGAAATCCTAAAGAATACGTCAAACATATCAACACCCTGTTGGAATAAGTTCTACAACAACTGTTACGCAAGCTATGTAGCATGTAGCACATTAGCTCTTTGTTCCTAGTCTACCCACAATCCCCCAGCCTGGGATGCGATGCGATGTAGCCGTGGCTAGCGACTGTTTAGATTGGCTCCGGCGGTGAGGAGGGAACCGGTCCCACGCAGACCATCAAGTGCTAATTGGTTTGGAATGGATCGGCCGTGTGACAGAGAGATTCCAGATGAATCCGCCCGGCAACACGAGCACTGTGGTAAACTTGGCGGTTGGTTCAAACGCTCTTTCCTCCATCTTCGACTTCAAGCGCGTCGATGATTACACGCCCACGCAAACGATGATGGTGGCCATTTTGTAATAGCGTGCGATGCGGAGGTGCTGTTTGTTATTTCTCCGTTGATTGTATCTCTTCAGAGAGCTGTTTGATCAGGAACGCCGCGGGGAAGACGCCGGAAGGGCTGGGATGTACAGACGGGATGAGGTGCAGATGGAGCGATTAAAGAAGGCCGATAAATTCTGCCATCTTTTGTTCTCTTTTTGTTGGATGAGAACGGGAACAGGGCACCAATTTGAAAAACGCAAGCTAAACTTAAACCAAAAGTTCAAGCTTGTAAAGTCATCTAACGGGCCCTTTTGGTTGATGTTAAAATAGATGTACTACTTGAGCCATTTTGTGAATTCATCAGTTTATACTTTGTCTATGGTGAGGGTTTGTGTGTGTGTGTGTGTGTGTGTGTGTGTGTGTGTGTGTATTCACGGTGTCTGTTTAATACATACTATCTCATCTCCACTTTCTTTCTTTGACCCTTCCTCCTACATCACATGGAGCATAACACGTAGCATAACATGTAGTATAACATGTAAACTTGTAGCATAACATGCATCATAACATGTATCATAACACAGTATAACATGTAGCATAACATGTAGCATGAAATGTAGCATAACATGTAGCATAACACGTAGAATAACATGTACTATAACATGAAGCATAACATGTACCATAACATGTAGTATAACACGTAGCATAACATATACTACAACACGCCCGGGGCCCTAAACAGCTTAGTTCACACAAATGTATAAAAAAAAGTCAGAGGAACTGCAGGAGGTGGTCGGGATGTCCTTGGGCGTTCAACATGGCCGCCGCCGGAGAGGCCAGTCTGGCGAGGCAAGACGTCTCCTCCGCTCAGTGGAGGAGGACAACAGCAGGAGGGGGATTGTATTTTCCCTCTCACTGGGGGGGGGTCTTCCTCTGGCAGCCGCTGCCCCTGAGGTGTCTGGGAGGTGATAGCTGAGTTAATGATATCAGGTTATAATTAATACCAGAATCAAATTTCAGCCACTTTGCATTCGCCGTGATGTGATTATTCTGCTGTTGATTAACGTCACCCGCTCGGCGCTCACACAGATATTTTTAACCTTGCGCTTTGGTTTTGTTTTTTCACTCCACATTTTGAAAGTGTGGATTTTGTCTGGCTGTGTCTCACATTGTTCTCGCGCAACTGTTTGTAAGAGGGTTGAAAACGCCCTTTGAAAGAGTTTGCCAGACTGAAGGTTGTGCATGCCTACTGCCATTCGTTTTGAATCCACCAGCATCTGAACACTGACTGAACTCCAACACATGGGCATTTTGAACAAATACTGACGTCTTTGTCTCTTGCATCGCTCCCCTCCCCTTCCCTGCACCGTCTGTGTGCTGCACACAAACACTGCTTGTGCTGCAGGTATTGCAGACAAGCACTGGGTTAGGTCAAAGGCATATAAAGACATGCACAGTTGATTTTTATTGCAACTAGTTGACTGCAAAATATTTAGCAAAGTAGAGTAAAACTTTCTCTAAAGTAGAAATGCAAACTTCTCATCGTTAAACTCTAGGAAAGGGGGTGTGGGTGCCCTGATATATACTACTTCTATAAAAACGCCAAAAGTATATCAAGCAAGTTTCAAAACTCTCCCCAAATCCAGCTTATGGCAGCACCCAGTCTTGGGTGTTCCATAGATTCTGTCCTGACAGATGTTTATGATGATAATATTTTGCCACTGACAATTCCCACTTTTTCATTTCCTGGTGAATTGTCTTAGCGCGGCGCTGCCGTCCCCGCGGACTCTTCTGGGGGTTTTATTAAAACACGCTGACAGCGCCAAGATGGGTGATATGCAAAATCCTGCTGATGCCTACTTTACCCTCTGTGGTGGAGATCTGGGGGTGCCTCAGAAAGGAGATATCTGGGAGCGGCCTTCAGCAAACAGATAAGAGTAATGTGGAGATAGTGAGGACTCTGCTGTTGGTCCTGTTGTTGAACACTTTTGATATGGTGTTGTATGCTGTTTCTCTGCACATGTGGTTTCAAAGAAAGTTGTTCATGGTACAAAAAAACGCTAGCTTCCAATTTCAGCAAGCCTTGATTATCTACAGTTGTTAGACCTCATAGTCATCCATTTTGATTATATCACCACGCTACAATGTCTAGTATTTATGTCACTGAAATGTGTATGACAAGAAATTAATTATCAGAATTCAGAACACCATTATCATCCATGACAATACAAGTGAACCTCAAGGTATCTCTCGGTTTTAAAATCAATACATTTCTGATGCGGTAAGATATATATCCTTCAATATCAAACTGTGTTCCGCTAGATAACATCAACACCTAAAGCACCACCTCTAATAGCAGACGAGGCAATCTTCTCTGCAATATCACATCATAGAATTATTACTTCAGACATTTTCTTCTCCTATCAGTTCACCCCTGAGGTCGACCCCCCCAAATACGCCCGGCGAGGAAACTGTCCCGAGAAAGGTACTTCCTGGGAATATAATTTCTCCCGGCAAATCGAAAGTGAAGGAAACCATGCTGTGCGAGGAAATTGTTCCGCTAAGCCATTCTGTCCTTCACTCTGCCAAGCGGCATCTCTCTTCCCAGCCAGTCACCAGGGACGCGCATCAATCTTACTGTGTGTGAGAGTGTGTTTGTGTGCGTGTGCGTGCATGTGTATGCTTGTGTGTGTGTGTGTGTGTGTGTGTCTGTTCGTGCGCATTTGCGTGTGTGTGCATGCATACGTGCGTTTATGTGCGTGTGTGCCAGTGTGTCTTTTTGTGCATGCCTGTGTGTGTCTGTGCACGAGTGTGCTTTTTCGCATGCATGTGTCTGTGTGTGCTTGCGCCGCAGTTGTGTGCATGCGGTTGTGTGTGTGAGCTTGTGTGTGTGTGGCTACATAGCTGGAAGGCATGTCAACGCAGATTGTAGGGTTCCCAGCGTTCCGGATGGAGCAATGGCTGTTTCCTAGGGCTCCACACTGCGGTTCTTCACACTGTGGTTCTTCACACCGTGGTTCTCCACACCGCGGTTCCTCGCACCACGGCCGCTCTTCTGAAGCGCGGTGGCGTTCATTAGAGAAGTCATTAAAGAAAGTACAGCAGCCCAGCCATAGATTTCTCCTTTGTTGTTCACATATTAGTACTCGATTGCTCAATTTGTCAAGTGTAACAATTGCAATACCCAGAATGCAATGCCGTGACAGTAGGAACATTCTGCTGTGATTGTGTGTGTGTGTGTGTGTGTGTGTGTGTGTGTGTGTGTGTGTGTGTGTGTGTGTGTGCGTGTGTGTGTGTGTGCGTGTGGGTGTGTGTGTGTGTGTTGTGCATGTGTGTGTGTGTGTGTGTGCCTGAGGAAAAACAAGACAGTGAGACTGATAGACCTCGGAAACAGAGAAGTAAAGCTGAAAAATCGTATTTTATGAAAACATCCCCACCACTTAATATACACCACATACCATTGAGAGGAGACTGCTACCCACCAGGTCTGACAGTGAGTGCATCATTGTTCTACACATGTATTGATCACAAACCAGACCTATAGAAGGACTCACACACAGTACAGCCTGGGAGAGTCTGGCTTTAGCTTCAGCATTTCTCCAGTCCGCTGACATTCAGTCACAAGAAACTCACTTTAAATGAAAATACTTCTTGTCTCAGAGCAACACCGACGTCGTGTCAGCTCAGCTGTTTCCCTTGTTGGGTGGGGTGGGGTGGGGGGGGGGGGGGTGGGGGGGGCAGGGAGGCAGACAATGAGTGAGAAATACATGGGGGAGTGTGAGCGTTGCTGCGTTATGGCGGCCGTGTCGCGGGCTGATAGATGTGTTCTGTGGAAGGAGAGCAGACTCCTCCGTCCTCCCCTGGCCCCGCGTTGACACAGATTCACCCCCAGAACCGCTGATCCAGTGAACACACACACACACACACACACTACACACACACACATACACACACACACACAACCACACACGCATACACACACACACAGACACACACACAACCACATACACGCATACACACATAGGACCGACGCACGCACACACGCAGACGCACACACACACACACACACACACCCCATAGTGGTGCTCAGGGTAATTATTAATAGAGCCGTGTTAATTCATTCACTTTCTTATTTTCTCTTATTAGTGTTCATCAGTCATCAGTTTAACAGTTCCTTTAGTACCATATAAAAATAATATCAATAAAACATTGTTTTCATTTGGAGACAAAATACGGAGGTAAAAACCAAACAAAATATCAATCAAAGGTTAACACTTAGGAGCATACAAATGAAGAGGCAGAGAGAGAGGGACAGAGAGGCGAGGGGCGTTCGATGGAAGTACGTACACATACCATTCATACCAAACCATTGCACTGTATGTATACCATTAAACATGGCGTCGCCTGGTTTTGGCTGCGGCTTCCCGCTATGATGGGAGGGGCCGCTAGCATACATCTTGGGATGGTTTGCTGTTTATTTGCACTGATGTGTTTTGTGCTCATAATTAGTCATCATAAAAGAGGCACATCCAGCGGAGAATATGCCATCAGTTCTCATCTCCTCCTTCCTGCCTGATGCTCAGAGCACCGCCAGAGCAGGCTGCTTGCAGATGTCTGTGTGTGAGTGTCTATTCAGTGTGTGTATTCATGCAAGCGCATGTGTGTACTTTCCTGCATTTATACTAGTGTGTATATCTGTTTGTATATGTCTGTGTATGTTTCTGCAGGGCTGTGTGTGTGTGTATTACATATTTGCTGTGTGTTTGTTTATTCTTATGTGTATATATGCTTGTGTGTGTATATGCATGTGTGCATTGATGTGTGTGTGTGTGTGTGTGTGTGTGTGTGTGTGTGTATGCTCGAGTTTGTGTGTATATATGAGTGAGTGAGTGTATGTGTGAGTGTGTGTGTACATGCGTGTGTATTTTCCTGTATGTTTCTGTGTGTATATGCCTGTGTGTGTGTGTGTGTGTGTGTGTGTTTGTGTGTATGTGTGTGTGTGTGTGTGTGCATGCTCGTGTGAGCCTGGTGTCCTGAGCAGTGGTATAATGTAAGATCACTGGTGTGTCTCTGCAGCGGCTGCGGAAGCGTGTTGCCATAAAATATTAACGACTCGCAGGCCCGGGCCACATGACAAGATGAATGTAATTGGCCCTCGCAGCTCTATCCGCGCATGTTAATGAGATGGGCTGGTATTTAAATCAGCCCCTCCGCACACCACGCCCCGAGTGGAGCGGCACAAACACGAGACGCAGCGCCGAGTGCAGAGGAGGCGAGACACGGACCTCGCACCTCATTCAGCCCGCCGCGTTTCCTCCTTTCTTTTTATGACTGATATCATCATCGCCCCATTGTTTTGGGTTTTCTTTTACAACGCAAATTCTTCAGTTTGTGTATGTTGTGAATAAATGTGTGCGACTCTTGAGTCAAATCATCAGTTCACGAGATTCATTTATTTTCGTGGGGCGGATGTGGGAGTTTGAAGTCTCAGGAAAAAACGCCTGAGGGTTGGATGTAGAGCGAGAGGAAGAAAGTAAAGAAGATGACCTGGAGAAAAGGAAGCCAAGAGTGTAGTCCTGTGTGTGTGCGTGTGCGTGTGCGTGCGTGTGCATGTGCATATGCATGCTTGTGCTTATAAGTTTGTGCGTGCATGTGCGTATGTGTGTGTGTGTGCGTACGAGTGTGTGCGCGTTCGTACGTGTGTGTGTCTCTGTGTGTGTGTGTGTGTGTGTGCATGCGTGTGCTTATGTGTTTGTGTGTGTGTGTGTGTGTGTGTGTGCGTGCGGGGCGAGGATGTGCATCTGCCCAGCACCTGGCCAGCCCGCTCCGCCCCGGCTGTCAGCCGCGGTCAGGAACAGAACTTAAGTCCCTAAAAGAAACGAGGCTCCCCAGGAGATGTGGAGAGCCGGGGCCAGGCAGTGGCGGCGGCTGCAACAACAGCTTGAGACGGCCGCCCCTCCGGGAGGCGAGGGGCCATATGCGGGCGAGCAGCGGCCGTAAAAGAACCGCCTTGAAAGGGGAGCAGGGGAGCCAGCAGCCAGGAGCCTGCATGTATATATATATATACAGAGGTGTGTGTGTGGAAAGTGGGATGGAAGTGTGTGTGTGTGTGTGTGTGTGTGTGTGTGTGTGTGTGTGTGTGTGTGTGTGTGTGTGTGTGTGTGTGTGTGTGTGTGAGGTGTGGGCTGTTATAGGTGTGTGTGTGGCCTGTGAGATGTGTGTGTGTGTGTGTGTGTGTGTTGGAGGAAGGGGGTGTAGGTGTGCGTGTGCGTGCGCGTGTAACAATAACAATCACAAAGGCACAAATAAAAAGCACTGCATGTTTATTTTTAATCGCTTGCCGCCTCACGGAGTCACACAGATTCCTAAGAAACAGAATACATTTGGGCAACGCGAAGCTACAATAAGTGCTAGAATAAGCACAGATGGCCGACGGTGCGATAACTACCTTCATGTACGCGCCGCCGTTACCTTTTAATCTCCGTGCCTGGTGGCCATGCTCAGCACCACCTCATAAACCCCCCGCCCGGGGTCCGCTCCGACCTGACACCGGCCGGACCCAGGTGTGCGCTTCAAAGACCGGGGTCTCGGCCACATGGGACGGAGCCGTGGGTGGCTGGGTGTGTGTGTGTCGGTGTGTCGGTGTGTGTGTGTGTGTGTGTGTGTGCGTGTGTCAGTGTGTATGTGGGGTGTGTGTGTGTGGGGGGTGTGTGGGGTGTGGGTTTGTGTTTTACGTGTGTGTGTGTGTGTGTGTGTGTGTGTGTGTGTGTCAGTGTGTGTGGTGGTGTTGGGTGGGTGGGTGTGTTTATGTGTGTACAAGGATGTCTGGGAAGTGCGCATGTGGGTGGTATGTATAATGTGTGTGTGTGTGTGTGTGTGTGTGTGTGTGTGTATGTATGTGCTGTGAGTGTAGGTGTCAGTGCAACAGCATGTGTGGTATCCATCTGTGTGTGTGTGTATTTATGTGTGTGGGTGTGTGTGTTTGTGGTGTTTTGAACAAATGTGAGGAAGCCTTGTGTGTGTGTGTGTGTGTATGTGTGTATTTTCTGAATGTGTGTGTGTGTGTGTGTGTGTGTGTGTACATACCTATAGACCTGATGCCAGAGAGGGGAGAAAGGGGAGAGGGGGGAGAAGGGGGTGGAGGGGGGAGAGGGGGGAGAGGGAAGGGGGGTGGATGTGGACGCGGCAGAGGACAGATGGCCTACCTCATGGAGGCTGAAATAAAAGAGGGAATTAGAGGACTCTGAGGTGTACACTCTGATGGCAATTACAGCAAATAGATTGGAAGTGGACCTCCAGGCACCCTGGGAGACCGCTCCAGAGAGACCCCCACCTAGCTGGATCTGGTTTCTACCACCTAGACAGCTCAGCCGAATTACACCGCCAATCTCCCGCCACCTCAAACTTCCAGGAGCACCTGGGTGGCCGCCGCCGCGCTGGGCTACTGTGGCTAACGCGCTAATTCGATGAATGCACTGACGTGGCTAACGCGCTACCATGGCTAACGCGCTAGGCTAACGCAGCTACCTCCAGCAGGCATCCCTTTCACGAGTCTGGACTCTTAGTTGGGGATGTGTGGCGTGGACGCGTTATTTGCAAATCCAATCTCAAAGATCTGTGGGAAAGTGTGCCACCGGTAAGTTATTCCGTGGCCCGCAGGAGTTTGAAAACAGTCAATTATTTTTTGTCTTGCTTGCTTCCGCGCATTGATTCCCCAATGATTTCCAGAGCCCCTCCTCGTAAGGATATGCAGCAATTGAATTAGGAAAGACCGTACGATCGATATAAAACGCATCACACATTCATGGTGCTCCCTCACAGCCCGGGGAAATGCGGGATTCAAATGGAAAAAAAATGCAAACAAAGTAAAACATTCTAACGCGTAAATGTTTGGGCACCCTTATAAAGTTTATCGACAAAGATAAAAAAAAAAAGAGCGAGGAAAAAAAAACAAATATTAAATGCAACAATTTCTAATGTATTACTTCTGGCAATATTTGTGCCCGGAATCTGAAGCAGAACCCGGGCGTGTGCTGACTCCCTCTCTGAAGCCATTTGGAACAGCAGAGATCAGCAGATTCCATTAGCGCTGCCCCCTGGCTGCGCAAGCGAGATGCGATTTAGACAACGACCGTCCCTAACCCCAAAACCTTCCGTCCCATCAATGCATAAACGATGAAGATATGGTCTAATGAAGTAAGAGGCTGCCTGCCAAAAGCCGCTATAAAATAACATTTTGCCTGAAAGACACCTTAAGCGCATCCATTAAACTCGCCCGGAAAAAAGCAACTACACACTTTCTTCCGTGACCCACAGGCCTACAGGCCAACAGTGTGTGTGTGCGTGCACCCCTCCATTACAAGTGTAGCACTGCCTTATGGACAAGCAAGCCTCCTCAACTGTGTACATTTCAGTCTTCAAAACCAAATAACGTCCCACTTTATGCCATTGATACTTATGTTGCCAAACCCTCCCCCCCCTTGCGCCGATCCACAAGTTTATTTAAAATGAAACTGCCGTGGCAACTTTGTTCAATAAAATACCCTTTCCTCATTCTCTTACCCGGCACACATTTTTTTCAAAGGCAGGCGCTCACCGCTGTAACAAATCATGAAACCCAAAACCCGCTTCTCACATTCTCGTTCAAAGGACGCAGAAGGAAAGTCACTTGTTGAGGGCGTAACACCACCTATTGTGGTCAATATATGCGCTCCAGGATTAACAATGCAGCCACTTCAGCCCCGGTAGAGAGCTTCACTTTGCACCGCATTCCATGTAAATAAGGCGTACTTTTAGCACATGACTTATGGCTTCCAGGTTTCCTGCTCCTTCCCTGCTGCATAAATTCATGAACCGTAAATCATTGTGTTCACAAAGAAATAAAAAGGAAGACAATGTATACAACATAATTGTGAACATCAGTAAATAATCCACATCGGTATAGCAGCATTGTAAAGACAAAGTAATGTGAAAACAATGTAAAGAGTTCCAAAGGCCATAAGACACAGACTTCTATGTCATCTCAGGCATGCAACGATAATTCATTGGGTGTAAAGATTATAATGGAATACATGTGGAAACCTAAACCTGGATTCTCTGTATTTACATTCAAGCTACAGTGAACTCTTCACTGTGCCTTTAATGTCTGCACATATGCATTGGACCAAAGCCTAAATCGCAGGATACTGCTATTTCTCTGCTCCCAAGTACAATGCTTCAACAGCCTGTTGCGTGTTAAATCTTGGAATGCATTCAATGAAAAACCAAATAGTTAAATCACATGACCTCATCCTTGGTTTTGATTGGCCATTTGGTTTATGATGTTAAGCACTGCCGGTGTGGTAGTGTCTAAAGTATCTAAAGTACAAACAAAAAACTAAAATAACAGACGTAACTCGCACACAGCCAAAAGTTCAAGAAAATTGTCTGGATTTCATAACATACATAACATACACAACACAATCACAAATAGGCATGTTCATGGTTTGAGCAGCAATAATCTCAATGTAAAGTGTGAGACAATCAGATATAAACACTGTCATGCCAATGGTCAAACAGACACTGAATAAGAGCGCAATGTGTATTCCACCGTGTACTACATCCAACGTGACTCCTCAGCCCGGTCTGGGTCCAAAGATCTACTCCAGAAATCCTCTGAATGCTAGAGATCAACTGTAGAAACACTGAACACCCGCTTAACAGAACAGAGAAACAACGTGCTTGAACCTCCTAATGGATTCCATGTAATTAAAGCATGCTGAGAAGATTGTTATTGCTCAATTACAGTTAAATGAAGCCCGGGGAGCCGCCGCCTTCCACTCCAATTAAACAACCAGATCAGGCTAATGCATGCGGCACAATTTGATTGCGTGCAACACATAATCAATAACAGTGTTATTCCAAAAAAGAAGTAATGGGAATTTTCTCTGTGTGATTAATTGGTCACTCAAAGAAAATCTCTTTGTCTTAGAGAAGACCACATTGCATTTTAATTATGGAATTGCCAAATAAATACCATGTGATAGCTGCTTCCAAACGAGAAAACGCTTCCTTCCTTCCACAAACAAACAAGCGACCGAACCGACCAATGGCCTCGCGAGGCCTCGTGATCACACCTTCCTTTGTCATTGATTTGATTATCGTAAGGAACACTTAATCAAATGAAGGCGAATGTTATCAGATACTCGCGGTCTTTAAAGAACTATTCAATATCCTCCATGAATGATTTTAATAGAGTAAGTCATATTTCAGGTGGCCTGCCTTTCAGATTGTATCACTGCTCAACATTTGTCACCTGTCAAATTATTTTCTCCCTGCGTGTCGCCTTCATTTGTCAAAAACAGGGCTTGTTCAAAGTTGCCTCGCTGCTCCGCATCACAACCTAATCAAAGGCAGGCGGCTTTCTGCTTGGATCTAATATTTATGGTAATACTGCACTAATAAAACCCGCAACACATTCTCATTTGTATAGGTAGTGTAACGTATCTGGGCAAATATGAACCACCGTGACTCACACACAGGTGGGGCGCAGAGCCGGAATTAGCGGGAGATTAAGTAATTATTCAGTCCCCCGGAATGCGTAGTTTGGGAGATAGCTTCTTTAATTATAGATGATGTATCTCAATGATTTGTTTAACAGAAAGAAGGCATTCTCCTGCACAGACAAGGGCACAGATCTCGCTCGCATGCTACAATCTAAGGCCAACTGAAAGGGAAAGAGCATTTTCAATAAGCATGTCGCTTGCACGAGACCAGACAAGAGGGACAATATATTTGTCATTACAATCAATACCGTTCCGGCCTCCCTCCGTACCCATACCCGGACACCGGGCCCTGGGCTCGGTCCAGACCCCCAGAACCGGGCTGTCAGGGTCCGAGGGAGCGAGCGCGGACGCTATACCCATTATTCAGGGGTCTTACGGCGCTGATATGTTCCCCCGGTCTGATCAATGCCAGAGAAGCCATTTCTTATCATTCTTACCGGCTACTTAGAGCCGGGGCCTGAATTACGGGCCGTGTAGCCCATGCTCGTTCATTCTTCCCTCCTGACAGCTTTATGGATCTCATTATTCGCTTTGTGGCTGTGGCTGTGAAAGGAGGAGCTGGTAGGGGAAGGGCTGCTGGGGGGGGCGGGGGGGGCGCTCGCTGACCACATTAAATATCACCAGAAAAAAATAAGGCTGGGCATAAAAATGGAAAAAAAACATAAAAATTGAAAAAAATGGAGTGGAGAAAAAAAGCACCATACAACAGAGGAGCGTGATGCCTTTTCATGAAGATAACAGCCCCTTCCCCTGGAGCGCCACGCACACACCAGGATGTATGTGTGTGTGTGTGTGTGTGTGTGTGTGTGTGTGTGTGTGTGTGTGTGTGTGTGTGTGTGTGTGTGTGTCTGTGTGTGGTGTGTGTGTGTGTCTGTGTCTGTGTGTGTGTGTCTGTGTGTGTGTGTGTCTGTGTGTGTGTGTCTGTGTGTGTCTGTGTGTGTGTGTGTGTGTGTGTGTGTGTGTGTGTGTGTGTGTGTGTCTATGTGTGGTGTGTGTGTGTGTGTGTGTCTGTGTGTGTGTCTGTGGTTGTGTGTGTGTGTGTGTGTGTGTGTGTCTGTGTGTCTGTGTGTTTGTGTGTGTGTCTGTGTGTGTGTCTGTCTGTGTGGTTGTGTGTGTGTGTGTGTGTGTGTGTGTGTGTGTGTGTGTGTGTGTGTATGTGTGTCTGTCTGTGTGGTTGTGTGTGTGTCTGTGTGTGTGTCTGTATGTGTGTCTGTCTGTGTGGTTGTGTGTGTGTCTGTGTGTGTGTGTGTGTGTGTGTGTGGGGGGGGGGGGGTGGGTGGGTGGGATGGGGGGGCTGGGGTTCCGGTGATGCGTATCAGGGAAGAGCGGGTGGTGGAGGGGGGGGGGGGCGGGGAGGAG
>NC_140284.1:9752258-9755613 GCF_964030765.1 Micromesistius poutassou | reverse complement strand
CCCAGCGCTTACCTCCTCCTGAATCCGTATCCGGCAAAAGGTTGAGTCCCGTGTTTATTTGGGTAATAAATTGCTGTAATTAATGCACCTATTGATTCCTCCTCAGTGTTCCCTACAAAGGCCAGTCCGGGTTTCTAATTTAAAAGGCGGTGGGGGCGGTGTTGAAAAGGATGAGGGAATGGGATGGGGGGGGGGGGGGGGAAGGGGAGAGGGGGGAAGTGGGGGGGAGGCCCGCAGCAAAACAATCGCGCCGCGCGCCGGTGGGACGGGAGCGTAATTGTTCTATGAATCACATTTGAATGCATTCAATTAAAGGCCTCAGTGCGGGGGGGGGGGGGGGGGGGGGGGGTGGGGCGTCCAGTGCCGACTCGCCCGCCCGCCCGCCATCTTGTTTAACTTTGTTTCCCCCTTCCTCAGGTTGTAATAAAAATGCAAATCCCCCAGAGGGCATCAGGACAGGACGAACGACCGTGCCAACGTCCCTCCAATAACAACAATGCAATTTCCACAGACAAACAGGTGAGGATGCATTAGCATAACAACCCTGGGAATTATCAATACATACTAATCTGTGGGACTGCACCTTTCCCGGGAAAGAATCCCTCCAGGATGTCATTGAGAGGGTGGGGGGGAAGGAATTCATCCCTCAAGGACAGCCTCACCGAGACCTACCCCCCCCCGGCTGATTGTGTTGTCCCTGCCGCGATAAGCACATATTAATTGTATGGATCTTGGATTGCGGTAAGCGGCCAACATTCCGTCTTTTTTGCTCCTGGAACGCGGTGGGTCTCCGGTCGGTGAGGGCTGCTAATGTCCCCCCCCCCCGCCCCCCCCCCCCCACTCCCACAGCCCCTCCACCCGCCCCGCCCCGCCCCCCCCCCCCCCCAACAGCCCCCCCACCACGGTGCTGTATGGATGGTAGGTAAACACCGGTCACCCCTGGCGAGAAACTTCTGACCGCAGAACAATTGAACAGCGGCGGAGGCTCCATTTGTTATTGTTTGTTGACATTCACCTCGAGGCCCCCCCCCCCCCACGGTGAGTCATTACAACAAAATGAGCTTTTGACCTTTGATTCGGTATCGAAGGAACCCGGAGTTAAGTGTGATATTGACAGTGTGTGTGTGAGTGCATCGATTACAATTGTAATTACTACAAAGCGCCTCGACAAGCCGCTGGGTGGTGTTGGGTGGTGTTTTTGGTGGAGGTGTGGGGGGGGGGGTGGAGGTGGGGGGGGGGGGGGTCCACTGAGGGGCTCCAGGTGAGCTGGCAGTCGCTCCTACGCTCATCCATTAGCCCGGCGCCTAATTATCGCTAAAAGGATGATATACCTTCCGTTTGGTATTTAAGAAAATGCCCTTTCTGCACCTAAAGGAAACAATATGTAATAGAGTCGGCGCAGGCCATTAATAACACGCTTCATCTAAATCATAGGCATTAGCCTACTCTATTACGCTTTAGCTTTCGCCACGCCACGACAACAGCCGTGATGAATTATTGCTCATTCTAACCCCCCTTAGTTCCCTTCCAACCTATGGCATGGCTTATTAAAGAGCAAATAGCACAAGACTAATTAAGAAGACCAAACAAGAATGACGGCATGCCCCGCTGCCAGGCCCGGGCAGGAGCTTGAAAAATGGCTCCTCTGCAATTTCCAATTAATCAGCCGTATTTTGCTTAATTTTGTTTGACGTTGGCAGCCAAGATGTCCTCTGGGAGCCTCTGTCCTTTGACCACTAATGCCTTAGTAATTCTCCCATCAGTAAGACCATGATTGAAACAATCAAGCTGTGTGTGTGTGTGTGTGTGTGTGTGTGTCTGTGTGTGTGTGTGTGTGTGTGTGTCTGTGTGTCTTTGTGTGTCTGTATGTGTGTGTCTGTGTGTCTGTGTGTGTGCATATGGGCAACTTGGTATGCTGTGTGTGTGCGTGCGTGCATATATTTGTGTGTGTGTGCATGTGTGTGTGTGTGTGTGTGTGTATGCCCGAGAGTACATCCATGCATGTGCACTTGCATGTATGTACTAAGAAAACCACGCACATAAATTTTCCCCGTCTCCTCCTTTTGTCTTTGATTCTCCTCTTGTGAGTCCATCGCAGTTGATTGCGAGAGCCCACACACCACTAAAGCGGAGGAAGCTGTAACCTAACAGCGACTCCGCCAGCATGTGACCGCCGTCGAACCCACCCCCCCCTGTCTCCAACCCTGTGGCCTGGGGCCCGGGGCCCGGGGCCCAGACGCCGGAGCGGGCCCTCGGTGGGGCGGTGATGAATTAACAAAAGAACAATGGGGTGGCCCAGTAATTACCAAACACTTTGGACACGGCAGCATTCCTCACTCTGTCACGCGCGTGTGTCGTCCTGGTGGCTTCACCTGGGCTCCTGGGGGGCCCCCCTCGCTGCTCCCTAACTTTGTTGTCTCTGACGTAGATTAGATCTGCCACCCCATTACAGATTCATTTTCTAATTTTTCATGTCTGCGCCGCGGCCCATCTGCACTGGGCTGATAATTGCGGCGACCAGCCCTGGTGATTAACATCAGCAGAATTAATTACGCTGCCATTAAGGCTCCAGGTTGCACACAATGATCAAGAGAAATTAACTTTCTCCCAGGCACCTAAATCATCTCACCTTCAAGTGGAGTGACGAGACACGGCGACGGGGGGAGGGGGGGGGGGGCCCGGAGTCCCCGCCTCCTCCCCCCCCCCCCCCCCACCCTGTTCCGCACCTTCTAACCAAACACAAGGTGCGCGTCCAGAACACAGTACCCCCGGTCCCACCGCGGTGGAGGGGGGGGGGGTTTGCAGCAGTGGCTGATGGGTATCAATTACGCAGCCGTATGTAGTGGGAGAGACGAAAACGGGGGAGTCCAGTGGGGGGGTGCACTGACTAATGGGTTTGGGCCTGGGTCAAGAATCCCCCCCCTTCCCCCCTCCCCCTCTTCCTCTCGAGGAAGAGGGGGAGGGGGGAAGGGGGGGGAAGGGGGGGATGATGGCGCCAGATGCTGAGGGGCGAAGCGGTTGACACGACCACGATGTCGGATCACTGGTTTGGCTCTGACATACACAGGTATAGAACACACACACACACACACACACACACACACACAGAGGTTCACGCTGACATCACAGGTATAGAACACACACACACACACACACACACAACACACACACAGCAGGTCCACTCTGACATCACAGGTATATAAAACACAGCAGGTCTGACATCCCAGGTTTATAACACACACAGTGACTCTGACATCACAGGTATAACACACACAGGTCCACTCTGGTCACCCAGGGGTAAGGTTGGGGGACGTTTTCCGGGATAGGGAAGATGGAAAACGTGCCGTTGCGCTCA
>NC_140284.1:9707258-9747258 GCF_964030765.1 Micromesistius poutassou | reverse complement strand
CCCCTGCTGCAAAGGTCATTCTTCAGCCAGTGGACGGGGATGCAGATAGAGTTTACTGTATCCAAGCGGTGCCATTAGACATCATGTCCACCTGTATTTGGCTACTGCTTCCCGTCCAATAGACGGCGCATCATCAACGCTGCAATCATTCTCTGTGATGGCAAGAGGCACTGGGGGAGGGGGGGGGGGGGGTGGGTTGGGGGAGGGAGGCGGTGGGAGAGGTGGTTGGCCCTCCGAAGATGGATGTGTGTTATTGTTGGTGGGATGACAGTGGGTTTCAATCAGGTCCTCGGAGCTCTAATCCCAGGTAGAGCTGTTGAAGTGCTGAGTCAGTCGCGGCTCCATCGATCCATCACGTTGGGCCCGGTAGAAGGCAGGTGTAGCCCCACCCCCCCCCCCAACGGGACCCCCTGGGGACACAGGAAACACCTGCCCTCCGGCGCGACTCGGGGCTTCATCATCCTCCAGCCAGCCCTTTGTCTCCTGCTGCCGGGGGGCTCAATGTCGGGGGGCCGGCCGCCGCCGCCGCCGCCGCGGAAAACCCTGAAAGCAGCACTTTTATGCTCGTTTGTAGCCGGTACACAAAAATTAGGGAGGGGAGGGACAGTTTTCCCAAGCCTCCCACGCCTGACCCCCCCCTTCTCCTCCTCCACCTCTCCACCTCTCTCTCTCTCTGTTTCTCTCCTCTCGCTTGCTCACTTTCGCTCTTTCATCCTCTCTTTCTCCCTCTCTTGCTCTCTCCCTCTCTCTTCCTCTATCTCTCCCTCTCTCCTCCTCTATCTCCCTCTCCCACCCTCCCTCTCTCCCTCTCCTCCCACGTGGTGGTCGCCCAGGGAGACGGTAAACACTAGGAGTGGACAGCACGCCGCCAGCTAATGGGAGCTAGCCAGCTAATGGGAGCTAGCCAGCTAACGGGAGCTAGTCGCAGCGCAGCATCGAGTGCTGTGAATATAAATATCTGGGACCACCGCAGCAGAACCTCCCCACTAACACCCAGAAGTAAACAGGAATGCTCAGAGCCAGCCAGTGCTACAAGACATCCAGGGGACCCTCATTTCATTACACACTCCTGAGGAATATTTCTTTACGGCGGCCATAGAAACGGAGAGTGCGGAGGACGGGGTGGAGACAGAGAACAGAGCTGGTTATTACCTTAGAGAGGGCCAGTGGCTCAGGACAGAGGGCCCAGGGTTCGGTGGCTGCCAGCAGTCAATTAGCACCAGAGGGAAACACAGCATTCCTCTGTTGCTGCACGTGGAGGGCTGTAAATAAAGGTTTTTTTTTACTACAGGCCCCGGCTATCTGGCTGTCTTCCCTGAACATCAATAGGCCGGTGCATTTAACTGTTACTGTAACCTACCCCTCTGTCTACTGCTGAGAGGAGGAGAGGAGGGGAGGAGAGGGGGAGAGGAGAGGAAGATAAGTCACTGCTACTGGAAAGAAGGAAGAAGAAGAAAGAAACAAAGAGAAAGAAACAAAGAAACAAAATAAACTGAAAAAACATTCATGGCAGAAGTTGCATGCAGAGCCTAGCCCAGAGTCTAGTGGTGCTGAACACGAAAGTGGGCCCATATTTATCAAGTTAAAAGGACCAGTCAATTAAAACATAAAGCCTGGTGTAACGGTGAACATGTAAAAAATGTGCACATGTGTTTCTACTATGTGTCCTTGTTTTGATCATTTTTCATAAAATGAGTATATGTTACTTAACATTGTATTCTGTATCTCCTATGGGTGCAGTCAGTGTGAAAAATAACTATAATTTGTGTAAGCCTGAGGGGAGTAATTCATATTTTAATAAGCCCTTTACTCAAAATAATCCAACTCTGGTAAATACATTTCACAATGCACTAGGCCTACATTGCATTCCTATAGGCGAGTGAAACTGGATAACATGCTTCTCAATCTAACCGCATTGCAGAAATCCCCAACTACAAGGCCAATGTGGCAAACTTTAGCTCCTGTAAATTGAATGCTGATTCTATTTATGTTTGGTGTGATTTACACCCAGTTTCCTCTCTTCAAGTGAAAAGGAAACAGATGCTATGAATTGTTCTTTCTCTGAATTCCTCAGAGAGGGATCCTGGTCAACACTTGTGTGTGAGGTTTGCTTTGTACTTTGCATGCGAAAAGGTGGTGGACTGTGACTCGATTGACTCTCTGGATCCCCAGCTCTGAATATCCATTTCCTCACCGTTTCCACTTACGTACGTCCGTCTGCCCGCTCCGGGTATGACAGGATGGCTTCCTTTATGAAACACGTCTATGTTTCTTTAGGACAAGGTCGAAACCCCTTTTGCTCCACCGGCAATGGGCGTGTGCTGTATTTGAAATCAACACACATAAAAGGGCCCTAAAATAAAATTTGGAGACAGGAGCCACACATAATATTTAATGGTTTTGCTAAATAATATAAACAGCAGAAGCAGACGCGTATGAACTACTTCTGGTGGCTTTGGGCCTTGGCTCGCAATATGCCATGAGTGACAGGAAGGGGAAACGATAGGCTGGTTTAGGGTCTAGGAAAAATCGTTTGACATTAATAAAATGACGTGAGGATGGAGGGGTCCATGTTTTCATGGACAATAGCGCCATCTAGCGGATACTGACAACTGTCTAACTTAAAATAGGCTGGAGATCCTGAATATATTTTGAATGAGATAAAATACTCTGGCTATAGCTATAGGCCCTACTACTATAGTTGTAAAATGAATATGTGATTTTAGGTGTCTGGAAATTGGTAGTTTTGAGAAGAAAAAAAAATATATAGGCTATCCAGAGTAGGTTTTATGGTTACAAGCACCTGATAATTCATGCCGCAAGGCATATCCCTATTCAATATATAATATAAATATTTGATTGGTAATAATAACTGCAAGGCTTGCGTGTTCACATAGATAGTATCAGAAAGGTTTCGCTTAAATTACATTGTTTCCCATCTTGAGGCAGCCCTCGTATGAGCGCTTATAAGGCTACACGGCGCCCCCTACTGTCCTCACCTCGTCATTAAAACATTCAAAACGCATCAGTTTGCATCATCTACTGTCCTATTGTTAGTCCCTCGCAAATCATAAATTATAATTTTTTTATGTCGACATTAATTGTTCCAAGAATGTTGATGAAAGAAGTATTTTGAATATCGCTTGTACTTTTAAATTGCCCATGCAAGGATAACCCAAACAGTTGTCGGTGACAACTGAGCCTCAGACACGATCTGCCATCGGGGACACCTATGGATGTACAGGGTGCTAAAGATTTACCGAAAGGGATTTTTTTTTGCTGACAGGATTCTCGTCAATGTTTCGAACTACAAGATATATGGTGAACCATAATTTGAAGGTTTAAAATGGGTATAAAACATGTTAATTATTTAACTCTGGTGCTAAGTGCTTCCTTTCAGACAAGGATGTCAGCACCCATCTCAGAAGATAATTGCATCATTCACCTGTCATTGCAAAAAACTAAATTGGATATTTTTATGTGAAATCTGCAGAGGACCTATATTTGATGAGGAACAATAATTTTTATCTAATTTTAGAACAAATGTTTGTATACAAGGGACATCTTATAAAAAGGGTTGCTATTTATGGTATATAGGCCTACATATAAATAAACCTCATTTTTTATATTATCATAGTAGCCTATATTATAGGGTTAGGGGTAAGTTTGTATTGGCTGATGGAAAAATTAAAGACAATTAAATGAAAGAAAAGTAGAGAATCCTCGTTAATGACACAAAATTAAAACTAAATCACATATTAGGCAAATATGCATCATTAGTAACCTTATTACCATTAGTGTGTGAGTATCAGAGAACATGTACCTGTGTCCTGTGGTGAGGGGGGGGTTAACTGGACAGTTTGTCTGGCGGTGGGCTGGGGAGTTTTACGCCCGGGACGGCGCTGCTGCAGACGGATGCTACTGCAGCCCTAAGCTCAGCAGCGGGAGTCTTGGTGCCTGGCTCCATACCAGAGCATCACTCATGAATCCACTGGTCCCGACTCCTGTTTGTTACAGACTTACAGACCTGAGGCCAACGTTACACCTGAAATGAAGGTGTAAATGTTGCAATTTATATTTTGTTTGTTTATGTGCATCAATGCAGAAATATATTTACTATATGCAGACCAGTGTGGTCTGACAACAATTTGTCAGTGTGATAAAAATGTTTTTTTTCATGAAAAATAATAACAATACCATAAACTACATGGATACAATATAGATAGAGAGAGAGAGAGAGAGAGAGAGAGAGAGAGAGAGAGAGAGAGAGACACACACACACACACACACACACACACACACACACACACACACACACACACACACACACACACACACACACACACACACACACACAGAGGCAGGCAGACAGACAGATAGACAGATAGATAGATAGATTGATAGATTGATAGATAGGTGGATAGACAGACAGATATATAGATAGATAGATGGATTATATGGATAAGAATGTGGATAAAAAAGGGCATTTTTAAACGCTAATTTAGTGGAACTAAATTACTACTCTTACAGTTCACTATTTAGTGAACTGTAAGAGTTCAAACAAGATGAATACTTGGCACAAACTGCTGATGAAGTAATCTCCTCCAAAATATTGATAAGATCAATGTATTCACCACAATCTGCAGAAGACTAAAATAGACCAAACCCAATATGAAACAGTTCCTTAATTTTGAACTGTGCACCCATAATAAATAGTCATCGCTAATGGTGTCCGTAAAACATATCTTTTTATTAGGGCAGTATTTTTCTTGCACACTATAATAAAGTTAATGACAGATATTGTCTAAGCCATAAAACAGTCATAAATTTAAAGAGACTGGTCAGCTTCCACAAGCTTCTGCTAGGTCTGGCACATAGATCATGTTCAATCAATCAAACAAGACCTAACTTAGGAGGAAAAATGCATTAACACCAAGAAAGATTATTACTTAATACCAGTCTTGTAATATGTTCATTTTATGTTCTGATAATTGAATCCAGTTTGATTAAATGAAACTACTGCAATTCTTTGTGAGCACGCTTCAACTTAATTCCAACACAGGCAGTAGCTGAAATGGATGGATCTTGATGCTGAGTAAATAGGGCCTACTGATCTGATCAAAAATACAGTTTATAAATCGTAAACTATTGGATTTAAGGTAGATTAAAATAAGACTTATAGTTCACAATAGTTTATTCATCCAGCCAACTGGACTTGATCACAAAAAATCACAAATCTACTTTGCTGGCAAATCAGGACATATAGTCCTGATTGAGTCAATACAAATTGCTATTTGATAAATATTCTGTGATAATACTCTTTTACCAGTAGATGGTACTAACAACCATTGTTCACGAGATAATGCATTGACGACTCTCCATCTGTCGTTTAAACTATCTATCTATCTATCTATCTATCTATCTATCTATCTATCTATCTATCTATATATCTGTCCGTCCATCTATCTCTAGTTACCTATATCAATCTATTTTATTATATTTTAAATACATGTAAGCTGTTAAATGTAAATATATTGCGCAGTGTATGTCATTGCTTATTCATTCCTAAACACTGAATGTCAATTTAAAAAAATATATATATATATATATATATATATATTCGTGTTAAAAAATATTGAGTACAAACCATAACTGCATTAGTAGAGAAGCCAATAATTCAGATACGAAATCGCGTTGTCTTCTCGCGGGACTTGGACATTATCGTCACGTGGTTTGTTCCGCTCTGCGCCTGTAGACGTCCACGAAATGGAGGTGATTCTCTCTCAATTATTTTCATATTGCGTAATTTTGAGGAAACTATTACATGAAAGACCAGTTGTAACGAATAGCTCACAATGCATGCCTCATATACGTGAAACGATGGCCGAATTGGCCGGTTCTGGGGTGTTCTATCTTGCAGTAGGTCAGGCGTCATAAGCGCCGTGTAATTTAGCTTAGCATGTTAGCATCGTCCGCCTCGGCCGAGCGTACAAAGGGGCCGACCCTTCACGTTTTACCACCGTGATGAACATGCATGTTAATGTATGTTTTTTGTCATGATGTCGTGGCCGTATGTTTAACATAAACCCGCTGAGTTCCCGCTGATATCACATCTCTGTGCGGCAGACGCGGCGTTAAGATAAAGAGAAGACTGCTGTCCGTTGCCAAGTCCAGTTTTGCCTTGGCCTGGTCTGGATAGACTGACAGGCCATCGTCTAATTGACACAGTTGCAACCATCGCCGAGCTGAACCCCTGTAACAGTTCAATTAATCACCCGTGTGTTTATTTACAATGCTCTCCCCAAGCATTTAATTGGACAGCCATGTAAAACGCACAATCAACGAGCGGTAATTAGCCCCCGTCCTCAAATATTGTAATAACTCGTGTTTTTCTCACATGTATTGCCAGTGTCGTGATTCCAAGGAACCTGAGCAGCTCAGGAAGCTGTTCATCGGCGGTTTGAGTTTCGAAACCACTGAAGAAAGCTTGAGGGCCCATTTTGAGCAATGGGGAACGCTTACAGACTGCGTGGTATGTACTATGTGGGCCAAATGCGCAAAGATGCCAGTATTGGTTGAGGCTAGCCTGCGGTAGACAAATGCAATAATGCTGGTTGTCTTGCAGGTGATGAGGGATCCCAACAGCAAGCGGTCCCGAGGCTTTGGTTTCGTAACGTACTCCAACGGGAGCGAGGTGGATGAAGCCATGAGTGCCAGACCACACAAAGTGGACGGGAGGGTGGTGGAGCCCAAGAGGGCCGTTTCCCGAGAGGTAAACAAGCTGATGACCGATTAAAAAAAAAATCGATATCAACGTATAGATTCTCCTAAAAAATGTTGATGTGCTCATGTAACGTGGTTGAAGTGAGCTCAAGCTGCACCAAAGACTTCAGAAAATCCATATAAAAAAATTCAGTCTTTTTAAATTAATGTTGCCGTCTTGTACTTCTGCTGTGGCTCCCAGATTTCCTATCTTAATTAACCCGCAGTTAATGCTTAGTTATGGTTCCACATCAACGCAACGCAAGGACAATGAAGATGCTTCGCAGTTGTGATCTGTTTTGGTTCTGCATCGAATTTTGTTTAGCGGACCAATCACATGGTTACAATTTAAAAAGGGCCTTGCGGTGGAGGTAAGGAGGGTCCACAAATCCACTTGCATTGTGTCAAAGTACAACCATAACTCAACCTTTAGTCTCAAAGGACTTCACAGGCCATGCCGTTCAACCCCCGCCCAACCCCCACAATGTTGTGTCTGTTTCAGGACTCCTGTAGACCCGGGGCCCATCTGACAGTGAAGAAGATCTTCGTGGGAGGCATCAAGGAGGACACGGAGGAGTACCACATCCAGGAGTACTTTGAGAAGTACGGCCGCATCGAGTGTGTGGAGATCATGGAGGAGCGCTCCACGGGGAAGAGGAGGGGCTTCTGCTTCGTCACCTTTGATGACCACGACACCGTGGACAAAATAGTCGGTAGGTTTCTTGTGGGCGAAGGACTTAAGTTGTCCTGTCTAGCGTAAGTCTTGGCATTCAACAAGGCATTCAAACTGCTGGGTGTTTGGTTTGATTTACTGTCTGCCCCGACTGGTAGAGCAAGGCATTAACACTGCTGGATTAGGGGTTTGATTCCCTCTGGGGTCATGTATGGATGCACTCATTGTATTGTGAGGTGATTTGAAAGCACAAAAGCGTCCACCAATTGGAATTTCTATAGATTTATACAATTAGTATTTCTAATATTGTTAAATCTGAATATTATTTTATATCTTGAAGTCTCACATTGTGTTGTCCGGTTGATTTTTACAGTCCAGAAATACCACACGATCAACTCCTACAACTGCGAGGTGAGGAAAGCCCTCTCAAAACAAGAGATGAACGCCGTGTCAAACCAGCGCAGTGAGTATCTTCACGCCAGTAGAGCCTTGATCATTTAAAGGGCTCTGTAAATGTACTGCGTTGAGCTGGTGTCACGTTACGAATGTTTGTTTAAAGAAAGTCTCTTCCCATTACCGGTCGAGGTGGTGGTTCCGGAAACTTCATGGACAGGGGTGGTAATTATGGAGGTGGTAACTTCAGAGGTGAGCACCTGCCTTTACACACACACTTGTATGTGCTTTTACCCAGTTCACAGTTTTAAGGTGACCTACGATAACCATGTGTTTTGCAGGTGGCTATGGTGGAGGGCGTGGTGGTTATGGCGGGGATGGATACGACGGATATGGCGACGGTAAGCATTCAGATTTAGGCAGTCAAATACAGTGCTGCCCTCCACTTCAAAGTTTAAACCAAATTTTTTTTATCTCTTCGCTATTTGCCTTTTTGCAAATTAGGTTTGCCCTGAATCTTAGTTCCTTTTGTCATAGGAGCTCACTGTTTTGTTGGTTTTGGGTGTTTCCTTAAACAACCTTTTGACAGAACGACAAACATGTTTCATAAAACCGGCCCTTAATAAAAAATGTATTCCCTGCCACACCAAGTCATGGGTGAAAGACAAATCACCACCGCTATACTTTAATATTGCGTCATCAGAGCCTTTTATAAAAACTAAAAAACAATAGTTTCATTAACAGTTCTCTTTCCTTGATTGTCATAGGGCAACATAAGTTTACTACTTGACTCTAAGGAATGCATTATGAAGTTTGATCTACTCAAATACAAGTTTTAAAATATGATTTTGAATATGTTTGTGAACCCTGTTTGGTTGTCCAGGTGGAAACTACGGTGGAGGTGGTTTTGGCGGAGGTCGAGGGGGCGGTGGAGGAGGGGGGTATGGGGGTGGAGGTCCCGGATATGGGAACCAGGGTGGGGGCTTCGGTGGAGGAGGATACAACGACGGCTACAACGATGGAGGTACCTCCTCCAGTTCACCCACTAAATCAATATCCTTTGTTCTTTTTCGGCTTCCATTGTCAATTCAATTTACACCGGAAGTGGAAGGGCTGCACTTTGTTGAAATCTGACTCGTCACTTTCAGTAAACTTTGGCAGCGGTGGAGGAGGAGGAGGAGGTGGGAATTACAATGACTTTGGAAACTACAGTGGAGGCCAGTCCAATTACGGCCCGATGAAGGGAGGCAACTTTGGTAGAAACTCTAGCGGACCATATGGAGGTGAGACAGGTTGGACAATAGGATGACCGTGGATATGACAGAGGTTAAGCATCCTTAATAAAACATTCTACATTTTAGTTTCACGTGTATGGCAGGTTGTGTGACCGATCCTGCATTTAAATTATACACGTCAATGAACACTGTGTTTGTTCTTCCCAGGTGGATATGGCTCTGGAGGAGGTGGAGGAGGTGGTAGTGGTGGAGGCAGTAGTGGAGGAGGAGGCTACGGCTCCCGGCGATACTAGCCGTGTGACTGACCCCCTGGTAAGTTCACTGTCTGCCCGGACCCTGATCACACAAAGAGTACAGAGTGCACCGGTGAAGCGTAGATTAACTTTGTTTTATCCTGTATCCATTCAACAGGCTTCAGTTCTTAGCAGGAGAGGCGAGGAGGTGAGCAAAGGAATTGTCAGGCCAGCTGCAGGTTACATTGAGGCAGTGAGTCAGACACAGAACCACAGCTAAATGGGAGATGTAATTGGCGAAAAACAAAGGACTCTGGTGAAGAAGTGTAGATGATACCTTTCCGTACTTGTGGTAGATCTTCCCTTTCTCAACGTTTTCTTTCCTTCTGTGCATCTGAAGTGTATGTATTGTGCCTATGGTATGAGGAAAAATTATCTTTTTTTTTTTTTTTACATCTGAAGTCAGTTCCCTATATAATTTTTATTTCTTTTTTTTCCTGTAGATTAGATTTCTGCTCGTATGAATTTTAAATCAACCTATTTGTCAACTCTGGATTAGACATACACCCTTTTACCTAAAATATACGTTTTGTTGAAGTTGTTATGAATGCTCAGTTGAAGCGTGTATTTTGATTTTGTATTTGAAGCAGATTATGTATTTCCTTTTTTTAGTGTGTCGTGTCTACAAACAATAGTCTGAATTAGAAATAAGGGATTTCACTCTACTTGTACACAGAAAGCAGAATTCTAGATTGTTCAAGTATTTTGAGAAGTAGAAAACAAATAAAATTGTGTAGTAAAGTGCCATGAAGTTCAGTGCGTCATTGGATCAGTAAAAAGATCATCAGAAGTGTATTAATTTCTTTGTCCATACCTTGTAATTATGAGGTATACAAAATTAAGTTTTTGTCCCCCCCCCTCCCCCCAAAAAAAACAGTTTTGTTTTCCACATGTATTTTTTATTCATTTGAACCTGGTTGGATTTCAAGGGAGTTTTGAGTAGAGTCCTCAGGCAAGGGCCCGCAGACCTCACATGTTCAAGTGTTGAGCCAGTAGGAGTGTAACAGCCAGGAACTCCTGCAAGTGTGGCCCTCAGCATCGCTAGTGTGGAAGATTGCAGACAGGACCTCTTCAGCCCCAGCGCAGTGGACCAGACAGCATGTTGAGACAGAGAGAAGGCAGCATCAAGCACACCGCCAATGGAGGAAAGATTGCAGTGTCGTGGCCCCGGTAGTGAGCGTCCATTTTTTCCAAGGCTAGCTAACCCTTTCGACAGCCGATGCTAGCGAAGAAAGACTAGTGCCTGGACACATTGCAGTCAGAATACTGCAGTTTTCCACATTCTAGAGTTCAGACGTTACAGAAGAGAAGGGAGTGAGTATTTCACTAAAGCTTGCTTGGGAAGATGGACCAGGTAAGAGTAACTGCTTTGCTTGATTTGCAGATTTGGAAAGAGGAATTCTCTTCATGAAAATCTGTAAAGACCTGATAACAAGGAAGGTACTGGATGGGTAAGATTTGTTTTTCAAAATATTATGCAAGGTTGCCAACTATTCACTGCCACTCCCTGAACAGGGGATGATCTCTAAGGAGTGCTGTTGTCTTTAATGGCAGACCCAGTAGGTGGAAGTGCACCATACTTATTTGTTTAAAAGCCGGCAACGAAACCTGCCTTTGTACGTCATACTACAGGTTCTGCCTTAAAGACAACACTGTTCCAACTCTACTGTATGTGTATTGGTTATATACTATGATTGGAGGATGTGGAAAGCCAGAAGGTAGCTTGATTCAATAAAAACAGGATGTAGGCCAAGGGTGATACACATCTGAATGCAGCAAGGTACACAGGTTGATGTCTCCAAGGGTTTAATGGATTTGGCGGGTTTGTTCCCTGGGTAACAGACAATGTCTGTTACATGTTAATCAGCTATGAATTCTGTTCAACTTATCCCCTATAGGGGTGTGGGCATGTTACATGATGGGCAGTTGGTGAGTTATTGACATCCATTGTCTTCCAAACAAGTTTTTTGCAGCTCCCATCTAGCTTTGTCTTGGGTTTTGTTCAACACGCCTAAGCGTAAACAAACTGCCCTGGCTTGGTTGGTTTTACCTATAGTGCTTGTACATCAGAATGCATTGTTGTTGTTTTTTTCGAGATACTCCTCCATCTTGTGATGAGAGTTGTAGGACTGTTACCCTAAATCAACATAAATATTAGGAAACATAGTTTGCCACGTCTTTAAAACGCCAGTCGTTCACATAAATGATAAATAATGAATTAATAAACAGTGACACATGAACATACGATTACTATCAATAACACCCCTATGCTCTTATAGGGGTGTATACTTCCAAAATACTTATACTTCCAAAAATGGAGGCAGTCAGTGAAATGTGAATTGCAGTGGTGGCCTCCATTTTTTTAAGAATACAAGGGTTTGAATATTACTTGTGTTGATGGTAATGGTTCCTTTGGTCATTGTTTATTTATCCTAGCTGAATTCTTAAGGCAGCTTTTAGTTAGTAGCTTAACATAAACCCACTATCTTGGCTCAGAATACTAACCGCCGTCAGCATGTGCAGTGGTTTGTAATCACAGAATCCAAATATTTTCTGGATTTGTTCATTTGCGGGCAGTTGGCACCCTTGTAGAAAACTAGCCAGGGCAGTTCGTATTCACTGACGCGTGTTGGATAAAACCAAGATACAGCTAAAGGAGCTGGTTAAACACTCGTTTGGATTATAATTTATGTCAATGGCTCACCAACTGCTCAGTTTCTCAACATAAAAATCATGGCTGCCTTGCATCTCGGCAATTTGGCATATTTAACACCGTCTGAACAATTCATAAATGCATATTAGTCTGAAACCTATCAGTTAATTTTAGAATTCCAAGGGGTTTTGTCAAAGGACACTAAATTGCCCCCATCCAGCCAAATCCTTAAATCCAAAGTGATCTCTTTATTATCACACCTGTATTTATTTTTCAGATGGCACTAATATAAGGCCCACTGAGGAAAGAACTACACTTATTGACCATTATTATTATACTAGGCTATTCACAGGGGTTTATATAATCAATTATATTTATTTAAATGAGTCATGTTTTTATGTCTTAATTTGTGTTGTAATACGCAGTGTTGAGTTCAGGAATGATGTTTTTGGTGTTTATTTTTTTATTTTTTGAATGGGCAGAATTTTCATTGCTCCTCTGCAGTAAATGTCAAGAATAAACTTTGTGATAAAGTTCCCATCTTCATTTGAATATCATTCTGTCTGTGTGGTTCCTCATCTTTCTCTTACTCTCACACCAACATTGATGCCGACCTGACTACCATAGCTAGTTGTTACTTAACTAGTAAACGTTTTCACTAGCTACCTGAATTAATATAATATTAATTGATTAATCAATATTTGATAAATGCTTTAGGAACACTTTCGTACTTTTCAGAACTACGTTGACATTTACACACTTGACTAATTAATGCAACTAATTGTGATGTTCTGAAACAATATATTTATTTTCTGTAAACCTATGTTTTGTGTTATACTTATGCCTAAATGTAATCCACAATTTAGTTGGTCAAGTCCTTTATTTCTTTAAAGGAGCCATAGACAGATTAATACTAATGACTTGTACTACTGCGCTCCAGTTAAGTTAGTCTTGTAACCAAAAGTTGTTTGGCGGAAAGTGAAAATAGCCTTGGTGTGCAAAGGTTGTGTGAGAGTTATCCATCGGCAAACACAGTGCTCTGCCTGTGAACAGGTTCCTCCGGTAGCGTATTGTGACGTCATACCCGCCGCACACGTGAGTTCATACTAGATCAACATGAATTATCACACAGAATGCCAGTGGGTGTATTTTCCATAAGATATGGGTGTGTGGCTTACAGAATATGCTGTTGTGTAACATTTTTTACATGGTTACTAAACTGAAGTCTAAACTAGTAGGCTACCTATTACAACACGAGTTGTAGCCTGTTCAGCATCTGGAAACGTTCATCGTCACAAGCCTGATTGGCTGAAAAGTCGGACCATGAAAGTAATGAATAAAAGATAGGAATTCATGTTGTGAATTCCTATGTGTGTCGAAAGTGAGATGTAGTATAGTAGATTACAACAGCACATAAGTGTTACACAATGATCGACTTATAGGCCTACAACTTTTGGCATCATTAATTGTAAATCGTACAGAGAAAGATGGTCGTACAATTCCGATAATTATTATATAACTCAACGCTTGAACCAAGCGCAATGTCGAGTTAAAAAAAACAAGTTGTGGAGTAGGAAAAGTGTTTATTGAAAGGCCAAAGGATTTTAAAAAAAGAAATAGCGTCAGCAAATCAAAGCTTTAACAAAGTAACGGTGATTGAAACGAGTTTCTTAAAATACTAAAATATATATACAATACATATTTGAATGGCAAGGAAAGTTTATATTTACAAACAATATAGGAAAAGAATCTCAATATTAGAAAGCGGTACAAAAGAAGTAAAATATCAAAAATATTACAAGATTTGGGAGGAGAAAGCAATAACTATATAATAGCACTGCTGATCTACATATTCTTAAAGCCGAGTAACTACAAAGTTATTGCATAGTATAATCACTACGATGATAATGCAGTACCATATTAATCAGCAGACGCCGGTTTGTGGTCTTTGCTCTTGGTGTGTGTCTTTTTAGTGCGCGGCACCAGGAACACGCTGCCGTCGGTGGTCTGCTGGAGCGAGTAGTCGGACGGGGAGTAGGGCTTCCCCTCCTCGTCCCTCAGCATGCTGAACACCTGCAGGTAGAGCGTGCTCAGCTGATGCTTCATCTTGCGCAGGCTGCTCCCGTTCTGGCTCCTCTCCATCTGCAGCTGCTCCTTCTCCTCCGTCAGGGAGTCCAGCTCGTACTCCAGTCCCACTATGTTCTCCATCTTGCGCTTGCGACAGTTCTGCGCCGCCACCTTGTTCTTGCCCCGGCGCCGGATGTCCCGCACCAGGGCCAGCTGGGCCTCGTTGAGCTGGTGTTTGGACATGAGCTCGTTGAAGTCGTCCACGGGCAGGTTGATGATCATGTCCACGGTGAAAGGGATGCGGAGCGCCCTGGCCCGCTGCTCGTCCCGGGAGAGACGCACCTCGGAGCGTCTCTTCTGCTTGTCTTTGGTGAACGGCCCCTCGCTCTGTCCGCCCTCTTCGACGGGCTTGACATTGTGCAGCTTGGGCTTCCTGTCCTGCTGCGGGTCCGGCTGACCCGTCTGCGACAACATAAGAGCATTTTGCTGGAAATCGTCCGGTTGGAAATTCAAGGAAAACATCTCTGAGTAATCAGACTCGGCACTCCCAGGGTTGAAATCCAATTCCTCCATGTCGCTGTCGCTGAAACCGAAGGAGCCGTCACCATAGACGGACTTCTCCGGGGAGCTGGCCTGGGGGCTGGTGTTCAGAGAGATACCAGAGTCGGAGTCGGGTACCTCGGCCATGGGCTCCTGCTTGCACCTCTCCAGTGCTTCTCCGAGGGGCGAGTGGCTGTGAACGTCCACAGGGTTTAAAGGGGGCTTCTTTGGTAGCTCTGGCAAAGTGCTGCTTTCTTTGTGCTCCATCACATGGGCTTCCACGCCCTCCGGGGCACAGAGGACAGGGTTGGGGTAGAAGGCCTCACAGAAATCCTTGGGGCCCAGGTTGGCGTTCACCATCATTGGTTCTGGTGCGACCATATCGGGAAAGACTTCCTCAAAGGCGTTGATGAAGGTGGGGGGGCAAGCCTCCACTGGGTTCGGCCCCACGTTGGTGGCATTTGACAGAGGATAATATGTATAGTTTCCCTCTTGTACGTCAGGGCTGCTCATGGGAAGGTATGAAGTAGTCTCCAGGGGGTCCTCCATTTGCAAGTTCAGGCAATGCTGGAAAACAGGAACATTTGAATAAGTACAACCCTCAAGCACTCGACCAGTACAAATGTAATAACACTTCTTTATTTCCAAAATGTTATTGTTATACTCGACATACGATTGCAAGCACAAACATTGTGATTGTACTTTTACCGCGAAAATAATCAAACGTTAAGTGTCGCTAAGAACTTTTGGAGCACTTGACTTTGCTTAAAGTATGGCATTTCCTGCCTGCAATGCACAGAGCTCTAAGTCTTACACCATGGGTTTACAACATAACAAACTCAAGGCCAAAGTGGAACTGATTCATGTGTTGAAACGTCTCCAACCATCCCCCTCTTTGTCTGTTAATGGGAATGGGAAGTGGTCCAGAGACAACATCCCTAAACAAGCATGTGACCCATTGCATGTTTCAAAGGAAACGAAAACTCCACACCAGTACACTCTGAATAAAGCATCTATTGAAAGCCTTTTCAGAGTCTTCATGGCAGGACAAACACAGGTGCTGCTCATATCCCTGCTTCCGGGTCTGCTTCTTTCATGTACCAGGGCATGGTAGCCTTCACTAGTTTGGTCTGACGCTTCTGTAAAGGGTCAGTTTCTGGCCACAGTTCTAGGCAAGCCAATGTGTATTTAGTTTAAGGTGTATAATCATGTTTCAAAACAGTCTTAACCTTATCTACTGCTACATTGTTATTATCACATAATTACCAAAAACTGGTTCTAGCACTCGTACTAAACTGGCATTGTGTCTTTAATATTCAACCAAATCATGTGTCTAGGATACGATGTGCAAGCTAGTATTTTCATAATTGCTTTGCTCCATGTAAATAACCCCCTGCTGCTCTGGGTGCTCCCGTACTGAAAACAACTCATCAAGGTGGAACGAGATGCACCTAGCTCTGTGCTGCACAGTCCATTTCCATGGTAAACATCGCCATGACACGTATGAGCTGGACAGACGCCTTCCTGTGAGTCACCCTTGTTGAGGCTCGTTAATTAATCTATTGATGCTACGAACCATTCGCGTTCACTAATTGTTTGTCGTAGCGCTGTAATCAAATTAAAAATGTCTTGTCTTCTCAAATTTGCATCCTACATCTCATGGTGTGGCACTGTAGCAGTACAAAAACACATGAATCGTACCTGCAGCTCTGGGAGGGACCACAGCTCCATCCACGCTTGATCCATCTCTGGACCCCTCCTGTCTGCAATGATGGGTGCGGGGGAGAGCGAGGCCAGGGGTGGAGCGGGCTGCTTGGAAGGTATGAGGCTGTGGGTGTCGCTGCTGGGGACTGGAGGCACGGCGGTGTCCTATAAATCACACGCACACAAGCATAAATCTCGATTAGGATGCAGCAGACCTTTTGGAGGAGGGCGGTGTGTTACGAGTACATGTGTTAATACTCTGAAATGAGGCATGGGCCTTACCTCCACCAGGGGGAATGTCTCCGCCAGCAGCTGCATACATTCATCAAATGACATGGAGTCATCGCCTTCTGGGAAGTTCACATTCTGCCAGGTAGATATGGGTACAGCACTTTGAATAAAACACGACGGCAGGGACTCCACATTATGTCTTTGTGGCACAGATCACATTAGAAAAAAATTTGCAATGTCCTTTTGAAAGGCAGAGAGCCTAAATCAACTAACACAGCCACGCACACAGAATGCAAACCCGCAGAGCCACCTGTGCTCTCCACCTGTGTTTTCTTAAGATGCCCAGGATAAGGTGGTAACCTAGCTACCATCCAATAGAGCAGCAGAGCGGGCAGGGGGGAGGAGAGACAGAGCAGAGGAGCTGCCCTTGAATCCCCTAAAATAGACCCTGTCCACGTCTCCGTGTGCATACCTGTGTCACCTCCAGGGGGTCGGCGGTCGCCGGCGGTGTCAGGGCGCCGGTGGCCAGCGGCTTGGGGATGTACTCGCCCGTCTCCTCGTCGAGCTGCAGCTGGTCGAGCAGAGCCTTCTGCTCCTCCCTGAGCCGCTGCTGCTTCTTCTCCTCCTCCTGCTCGCTCCTCTGCTGCAGCGCGTGCACCTTCTGCCGGTGGTTCTGGTCGAACACCTCCCGCCTGGCGCCCAGGTCCACGTCCTGCCTCCACAAGATGTCGATCAGCTCCATGTCCTGGGAAGAGAGACGCCGCCATGGGCGTTTTTTTGTTTTTTAAGAAGGAGAGCGAGACGGGTCACGAGTCCTCCACCTTGTGTTTATCTGCAGCAGCAGCGGGAGCAGCATGGCGAGCCCTGATGGGGGAGAGATTGTCCCTGGCTCCCTGCTAGCGCTCTTGCTGTGCGGAGCGTAGCTGCGCCACCTGCCACACCCTGTCCCTTGATATCGGTGCGTTGTAGGAAACGTAGGCAGTAATGTCATGTGGATCGGGCATTATGAATAATGGATGCGCTTCTCCGTCCCGTCCCCCACCCCCGCGCAGTGTTTCCATAACATACCAGCAACCAACAACATTTGGCGAGAAAGGGGGAGAATTATGTAGTTGTTTATCTTCAGCTGTGATTATTTGGAATCATTTCCTCAGTGTTTGTATTGTGTCTGTTGACAATGTAAGTCCAATTTATTCTCAACTTCAGTCAACCATGTTAACTTGAAGAGTCAAAAGGTTTACAATATTATTCTATGAATGGATCATATCTTTTACATGAAAGGAATGGAGGCTATGTATGGGAACAATCTCACAAAATGAAACGGTCCTTTCTAAACTTTATCTCTGATATGTTTTGTTTGACGTCAGAATATCAGTGTTTGTATGTGTGTAACTTTATATACACCAACATCATACATTGGATGGCACTACCAGTGAGTTAGGACTATACTATAATAGCATTATAAATTAATGTTATCCACTAAAATGTGTACAGCAACTGCCTTGAGCAACAGATGTAAAAGCTCAGTTGCAG
This sequence comes from Micromesistius poutassou, assembly GCF_964030765.1. Classification (NCBI taxonomy): domain Eukaryota; kingdom Metazoa; phylum Chordata; class Actinopteri; order Gadiformes; family Gadidae; genus Micromesistius; species Micromesistius poutassou. The sequence continues at coordinate 9,729,174 of NC_140284.1, read as the reverse complement.
ACTGTGTATGTAAGTAAGAATAATGTTGATATTTTAACCTCTAGACCACACGGACTGTGTGAGCATATACATATTCGCTTGAACATCAGGCAACATCATCAGACTGTATTTACAGAAGGAAATCTTTCACAAGGTCTTTGGATGACGAAACCAAGATATTGAGTCACAGGAAAAGCTCAAGGCATGTGACTTTGACTGGGCTTTGCTGAGGTTTGAAAAAACAACCTATACTGTTTGGTTAAAAGCACCATATCAAACTAACATACTTATTCATTATATATTTATTGAATTGTATTTATTTTGGGCCTGCTTAGTAATCTTGGCAATAGTGGCTAGTTTGTTAAGACACAATTATTACTATAACCTTTATTTAACCAGATGAGACTCACTGAGATGAGACTCAAGGCCTGGCCACTGTCTGTTAACAGTCTGTTACAACAGGATGCAAAATAAGAACCCCTAGCTAACTGCTAAGCCTCTTTACCTCAGTGTTGCATCACATTCTGTATAAGGACATGACAGTTTGGGGATTAAATGTCATTAAAGCTTCCGAAAATTATACAAACTACCTTATGTGGAAAAACTAAAATAACCAGTGAGAGGGAGTAGGGAAAGCAGGCTGAAAACATTTTTAGATGGAATGAGGAAGTATCTAATAGTGTCTGGGATCGACAACATAAACACCTATTGTGGTCACTGGCCAGCCATGTTTTCTACACTGAATAACCACATTGTGCCCCTGGTCACATGTAACATCACACATCACCCCAGGGACTCACTGCGTCCATTTCCTATTTAAGGAATTACAGTTGAAACTCCAAGGATTAATCCACCAGGTTATTAAACAGGCATTGTGTTTTGATTTTAGAACAATATTAAGCTCATTTTATTTCCACAAAAATTACTTTCACTGGATTATACTGTTTATATTGTGTTAAGTTGTAGTCCTAAGTGTATTAAAACAACAGCATGAATAACAAAGAAATGTGAAACTTGGGAGGTGATTATTACAGTGTCCGGTAAATTCACTGCTGGCAGGCGAACAAGGAAATTGGCGAGAAACACAGAATGTCCGGAATCCACCGAAACCTCGGACGACCCTCCAGATAGATCCTCGACCACCATTAATACTTGAATAAATAACATAACATAACATTTTGAGTTTGAGCTAAATGTCTTCTCGGTTGTTGTAGTTGTTTGGATAACATGGGAGCCCTCTACATGAGTTGAGACCAACTTCAGCAAATGCACCCTTGAGCGAGGCTGATGAAATACAGGTCCATGTTCAGACACACACACACACACACACACACACACACACACACACACACACACACACACACACACACACACACACACACACACACACACACACACACACACGCCAAGCCTACCTGCCTCAGAGCAAGATGCTCAGAGTCCAACATAAACTTTAACCCCGAATATCAACACAGGGAATATACAACATACATTCAGCCAACATTCAGACGTCCCTGGCGCTGTGGGCCGATCATAAAACAAGTCGTATACAAGTCGTATGTAAGCCTACACACACAAATACAAACACACACACCGTGATATCTGATCACATGCAAATTGGGCTGTTGAGGGGAGGGGTTGGCTGACAAATAAGCCTGAAAAGCTGAAAAGCTCAGAGAAAGCTGTCTATAAGACCACCCCGGTTACCATGTTACTGTCAAGCCCACTTTGTCCCACTGTCACACTTTGTTTTCTTATATAACTTTGTGTTGTTGAAGCCCACAGTATGGAAACGATAGAAACGTCTAGAAGCCCCAAGCCATACCCCTTATTGCTTCGCAATGTGGGCTAATCCCAGAATGCAATGTGTCCTAATGAATCACAAGACAGAATACCTTTTAAAATAATTCTATGAAATTGTAAATCCACTCCAGCTCCACTACTTCCGTTTATTAGTAACGCAGTAGGTCTTCTGACGCCGCCCGGGTAACTGCGCACAGGTTGGGCCTGTCCCGCACCACGAATGTCAAATGGAAAAATCCCGGGAAGATCCGACCCATCTGGGTCACCCTCGCTGGTCCGAATACGGGATCTCCCAAAAGAATAACGAATAGAAGAACCCCACCACCACTGTCTGACCGGCGGCTGTGTATGACAATCATATGACAATCCGCTGCTACGTATTTACCTGTTGACTGGGAAGTATGTCAGGCACCTCAATGTCCATCATCGTGGAGCTCAATGGAAGGGCCGCCTTGTGATTAAATGAAAATGGATTTAATTCCTTAATAACAGATCAGAATGGAGACAGACAGAGCCCAGCGCCGCGACACTGAGAAGGAAATATTGCTTCTAATGTTAGGGAAATGACCGAAAACCCCTGAGCAGACTCTGGCCCCACCCACAGCGGGCATCAGCCAATCACGGGGCTCAAACCAGCAGCGGTGGGATCGTCCCCTCCGCGTCGTCCAATGGGACGTCGAAGGGCGGGGCCTGCACACAGTCCACTAGGGCGAGTCTTTAAGACCTGTTATCAGATCTCTCCTCTCTCCTCCTCCCTCCCTCTTCCTCTCTGTGTGTATAACGCTGCCTGCATGTTTACACGGTAGAGCTTATGTAAAGTTATTTATTTCAACATGTTAAGGTATGCCGATAAGACATATTGAAAAAAAAAATCATCAATGAGAAGTAATAAATGAAAGAAAGAAAGAAATATCGCGTGATGAAATACACACACTTTGGCTTAAGTAGTTAAGTAGTAGTCCTGGATAAAGTAACCCTAGTTATGTGAATTTGAAAATAGGCTTACATAGCAACATTTGGTGCGGTGGTTTAGCGACCCCTTCTGGCTACAACGGCTGGGAGCTGGAGGCCTTTGGGCCCCGACGCTCCAGGATAACGTGTCGCCCCGCGGGTTAACGGTTAACCCGGCGCCTGGTCTCCAAGGCAGTGCACAGACTCGAGGGTTTCAGGGGGCTTGACAACCGAATACAATTCAACTTTGTTTCTATTCCCTGGCATTTTAATGGGGAATAATAAGCCTCAATCGAGATATGGTGTACTTGTGCTCACTGATTGTACACATGCACTCTGTATGATGTAACTTGGGAATTTAATTGTAAAATTACGTTAAACCTTAAATACTAACGCTATAGTGTATATTCTACGTGTAATAGGAGCCTAATGGGCGTGTAAGAAGTGTGAATGCAATATCATGCAAAGATTTTTAAAAATGGTCAACGTATGATAGACTTGGGTATCTTTCTGTAACCTCACTGTCAAGAACATCATACATTTCGTGCAGCCGGTGCAAAGTGCCACTCTGCAAACTCACCAAAAGGCGATAGTAGAAAAAGGCCTATTTTTTCTGATGCTCGTGCACGGACGCGCGCTCACGTTTGGCAGCTCCACGTCGACATTCTTCCAGCTGCAGAGAGTGAACCGCACGGAACTGGAGGAAGAAAGGTAGAAGCAGCACAAGGTACCTCACGAATGGTGTTCTGAGTCCGCATACGGACATCTTACCCAGTGTCCAGGCGCCTTCGCCTTGTGTTCCTGGCATGACACGTAGCCTAATGTTTCAGAGTCTCTCTTTGCTTTGCCTTTGCCTTTTGTAATCTACTGTAAGCCCTCGTGCTGTGGAGTGCAGCTGGTCTCTCTGCGTCTACCTCTACCAGGTACGGTATACGACTTTAAAAACTTTTACTTCTAAACTTCTATTTAATTTTAGATGGAACACTTTTTTTTTTACGCACGAGAAACACTTTTGTTTTGCAATTTCCTCTTTGCACGCCGAAGACTGCTCCATTATCACCGCGTTTAAAGAGGCAAGTGTCCGCAATAACTTTAAACAGTACATAAGTCATAAATGTTTGTGTTGCGTGTATTGTGTACCACATTTGACATGTTTGGGGCCTTCATTTGCTATATTGTGTATCTATCTTAGTTAGTAGGTTTTTCTTTAGGCCGATTACTTCTGGCCATCTTTCAAAAGATTATTTAATCAACAGGTAGGCTATGGCAATGGTAGGCTGTAGGCCTGCAAAAGAACACCGATTTAGACCAGAATCATTTCTACCTAATCTATTTGGGGTTTCAATAGTGAGAATCTATTCATGTCAGCTGTCAGAGAGCGGCCTAAATGTTTACTCTGCAACCTTGATTATTCGTCAAGGTTGAAGAGGTGAGTATAAAACCAGATCTTTGGTCAACCAACGTGAAGGCCCATACCTTTCCCTTTTCTCATGGGTTTTACTAATCGATGAAAGGAGATAAGATGCCCATCCAAGCATAATTATCCGAGGTCTACAGAGGCCTAGTGCTCTGTCTTTTGTTATACCAGTCTCATCATGTAGCCTACAGTTTGAATTACAACAGCTTTGACATGTGAGGAGGAGGAGGAGGGCGGTGGAAAATACACTCCTAATGTTGAAAGCCTTCTACAAAATGAATAAAAACAAAGTGAAACAAAATACGGCCTTTCAACTGTTTTAAGTGTTGTGTTTCTGCATCACCACAGCAGGGTCATGGAGTCCTAGGCCTGTTGGCTGATGCTCTGGAACGGTCTGCTACCCAGCGTCTGTGAGGTGGCACTGTGGCTCCCCAAATAAAGTTCTGTGATACACTCAGACTGTAATTGACGGTAGTCAGTGCATTACAGAACTTTGTTTTGGGAGTAAAATACTAACTGGGAACCGACCGGCTGGAGTTTGTACGGTTGTCTTCCCCCGATGGGACACCATTTGATTTAACATGGCATTGTGTTTTTTTTAATTTTTAATAAACGTTTGTTCTTGATGCATTGTTGTTGTTTGAAGTCTTTTATTAAACGGGTCCATTAATAATGCACTGTTCATTATGTGTGGCTTGTGATGGCTATAAGTCTGTGGTATCATTAGGAATGAGTGCCATATGGAAACAGTCACACTTGTCGTGTGACTCGTGGAGGAGAGGCAGAAAGGCAAACGTAAAAGTAAAATGGCTTCAGGCTGAGGATTGCCAGGTATTCCACAAAGTTGAGTAGGCTTTCATCAAAATAATAGGCTTTGAAGTTTTTTTGAAGACTTCCTACTACATAGGCAGACTAGGAATTCTTGGCTTTGTTCATTTGATTTCTACTTTAATACAAATGTAGGCTATTATGAGTAGTCAAGGCTGTACTATATGCCAAGACTGGGGTATCAAATCGACAAATTTCAAAAGTTACAACTTAATGTATAGCTGGTGCCCTAGCAGAGTGCCAAGTGTCACTTCTATACATTAAGTTACAACTACATTAAGTTACAACTTAATGTATAGCTGGTACCCTAGCAGAGTGCCAAGTGTCACTTCACATCGCAATGCATGATGGGAGGCGCTGACCTCACATCCTTCTACTATCCAATTCCAGGCGTTACGTCGTGAGATGGGAACGCCTGGAATGCGATGCTCCAAATTAGCGTTATTGGCGAGAGAGAGGGCGGGACTTTCAGTAACATTGGTACTAGGAGCGGAGGCGGGACATCCGACCTACTTCTATATCTCCTTCTGCTAACCCTAACCCTATTTTCTGAAATTGCTTCATCAAAATATGTTTTCTCCTTGCTTTATTATTCTTGTCATGTTCTATTGATCCATCGCTCCTGGGACTTGTAACTGGCGTCCATAGCTCACATGAAGCAAAATGCCGGAAATGGCATTGGGGTAGACCGGTGTAACGCTACAATCCGGGTTCTTCACTCAGTCAACATCCCACTGTATGTGCGCCGACCTCAGGCAGCCGCCGCCGCTCCCTCCTTTCACAAATACGGAAGCAGCATGGCGTCGGACGGCAGCAGCAACAGCAGCAGCATCCCCGACAGGCAACAAATCGCCCGGCAACGACTGAGGATAATCGCCGGGCATCTCCAGAAACCCCTGGACCCCTCCGACGAGGGCATCAGCGTCCGGGAGTGCAGCGCTCCAGACAACCAGCCCGGCGACACGACCACCAAATCGGTGCCGAGGCGGAGGTGAGCTGCGACCCACCGGTCTCACCGATGGATGAGCCGAGGGTCCAATTCCTTCCGTGAGGGTTTTGAGTGGGACTAGTGCTCCAGGATCCACGATGCAAGCGCACAAACCCCACAGAAATGCGTTGTGTGCATGATTTGTTGTGGTGTTGGCTGCTTGGCAGTATTGTGGTGGAGCTGTCTGAGCCTGGGATCCTGCAGCCAGGGGAATAATGGCTCGTTGTACCAGTGGGTGCGGTTGGATTCCTTAGGTCTGGTGGTATCGCGGTAGGGGGTTCAGGTGATAACATTCATCAGGTGAATTGTAGTTCATGTGAGCGCTGTGCGGATTATTATGAAGGCGTGAATAGTATAGCGCTGTGTGACGTGAGAGTGCATGGCTTTGGTTTGGGGTTTCGCTTTCGGATTGGTTGTTATCAAGCGGCTGATATATATATGTGTGTGTGTGTATATATATATATATATATATATATATATATATATATATATATATATATATATATATATACACGATATGCTACTCTAACCATACGTTGATGCATGACAAATGCAGTAATGGTGTGTTATTATGGGATGCATTGCAGTTTCACCCTCTTTCGTTGTCAAACGTGTTTGCGTGTTGGGTCTCTGCGTCTCCTTGCGTCGCAGTTTCGCAATATCGGGTCGTTTTTAAAGACAGTGTTGTCTGTGGATCATGTTAGTGTGTTTCGATGATATTTTGACGTATTAACCTTAACTTAATTCGTGCAATTCGCAACAATTGCCACAGATGTCAAACTTTTGCGACTCCTGTTGTGATCTGATTGGCTGAGAAGAGCAGTGGTCTGACTTTCCACCCATGAGGGGCTGGTCCAGTTCTGACGGGGAGCAAATGTGTGCTGACATCTAGTGTCAGACTGGGAACATAGGATTTCCAGTATATATCCAGATTTTTGCTTTGGAGACACATAATGTAATGTTACATCTCCTCATCTAACATTAGGCCTCCATGACATGACATTAGGATTAGTCCCTTGTGGCATGTTGTGTCTTGGAGGACATTGTGCTCCCAGCAGAAGGCAGACTTTCTGCCTCAGGGTTTGTTTACATATTTTAATCCGTCTGAAACAATGGGGTCAACCGGAGATGACTGATAAGTTACGTGAAAACATTCACAAGAAGCGTTGGTTTTCTAGTGTTATCCTAAATAGCAAGAAACTATAGGAATTGGACTATAAGAATTGGACAGTTATGCTACATCTGCAGACAGGACAAGTGGCCATTGTGTGGCTGTCAGTAGGAACAGCGGAGTTGTGAACCGTTCAACCGTTCTCTCTATTTGTAATAGAGATTAGTTGTGTTAGGGCTCCACCATTCTCTCTGTTTGTAATATAGCTAAATGTAGATTGGTTTCATTGGTTGTTGTTATTGTTGCTATTTATTGTCTTACCACATAGAAATGCTTCCAAAGATTATCCAGCCATGTTATAATCACCTTAGAAATCGCACAACCGTTACACAAGCTTCTATCTTACATCTTTAAACCTGTTTCTAGTCGTGCATATCCATTCTAGCTTTCAGTATGATAAGCTTTTGGTATTTTTAAACAATTGCAATGATTTGCTGGGCTATTCATTATTTAGGGTCATGCATTCACAAACGTTTATTTTTTTTGTTAGTGTGGTTTCATATGTCCTGGAGACTGTACATCAACCCAATTTGTAGTGTTTTGGGAAGTGTTATCAATGTTTCCAGCCATTAAACTGCCAAAAACCTAACCCTGTTCGATAGTATCCTCTTAGTAACCTGTCCCCCACGATGGGGAAGTGAGTCATGCTTCCTTGCAACAACGGTTTTGCAACAGTTACGACTATTTGTATGTAATTATGTCGCTCTATTGTACATAGCTTCAGGGTATGTGTTGCCGGTTGCGGGCTTACTTCAGTCGTTTTCTTTAAAGACACAATATAAGTTATTAATCCTGGGCAGGGAATCTGGGACTGCCTAACCCCTTCATCCGATGTGAATCGATGTGCAACTGTTACGTTTAGAAGGGAGAGCGAGCTTCTATCATACATCTTTAAACAGGTTCTGTTCTCCCTGTTTGTTTAAATTGTACTGTCGTACTGGTCCAGTCTAGATTTTGGTATGATAAGCTTTTGGTATTTCTAAAGAAGTTGCAATGATTTGCTGTGCCATGTATTCATACATACTGTACATACATACATACATACATACATACGACTCTACACAACAAGCCAGTTTGTTGTGTTTTGGGAAGTGTTCTCAATGTTTCAAGCCATTAAACACAGATCTATACTGTCCTATAGCATCCTCTTAGTAACCTGTCCTTCACAAAGTGAGTAATGCTTCCTTCCAGCTACTGCTTTGCAACAGTAACCACTATTTGGTTTCAAAATCTCCCACCATTGTACGATAGCTGCATGAATATATCTTTCACGGGATGCTACTTTATTCGAGTAATAACAGAGTTTCCCACTCAGATCCCAATTTTACTGAGTGGGTTCAATCCCCAATAACCTTGAACAAGGTTACAATTAAAAAATATATATCCTTGGGTAACTTTTTATGTGTAAATATGACTTATTCTTATAATGACTTATCCTTTCTCGTTTTATCATTTATCATCATTGTGACTTTAACACTTTAACACATGCCAATCTGTTCTCTTTAATTCATCTCTCCAGGCAGGAGGTTATGAAGTGGAATGGCTGGGGCTACAGTGACTCCAGGATCCACTTCAACAAGAAAGGCCAAGCAGAGTTCACCGGCAAAAGGTACACAGAGATATCTCAGTCCATTCCTGAAGGGCTTGTATGTCACAATGCATCATGGGAGTTTTTGGTGGCGATTCTCCGCCATATTGAGAGGACTGAAGAGATTTGTACTGTCAAAACTTTAATCAACACAGAATGTAGAAGGGACTGACGTTGGTTGTTTACACAGACCACCTTTACATTTTCATCCCTGCCATAGCGCCGTATACTGTCACCCTCCACAATATGATGCTACTGCCACCTAGTGGTTGACATTTGAATTGTTCGTCCATCCACAAAAGTCTGGGCTTTGATTTTTTTCTGTAACTTAAGACTTTTGTTATTCTTATTCATATCTACTCTTGTTTCGGCGGCTATGATTAGCGCATGATACTACCTGAAAGAAGCCTATTGTTTCTGTGATTCTTTAGTGGTCGAATGTAGTTAAACTCTCTGCATCCACTGCAAAACAACAGCAGAGACTGCGCCATGCCCTCGCTCTGTAATCACGCCGTGTGACCTTAGAACAGACGGCCTTGGATGCCAGACAAGTAAACACGAGGTACGAAGTACACATTTTGTGCGTCAAGCTGCCATTTCAGCTGAAAAGACGGGCCTCAAACGCCGCTGGGTTTGTTGGCTGTTTTCTCGAGGGAAAGTCTGGGTGGGCAGCATGCAATAACAGTGGCCCGGATTGAATGAAAGAAAAAAAATCCACTCCTCCATCTCCTCCTCCTCCTCCATCTCCCGATGCGATAGAGGCTTTTTCATTAAAGAATGTGTTCCTTGGTCTCTCGGACACAAAGGCCGGCCACTGTCCCCCGATGGCCCGGCCCAGCCTGTGCCAGCAGCTCAATTATACAGGGCCTGGCTGGAGCCATCGCACCGACGGCGCTGTTGACCACAGCCTGGCGTGCTCTGATGATGTCCTTGGGCTCCGGCACCCACACTCCATTCTTATTACCCAGCCTGGGTTCCAGCTTGCTGGTAGAAGGAGCCGCTCCAGAAGGAGCCTTGGGGAGGCTTCATAAGAGGCTTTCCTCATGCTGGGAGCCGGGTCCAACCGAAGGCTGGGCTGCTGGGTTTTTAATTATATTAACGGCGTGTGTTATTAACCCCATGTTTCTTCTGTTCCAGGTATAAGCTAAGCGGGATGATTATGCCAAGTTTGAAAGAGTGGTTCGAAGGGACGTTTGGAGCCAATATCCAGCATAAAAGCGTTGCATCAGTGAGTGCTGTTCCTTCCCATGTGGTTCTTGTTGTTGTTCTCTCCCCGCCCCACACACCACTGCCTTTCCTCTATTTATTTACATTCACATTTACATTTAGGTAATATAGCAGACACTTTTATCCAAAGCGACTTACAATAAGTACATTTGACAGAAGAGAGACAGCAATATATCGCTGTCGGTACAGTAAGGATGTTCATAGAACCAACTGCCAAGCACTAAAAATTGTTAGGTTAACCCATTCCCCGTATACCAGAAAGATGGCTGGGATAAGATGCTGCACAATGCTAAGTAATATTTTTAAGTGGCAGGACGTACACCATATAGTACATACAACAATAGGTGCTTTAAGAGGGGTGTGTGTGTGTGTGTGTGGGTGGGGTGAGGCAGCGCAGAGTCTAGGTGAACTCTGAACAAGTGAGTCTTCAATGAGCATATGGTAGCAAGTGAGTATTCATCTAACAGACGCGTTCTTCCAGCTGGCCCCGAGCCCCGGCTCCGTGAAGCCCCCCGCCCTGAACCAGGCGTTCGTGGAGGAGCTCCAGTCCACGGGCATCCCCTTCTCCTCGGACGCAGAGGACCGCGTCTTCCGGGGCCACGGTGAGACCATGCGGGGCCCTCCCAATACCCCGACAACCCCCGTTGTGGGTCTCAAATGTTTTCAGTTTTCTTTCTTTCCTTTGTTCTGATCTTTGCTCTCGAACCTGTGTTCTCTCTCTGCAGGGCACTGCTTGCACGAGATCTTCGCCCTACGAGAGGGCAAGGTGGGCCGGGTGCCGGACATGGTGGTGTGGCCGAGTGAGTTGGAGGAAAAGGAGGAGGGTGGTGTAGAAAAATGGTGTCTCTATCTCTTTAAAAAAAAAAAAAAAGTTTTACTTGGTTACTTTTTTCTCCTCCCACACGGCGCAGCACGCCCCTCCACCCCCTCCCCCCCCCCACCCCCTCCCCGACCCACGCACACGCATGTCTCCCAGGCGGCGGGTGTGATTTAAAGGGTTAATCTGTGCAGAGGCGAGGGGGGGTTTTAATATGCATGAGAGCAGGATTAATAAGAAGCGTCGGGGGGAGGCTGGGCCGACACCAGATACTCTGCGCCGGGCCAGGAGAGAACAACCATGAATTATGGGCGTGAGATTGGTTTGCCCCGGCGCTGTTAGAGGCTGCTGCTGCTGTTTTTTCCTAATCGTAAATGAGTGGAGGCTGATGGCAGGAAGTTGATTAGCAGGTTTCTCAGCAGAGGCCGGCGGATCCGCAGGCTGGAACTGTAAACATTATTCGGAACAACAATGAATTCCAATTGTTAAATTTTTTTTTTCGGCCAAACAACTTTTTTTTTTTTTGCTTCCAGCAAAATTAAAACAAAAACCAAGTTAAACTCTAACCGTGTGACTGTTTAACTATCTGATAAATCTCGATGAGTCTCGTGGCTGTGCTGCATTCCTATGGGTCTGCTGCTGCAGGGAAGGTTAGTGGGGGAAATTGAAGTTAAACCCACAGAGCAGTAGGCACCACACCAGAGACGTGGACTCGCTGCCCCTGCTGCTTTTAATATTCCTAATGCATGATGTGCATCCCAGTGACTCCTCGCGACAGTTGGATCTGGACTATGAGGCAATACATAAAAACACACACAAAAAAAAAAAAATCAGGAAAAGTCATTCAAAGAGAGCAATTAATTCCCCCCCCCCAATATAACAGGCGGATTTCTGTCTTTTACACTTAGCCTTTGGTTTTATTAAATTTGTTTACACATGAATACAACAAGAGCCTAACTGTGATCACGTGACTCATCTAGAGGCCAGAAGTACTGTGATCTGTAAGGCCGATGCCTTTGCACCAAATCGGACGGCAAAATGTGTTTAGAAAAGGGTTAAGGTTAAGCCGATTCCTCTGCAAGCTCCCAAAGCACCCTGGGTCGGCCGAGCGGATCCATGTGGGCGGCCACAGACGCTCGAGAGAGAGAGAACGGACGTGGGAGCTGAGATTGGCCACAGCGGACTCCCATCGATCCAGGGCATCCCACCTCACAGTCACAAAGACGGTGGCTTCATGCTTCTTGGCTCTCTCTCAGAAATGCCCCCAGGCAGACAAGAGGCACCTTCAGCCAAACCGCTGCCCCCCCCCCCCACCCCAGCATCACCGTGCCCTTTCCTCCAAGTCGCCCGGCACTGATGGCGCAGGCCCTATGCATTTATTTATAGTCCTTACTGGAGCCCAGGGCCTGTCTGTCCTTGGGGTTCTCTCCGCTGCAACAGGTGTACACCGTGTGATGTGATTCAGGGCTGTTTACATTTAATCGCCATTAGACGATGAAAAATGATAGCGATGACTATTTTCTTTAACGATGTGTCTCATTGGCACGGTGTGTCTCTTTGCACTTTGCAGACTGCCATAACGACGTGGTGAAGATCGTAGAGCTGGCGTGCAAGCACAATGTTTGTTTAATACCATATGGTGGTGAGTAGTATTCTTTCTGCTATTGCGTGTCTATTTAATCATTAAGAATGTGGTATTGACACATGCTGTTAGGGGTGTGTGTGTGTGTGTCGTTAAATTTCACCGGCTCATAATGTCGAGTATGCAGTTAATTCCTTTACTTATAAAATCATAAATATCCCTCTGGATAAGTGGGTGTGCTACCTGCTATGCAGAACAGGGCGGGGCTCCCTACCCCCGAAATGAAGCCCTCAGGGCGAATGTGGTGAAGGAATAAAAGCACCAAAGAGAGGAACAGGTCCATAAAGCAGACACAATGGAGGGAATGGCTGCCAGTGAATATCAGGCACATCAAAAGCAACACCGTGAGAAGGATGGCTTCCCATTCCTCCGACACTGCTCCTCTTACCTGCCGTCTCCATCGCTCCTGTGTTCGCCTGGAATCAGGCCTCTACATCCCAATAATATATAGTCATATACTTGGATGGATCATTTGGAGAACGTTTAGAGGCCGCTTTGTCTTGTCTGTGCTGCTGTGGTTGTTCCTATGGTCTGTATATCATCATAAATACATCACCATATATTTGGATACAGAAAGCGCAGAACGTTTAGTGGCTGCTTTGTCTTGTCTGCCGTCAACGTCTGCCCGTTCCTGTGTTGTTTTGCTCTCATGCTGTTCATCATCCTAATTATATCATATATTTGAGATGCATCACTTGGAGAAGGTTTATTAACTGCTGCTAATGTTGGTGGTGTGGTTTTGTGGCTGTCGTATACATCATAAACACATCATCGTATATCTATGGCGAGGTATAATCCCCAGAGTTTAGCGACTGCTTTGTCCTGTCTGCTGTTGATGTGGTCTGATGTTGCGTCGTGGCCTCGCCCAGGTGGGACCAGCGTCTCCAGCGCTCTGGAGTGCCCCCTGGAGGAGACGCGCTCCATCGTATCCCTGGATACCTCTCAGATGGTAAGCAGTCCCCGTTCCCCTGGTTCTCTGCCCTCTCTGGCACTCCTGATCTACTCGCCACCTGCTAGAAGGTGATAGAGGGCGGTTTTGAAGATCGCTCTTTATCACTACAACACAACTTCACAATCGCAATGATGGAGTGTGAATTGTTGTTTAATAAGTAATTGTGAAAGGGTTTGTCGTTACACAGGAATGTTTGCTGTGTTTGAAACTGCCAAAGCGTTTATGTCGTGCCCGACCTAACTCACTCACCTAAATTATGATTTGAACCTAAATCAAGGTTTACCTCTGTTGACTCGGGATTCCACAGTACTACAATTCTCCGGTCCTAAAAAAAAAACCCTCCCATGATGCAATGCACTGCCCTCTGAACACACACGCGGCTCCTCAGCCCCTGGTTACATTGAGCGTATCACGATACCACACGGCGAGGGGGACACAAGTATTTCTTCCTACTAATAAATTGCAATTTCACATCTACACCTAAACCAGGATATGCTCTTTGGGTAATCAGCCAAACAGGGCGATGAGCAATTAGAAACACGAACACGCGTTTCCCTCGGAGAAGACGCCGTGTCTTAGTCTCCCGGCCCTTTTGAAGTGATGCCTGTCCATCGATTATATTTATGAGCCATCTGGCCTCCACCAGTCAACCATTTTGGCGCGGACCCGACATGGACGCCGTCACCGTGTGCCGGGGTTCAGGGGTCAGAGTGGAGGGGGGTTCCAGGGGTAGAGGAGGAGGAGGGGGTGGTGGGGGGGGGGGGGGAGCAGATGAAAGGAGCGGCTTGGCAGGAAAAGCAGATCTTTTACGGCCTTCTGGAGAGTTATTGATTCCAGGTGTGAGGGGGTCTGCATTGGGGGGCTGGGAAGCCTGCCCCCGCCGCCGTTAAAGTAGGAGGGCTTGTGTGTCGGGTTGAATGGTACATGACGGTTAACCTTCAGGGACCGGGGTTACTTGTGTTAGCTAGCCTTAACCTTGCAGCCCCCCCCCCCCCCCCCCCCCTACCTCCCATGTTTCACCAACATGCCCGTCCGTCTCTGTGCGGGAATGCTCTTCCTATCCTAGGATCATTGTTTGATTATCAACAAAGTACGAGCTGCCCTTCGTCGCTGACCTTGCGGGGGAAACCGTGTGTGTAAATCTAAGAGCCCCTTCTCTCTCTCTTGGACAGATCCCTCCCTTTTCATGACGCCACATCAAAAATAATCTATTTTATACGGACCGATTAGTCGGAGCGATTAAGGCAAACGTAATCAGCGGAAAGTATTTTCTTGGTGCAAAACTCCTAAAATCTCACAACTTTTCCTTCCTCAGATACCGCCCGTTGGCGGTTTTAGCGGGTCCCCCCCGCCCCCCCCTTTCGTGCTCCACGGCATTAAACAATGTTGGCTGAATCTCTCGTAATCAAACTTTATGAGCCACCAGACATGTCTTTGTTGTTTTGTTTTGTTGCTCTGCAGAACCGCATATTGTGGATTGATGAGAAGAACTTAACTGCCCACGTTGAGGCCGGCATCGTCGGCCAGGACCTGGAGAGACTGGTGAGTAGTTTGCGTTTACAATGGTGGCCGTCGTCGTTATAAAAACGCTCAACGTTCTAACGGTTACGTTAAAGGGAGAGAGGCTAAACCCGCCAAACATTCTGCCTGTATTGCGTTTTTTCCGGTTAACTATATCCCCAGGTTTGTCCGTCGCGGTGGGTCTGCTGTGTGGGTTCACAGCGACTGCCTGCAGTGTGAAGTGAAACAGGAGGAGAGCATTAAAGAGCAGAGATAAGTGATGGAGGCAGCCGATGTGAGCAGATGGCACCATCAAGTGCATGAGCTGCATTTCAATCAGACATACCTCTGCTGCTCAAGGGGGGGGGGGGGGGGGGGGGGGGCTTTGACAGAGCAGATGGGCATGCGTTAAAAAGTGCCTTACGGGGGATTGGTGTCATAAAACACAGACTGACATTATACTCCCTGTCACACAAACCTCTCGGGCCTGCTGTGTGTGTGTGTGTGTGTGTGTGTGTGTGTGTGTGTGTGTGTGTGTGTGTGTGTGTGTGTGTGTGTGTGTGTGTGTGTGTGTGTGTGTGTGTGTGTGTGTGTGTGTGTGTGTGTGTGTGTGTTACCTGGCGACGCAGCCATGGTTGTGTGTGTGTGGTGTAGGGGTCCCATGGGGGTAATATGTTTGTGTGTGCTCCATCTGAGGCAGCGACGAGCCAGGCCTCCCCCAGAGCTCTGTTCTGTTCCCTACCAAACCTCCCAGTCCGGTGGTCGCCTGATAAAGCAGCCAGGAGGAGAGACGTAAAGCCAGTATACTCCTCAAAGTCCTTTAATGCCGGCCCTGCAGGGCGGTCTTCAGAATAAGTACGTAGGGTGCGATAAAATTAAAGTTGAGGCAGAAGATGCAAATCTACCTCCCTGATCTACTCACCACCTGCTAGAAGGTGATAAAGAACGGTTTGAAGACGGCTCTTTTATCACTGCATCACGACGTCGCATCGCAATGACGGAGTGTGAATTATCGTGTCTGTGTTCATGTTGTTTTTACGCTTATTGTTTAGTAAGTAATCGTGAAAGGGTTTGTCATTACGAGGGGACGTTTGCTGGGTTTGAAACTGCCAAAGTGTTTGTCGTGCAAAACAAAGTTTTGTCACTCACCTAAATCACAGTTTAACCTAAATTCCGGTTTACCTCCGTGGACTCGGGAGTCCACAGTACTACAACTCTCTCTTGAGTCCTCTCAAAATGGCCGAGTATTGCCCCCCCCCCCTCCCCCAAAGAACTCCCATGATGCATTGCGATGCTCACACCCTGCCCTTCCCCTCCCTCAGCTCGGCGAGAGCGGCTACTGCACGGGCCACGAGCCGGACTCCATGGAGTTCAGCTCCCTGGGCGGCTGGGTCGCCACGCGCGCCTCGGGCATGAAGAAGAACATCTACGGCAACATTGAGGACCTGGTGGGTGCTGACCTCCCACCTGTTGCTCTGGCGGCACCCCCCCCCCCCCCCCCCCTCACGGGTCACTCAGTCACTCAGTCACTCAGTCACTCTGTCACTCAGTCACTCAGTGAGGGCTCCAGTGGCCCCAGACGTGTGTGACCTTCTGTCCTTCAAACTTCGTGTCCTCAGATTCTGGTTGAACAATGTTAATATATTAATATTTGACAGCATTACGCACAAATGCATGCATGCACGCACACACATACTAATTTTCCCTGGTCTGATGTTTGAGCGCGTGTGTGGTTTTCGTGTGCGTGTGTGTGTGCGCGCAGTTGGTCCACGTGAAGATGGTGACTCCGCGGGGGGTGATGGAGAAGAGCTGTCTGGTGCCTCGTATGTCCTGCGGCCCGGACATCCACCACTTCATCCTGGGCTCAGAAGGTACTGTGTGTGTGTGTGTGTGTGTGTGTGTGTGTGTGTGTGTGTGTGTGTGTGTGTGTGTGTGTGTGTGTGTGTGTGTGTGTGTGTGTGTGTGTGTGTGTGTGTGTGTGTGTGTGTGTGTGTGTGTGTGTTCTGTGATGTAGTAACAGAGGAGCCTAACAGCAGGGTGATTCTCACGGCTGGCAACGTGTTTAACATTAACCAGCCGTGTGTGTGTGTGTGTCCTGGTTAGGCAACTGCAAGTGTCCTCCCCCTGTGCTGTAGCACGATGTCCTTGTGTCGGCCCACAGAGAATAGTCCTGCCATATGCCAGCTGCCCAGAAATGTGTGCATGCAACACACACACACACAGCGAGGAGGTGCTGAGACTGTTGGCACCGCTGTGTTCAACAGCTGCGGTGGTGAACTCTGCGTTTGCCCTACAGAGCTCACTACTGGCTACTTGGGGATGACTGGTGCACATCTCCTCTGTAATTCATCTCTGTGGGTGTAAAAGGCCCATCTGTCAAAGGGCCCGACCAAATGTGTCACGTTTTAAAGTGTCAAATTCGTGCCTGGAAACTGAAGCCACCGGGGTATATGTTCCGGTCAGTGTGCCTCCGTGTGAGGGCTGTTGGACAGACTTTGGAGTGTGTGTAAATGAATGAATGAATCATACTGCTTGACATTCAGCGGTCAAACATTCTCAACCACAATGTGCCGCAGCCAATGCACCTGTAATGTGTAGTTTAAAGCCCCTGGATCGAAAGAAAAGTCGTCTTTAGAGTTAAATGTGTCACTCTACTGTGGAGAATATATATGAGAGAGAGAGAGAGGGACACATACACACACATACGCAGAGGGAAACACATACAGAGAGTGAGATACACATACATAGAGAGAGTGATACAGAGAGAGTGATACAGAGAGAGAGAGAGGGAGATCTTGGGAGGCCTAATGGTCATCTGCCTAGAGGTCACTGCCATATTGCTGTGGTGATAATCATCACTCCGACCACCGCTCAGCCCAGGACTCCCACTCAGAGGAGGCCGGGCGGCTCGCGCCCGACACGCAGACCCGGCGACTCCGCTCTGCATGCAAAGTGGAACACATCCATTTCCAGGGAAAATTAGCACAAAAGCCTCCGGTGTATACGCAGCGAGGGTCTCCTTATCGCTCTGACCTTGGAAATGGCCTGAATGCAAAGCATCCCCACCCACCCGCCCGCCCACCCACCACTCAGTGGAGCTCTGATTGGAATAATCAATATTAATCACTCCCTCTCACGGGGGGGGGGGGGGGCGGCGGCTAAGGCCGGCCGATGCTAATTTAGTGTTGTGGAAGGTGGTGCTGGGAGCGATGGTGCACTTTATCCCGGAGCTTAGCCCCCCCCCCCCCCCCGCGGTAGCGGGGCTGTCGTCGGGGGGCCGGTGGAATCACCAGTTGTGTTAGCGGTGGAGGCGACGGAGCTCGGCCTAATTAATCCACGTCAGCCCAGAAACGTCACTTTCACGGGCACGAGTCACAGTAGTAATGGATTCACGGTCCGCACCTCGCAGTTCCTGACGTCTTTGTAGTTAAATACCTCTCTCTCTCTCTCTCGCTCTCCGCCGTTTACTCTCTCCTACTCTCTCTATCTCGCTCTCGCCGTTTACTCTCTTCTTCTCTCTCCCTTTACCTCTGCTATTCTGTCTCATTCTCTCTTTGCTCCTCTCACTCTCACACTCGTCTTTCTAAGCCTGTCCTTCTCTCCCTTCCTCCTCCATGGCTCCTCCTCCTGCCTCCCACCCTCCCTTCCTATCTCCCTCCCCCCCCTCACTCCTTCCTCCTCCCTGCGGTGGCTCCTCCTTCAGCGTTGGAACAAACCAAATTGCCCTCCTGAGAGGGGCGAGTCAGGGAGGCGCTACAGATGTTTCCACCGCGCCGTAATGGAGTGTTCCCTCGTGTTCCGGGCCGGTCCGCTAGGGAGCAGCATGTCACATAGTGTGTCATGTCGGAGCAGTCATTAACCAAGCATCCCCCCTACCCAACCCCAGCCCCATCCCCACCACACCCCAGTCCACAACACTAAAGATGTTGACTATGTGTTTCCTCAGTGTAATACAACGCTTCACTTTCATAGAGCAGAACTGTGCAGTAATATACAAAAAATGGTAATGCTTTACAAGGGGTACATTAATGAACCCTTAATTAACATTACTTGATGCAGTAATAAGCATTAACTAACCGTTAATAAACACTTAAATAATTGTCTAGTTAACTGTAATGGTGTTAATGTATACATAATGTATACATTATTTAATAGGGTTAAGTAATGATAATCACCCCAACCCTAACTCTAACCCATATGCTAATGCGACAATGCTAACAACGCGTATTCCTAATGTTAATTAATGATTAATTAACGCACCCTTATTGTAAAGTGTTGCTAATAATCAGAGCAGGAGGCAACAGATCATACACAAGGCTACGGTTCAGAGATAAACGCGCCAGGAGCCGCGTTTGGTGACGGTTCGAGTCCGCTGCCTACTAGCATATTGTTGCTGTGCGCCGCATGTAGCCGCCGCCGCCGCCACAGAGGCTGTGAGCGGCGTCATTAATGGAGGGAGTATCGTTGCCCTCTGACCTGCGCGTTTCCTGTTTATCCTTCCTGATGTTGCTCATTAGCCCTGATTCATAAACATCTTGCCGCTGCTGGCACCAGCCCATGGTTTTAATAGGAGTAGTAATTATATACGTGTTGGGTGTATCCAAAAAAAAAAAGCCATCTTGGAGTCGGCCTGTTTTCCTTTTTTTCCCTTCCCCCGCTGCTGAATAATGAACCGCTGGCAGAGTTATGAAAGCATTTAATGACATCACGGGTTATCGCTGTTTGCTTGTTAAGATAAGACGTGTCATTAGCGTATCTCTTGCTGAGATTTTTTATTGTTATATTGGCACCTCTGTGGCCGAGGTTATCTGTGAACTCTAGCCCTGAGGCTGCACTATTATTTCCTGAGTGCAGTATAATCACCACGAGGTCTATATCCATCTTTGAAACGCATAGTTGCTCAGGGACAATTTTAGTTATGGAGCTACGTTATAGAATTGATCTGATACCTGAGAGTACTTTGAGCAAAGGCCAAATAACACTACAAACTCCATTACACGTGCAAAGATCCTCAAAGATCCACCATTCTCCTCAGCGTTGACCACTTCATATGCTTCTCTGCGGAGGTTCAGGGGTCAAGTTATATCTGATTGGAGGAGCAGGGAACAGGCAAAAGTGTTTTGTTTTTGACAGCCCAGCTCAATGCACCGGTGAACTCAAAACACTTTATTCTCACTACTACGATATACACCAGTGTATACCTATTTAGCAGTGCTACTGAATGGTTTGCAGACCTGTAAGCTGTTCAGCTTAACCCCTGCTCACTCCTTAATCACCCGCTCCTTACTCGATTCATTCATTATAGTCTAGTCTATAAAGGACTACACGGTGGGTTCATGTAAACGCTGGGAAGCCATCCAAGCCAATTTCCCCCGTTGTGATGGAGCTGTACCACATGGGTATGTGTCCGACCGCCCCCCCCCACCCCCCCCAGACCAGATCCGGGGTCATGAGATCGTCTCGTGTTCCCCAGTTACCCCACATACGTGGGCCGCGGTGTCAGGCCCCAGCAGGCCTTTGATACTGGCCTGTTCCACCTCTCCACACTGGAAGCTGATAAATCTCATCTGCTCCCCCGTGGGTTGTGTGGAAAACCCGGTTCTCCAAGGGGGAAACCTGAGACCCAGGTCACCAGATGGACCCGTTTGGCTGTGCCACCGCCTCTCCTCTCCCCCCCCGCCCCCCCCCCCCCCGACCTAACTAAAACAAAACATCCTTCCCTCTTCCCTCTTCCCCTCCAGGAACCCTGGGCGTCGTCACCGAGGTAACAATAAAGATTCGGCCCGTCCCGGAGTACCAGAAGTACGGGTCGGTGGTGTTCCCCAACTTCGACATGGGGGTGGCCTGCTTACGGGAAGTGGCCAAACAGGTAACTGCGGTTTCCTGCTTCCTCCTGGCCTTGTCATAAACACTAGAGAAAACAAACACAGCCAGTCCTGACTGCACTCGGTCGGTCTGTTATCTTTATTATTGTAATGCTGGGTTTATGGTCATCGGCGTGGAGGACACGCTCAGGCTGATGTGAAGCAGCCCGTGTGAAAGCACCCCGCTGGCCGCGCCACGGTGTGTTTCTCGGCAGTTGTGACGGCGTCGCTCTGACGCCCTTGAGCCTTCACCCAATAACCACGTTGTCATTTGATCCACGTGTTGTGGTTCTGAGCCGCGTTGCGCTCACGTTCCGTCACAACACAGAGGAAACAAAACGCCAAGGTCACAGAGCCTGTAATCGCTGCTCGGCTTTTTTATCGCCTTGTTTTTGTTATGGTCTTGTTTTTTTGAGGGTGTAAAAAAACGTGAATATTAACGCCGCTAATACAAAAGAAGGGTCCCGACGTGGGTGACCTCTGTTGATTTGAGTTTTTTTTGTTTACCCCACAGAGGTGCGCGCCGGCGTCCATCCGCCTGGTGGATAACGAGCAGTTCCAGTTTTGGTAAGTTTCATTAGCCAACGCAGGAATCTGCCCCCGAGCCGCGGGTCTGACCTTGGGGGGGGGGGGGGGGGGGGGGGGGGTGCGAGGTGTGTGGACGTGCTGGGAGACCACTCGACTGATGCGTTGATAGCGCTCTACAGGCATAATTGTATAGTTAATATTTGCGCTGCTGTCCGACGGCGGTCCAACACATTAGTTTCTTGGCCTCAATTTCCGTCTATGGAAGCTCTAGAATACACACACACACTCGTGCCCTCACATAAAGGTGTGCATTTGAGGTCCTGTTCTACAGACTCCTGAACAAGGAAGGAATGTCTTACAGTTGTCCCGGCTTCAGGGAGGAGCCTGTGGAAGGAGTGTGTTACAGTTGTCCCCGGCTCCATTGACAACCTTGTGGAAGGAGTGTGTTAGAACCCGGGTCACACACACTCCTTGCCACACGGTCCACATGTAGCCCGTTGAAACCGCTAAACCACACCTCATTCAAAATGAACACGTTCATCTCGTGGAGGAACTCTATCACGTTGCTGCCACATTTATCTGACCATAAACGTGCACCAGGGTACAGCACTAGGGGTTCCCAAACCTTTTTTTCTCAAGCCACCCCTTTTACCAAAAGGGG
>NC_140284.1:9690321-9707058 GCF_964030765.1 Micromesistius poutassou | reverse complement strand
CTCCACGCCAAGAGGCTTCAGCCATCCTCCTTTTATCTCACTTTTCTAAAGAGTATTTTTTTTATTGAGTTTGTTCATGGTTGAGTTGTTCATGTTCTTCTTGGTTGTGTTCTTCATGTTCTCCATGGTTGCGTTCTTGATAGTTGGGTTCTTGTGTTCCAGGGTCCTGGATATCTGCCGAAACGTCAAGGAGCGCATCACTAGAGAATGTAAAGACAAAGGGGTCAGTTCAGTTCACCCCGTTTTCCACATGCAGGTAATGGGCCTGTTAAGTGTGACAGGCATACAGGCATGCAGGCATACAGACATACAGGCAGGCAGACATACAGGCAGGCAGACATGCAGGCAGGCAGGCAGACATACAGGCAGGCAGACAGACAGGAAGGCAGACAGACATACAGGCATACAGGCATGCAGACAGACAAACAGGTGTGCAGACAGGCATGCAAACAGACATACAAGCATGCCGGCAGGAAAACAGACAGACAGGCAGACAAACATACAGGCAGGCAAACAGACAGAAAGGCAGACAGACAGGTAGAAAGACAGGCAGGCGGGCGGACAGACAGACAGACAGACATACAGGCAGGCAAACAAACAGACAGAAAGGCAGGCAGACAGACAGAAGACAGACATGCAGATAGACAGACATGCAGGCCTGCAGACAGACAGATGTACAGGCAGACAGACAAACAGGCATGCATGCAGACAGACAGACAGACAGACAGACAGAGAGGCAGGCAGCCGGCTGCTGCCTCTGTCTCCAGGAGGGCGGGCCGGGCCCTCGGTCTGCTGAGGCTGAGGCCATCCATTCTGTGGTGTCACATGATTGATCTGTGCATTTAACCTCTGGAGCCGCGGCGTGGGGAGAGGGGCGATGGGCCATGTCAGATGAACAAGGCCCCTGCGCCCCCTCCCCCCCCCCCCCCAGCCCCTGCGGGGAACGCCACAATACCGCCGCTTAATATCTATTTATTTGTTTGTTTGTTTTCGCTCATGAATTTTTTTTCATGTCGAGGCAAATTATTGATGGCGGTGGCGCGATGGGTGCATGTTCCCATAATGCACCCCGGCGTGCGGACGAGTCCCCGACGACAGCGGTTGCCATGGCGATAAACCATAGAAGGTGTTTAGTGCCCTAGGATCTCCCCGGCTTTAGGGGCGCGGTAATGGTAAACAAACCGCTTAGAGCCGCGCGTCTGAGAGCGGGTTTAATCATTAAGGAGCCCGCTGTGTGTGTCTGTGTGTGTGTGGCGGCGGGCGGGGACGTCTATCACGGACGTTATAAAGTCGCCATTATGGCTCCGGTCCAGACGGCACGGGGTGTCAGGGTTGCAGGGTTGATTCCCTCGTTCCTCGCCGGACCACCGGTTCAGAGGTTCACCGGCGCAAAATCAAACCCCTTCCTCCAACGTTCATCCTTCCTCAGAGAAAGCCCACGCGATTACGTGATGTTCGTTCGTCTGTATTCCCATGGAATGATCCGGTCTTCTTCCGTGTTTTCCAGAGTGACCCAGACCTACGACGCCGGCGCCTGCGTCTACTTCTACTTCGCCTTCAACTCGCGGGGCCTCAGCGATCCTGTGCACGTCTACGAACAAGTGGAGGTGAGGAGCCATCTGGGGGGGCCACGGTGAGGGCCAGGATTAGGGTCATGATGAGGGCTAGGATTAGGGCCATGAGGTCTGTGACGAGGGCCAGGACGAGGGCCGTGATGAGGGCCAGGATGAGGGCCAGGATAAAGGGCATGATGGCCGTCATGAGGGTCAGGATGAGGGCCCTGATGAGGGCCCACTGTGCTCCGCTGTGTCCCTGACCGCCTTGTCCTGTTCCTCTCCTCCCAGCACGCGGCCAGGCAGGAGATCCTGGCTAACGGCGGGAGCCTGTCACATCACCATGGAGGTACGCTCACATGTCCACCACGCCCCTTACTCCCTCTCTGTCTGTGTCTGTATTTGTCACCCCTGCCTCGCTCTTAATCTTTCATTTGGATACGTCTCTCATTTTATTTATTGTTTATTTATGTATTTATTCATTCGTGTAACAGTGGTAGCCACGGCAGCAGGGCTGTGTTAGGCGTTTAGCCCCGACTGCAGCGATCAGGCAGCAGATCTTCCGTAGCTTCCTTCACATGACCGCCGTCGTCTCAGACAAATGGACCCCGGGTCGGCTATTTGTTCCTTCTCAACAATGACCTAATGAATCGTGAGCAGGGGGGAGGGCCACGGAGCGGGAGGTGGGGGGAGGACTTCTCCGCCTCCCCCTTGTCTCCGGGCCACCGTCGCGGGGCTAACCGTAACGGTGGCCCTATCTATATTGCCATCCGCCCGGCGTTTTTCATACATCACTTCAGGCCATCCATCACGGCTGTCAGAAACAGCATGCAGTGAATCAGCGGCCATATTAAATCACTATTCTTTTTTTATTTCACTGGCGGTGGGGAGGGCTTCAAAATTAAAAGATTGCTAATAAAAAGGGGGCGCGGGGGGGGGTGTAAGGTGGTGGTGGGGGGGCCGGCTGGGGGTGGGTAAATGATGCTGCCGCTATCACTGGGTGGTAGCTGACCTCTAAGCTGTGTGTGTGTGTGTGTGTGTGTGTGTGTGTGTGTGTGCGTGTGCGCGGGGGCCTCCCTGGCCGTGCGAGGGGGGCCCGCTCTGTAATTGTGATTAATAACTGTGGGCCCTTGCTATCAGCACGCAGACGGGCCGGTTTGTCTTCCCACAATCAGCGCTTGACAAATGGACCGGGAATCGCTGGCTTCTCCGCGTCCGGGAAAACAGATGTAGTCCGGGATTTAGAGGCGGGTGGGGGGGGGGGGGCATTTTTGTTGTGTTGGGAGCATGTCGGGCGCGGGCCGCGTGGGCGTGGGCGTGGGTGGAGGTGTTGCCCGGCCCAGATCATATAATAACACATCACTCCCACTGTGGTGGAGCTCCTCCTCCATCACTCCTCTCCTCCGCTGAGATGCTCTCGGGGATGTCTTATGATTGGTCAGGAGGGGGAGGCAGGGGGGCGGGGCTTGCTGAGGGTTTGTGTTTTTAAACTAAAACGACCCGTTTAGGTGTGCTGGGGTATGTTGGGGGGGCGCGGGGTGTTATTTAAAAAGCCGTAACACGGGCTGGCGCCGTCCTCCCTAACCAGGTCACCAGCGTTGCCGCGGCGATGTGCTGTCGCCACATCCATCAAAGGGGGAGTCTCGCATCCATCAGCTGCTGCCCCCCCCCCCCCTCCTCTCTCTCTGTTTCTCCCAGCCAATAGTGTGCCTCCGTGGTATCAGAGTAGCCGGGTGGAGCCACCACCCTAACCCGGTCTTTCACACACTGACCCCCATTTGTCAAAGCCGTACGAGAGAGAGAGAGAGAGAGAGAGAGGAGGGGATTTGGAGCTGAACTCCGTCTCTTTGACCTCGTCATGAGGTCAGGTCAACTGAGGCCCACAGCCTCAGGTGACCTTGTGGATCCCGGGAGCACCCTCCACCACCACCTCCACCATCGCCTCTAGCACTACCACCACCTCCACCCACCCTCCACCTCTAGCACTACCCCCACCACCACCTCCACCCACCCTCCACCACCACCTCTAGCACTACAACCACCTCTAGCACTACCCCCACCACCACCTCCACCACCTCTAGCACTACCACCACTTCCACCCACTCTCCACCGCCACCTCTAGCACTACAACCACCTCTAGCACTACCACCACTTCCACCCACCCACCTCCACCACCTCTAGCACTACCACTTCCACCCACCCACCTCCACCACCTCTAGCACTACCACCGCCTCCACCCACTCTCCACCGCCACCTCTAGCACTACCACTGCCTCCACCCACTCTCCACCGCCACCTCTAGCACTACCACCGCCTCCACCCACTCTCCACCGCCACCTCTAGCACTACCACCGCCTCCACCGCCTCCACCCACTCTCCACCGCCACCACTAGCACTACCACCGCCTCCACCCACTCACCTCCACAAACTCCACCCACCCTCCACCACCACCACCACCACCTCCACCCACCCTCCACCACCACCACCACTACCACCACCACTGCCATTGTAGTGCTCACTGCTACACCTCCAGTGGGTTTACATTCCTGTCTCTCTCTCTGTCTCTCTCTGTCGCTCTCTCTCTCTCTCTCCCTTGCTCTGTCCCTGTCTCTCCCTCTCGGTCTCTCTCTCTCTATCTCTCTCTCTCTCTCTGACCTCACGTGGCTTTCAACCACAAACATGCTCTTTGTTGTTTTTCTCCATCTCTCTCCTCTCACCTGTCAGGAGAGGGAAGAGAATAAAAACGACCAGTGCTTGTTTGGCAAGTTCCAGGAGGGAGGTGCACAGAGAGGAGCCGTGAGATTGATTGCGAGAACACGCAACCAAAAAAAACACAAGCGAAGGGAGCAGGCGAAAAGGAGCGCGTGTGACAAGATAGATGTGTAAATTATCACCGTGATGGAGGCAATGATGCAGTCCCAGCACCTTCTGCTTCCTCTCCACTCCCCAGGAGGGGGGGGGTCTGGGGTAGGGAGGGAGGGAGGGGGAGCTTGCGCCACACAGAGTGCACGCAACTTTATTTGTTACTTATTAGCTAGCAGCTGATTGGGTGAGAGCCGAGTCCACGCCGGCCCATCTGGGGGTGTGGCCCCGGCTGGCCCCCGGCCCTCACCCCCTCCGCTCTGTCCTGTCAGGGGACGGAGAGGGGCCTCTCCCCGGGCGGGCCCCCATCTGGGGGGGGGGGGTCCGCTCGCTGGGCTCACATTGGCTGATAACACGGTGCTCTCGCTCTTGCGCTTGTGCTCTCGCTCGCTCTCTCTCTCTCTTTCGCTCTCTCTCGCTTATTGCTCTCTTTCTCTCATGATCATGCTCTTCATCTCTTTCGCTCTCTCCCGCTCTCTTTCTCTCTCGCTCTCTCACTCTATATCTACAGTATATCTATATCTATGCAGATATAGATATATAAAAACACCCATCACCATCCGAGGCTGGTTGGCTTCCTATATAGAGGAAGGGGCTTTCCCAGCTCCATGTTGGAGAGGGTGTGTGAGGTAAAGGACCTCCAGCCCGTTCTGCCGGCGATTTGAATTCGCCCTGCAGAAGGGTCTGGAGAAGAGCAATACATTTCTTTCTGCTTCCGATACGTTTTTGCGGCGGCCAATCACCAAGCTGGCTTCTCCCCCTGGCTCGCTATCGGCTGGTTTAACACAATGACGACAGGGAAGAGACGGCAAGCAGCCAATTGCGTACAGAGTCAGTTGAACTAGGTCTACAGTTGGTTCAACTACAGTTGAACCAAGCTCAATCTACGAATGAGCTTGGCCTGGCAATAGCCAGGCTACCTCCAGCCCTCTGTCTGATCTGATCTGAGCTCAGCGGTGACACCTGCTGTCTGCAGCCCGTCTCTCTCTTTCTACTTTCTCTTTCTCAGCTGTGTTATCCCAAAGTTGCCGTGACCTCTAGAAGTACGTTCTTTGTACCCCCCCCCCCCCCCCCCCCGCCTCCACTCGTACCCATCAGTAGAAGCAGGACAGCTCTCCAGTGTCTCTTCACTCTGCTAATGTCGCCACACTCTGATTCTGCGTCTGTGATTGATGATCATCTTGATTGATGATCTCTTGTTGTTTGCGTCGCTTCAAATGGCGGTTTTGTTTTGTTTTTTCGCACTGAAGAGCTCAGGTGCCTCCTCCTAACGGGGTTACTCCCATCGTTCCCAGTCCTTCGTTCCCAGTCCTCTTTATTCAACCGGTACTATCAGTGGGTGAGGCCGGGTTCCAAAGTCGTGACGATCTGATACGTTGCAGTCTGCGGAGACAGGCTCCATCGGGGCCATGAGAATCAGTAAGGGCCCTTCCTTCCTTCAGGGGCCCTTAGTGTTAAACCACAAGGCCAGACCTGCCCGGTCTTATCGACGGCCCCCATCGTGTCCAGAGTTCTTATTGTCTCTAGACCTCCAGACCCCTGGTCTGGGACCAGACCGGCAGCCTGAGCTGCTCCTTCATGGGTGGGGGGGTGGAGCAGTCAGTGCCTGGCCCAGAGCCCCAGTCACAGGGGGGCTTGGAGGGGGTGGAGGCAAGCGCAATCCCACCCTCCCCCGGTGTGCTGGAACTGGGGCTCCTGGCACTCTCTCTCACATCACACACTGTGCACACTCTCACACCCACTACACACAGCCTGGTGGCCTGGTGCTGGTGATGGAGGTGATGGTGCTGGTGATGGAGTTGGGGGTGTCGTGGGGAAAAGACTGGGGGTGAGGGTGGTGGTGACGGAGGTGTGGGTGGGGGTGATGGGGGGGGGGGGGGGGGGGGGGGCAGGGGTGTCGGAGGCAGCGGGCGTGGTGTGGCAGCGGGGACGGCGGCTCCAGCCACCAGCCGGCCGGTCCTGCGGGACAGGCGGGCCTAATGAGTCTGATAGTCTGCTGAGCTCCATAAATCACCGCATGCAAAACATTTCTCCTCTTGGAATAAAAGCATTCATCACCCTCTGTTTATTCACTCACTGTCACAAGATTGATGGCTCCCGGCAGCACACTGAGCAATCAGCCGATTCCTTCTATTTTCTCCTGAACCCCCCCCCCCCCCCCCCCCCCCCCCCCCCCCCCCACCCACACCCGCCCTGCTCACTCCCTCCTCACTCCCCCCCCCCTCACTCTCGTGCTGCTCTGCCCCCTCCGTCTCTGTGTGTGTGTGTGTGTGTGTGTGTGTGTGTGTGTGTGTGTGTGTGTGTGTGTGTGTGTGTGTGTGTGTGTGTGTGTTGTGATGTATGCATCATGTGCGTGTGTTTGTGTTTGTTGTGATCTGTGCGTGTGTTTGTTGTGAAGTCTGCATTATGTGTGGGTGTGTTTGTGTTTGTTGCGATGTGTGTGTGCGTTTGTTGTGATGCATGGATCATGTGTGCGTGTGTTTGTTGTGGTGTGTGTGTGTGTGTGTGTGTTTGTTGTGATGTATGGTTCATCTGAGTTTTACGAGTGTGTTGTGATGTATGGATCTCGTGTGTGTGTGTGTGTGTGCGTGTGTGTTGTGATGTATGGATCGTGTGTGCCTGTGTGTGTGTGTGTTGTGATATATCCATTGTGTGTGTGTGTTGTGATCCATCATGTGTTGTGTTCCAGTGGGGAAGCTCCGCAAGGCGTGGATGAGGGAGACGGTCTCGGAGGTCGGCCTGGGGATGCTGAGGTCCATCAAGGAATACGTGGACCCAGAGAACATCTTCGGGAACGGGAACCTCCTCTAAGGCCTCCTCTAGGTCCTCCTCCTCCCCTCCCGGCGCTCCGAGTGCGTCTCGCCGCGCGGCGGTCGGCTCCACGCTTCACATCCTGTTGATTTTATTTTTTTTTTTGGGGGGGGTGGTTTTTCTTTTGGGTCGACGACTAACTTTGTGCCATTAATGAGTTCACGCCATGTGTGTCACATTTTATTTAACGTGATTTTTTTGCGCTTTTCATGCTGTTAACAATCGTTTCCCCCAGCGGAGGCCCTCGGGGGAGTCACAGCTCCGTCAACCGTCGTTTTTTGTTGTTTTCAAGTGTCCTTTTATGAAAGTTAATACGACACAAAAAAAAGATGCAATATTACCATTTATGTTTGCTTACATGTGAAAAAAATCCATGCCAACTTCATTTTTTTTTTAATCTCTATATATATATATCTATATATCTTTATCTATAGATATATAAACACAAATATCTATTTTGTTATGTGGCGTTCGTGGTGTCAGTGTGTAGTCACTACTTTAGCAGTAGATTCTAGATCCATGCTTTCTAAAGCTCTGTGCCTTTTCTAAATCTCTGTCTGCCTTCGTCTCCTGAACTCAACCTTGTGCCATTCAGCCCTGGCTCTGGACAACAACAACCACAGATAGATGTATCGATTTGAATCACGATCATGTTTCGTCTTTCCGATCCCACTCTCTACTCGATGTCCCTGTCAGCCTTTTGTTAAACTCAACCTGTACACCCTGAGTGTATTTTTATGTTTCCCAGACATGGGTCCTTTCTATGGGTGTTTGTATGCGTGTGCCTCTACCGTATACTGGTTTCTCTACCGTATACTGGTAACTTTACCGTATACTGGTAACTCTTCCTTCTACTGGTATCTCTACCGTATAGTGGTACCTCTACCGTATACTGGTAACTCTACCGTATACCGGTAACTACCGTATACCGATAACTTGGTCCCCACCAACCCCAACCAAACTTTGATAGACTAGTCTTACTAGAAAGAGTATATACTGCCACAGATGAACTAGATGTATATTTACTTGGGTTTGCACCATGCATTGGGAGCTTTACCCATGCATGGTTTGTAACCTGGAAGGTTTGTCGGACAAAAAGCCATAGTGTTGTGGACCATCTCACACTCCTAGCCCGTTCATTTCTGAGGCCTCTGAATCGCAGTGCTGATGTTGAACCAAAGACGCCAACACAGAAACTTTATTCAACGCTCTCTTTCTCATGACGCGCAGACACGCCACGCATGTGTTTGTGCGTTGAGAAACACTCGCCAAGCTTACTTTTAGTTTTTTATCTGACATGCGCAGAGACAGCTAGTGACACCTTTATTGAGATTGTAAATGTGTTGCCGTTAGTGAGTCGCTGTAATAATGTGCTAAGTCTTTCTCTGAAACACTACGTGGTTTTAATGGGTGAAATCAACAGTGGTCTTGAAATCACTCAAAAGCTAAAACCAGTTTTCACACGTTTGTGCAGTTGGTATGTTACTGTGTATGTGTGTGTGTACGTGTGTTTGTATGTGTGTGTTTTCTGAAAGACCGAACTACAGTTTGATACTAGGCAGGGTATTTTTCCTCCCCAAAAGTTTCACTAATGTGAGTCAAAGATGATTTATTATTTTTTTCACATTAGAGAACTTTTTTATTTTGTAATTTTTATCGAGGGAAAAGGAGCCCGCGACGATGAGTTGTGTGCGGCCCCTGGCGCCGGTCCAGCCCGCGGCTATGAGTTGTGTGGGGCCCCTGGCGCCGGTCCAGACCGGTTCTTTTTATCTCGTCTCCTTCTCAAGTGTCGAGCATTCAGGGTCTTCTCGGCGTCTTTCATAGTTTTGTTAAGAGCTTGCGATTCTGATTATTCATGAATGTGCCCTTTGTTACTGATGATATTAAAAAATAATGTATTAACATTTCACGTACATTTTGTCAATGCTGTTTGTGCAATAAATTTAAATAAAACAACTTGTTCAGCTTCTCAGTGGTGGGTCTTCCAGTCACTCACATTTTTTTTAATTTTATTTGATATTGGACGAAAGGGTAATTGTATGAGGAGCAATACAAAACCTAAAGTATACCCCCTAGAAACTGGAGTGTGGACTTATTTCCAATGTGGTCTTGGATGTTAGTAGCAAATAGCAACAATAAGAATGCATCAAAAACACTGGAAATAATCCCAAAGGTGGTTAGAAAGGTTCAATGGCTAAAAAAAATCTAAGTGATAACCTACTAAAATGTGCTTAAGTGTCACATTTATCAAAATTAGGAAGATTCAGCGGGGTGTGGTGCAACAAAGGCCAGTAATGCAATGAAGTCTTGTCTAAAACTAATCCAGAGATTCCTTCATGGCGGAGGCCCACGGCACAGATTTGCAGCATTTCTCAATACTACCAAGCACAGCTCAAGGTAATCCAGGGGTTTGAAACATGCTTTCCTTTGCTTGCTGTCAGAACACACACACACACACACACACACACACACACACACACACACACACACACACACACACACACACACACACACACGCTCCCTTAGGAATCATCTCCACCCACGCAGTCAGCCCACGCTCTGCTGCTGACGTCAACGGGTCGGCAACAGCACCACTTACACATGCAGCCATTTTATAAACCGCTTTATATACTGCTCGCAATCACCTGAATTACCTATGAAAGCTTAAGCCCCCATCTCCCAGAAGGATTGGTGATTAGCTGCATAGACATTCATTTTTCATGATTGGATTTGTGTGGCTAAGTCCTTTGAATTTGCGCATGGTTCTCTCAATGAACAGTGATCGTTCCTACTCCAAGAGAATCTGAATGAACAGCAGAGGCGATGGAATATTCCACTAAGCAGATACTGCAGCTGCGCCAGTGCGGTAATACAGTGCGTGTCCACATGGGGGCGTTAGTGCACCGTTTATGGATCCAGGGGCGCAAACCACATTCTGGTGTAAGAAAATCGAGAAATTACAGTTTTAGCAGCATTTTGTTTTATTCATTTAAAGTCGAAACAGAAACATTGCACAGTCCATGCCATAGGTTTCTCCCATTGCCTTGATAAACAAACTATATTTCTTAACATAAATAAATGGAGGAACAAAATAAGCAGATAACATTGCAAAAAGACAGTATCAAGTAATAGGTGGCCACGTTTGGAACCTAATATAAAAATATAACGGCAATAGTAATAATTTACATAACCATGATGCAATACAATTTGAGTCATGCATTTCAAATAAATAATCTTCACCAGAAATATTTAAAAATACGAGGTATTTGTTGGCTCACATTTGCTACATCCATATCAGTAGGTTGAAATCAATACTACAGAAAATACATGCATTTCTAACGTGAGATTGACTTTGATAAGGTACTTAATTAAAATACAGCAGCACACAGATCCATGCCTCACACTGTGCACAGGGACATTTTTAAACTCCAATGAACAAAGCTACAACGCAAGGCTGTCCCCAAAATTAAACTTAGAATAAAGTATTCTGACAACATGGGCACTTCAAAACTACAAGTATGGGTGCCGGAAAGAATCAGTGACAGAAGTTGCATACGAGGGTCGTAGAACCACTTACAGGGAGAACTTCATCACAGAATGCATATCAAAAGTGGTTTTGTCGTTATAGCGGGCAAACATGACATAAAGGAGTCGTTTGTGGATCTTTGCATGATTATGAATGCAGTATGAATGTGATATTACCATAACATCTCTGTCAAGGCACATTGTGTGTGTGTGTGTGTGTGTGTGTGTGTGTGTGTGTGTGTGTGTGTGTGTGTGTGTGTGTGTGTGTGTGTGTGTGTGTGTGTTAATGCACAATATTGTACTAGTGTACGGTAGAGAGTTAAAGAGCAGGGATTGTGATTCATAATTAACTCCTTATCAATTGAACAGAGGACCAATGGAAGAGCTAAATGAACTGAACTGTAGAGATTCTTGGATGGTCTGTGGCTAAATGGGAACTAGACCACTGCAACGGTCAAATTAACAAAAAATAAATAAAAATAAAAACACATCATGTTTCAATATGGACTTCCATACCACGTGGGAAAGCCATGCATCTTTCAGAAGAATAATCCTAACACAAGGCACAGGAAGAGAGAGAGAGGGCGTGGGGGAGAGAGAGGGAGAGAGAGAGGATTTGCATTGCAAGCGTTTGCCGTGGGGCCGTTCCTCCCCCCCGTCCCTCCAAGAGACTCCGCAGACTCGCTGCAGGCTTTCCTTCTAAAAACAGGACTTGCATATAACATCTCTTTCAATCGAATGCACTACGACCTACGCACAACGTGGAATTAGACCGTGTCCCGGGGACAAAACGCTTGCAACGAATACATGACCGGCAAAACAACAACAAACAGAACACTGTGAGCGCTGGACCCCCCCCAGATGCTCCATGCCTTGGGTGTGAGTCCGCAGTGGGTGGGGTGTGTCTCTGCGGAGGACAGGGTCCCAGTCCTCAGGGCTCAGGGGGGAGGGTGGGGGCGGCGGTGGACACGGTGGACCCACCGGGGGATCTCTCATCCATAACCCGGGTGTGATGTCATCGGTTACCTGGGTAAACCCCTGTCACGGCAAACGCAGCTGAGGGACCCACCCTCCGCCACCGCCACACACACACACACACACACAAAGAGTCGAGCCTCAAAACTCACGACAACGGTAGCGCTATCATCATCTTCATCATCATCATCATCATCATCATCATCGTCATCATCATCATCATCATCATCATCCTCCTCGTCACCTAGAAGCAAAAGCGAGTGTGAGGGGGCGGAGCCCAACAACCTCTGCATGCACTGCAGAGCCTACTACTACTGAGTGGCAGGCCGCGTTAGAGAGGGGAGAAGCTAAAAGACGTAGCCTGGGCCGCGCCGGCACGAGCTAGCTAGCTAGCGGGTCTTGAGGGGCCGCCGGCACCCGTATGGGCCGTGGTGCCGCAACAGGGCGCGCTAACGGCGTCCACCAGCGGGGGGCTGCAGGGGTCTGTGCTCTCACTGCTGCAGTGGGGCGGGGCCTGGGGAGGGGGCGGGGCTTGTTGGGGAGGGGCCTCCGAAGGGGGCGTGCACTGCCTCTCGTTGTTAAGCTCCTCCCACTTGGACCTGTTGACCTGGATCGTGTCGAGCATCGGCTGGAGTTTGGGGTTGAGCTTCACCAGTGTCTGGAGAGAGAGAGAGAGAGAGCGAGAGAGAGAGAGAGACAGAGACAGAGAGGGAGAGAGAGAGAGAGAGAGAGAGAGAGAGAGAGAGAGAGAGAGAGAGAGAGAGAGAGAGAGAGAGAGAGGGACAGAGAGAGATAAAGGGTGAGACAAAGCGGGGGACAAGTAGAAGTTAAGTACACTGTTATGTATGACAATGCACTAAGGATACCTCTAACTAAAACCAAACCCTAACCCCCAACCCTAACCCTAAAATCAAGCCCAACCCTAACCCTTGGTTTTAGGGTTAGGTTTTGGTTCTAGGGTTCAGTTTTAGGGTTAGGGAGAACCCCAGGTTTAGACAGGTGTACATCGGCGACACCACAACTGATACGATTTCCTCCATTATGTCTTCTCGCTACACCTGACAACTCCGCCGAAGGAAAAACGCAAGCGCTCCCGCACCGTTTAATGAGGTGCCAGCGGAGACAAAAGCGGGATTATTTGCAGTCCATTATGGCGCCGTTGTGTTTAGGTTCCTTTACATATAATCCATTGGCTGGGTGGAAGCCGCCTGTAATTACCTCTCATTTCATTACCGCGCTTCGTATGCTAATCAAGAGTGCGCGCCTCACTCCCACTCACAACACCACCCAGCGCACAACTCACTTACTCTTCGTCCTCTGCAGGGAGGAAGAAGAGAAGAAGGGGAAGCAGGGAGCGTAGGTCGACGATGAACTCTGTTTCTCTGGATTTTTTAAAATCGTATTCTTGTGTCTATTTCTATTAAGTCGTGCTTCCTTTTATTACTTAGACTTGGTATTTTCACATCACATGAGTCCGAAAACCAAACACAGATAAAGGATTGTAACAGCAATCCTGTGTGTGTGTGTGTGTGTGTTTTTGTATGTTTTTTTTGTGTGAGTGTGTCTGTGCGTGAGAGTATGTCTGTGTGTGCGTGTGAGCTTGTGTGTGTGTGTGTGCATGTAAATGTGTCTGTGTGTGCCAAAACCATGTGTGTGTGGCAACTGCCTTTTAAAAAGGAAAACAAACATAATTGCAAGAGATGCTCGACAATTTCCGATTGCAACGAAATTCAGAGATCGCCCTCACAAACACAAACACAACAAACAATCAAAGTGGCTCAGGGGTAGGGGTGAACGACATTCCCTGTAGTACTGTTGTGTCTCTCTGTAGACAATCTCACCCTCAGTTTAACCCACACTCATATGAATGTGGAACACGATTCCAATGTTGGTTCAATCGGGACATTACGGGTCATTATGTGATGATAAACAACTAGCACCGCACTGGAGAAGCCTGCGTTTTAACCTCCCCAGTTATAATATACTGCTGCTCCCTGCCTCTGATGCCTTCACACCTTGATGTCACAATAACAGCGCCGTTGTTCTCTGTGTGCGTGGGCCCACATCTACGTGTGTGTGTGTGTGTGTGTGTGTGAACGGAGATGATGAAAGCGCAGCATGTGTTGTGGGGGCGCCCCCTCCATAACGAGCCCCATATCGTGATCCTGCCAGAGCACCACCACCATTTTCTTTAACTTCTTCTGAAACGTCGCGTGGCCGTGCAGCAGCTCCCTCTTCTCCCTGTCTTCACATATGTGTCTTCAGTCCCGGACTCAAAGAGGATTCACTGCTGGGGGAACACCTCTCTGCCCCCCCCCCCCCCCACCCCATCCCCACCCCATCACCCGCTACAGCAGAACCACCAGCCCCCCCCCCCCCCTCAGCGGAGGAGGGGCGGCGATGGACTCGTGACGTTGGGGGGCTTTGAAGACAGGAGGTTACGTAACACAGAGATTAATATTCCACACAGTGGCCAGGCTTCCACCAGAGGAAACACATCAGTGGGATCCAGAGCCGGGTCTGTGTGTGTGTGTGTGTGTGTGTGCGTGTGTGTGTGCGTGTGTGTGAGAATCTGTGTGTGTTTGTGTGTGCATGCGTGCGTACGTGTGTGTGTGTGTGTGTGTGTGTGTGTCAGT
Source organism: Micromesistius poutassou (assembly GCF_964030765.1). Lineage (NCBI taxonomy): Eukaryota > Metazoa > Chordata > Actinopteri > Gadiformes > Gadidae > Micromesistius > Micromesistius poutassou. The sequence goes on along the minus strand of NC_140284.1, from coordinate 9,692,697 downwards.
ATGTGAGAATCTGTGTGTGTGTGTGTGTGTGTGTGTGTGTGGGAGTATGTGAGAATCTCTGTTTGTGTGTGTGTGTGTGTGTGTGTGTGTGTGTGTGAGTATGTGAGAATCTGTGTGTGTTTGTGTGTGCATGCGTGCGTGCGTGCGTGTGTGTGTGTGTGTCTGAGTATGTGAGAATCTGTGTGTGTGTATGTGAGAATCTCGGTTTGTGTGTGTGTGTGTGTGTGTGTGTGTGTGTGTGTGTGTGTGTGTGTGTGTGTGTGTGTGTGTGTGTGTGTGTGTGTGTGTGTGCGTGCGTGTGAGTCTGTGGGATTATGTGAGAATCTGTGTATGTGGGTGTGTGCATGTGAGTGTGTGTGTGTGTGTGGGGGAGTATGTGAGAATATGTGTGTGTGTGTGTGTGTGTGTGTGTGTGTGTGTGTGTGTGTGTGTGTGTGTGTGTGTGTGTGTGTGTGTGTGTGTGTGCGGGAGGTGGGGGTCTTTTCCTTCAACAGATGAAGAAGAAGGAAAAAATGAACCACCATGATGCATCTGAAGAACTTCCTCTAGTCTGTCCCCCCGCTTTCTGCTCTTAATTGGCAACCCTGTATGTGTGTGTGTGTGTGTGTGTGTGTGTTGTGTGTTTGAGTGTGCTTGTGTGTGTGTGTGTGTGAGCATGTGTATGTGTGCGTGTGTGTGTGTGTGTGAGCATGTGAGTATGTCTGTGCCTGTGCGTGTGAGTATGTGTGTCAGCATGTATATTTTTGTATGAGCGTGTGAGTACGTGCGTACGTGTGTGCATGCGCGCGCGCGTGCCTATGCGTGTCTGCATGCCAGTCTAATATCTGCACTCTCATTGCATCACACCACGCCACGCTGCAGAGACGGTGAGCCTATGACCCCACCCCCCAAACCAGCAACACCATCAACCCACGTCCAGACAGGAACACTGAACCAGGTGGTGTGTGTGACTGTGTAGCGGTAAACTGGACCGCCCAGGACCCATCCTTCAACACATTGAATCCCCTTTCCTCTTCCTCTTACATCCTGGAGAACACTGAGGAGAAAGAGGAACACACCGGTCTTGGAGATCAAACATCCTAACCGTCTCTCCTGGCTTCGCTATAACATCCCTTACCAGAATCTAGAGTTGTTTCCGATACCGTTACCAGTATCGGAAAATTCCTCCGATACTGCCAAGAAGGCAGTATTGGGTATCAGCGAGTATGCAAGTCTTTGTACCGATCTGATACCATCATGTGACTCATTTACTACACAGGAAAATAACCTCACTAACACATGCAGCGTCATGCTGCGTTCCTTAACGGTCAGTTGTGCAAAGCGTGTCATCTCCGTCTTTTAAGATGACAAATGTATTATTATAAATATAAATTTTAAATGTAAATTTTAAAATCTAGGTCTGACATTATAATTTTTTAGGTGAACAGTAAGTGAACTGACTATAAATTGTTGTCATCGTAAGAGAACACTTCAATCAGAACAAGTGCTATTAGTAGTTACAATGCTAGATGCTGTATCGGTCTATACTCTGTATCGGCCGATACTCAAGTTAAGGGGTCGGAATCGGTAATCGGTAAGGAAAAAATGGTATGGGAACATCTCTACCAGAATCACTTATCAAAATGGCTTCCCTGTGCCCATCCTCCGAAAATTGTTTAGCGTGAGACCCATACGGCTACGATGCGATCTCCCAGACCGGTGTGGTCTGGGTCTTACCGCGAGGTGGGGGTCTCACACGAAAACAAACAGAAGACTAAGGAGGGGAGGAGGGAGCCTCCTTCCCATTCTAAATCGCCTAACATCCCTTCCTGTCCGTCCCGCACATTTAACATCCGACAGCTCCTTCAGCAGCGACCTTGATCTCCACAGGAAGTGAGCTTGACTCTCTCCGCGCAAGGGAGCCCGGGTGACGTCGCCCGCGGCAATGCTCCCATCTCCTCGCTATTGTCCGACCACAATGCCAAGTCTAAGAGATGGTGTGCGTGTGTGTGTGTGTGTGTGTGTATGTGTGTGCGTGTGAGTGGGTGTGTGTGTGTGTGTGTTGTCATGTGTGTGGCTGTGGGGCCGTGTGTGTGTATGTAGCCGTGTGTCTGTGTGTTTGTGTGTGCATGCATGCGTGCGTGCGTGCTTGGGGCGTGTGGGTGTGTTTGTGTGTCACCCACATGCACACACACGCACGCACATTCCGTTTGTTGTATCCTGAGCTTTGAAAGAGTCAGGACACGAGGACGCCTGAGCTGTGAGGGAGGCGCAGAGGGAGACCTTGGAGCGATGGGGGGGGGGGGGGGGGGGGGAGGGGGGGACGCTCTGCCGTCATCATAATCATCATCATTGAATAATAAAAATACACTTTATTTCTATTTCCCTTCAGAGGTG
>NC_140284.1:9685321-9687821 GCF_964030765.1 Micromesistius poutassou | reverse complement strand
TGCCTTCAAATAGGCCTACTGAAGGTTGAACCCATTTAAATGTTTTAATGTCATCGTCATAGAGCTAACTCGCTGCCAAGAGATAAATGATAGATTATCAGAGGGTAAGGGGAACTCACCGAGGGGGTCAGCTTCAACTCTGACCTCTCCCTGTCGCCCTGCTCGAAGAACTCGTTGGTCACCAACTCTGCCACCTGGTCGCGAGGGAGTCGGAGGAAGGATGGTTAACAACATACAACGTCACATTGACCAACAGGTCGAGGCTTTTTATTCTTTTATTACTTTATTTACCTTGCGTGATATTTCCCAGGGTTTGGTGACAGCTCCCAGATCACAAGCCGTCATCAGCATGGATCTGGAAAGAGAGAAAGATGACAGAGGATTATGAGGCACTCCCTGCCTGATATGCTCATTTGCATATCATCCTGGCTTGTTGAACAACCATATTCATTGCAAAAGAACATATTCAAATATATATATATATATATATATATATATATATATATTACAGAATATTGAATATTTGTTGACTTGTTATATTTGAAAATTGATAATGATTTACCTGCACATGTCTCTATGGGCCTTCACGTTCCAGTTGTACTCTCCGTTATTGACCAGCTCAAAGAACGTGTTCCTATTTCTGTAGCGAGAGAAGAGAAACGGTTATTCCGAAGGTGTAAGTAGCATCACGTCCACTAGGGGGCGGTGTTATACAGTGGTTCTATTTCCCGGGTAGCGCCATTCTCAAAGTGTAAACAGTGCATGGGAACTAGTTCAGTAGGTGCGGAGTCAATAAATCACAAGTCATAAATAAGTTATTTAGACAGAATCGGCGTCACAGCGCTGTGGAAACACACGCAGGCAGATGCCGTCACGGATTTAGTGTGTGTGTTTTATCATTCAGAGAATCTGGGAGGGTGGGGCTCCATACTCAAAGTAAAGCGTGAGGTCCGTGGCAAGGATGGACTGCTTCAGCAGCTGCATGAGATCGCTGTATTCTCTGGAGGACAGGTTGGAGAAGATGTTGTGGCCCTGCAGAGACACACACACAAGCACACACACACACATGCACACAGAGACACACACACACACACACACGTGCGCGCATACGCACACACGCGCACACACAGGCACAATGTGTTGCAATAAAATCGAATGCACTTTGCACCACATGTTTACAATATAACAAAAAGCGAACGCTGAAGTGCTGAACCAGTGATACGCAGAGAGCCATCCTTTCTGCCTCGGCGTCCTCGCCGGGCGTTTTGTGCTACGTGTTCACTTTCATGCTCGGTGACTCCTCTCTGCATCTCGCTCTGTTGAACACCACCTCCACCCACCTCCTCCACCTCCTCCTCCTCCACCCCTGATCCCTGCATCAGCACATTGCTCACGCTCTGGGTGGAGGAATTCCACGAACAACGCATCACTACGTGGTACCCCCTCCCTCCCTCCCTCCCTCCCCCCCGCAATAGAGGAGGAGAGAAGGAGGGGGCGGAAAAGGTGGGGATGGCGGAGGAGAAGGAGGAGGTAATGGTGGTGGGGTGGGAGAAGGAGGAGGTGGTGGTAGGTGGTGGTGGTGGTGGATGAGCAGGAGGTAGTGGAGGTGGTGGAGGTGGAGGAGGAGGATGAGGTGGTGGCAGTGGAGCAGGAGGTGCAGAAGGTGGTGGTGGTGGCTTCTCATAAGCGAAGCGCCATCTTTCACCCTAAGCTCCGGCTATCTTTAGAAAGATTACAAGAAAAAATCCAACTCTCTCTCTCTCTCTCTCTCTCCGTGGCCATGATTCATTCACACTCAACTTAACCAGCGCACCCAGGAGGATTCTGGGAAGGGGGAGGGGACAGGATGTTTTATGAAGGGTGGAGGGGGGACCTGGAAGGGGGGGGGGGGTGTATGCGGAGGGAGGGAGCAATGGAGGGAGCGAGGGAGCGAGGGAGGGAAAAGGGAGGGAAGGAGGTAGGGAAGAAGGGAGGGAAGAAGGGAGGAAAGGCGTGAGCGAGGGAGGGAGCGTGAGGAGGAGCGAGCGAGGGAGGGATGGAGGGAGAGAGGGAGGGAGGGAGAGAAGGAGCAAGTGAGGGAGGGATGGAGGGAGAGAGAGAGGGAGGGAGGGAGAGAAGGAGCAAGTGAGGGAGGGATGGAGGGAGTGAGGGGGAGGAGGGGATCCTGAGGGCTATGGGGATGAAGCCAGCTCTGGAATGGGGAGCCGTGGAGCAGCAGTGTAAAGCTGGGAGACCACAGTGGGAACAGGATGGGAGGACGAGCGAGCGAGCGAGAGAGAGAGAGAGAGAGAGAGAGAGAGAGAGAGAGAGAGAGAGAGAGAGAGAGAGAGACAGACAGAGAGGGGTAGAGAGAGGTAAAGAGGGAGAGGAAAGAGCTACACACAGAAGCTTTAACTTGCGTTTTTTCCCCCGAACATCTTCATCGCAATCTTATGTAATCCCAGACTTCATGGTGAAACTTCTCCCCCAACCAATTACTGACAAATCTATGGGGGTGGGG
>NC_140284.1:9537821-9677821 GCF_964030765.1 Micromesistius poutassou | reverse complement strand
AAGTGACTCATGCTTATTCAACGCTGCCACGGGCAATGCATCCACATGGTCGGTTTATCCCACTCGTCTGACTGCTGCTTCCAGCACCGACCCCAGTCACCCCTTTTTCCTTTTCCTTTTCCAATCCACGTGTGGCTGAGAGGAAAACCCCGGTCTGTGTTATCAAACCATGGTCACACCTCTCCGGGCTTCAAGCCTCCTTTCTACAGGTGACCCCAGACACAGTGAGGAGGCTGAGAGCTGACATGGCAGGAAAGGGAGTGCTGTTCATGAATGATGGAGTTAACCCTATGTGGTGAGGCCTCACTGAGCAGCTCCCCAGTGAGGGAAGAGGATGGCAGATTAACAGAGCGACTGGCATTAAGAGTGGGAGGACCTGGATCCTGGATATTAATGTTATCGTACCTTACTACCTTCTATGATGGGCTTAATGATGTGGTTATGTGTGTGTGTGTGTGTGTGTGTGTGTGTGTGTGTGTGTGTGTGTGTGTGTGTGTGTGTGTGTGTGTGTGTGTGTGTGTGTGTGTGTGTGTGTGTGAGAGTGGGTGTGTGAGTGGATGGGTGAGTGTGTGAATGTGTGTGTGTCTTACATCCAGAGCGACAGACTGCTTGGCCCAAGACTTCTTCACCTGGTCGTACATGATGGTGTTGTTGATGCCGAGTCCGCAGAAGATCACAAACGCCTGAGAGACAGAAGGATGATCACTAAATGATAAACAATAGATTTATAGAAAGATATATAATGACTGTAGACCGACTATAAGATGGTATACATTTACTTATTTAGCTTTTATCCAAAGTGACTTACAATAAGTAGATTTGTCAGAAAAGAGAAGAAAGAGAAAAATAAACAACAATATATCGCTGTCGGTAGAGTAAGGATGCTCATAGAACCAATTGCCAAACACTAACAATCGCTAGGTTAACCCATTCCCCGTACACAACAAAGATAACTAGGATGAGATGCTACACAATGCTAAACACTATTTAAGTGCAAGGACGTACAACATACAATAAGTGTGTACATTAAGTGCCAGGACGTACAACATACAATAAGTGCGTACATTAAGTGCCAGGACGTACAACATACAATAAGTGCGTACATTAAGTGCCAGGACGTACAACATACAATAGGTGCGTAAGAGGGGGAGGTATACCTCGAAGAGACGCTGGTCTGCGTCATCGAAGGGCTTCCCGTCCAGTCTGTTCAACACCTGCGCCACACCTGTGGTCACATCAAGAGTCAGTTACTGCACACAAGTTTGTTTTATTTGAACTGGACTGGACAGGGTTACAGTGATCCTTAACGTGTACTTGTCAACCCATGATGTCACAGATGAACATTAAGTTAATTAGAATGAATGAAAACATAAAAGAGTGTATATACGCCTGCCTTATATACTTTGACTTTGACGAAAACCAGAAACCAGGACAAATGTAATGACGAATATTTACAGATATAAACATATCTAAAACACATATATAAACATTGATATATATATATATATATCCACGTTACACTGACTGGAGGGCCCAGGGCCTCCTCTCTGGTAATAAATAAAATGCACGGAGCCCGTCAGCTCGCTGTCACCTCCCTTTATCTCTTCATTAAAACGCCAGCCATGACTGTGTTGATAAAGCTAATTGTATAACCGGAGTGAGCGCCCGCTGCCTTTTTATCATCACACAAGAAATTACACAGACAAGCTGCTATTTCCCCCGAGAGTCGCGCCGCCCTTTCGGAGCGTCTGAAGCGAGTCCGCCCCGACGCGGCCGTAGTGTGTGTACGTGTGCGTAATTGTGCATAGTGTGGTTGCACCAGTGATAGAGGCAAAGCACGAATATATAAGCAACGATGCGTTCTTATATATTCGTATGCATCTGTACATATATGAAACTCGATGTGTCACGTGACCACAGCTTGAACACAATTTGCATATGAATATGATTTTTTATGCTGCCAGTGAAACAAATGTACATTGGGAGTTACAGGCATGATAATAATCCTCTGTTTGACGTCACAGATCAGCCCATCTGGATAATACACACCGCAGCACCGCAACTCTTTATCGTCGCAAAATCAACTCACTTTTTTTCCTGATGACTGCCACAGTTTGTGTTTCTCCGGAAAAACAACAAAAAACATAAATCCTGGCCCTTTAGGACATGATATCATTCACTCACACAAAAACAGTCAAACATCGACTTACGTTGTCATTTATTTGCGAGGAATACTATGAATATCCCTGTGTTTTAACTAATTAAGGAAAATTTCAGATCGTATTTATTTATCATATCATGATCATAATTTTCATATCCTGATTCTGGATTGAACCTTGGATTCTGGCGGTTTTCATTCAGGTCCTCTGACTCTCCCTACACAATTCATTATTCACCACCACCACTCTCTCTCCCTCTCTGTCTGTTGTTTATGTCTGGCCCGTACACATTCTCACCACACACACACACACACACACAAACTTGTGGACACACACACACAAACACAAATACACACACACAGACACATACACTCACACACACATGCAGACGTGCGGACACACACACACACACACACACTCACACACACACACACACACACACACACACACACACACACACACACACACACACACTTATACACTTACACACACACACACACACACACACACTCATATAAGCAATGGCAGACACACACACACACACACACACACACACACACTAACACACAGCTATGCACACACATACACCACTCACACACACATGCACATGTGTGGACACACACACACACACACACATGCACACACACTAATGCACAGATTCACACACACACACACACACACACACACACACACACACACACACACACACACACACACACACACACACACACACACACAGTGCGAGTCTTGCAGTGTGAACGTCAGTGTCAGTCCGAGCTGATTGCTTTGCACATTGCTCAGGACTTTTCCCAGCGGGCCGGTGTGGAGGAGCTGCTGGGGCTGACTGTAGTATCCTGTCCTGTAGTATCCAGGCCCCACGCCAGACCCCCACCACCACCACCACCGCCACCATAACAACCCCCACCGCAAACATTACCCCGCCACCACCACCACCTCCAACACCACCACCACCACCATAACAACCCCCATCACAAAACACTACTCACCACCACCTCCACCACAAACACTACACCCACCACCACCTCCACCATAACCACCACCACCACCACAAACTTCACTACCTCCACCACAACCACCACCACCACCATTGTCACAACAACCCCCCCCCACCCCCTCAGCCCCAGCATCAATGATTTATCAGCGTGTCAGAGTGCAGCAGTGAGACGAAGGGGAACTCCTCCCCTATAAGCTCTGAAGGCAAAGAATGACTCTAATCAGACCTGCTGCCGAGTGGCGTGTGAGTGCCACTTTGTGCGTGCGTGCGTGTGTGTGTGTGTGTGTATATGTGTGCAAGTTTTTGCTTGCATGTATATGTGTGTGTGTGTGCGTCTGTGCGTCTGTGTGCGTATTATGTGCGAGCCTACCTATGATCTGGTGGTTGCTGTTCCATATGGGCACGCAGAGAACCGAGCGGATGTGGAAGCCGGAGAACTGGTCCGCCTACAGGAACAGGAAACAGCGAACAGGGAGCACACGGCTTGCATGAGGAGCGCCCCGTGTACACGCGGGACACATGCTGACACTCTGCCACGCGGCGGCCTGCTCCACATCGGCGTTTCCAGGTCAAAGCTCTTAAAGTGTGCATATGTTCCATTCCCCATGCCGCCGCGGTAACCACACATCCAATATTGAGTGGAGGAGATGCTCTCTGCGAACATGGCGAAGGCCGTCATGTGTGCCGTTGAAGAACTACAACAGCCCACGATGACAAACTTGGTCCTTACTGTTTTAAATTGGCACAGAAACATGTTCAGCGAGTGACTTTTGATACGGATGCGTGTCCATTTGTGTACTCGAAAAAACGATGGGTGATGGGTCCGATGGGTCCGATGTAAAGGTGATGTTGACCTTGCATCTTTTGTATGGAACGTGTTTTAAGCGTGTGTATGTGTGCGTGAGTGTGTTTTTGTCCTTTACACTCGGGCTATGAGGGGGTCACCTCAGCATCGAAGCGGGGGTCCTGGTAGGCGTCGCTGATGTTGACGGGGAGACCGGTGGAAGCCACCAGCTCGGCGATGCTGTTGTTGATGAGCCAATCAGAGTAGGAGGACCGCTCCATGCTGTCTTTGAAACTAGGGGAGCGAGAGGAAAGGACCAACAGGATATATTACACCAATCGAGTTCAAGTAAAGTATAAAGAATTTATTGCTAAAGCCAATTTTACAACCAACCATATTATGAAAACAACACTTTTCCTGGGATTTGGGGTGTTGTTTTGGGTCTCTGGTGCTGCCACACACATACAAACTTTGAAATAAGTCTGGACATACTTTTTGAGTGAGATATGCATTTCTGAAAGTACCCCGCCTACAGTTACCAAATGAGCGAGTCAGTTTTGGCGCCTCCTCCTACGTAGGCGGGGGGCCTTTACCACCCACTTCCCGATCCCCCTCCAATCAGAGCATAGATACGATTTTGTGGACCAGCGGACGAACGCTGAGCGGAGATGTTCGCGCATTTCAGAAGCAGGGAGATTCCATACAAAAATAGATGTCTAATTTGTCAGTTTGCCCGCCGGGCGGGTGAGCTTCGTCGGCAGCTCAGCTCCGGGAGTATAATCCCTTTCTCCTCCATGTCTCGGTTTAATCTGGATTTCAGGGAGTCAAAGCCAAAGTTCTTTTCCCCCAATTCTTCTCGACCATGGCCGAGATAACCCCCACTACGAGTCTTTACTTGTTGTGGAAGTACCAGAGACGTCAGACGCAGTCTTTATGATTCATAATATCATCCGAGGCGCACATAGCTTTTGGCCATGATATGAGATATTATATCATATAGATACCTATATATTATATAATATAATATTATTATTATTATATCATATAATATAATATTATATAGATATAGAGCTCCGGGAGTCCGCAAACAGCAACAATCACTTCTCCTGCATGCGGTGGTTCACTCTGACAGCTCATTGGTCAATGGGCAGCAGCTCATTTGCATGAAAGCTACAGACACCAGAAACAGCACATTCTGAAGGGACTGAAACAGAGGGGAATAGTGGTAGGCAAGATTTTTTTTCCTAAAAGCTATTTCCAGCAAACAGCTTCAAAACATGTTTTCTGGAACTCATATACTATGTTTACTTGTTGGGAAAACACCATATGTCTCCTTTAACAATTATGAATTGGTCTCCTTTCAACTCCAGAGACAATCCTCAAAAACACTGTTGGTATTTGATTCACTTTTTAAAAAAAATTCTCCTAATGGGCATATAATGATGACATCATGAATATCAGATGCCCCTTCTCAACACCCTTGTGAATCTAATCTCCATCTTGACCACATCTTCGTTCTCACTCTCAAATACAATTATCCTCATTCCCTTAGGTCTCTCTTTGGAAACACAACCTTCTCTCTGTCTGCTCCTCTGTTTCCCTTTCAGGGTCCGATCTATTTCTAATCACAGCAGAATGACACAAGGTCGTCTGTCTCTGTGCGGTTGGGCCTAGACCTGGATCTATCCAAGTGTTCGTAGGACCGTAGTTTGCTCAAATCAACTCCACTATCTATTGTAAAAACACAAGCAGACCTCTTAAAGCACCCGGTGAATTCCCCAGCGAACGGAGGAGAGAACACGGAGAATAGGCTGATAGTGCATAAAGAAACCACAGAAACCTTTTAATACTGTCTGAATCAGGGAAGGAGAAGAAACGCAGTGTATTCACAACTCTCTCTCTCTCTCTCTCTCTCTGCGGGCGGATGGATGGGGATTCGGAAGTGCGTTCGAGGTGCGCTCAGTGTTTGACGTCACGTTTATTCGTACAGTCACAAGTGTCTCTCTTGCGGCATCCTGCTTTTCCTCATATGGGTTCAAGCAGTGATAGTTAAGGCAGCGCACGATGGATCACTCTCCCAACTGCTTTCCATGATGCACACACACACTCACACTCACACAAACACACACACACACACACAGCCAGTGTGTGTATCATAACAGCAACACAAAGCAGCAACAGACCCACATCACCTCGTGAGACATACAGCCTAACAGGGGATTGGATTATTGTAGACTTGTTATAACTGGTGTTCTGTGATATTGCGTCATATATGCGACCACTGCAGTTATCGCTGCCAAGGCCGGCGCCTTTGGGCTATGGTCAACGCAGGATGGGAGGAATCTGTCTTCTGCCTTTTACTGCCCCGTCTCCGTCCATAAAGGACGCCCACAACGTGAAGCCACTCGTTCACTAGGCCGTGCTACTACTGAGAGGCTAAGTGCATTGAGCCCAGAGAAAATGGAATCGTGGATCAGGTGTGTCAATCATGTGTGGAGCAGCTGTTCAAAAAGCTTTCTGTTCTGTGTGTGTGTGTGTGTGTGTGTGTGTGTATGTGTGTGTGTGTGTGTGTGTATGTGTGTGTGTGTGTGTGTGTACCTCACCTCCCACCGTACCTGTTCTCCGTGTCTGCGCTGCACTTGGGTGAGAGCAGCTCGAAGGACTTGGTGAACTTCACCACCTGCAGAGGGTCACATGACCAGAAGGGGCTCAAAAACTCACCAGGACGCACACAGCAGGGGGGAAAAAGCACACAGCTGACCTACAGGAATGTGTGTTTGTGTATGTGTGTGTGTGTGTGTGTGTCTGTATGTGTGTCAGTGCGTGTGTCTGTGCGTGCGTGCGTGCTTGATTATATGTATGTGAATGTATGTGTCTGTAACTGTATGTGTGTGTGCGTATGTGCGTACGTGTATGGGTTTAAGCGTGTGTGTACATGGGTTTGTGAATGTGCGTATGTGTATGTGTGCGCATGTGCATGTGCGTGTGTGTGTATGTGTGTATGTTTGCGCAAGTACATGTGCCTGCATGTGTGTGTGTGTGTGTGTGTGTGTGTGCATGCGTGTATGTTTGCACATGTGCCTGCAGGTGTGTGTGTGTGTGTGTGTGTGTGTGCACGTGTACGTGCGCCCGCGTACCGGGGACTCGATGTCCTCCAGCAGCTGCACGGAGCAGCGCTCACACTTGAGCAGCGTCTGGGCGCGGTGCATGATCTTCCTCACGATCTTCTCCAGGTCCGTCTGCTCCTCGAACAGGTCGTTCACCACCTCCAGCAGAGCCTGGCCACAGCGAGGGGGGGGGGAAACGGGGCAGCGGTGAGCGGCCCGCGAGTACCCCTCGGTACCCCTCAGACCCCCCGCTCTGAAGCAGGAAGACCCTCCTTCTATCAGCGCACGGTCAGCATTCAGCAGCATGGCTGAGAACAGCAGAGCTCCCCGCCATTTAAATGAATTACCCTGTGTATCTGTGGTGGTGTCCACCAAGTTAAATAAGACGTAAAGCCCAGCCTATGTCCCTCCTCATCCTCTTCCTCCCCCTCCTCAGTCCTGCTCCTTCCCCACATCCTCCAACTCCTTCACCTTCTCCTCCGTCTCCTCCTCATTCTAGTCCTCCACCTCCTCCTACTCTATCTCCTTGTTCTCTTTTCCCTTGTCCTCCACCTCCTCCCCCTCTTCCTCCTGCTTCTCCTCACCCTCCTGCACCTTTGCCTCCTCCTCCTCATTCTACTCCGCCACCTTCTCCCTCTCCTCGGCCTCTTTCCCCACCTGCTCCCCCTCTTCCTCCTGTTCCCCCTCCTGGTCCTCCTTCTTCTCCTCCTCCCCCTCTTCCTCCTGCTCCTCCTCCTCTTCCTCCCTGCGTCCACCTCTTCCCACCTCCCACACTTGGATCAGTTCCCATGACGTTGTCTTCAATCAGAGATCAATGGCTGACATGCATTAGTGCCTATGTAGATGTTCCCCGTCTGATTTAGAGCCTTCCCCAGCCACCCCCACACCATGTTCCCCATCCCCACCCACCGACCGGTGAGTGTAGCTGGGGGAGAAGTCAGCCGGCAAGCCAGGGAGGGACTTCCATGTACGCTGTCTTACCCCCCACCCCCACCCCCCACTAACACAGACACACTGCAGTGGCAGCAAGTATGTTACTGCTGATCAATACTCGCTGTCAGCACCAGGCGAGGACGGAGGGAATGCTGATCCTAGCGATGGAGGGGAGAGCGTGGGGTGGGTGTGGGTGGTGGTGCTGAGGGGGGTGGGGGGGGGGGGGGCTGGCTGGCTGGTCATGTGATGGGATGCGTGCCCCTTACCCGGCTCCTGTCATACTCCTTCCTGGAGGCGGCGAAGAGCTGGGCGTTGGATATGGCAATCCCACAGAAGGGCAGGTACATCTGAAGCACCTGTGGAGACATCAGGGGTGAGCTGCCTTCTACTTAAAGGTGGCATATTATCACACTCTCAGGTGTGAGTGTACACCTAGATGTGTGCTGGATAGTTCAGTCTACCGGTATACCCAGTGGACTGTAGCAAACATTGCTCATCTATCTGTCATACATCAAGGTGGACACGCCCACTTCATCACACTCACACCTAGTGGTATAATATGTCACCTTTAAAGGTGGTTGGCTGATGTTATACTAAGGCCTTTTATGAATAAAACTCGTAAAGACGTAAAAGGCTTTGAATATTCATAGGTCTGTGAGTGTACGCGGTAGCAAACAAGCCGGGACTCTTGGGGCTCTTGATGGAAATTTTGATCGCACCTAATTTTAAACAAGGGAAAAATAGCCTTCCATTAGAAACATGAATTGCCAGAACAACTTCATCAATTCAGTTGACACTTTCCCGTTCCACGGCATAGTTTGACCACGAGGGCCTTCGGCGGAACAATTGATCCATATGCTATTTCCCGTTTGATTACACCGCTTCTTTTGTCCAATCATACAAAAATAACTCCCGGGCGCTGCCTCATTGAATATTGATAATTATGATGTTGTATTGTTCATGAGCACCGCCAATCTATAACATACAGCGACTCAGGGCCTCTGTGTGCTCCACGGTGCGTCTCTGAAGAGGTGTCATTCAGAGGACTGCGGGGTCAGAGAGGGGCTGGGGTCCACACGGCCCCCGGGCCCCTGCCTCCGAGGGCCAATCTGAGGGGCCTCTGACTCTACGATGAGGAATCAATACAATTTAGTCTGTTTGCTTCCACACTCTACCCCTTCTGCGATGCTATAGCTATCTTTAGCATCGGGCCCATGTGTCAACAATGCAATCCCGACCACGACACTGGCCAATATTTACCATTCCGCCTGTGTGACCCGAAGGTCCAGAAGAAAGGGAAGCGCTCCACAATACATGAATGAGGAGGTGCTCGGCTGCAGCCGCAGATACTGAGGTGGCTCCTTCACATTGCGCCGAGAGATAAGGTATCTGGGACCCGCCGTTACTGCATAGATGGATGAGTGTGTGTATTGATGAACACACACACACACACACACACACACACACACACGTGTGCACACACGCACACACGGTAAATAATGGCATATAGAATTAGTAGTGTGTATCAGGGTCTATACATACTTAGCACACACACAGACATGCACACACACACACACACAAGCACGCCTCACACAGCCACACACACACACACACACGTGCACACACGCACGCACACACTATAAACAATGGCATATAGAATTGGCGTGTATCACGGTCTGTATATATTTAGCACACACAGACATGCACACACACAAACACACACACACACAGACACAGACACACACACACACACACACACACACACACACACACACACACACACAACACACTATAGTACACCATATTTCATTTGGCCCCCATAGACAGATATATATATAGAACCATATTTCATTACTGTATGAATGAACGAATGAATTATTAATGATCACTGTTCAATGAAAAAGTAAAGTAATTGAGAAACTCAAATCAAAACAGAGCAACACGCCCCCGCCTCCGAGTCATATTAAATTCCATAAACCACCTCTTACATAATGCATCACTTGACACAACGCCATCACACAACTAACGAGTCAAAACAGTCACTCCGTCACCCCCAGCACACACACTCTCCGTTACACTCTACTCCGAGTGCACGTGCACTGTCTCTCGTGGAATAAAAAACTAAATAAAAAACGGGAAGCTCTCTCCACACACACACACACACACACACACACACACACACACACACACACACACACACACACACACACACACACACACACACACACACACACACAAAGCCCTTTTCCAGTTCCTCTTCCCTGGAATTCTCTCATAACACTGCGGTTCAGAGTCGCCGCTGACCGTCGATAGCCCCGGTAGGAGCCGCTTCATTAGGCGGACGGACGTTGGGGACTCGGCTATGGATCCGCCGGTGGAACGAGCGGTCGGAGAGACATCGCTGCTCGCTCTAATTACGTCCTGTCAGCCGGGGCCATTATACCGGGGCTGCAGTACAAACAAGCCCGGAGACCTGTGCACTGAGCGGTAAAGAGTGGTTTTAATAACACGACTTACTAGCAGAGGCTAGTGAGAGGCGAGCAGTCCGCTCACGTCTAACCCCCCACGACTCCCCGTGTTACACGT
This sequence comes from Micromesistius poutassou, assembly GCF_964030765.1. Lineage (NCBI taxonomy): Eukaryota > Metazoa > Chordata > Actinopteri > Gadiformes > Gadidae > Micromesistius > Micromesistius poutassou. Next base: position 9,667,237 of record NC_140284.1, on the reverse strand, counting down.
GTAGCGAAACAGTGGATACCTGCTGCTTGCCGACACACTGCAAGTGGTGGGCCTGTTGTGTTGTTGCGTTGTTGTTGTTGTTGTGTTTTTGATCATGCTGTATCTGCCTAACCACACATATTCAAAGTGACTGCATGTGAGGCTGAATATGGTGACAGTCAATCACAGAAACTATATTTTGTATAGGCCTATTATATGATTATTATTATATAGCCTATTAAAGGATATTGCGTGGAAGTGTCCTGTGTGACACAGATCCTGTGTGGAGATGATAAGCCAGAGACAGTGTGTGTCATTTAAAATGTTCAGTTAAGGCTGCTTTAGGTATGATTCAAGAGTTGTAAAGAGAGAAAGCAGAAAAGAGTGGAAGAGAGTAAGATTTTGAAAGTAAGCAACCAAAAAAACGCTCACTATGTTTCTCTGTCATTTCGAAGCGTTGCATTCAGCACCAGTGATTGACAGGCCAGATGGATTCCCCGAACCAATCAGGGAAGAGATGCCCTGATTAGTCTAAACGAACCGGGAGCGGTCTACAATTAGAATTGGCTCACAGAGAGAACAGAGCCAACTCTAAACAGATACGGAGTCCAGTCTTAGAGCATTTCACTTAATTAATGGTAACTGATGAGTGTCTTTTGCAATCCTAACAAATACACTTAGTTACTAGTTAGTTACTATGATTATTATGTTATTCCACAAATTGCATACTGAAATTAGTCGGGAACCTTTCTGTTCATTTTTGATTTCCAAGGGAAATCAAAAACAGCCAATCATAGCAAGGAAACGGGAGATGCAGCACTGAGCGACGAAAGACATCTTTCTTCTCAACAATAGCTTAGATAGCTTTAGTGCTGTCGTTTGTTGTTGAAAATATATACCGTCTAGTTCGTTTAATACCATCTCAATAGCGGAATCAACAAACTGTTCTGATCAGTGGCAGCCATCTTTGTTGTAACTGAAAATCCTTTGCACCTCATCGTATTTTTCCCGCCTCATAACGGAATGGTTGTGGTCGGTCTACGTCGGACCGGGCAGAAATATTTTCATGGGGTGGGGGAGCCAGACCTCATCTGCAGAGCAAATGAAACATGAGGTCGCGAGATTCGTCTGGTTCCCAGGCTCATCCTCGTAGTTCATTAAAACAAAACTGAATCACTGAAATCCAATTTAATCGCAATAAAGAAACTACAGCTAAGGAGAAGAGGAGGCCATTTCACGACGGGCTAATACAGCAGCTCCCCCCCACCCCCCCCATAAGGATCACTGGGGGCCCGAATATGACCACTAATTACTCAGATCTCCGCGCTCGGCTCCGGGGCCAACAGAGCATCAACTGAAAATCGCTTTGACATAAATGTCACCAATGGGAAGAACTAGGATCTGTTGTTTTGGCTCAGATGAGGCGGGAAAAACCTAGCTGTCTGATTGGCCCGACCATGGGCTGGGGGGGGGGGGGTGGTCTTTACATAACTTGACTCAGGCACAGCTGTGCTGTGTTGCTCTCCCATGACATGGCAACACGGTTCATACTCCAACACCCTGAAGCAAGGCAGGATGAGACAGACTCGCTCATTCCAATTGGTTTAATTTAGCTGTCACTCACAGGGGGGCGGGGCGTGGACAGCATCTTGTTTTTGGAAGAATAAAAACAAGATGAGGACTACAGATGTAGACGTTTATACACAACAAGGAATGGAAATATATGGTGCAAAACGACACAGCCACTACCTGGGACAAGCCAAACCACGGCAGTGAAGTTAAGAGTGAAATAAAATAGATATCTCAGCTCAGAGTCAGTTGGCCAATACAGAACAAGATACATCATGAAGAGAAGCATTCATAATTATACGATTAAAAACCTATCTGCACGCATTTCTGTATTGTGTTTGCTCCAATGCTTTTCTGCCTGACATAGAACCACTCTCATTATGCAATAAGCATTACATAGTTCTCATGTGTGTATTGTATTTTTAAGGATTGGTTCTTATTGCCAACATCAGGTGTTTAACAACCACCACAACATGGGGTCTTTGACATCATATCCATGGAAAGCTGCGCAAAAAAAGCCAATAAAGCCAATAATACGAACCCTAAACAACACAAAAACACGGAGGTTATGACGACGAGGGAGCATATGAGGGTCACCAGATCCGAGTTAAATAAATTAAATTGCCTTCGATGGAAGATAATGAGACGATGCAATTACACACAGTAGTACGACCATGTGATCTCCCCCAAGGAGTTCCGCCCGGCAGGGTATACTGAAGCCCCGCCGCACAACGCAATTAAGGCGGTGTGGCATTTAAAAACAATAAAGTGTTTCCCCATCCCACGAGATTTAAGTATATGAAACCCCCCCGTACGTTTTCATACCGCTGAATCGTTATCTCCCACTAATGCCTTCTTATTGCGGTGTTACTTTACGCTGTGAGAGACGAAACGCTGCGTGGCTTTATAGTGTTTGTGTTTATTGTTGTCGTTTCAGAGCCGCGTCTGAGGGGCCCTGCTTGCTCGCTGCGCTCTGCTCATGTTGTGTGCTCCGTGACGTGTTCTGCCGCAGCCGGCGCTGCATTAGCATGATGCTGATGCAATGTGAAGCCTTCTGAAAAATGTGCAATGGAGAAAAAAAGAAGGATCTTCCCCATCTATGTCAAACAGAAGGTAACCCTTGTGAACACGTGTCACATGTCATGTGTTCAGGGTAACAGACTCTGACGGGAAACATTGAAAATAAAGAATATATATGAATATGTATTTGCCAAATAATGGATTCAAGGAAGCCATTTTCTTTTTTCTTATTATTCAAATTGTAGGCCCTATCTTCAATCTATTTGGATTTGATTTATGTACACTGGTTTCTAAGTTATGAACATACAATTGAATTCAGACAATATATTGTAAACCAAGGCTGTAAACCAGGTCGATTCAAGTCCTCAGTATTGGTACAGCCCTTAATCACTGTCCCAGTCTCAAAGAGCTTCACAGACAGGTTATGTCACCCCCATAACCCTGGCCCCCACCAGAGACAGAAGCAAAAACTCCCCCATAACCAAGGGAACCTTGAGAAGGAACGCAGAGTGGGGATCCCTCCTTCCAGGAAGGTGAGGACTGAGGACTAGCGGTCAATGGAACGCCAAAGCAACGCCACTCTGGTAAACAACGCACCAGACTGTGAAACATCACATAAACACATCCACAGGCGTTTCACACCAATCCCTGGCTCTTACGGATGCAGGTGCCGGGGGAGGGGCTCTACCAAATTATAAGTAAGGCTAGATCTCCTTAAATTAACCACTCCATTATAATGCTCCACTCTCATTGGATGTCTGCTTTCTATGCCTTAAACCAGATTGGACTGAGTCTTAATGGTACGCGCTCTACCCAGTGAGCCACCGGGGCGACCCCAATAGTATGCATTATAGTTCAGGAGATTTGACAGTCCAGGGGTTTACCCTCTCGTCTTCCTCGGTGAAGAGCGCCCCGCCCGGGCTCTTGTTGATGGCCTGGGCCACGCCGATTACCTCGCCGTCGCTGTTGTGGATGGGCATGCACAGCAGCGACTGCGTCTTGTAGCCCGTCATCTTGTCGATCTCATCGCTGAATCGCCGGTCCTGCCGTCGGTGGGAGAGGATGCACACAGCGCGGACACATACACACACACACACACGTCATGGCCCACCCAGGTGCTGTGGCCTACACATGTTATTTAGCCTACTCATGGCATGGAAACTATACATGGCTTGTTGTAGCCTACACAATCCATGGAGTCAACACATCATGAAGCCTAGACATGTTATGGAGGCTACTCATCTTATGGAGCCTACACATGTTATGTAGCCTCTTGATTAGATAACACTTTATTAATGGATAACACTTCATGGCATCTAGTCAACACATGTTATGTAGCCTAGACATGTCATGGAGCCTACATGTACATGTACATGTACATGCGTGTCAATGCAGCATAAATGTTCTCGGCCAAAAGTCTTCAAAATGCAGCAAGGTAAAGGTGTTTTAACGTTAAAGAAATCACACAATATTCAAATGTATCACAGCTGTGGTCAAAAGTGACAGCTAGTGGCTTCAATCTGCCTTCTTTAGGTCCTACTTAATCAACAACAACAACAACTGCACTGCAACAGTTACACAACACAACGCAACACATAAACAGGCATTAAAGTGTCCAAATTATCTATTGATGTCGTGTCAGTTAAACAGTCAGCAACAGTAGAAGCAATTGAGATGGGAGTTCATAGTGACACCTGCAATTTAGGGCGATCATAAACATATAAAAGAGTATGCTCGTTCCAACCATATTCTCCAGATGTATTTTCTGTTCTGGTGTAGTGTAGTGCACTTTGTATTTCGATTTTTTTGTAATTTGATAGTTTGCACTAGCTACAGGTGGCCCAAATGCGATGGATGCACAGTTGCATCTCTACCCGACAATTCAACAGTTTAAACAGAGAGAGAGAGAGAGAGAGAGAGAGAGAGAGAGAGAGAGAGAGAGAGAGAGAGAGAGAGAGAGAGAGAGAGAGAGAGAGAGAGAGAGAGAGAGAGAGAGAGAGAGAGAGATTACATACATACATACATACATACATACATACATACATACATACATACATACATACATACATACCTGATACGCGTCAGGGATATTTACTGTCTCTCCGTGCTCAGCCACATATCCAATGATGCCTTTCCCCCAGGGAACCTGCACTTCGTCGGAATTCCTCAAAGAAGGTAAGATTGTAATCCCGGCGTGCACGTCAAAGAATTTGGACACGAGCGTCTTCTTGTTGGCCGAGCCCTCCACCAGGAACAAGGAGCAGCGATCCGCGTCCACCATGATGCACACGAACACCAGGATCTTGTAGCTCAGACTGGTTATATCCAAATCGTTCGAGATGTCCTTCACCAGCTCCAGGAAGAACTCCCGCTCGTTGTGCTCCTTGAGGTAGTACTTAAAGTCCACCGCGGTGGAGGGGTACTGGGGGATGTTGACGCGGGACTCCAGCAGGGCGCTGAGGATGTGCGCAGTGGTCGGGGGCAGGGAGCTTGCTTTCCGGAGCAGCGCTCGTCTCCTCATGCTCGTCAGCGGCTCCTGAGCCCGGGTATTGACGTGCTCGTCGTAAGTTCTGTTGGCGTTCATGGCCTTGGACCGGGCGAATGTCGTGCGGAGCTCCTTCTGCGACGCCCGCCTCTGGGCACCGTCGCCCCGGCTCGCCCAGCTCTCTTTACGCGCGTACGGTTTCTCCGGTTCCGCGGCGACCTGAGCGGAGGACGCGGTCGGTTTGCTCGCCTGGTGAGTCTTGAGCCATTTCTCCACCATGCTTTGCTTCCCCTTTCGGTTCAAATAGTCCTCGAACAACTCCGGGTGCGTGTCCAGAAAAGTTTCCACGTCCGAGAAGACCATGTTGGACATTGCCATGTCTGTACTTCAGCTGGATGTCACGTCAGTAGCATCTAATCCATGAAGTTACAGTTAGATAATTATCATGTACCATCTCTCATCGGGGATCAAAGTAGAGAATCCGTTGACACCACAACTTCCTCAGAGGCATTCCTCCGGCGGAGGACCCGCGGATACGATCCCAGCCTCCGTGATGGGGAGCGGTGCTGCTGGAGACTCTCCGAAGCGACCGCATATTCCCTCTGACATCTCCTCACTTTGGGCCTTGAATCATTAAAACACAAGGAAACATATCCAGCAGATCCACCGTCTAGAACCAGATACGATCCCCTGTAGCCTGGACGTTCACTGTTTCCTCCACCCAGCCACTCTGTACTGGAGCATCTCCGCCGCGCAGATCTTCTGTGCGCAAATGACGGTGGTGGCGCACGGCGCGCTGGAGGCAGTGTTGCCAGATTGAGCCAGATTTCCCGCCCAATCTGGCAACACTGGCTGGAGAATGCTGACGTGCACGTCATCACACAGAAGGAGCATCTTCTCAGAGAATCGACCGGTGGGAGACAATAACTAAACACAGGAAAATAGAATCGATGCCTTTGGCTTCTTTCTTCTATTAGTCCTATCAGCCTTTTGGTGTGTGAATATATCCTACTTATTTTGAACGACGCGTCAAAGTATATGCAGAATCAGCGGTTGTCACTGTACAAAAAAAGATTAGATCGAGCAGACAACAGCATTTCTGTTCTTGATTTCTGTTACTTGCTATAGTGCTATATACGTATTTAATTTATACAGTTGAATGGCAGATTGCATAGATATATCACCATACACCGGCCTTCATATACTTTTGCATAGCTGACAATCATGCGTTGGCAATTGTTAAATATTTACAATGGGTGTTTTAATTATATTGTCTTCGTTTGACAAACATGTTTTTCGTTTCCTAACTAATTTACATTTCATTGGCTGCCATATCACATTTGCACCTGATGCCGAGTATTTGCAGTGGATCCTTCAGAACGCTAGATGGAGCTATACTCCAACTTTTACTAGACTTGAATATAGACCTCAAATGCTTTATTTCAGTCAAACGTTTCCCTGCATCACATTGACCTGTCAACTGACGATTGAAAACTTCTTCATTTATTGATTAATGACTTCTTCTTGGCCATGAAAGAAAATCACTTAGCAAAATGTATTTTATTTGAATTGTAAACTTAAGTTAGTGTAAGACACTGCACAGAAACCATGTTCTCGGCCAAAAGTCTTCAAAATGCAACAAGGTAAAGGTGTTTTAACGTTAACAAATCACACAATATTCAAATGTATCACAGCTGTGGTCAAAAATGACAGCTAGTGGTTTCAATCTGCCTTCTTTAGGTCCTTAGTCAGCAACAACAACTGCACTACAACAGTTACACAACACAACACATAAACAGGCATTAAAGTGTCCAAATGATCTATTGATGTTGTGTCAGTTAAACAGTCAGCAACAGTAGAAGCAGTTGAGATGGGAGTTCATAGTGACACCTGCAATGTAGGGCGATCATAAACATATAAAAAAAAGAGTATGCTCGTTCCAACCATATTCTCCAGATGTTTTCAATCGTCAACTGATGATTGATAACATCTTAATTTAATGGTAGGCTTGACCATGAAAGAAAATCACTTAGTGAAATGTATTTTATTTGAATTGTAAACTTAAGTTAGTGTAAGACCGTGCACAGAAACCCATAAAGGCACTTTAAGGAGATATAAAAACAAACAACAATCAATGACAACAGAGAAAAAATATGTTGCATTGCAGTATAAAAATATAGCTTGCAGTATAAAAATACAGCTTTTTGGCCACTCGGAACAGTAATGAATAAACAGTGTAAATATATATATAGAAAAAATACCTGACAGAAGGGATTTGGTCGCATTCACTAAAGATATTGAGTAACAGATACAGCTGTGCAAAAGTACGCAAAAGGCCGGAAATACGACGTAGGAAATCTAAAAGAAGAACCCGGCGAATAAAAATAGGAATATCGGTAGAATCTTAAAATGGCCACCCACCACCTGTAGAACTAGTAACACCCCATGCAGTAACAACATGACAAGGAACAATGTAGGTCATGGTCTACGACGCCATTACGAAGTGGCAGACTTCAGGTAGGCGATGACGTCGGCTCTCTCGCTCTTCTTCCTGATGCCAGAGAAGATCATCTTGGTTCCTGGGATGTACTTCTTGGGGTTCTCCAGGTACACCGCCAACGTGTCCTCCTCCCAGGTGATTCCTGGGGGATATTTGTTTTTTAGAGAATGAAGCCGACATCATAAACAACACTGACATGGTTTCCTCTAGATCAGGGGTGTCAAACTCAAACTGTACAGCGGGCCTAAATTGAAGTCTTGGACCAAGTCACGGGTCCAAGAGTTGTTGACGGGGATGCGGGATTGCGATCTGCCGGAGTTGACGCACCACTAGAATGCGGAGTTACGGGCTGACGGAGTTGTTGACCGGGGGGGTGTGGGGGAGTGGTACGGAGTTTCGGACTGACAGAGTTGTTCACGGGGGGGGGGGGGGGGGGGTGGGGGATTGCATTACATTAATTGGGGACATTACATTATAACAGGGTCCGTGGGCGGAATTGTTGACGGGGGTGGGGGGGAGAGACGCTGAAATGCGATATGCCGGCGGGCCAGTTCTGATAGATATTATTCGATATTATCTGGCGGGCCGGATTAAATTACACTGCAGGCCGGATCAGGCCCACAGGCTGTACATTTGACACCCCTGCTCTAGATCAACCGCTACTATGAGGTGGTAGGAGTTCAGGAGGTAGAGCGGGTTGACTTGTAGTAAGTAAGTAAAATGAATTTATAAAGCACATTTACACACAGCATAAACTGACCAAAGTGCTATACAGTGGGTTACTAAAAAGACAAATAATACAAAAACCTGTGGACCAATAGTCATAATTATATATAACATAAATGAAAGGAAAGGGCACAAAACACAGAAATACAGAGAATGATCAGCAGTACGGGGTTAGGGAACAAGGAAGGTGGGGTTTTTAGCCTGGATTTGAAGGCAGAAATGGAGGGGGCGGATCTAATATCTAGGGGGTAACCGGAAGGTTGCTAGTTCGATCCCCGGCGCCTCCTATCTGAGTGTCCCTGAGCAAGACACCAACCTAACCCTAACTGTTCCCGACGTGGGGAATGCGTGTACAAATGGTTCCAAGTTCCTTTGAACTAAACTGTCAGCTAAATGCCCTAAATATGAATTTCCAAACATAAATCTGATCCTACTAGTTTACCTTTGCTCTTGTTGGCATCCGTGTACGAGTAGCCCTCTGCCTGCCCGGTCTTCCGCCCAAACAGACCCCAGAGGTTCGGCCCAACCTTATGCTTCCCACCATTCTCTACAGTGTGGCATTGGGCACACTTCTGGACAAATGACTTCTTTCCCTTGGCAATGTCTGCAGGCATTGTTCCTGTAACAAATAAAACATTTTTAAAACATTACATACCTACCTAGGCTACATGAAAAAAAGACAAAAAGCCTCCCCTAACAGAGTGATGTCCATACATTCCAATGTTGCACCAGCCTCGCCTCTGGGTTTCATACCTGGTGTAGTGACCTCGTTCGACCACTTCTGTGCTTGCGCAACGTTTTTTTTCCCCACAGGTATCTTTAAGGTGAAACGTCTTCTTAATGAGGCCTAACGAATGACAATATTGTATTGTAACACAAATGCCTATTCCAAGTCTATTGGATTAAGTTGTGATCGGCCATTTTCTACACAAAACACACCAAAAAAAAACATTCTATAAAAGCACCATATCTGTACAAGATGAAGTTCGAATAACTGGTAAGAACATCTAAGAAAAATTAATACATAAGGTAGATCATATAAATACATATTAAGTAGATGTGTCTATGTGTAGGCTATGCTGTTGTTAGTCAAGTGTTTATTAACATTTTCCAATGACTAAACGGGTGTGTGGAGTTAATTAAAAAGTCCGGCCACGTTTCATGAGTAGTTACGCAAACGGAACACTTATATAACACTTATTAAAGTAGTAAATACTGAAAACAACAAAGACAGAAAGAACGCATTAATGTACCTTGAGAGCAATGACTTCTTACCGTATGTGTGGGATTAGTTCTGATCGGCAGACTTCAGGTTTAAACACACAGCTCTGGTCCGCACCCCAACCGGTCGGTGTAATACCGCACTTCCTGGTCCCCGAGACGTCATCCCCGGTGTTACTACTTTTTTATTATTATTATTATTATGCATAAACAAAGTACAAAACTCTCGTAGGGGAAGAAAACATACTTCCATCATGTACAATACAAATCATCATTCTGGATTTAAATAAAAAAAATAAAAAACAGGGGGTAGGCCTATATATTAAAAATCACAAGTCCAAAGCAAAAGGAGCAGCATTCAGTGGGCTATTCATCAGAACAACAATTGCCTGGATACATCTTCACACATTTTTCTTGAAATTGTACTAGACTACTTTTTTCAGTGAGGAGAAAAACTATTTAAAATCATTCATAAACCATGCAAAGGAAGGCCTATGCACATTTCCACTTACTACAATGGATGTGATATTTACCCATTAGAATAATCATATTGAACAAATCAGAAAAAGATGACTCTATAGATTCCATATAAAAGAGGATGTGATAACTCAAAGGTCGGGATATCGTCAATCTTTAGTGAGAGCCAATTGTGTAAACAAGACCAGAAGACTTTGGAGACGGCATTAAAAGAACATGTTCCAAGGTTTCAACAGCCGCCTCACAAAATACACATGGATCTACTTCAAATGTAAACATTTTCCTAAGGAAGTCAGCGACTGGATAGATTTTATAGATTAATTTCAAATGAATCTCTTTGACTTTAGGAGAAATGGGCCATTTGATAAATTTGATATATGATCAATACATTTGTTATAACATTTTATATCATATAAGTTACATTGATTAATTACTCAATTTGGTAAGGATGGCAAAGGTCTTGTTCTAGAATAAAACAAAGTGTTTTGAATTAGCTGCAAGCGGTATCGAGCCTCAACCAACAGAGTGATATTCCTACATTCATAAATGCATCTTTACACCAGCCTCCCCTAATGATCGGGATATCGTCAATCTTTAGTGAGAGCCAATTGTGTAAACCAGCTGCAAGTGGTATCGCTTTACAAATCTTATTATATTCCCCAAGAGAACAGTTTAGATTATATTTGTAAAAAAAATTGTAATTTAACAGGAATCTTAGGCTACTTCAAGATCACACTGTAAAATAAATTCAAGCCCTCCTATTTTCTTAAATATAGATCTAAGTACATGAAACCACATTGAATCAGGTTGTGACAAATATGTGTTCAGCCATTTAACCTTAAAGGTCCAAAACATTGATTCACAATCCAATTCTTTAATACCACCCTTATCATATTCTTTAACCGTTCCCTGCTGGTCCAGCCCAATCACGTGGTGCACTTCCTGGTCTCCGTGACGTCATCCCCGGCGTAATATCTACTGGTCCAGCCCGGTCACGTGGTTTGTTTCATAACTTTGGACTGTAATAATATTTGTTTAGTATTTAATAATGACTTATTATTGCAATTGGAGTTGATTGGTGTGTGTGTGTGTGTGTGTGTGTGTGTGTGTGTGTGTGTGTGTGTGTGTGTGTGTAGGTGGTGGTGAAGGGGAGGGGGTTAGTTAAGTGTAAAAACCGGACACTGATAATGCTAAACCGTCTGTGCTGCCACATAGGCCTATGTGTCATTCTTTGTGTCATGTCTATCACAATATCATATATTTACTCTATTGCCGAGCTATGGAAATGACAAGCTCATATTGGTGGCGACTGCATCTTGGTATGTTTAGTTCGAATATTAGTTATTTTATCATGTTCGTATTATTGTATTATTATTATTACATCTGATAAAATATCATCTAAAATTTTGATAGTGTTCCAAAACCTTTTTTTTTTTTCTAAAATAAAAAAAGACAACAACAAAAAAAAAAGACATATGGAACCACTAGAGGGCAGTCCTTTCCTATGTGGTATGTTTGGTAACTATGGTCATTTTACTGAATTTCTTAAACAGACACAAAGAGACAAAGCTAATTAATCAATCCATTTCTTGTTATCCAAGCTATCCAACCGTAATTGTTATATTTTTTCCCATGCAATTCAGCAGTACAACGACCGAAAAGCTCCTCCCCTCCGTATGGAAAACGCTAGAATAGCGGCCACTCTTTGAATCCATCCCCGGGTTTTCCAGACCACCGGGGTCCGATCTCCCTTTGATCCAGCCCGGTGGTTCCTTCCCGCCCAGACCCGTTCTTGCTGCAGGGAGGAGCGTTCTGAGCGCAGAACGGTGAGCATCATAGGCTGCATTTAAGGAAACGGGCCACCACAGCACTTTTTGACTTTCCATAATGTTCTAGAATCGGCCACTATAGGCCCTTTATACATTTCAAGGAGGATGTTTGCTGTGGGCTCCACGAACGACGTTTTGCTCTGAAACCGCCGACGGGGGAATCTCTGGTCTAGTTGAGAGAGAGAGAGAGAGAGAGAGAGAGCGAGAGAGAGAGAGATAGAGAGAGAGAGCGAGAGAGAGATAGAGAGAGAGAGCGAGAGAGAGAGGGGGAACCTTCAATTATTTCCTGCGCCAAGAATCCCAAAGACATGGTCCTTCCATCCAATCTGTGGTAAGGCACATCTCGATCACACACACACCTGCCATTCTCACCCACACGCGTAAACAAAAGGTCACACACACGCACGGTGGCGTGCGTAACGCATTGACGCAGAACGACCGCTCCAAACCATCTCCCGGGCTGCTCCAGCCGAGCATCTCATCCCCATTGTATTTGCATCCTCAGTGAATCACCGAGGACCAGTCAGACATGACCACCTTGCTACGGATAGCCCGGCCTGCTGCTGCTACTGCTGGATGAGGATATAGTCAGGATGAGGAAGCGCCGCGGTGTGTTTTCAGTGACCCCGAACACGTTCATTTATGGTGTAATTCATAACGCAGAGTTATGAAACCTATGAAGCAGGCCGGGCTGGAGGGACACGGTGAGGCTGGGGGCTGCCAGCCAAACGGTGACTTTGATAGAAGACACATCGCGTGTAATGCGTCACTGACACTCACATATTTTTTTCACATCATGTTTGGTCACGTTTGTTAATTGGTAATTAACGTGCTGTTATTCATAATTAGCTGCTCTCGCGCTCCCTCCAGCTGTCTACGTAATTAGCACAGAGTCACTTTCCCTTAAAACGATCCTGAGGATGAAAAGTAGAGCCGAATGTGAATACATGCTAAACACATTTTTAATTGTGTTCTTGTGTTATTGAAGTGAAGGTCAGTGATTGACTTTGTGATTGACAGGGTTTTAAATAGACTTGGTCCCTATAAATTAACCAGCAGGAGAGAGGACTGGGAAGTGGAATGGTTTTGCGGTAACTCAGTGGCCCCCTTTCTTGAGGAGGCTGGCTTTGATCTGCAGCGGGTTTGATGCTCTTACCGAGGCCTCTGAGATCCTCCTGCTGAACATGGCCCCGTTTACTTAACACGGGATATTTGCAATTCTTAATTGTTTACTTGGTGAGATTACTTGGTAGATAACTAACTTTTAGCTTCCTTATTTAGTTGAATGATGCTAGTTTTAAACACATCGAACCATTGGTTTATTGGTCTCCCAGTCGACTGTTTCCCCTTAACCAAGCCACTGGTACTATCTAGCTAATATAGTATGCTGGTAGGGTCATTAGCAGTTATCAGTTCAATATCAGCCCAGCTTTTTTCATTGAACTCTGCTGAAACACCATATTGGGAATTTAAGATCAATCTAGCGGATTGCTCAATAACATTCATTTCCTCATGATCCACCTTTCCTCATGATGACATGATCATAGTGAACTTGATGTTACTATTTCCTCTTTTTGGAGCAGGATAATCTGTACAATCTTTATAAGACCTGTAAATAAAGCAAAACACAAACCAATAGGCCTACTTTAGGTTTGGCCTTAAATGACATAGGCTACATAACACACTTACATTAGCCTGTTAAGTTTTCAATTTGCTTTTAAATGTCTCAAACATTGCAGTGCGACCTCGGATGGGGTCCCATATTATTCTGTCACAGGCCCATACATCTCACATGTTGCACATCTGCGTTCTGTCAAAGCTGCACACGCGCATACAAACAACTTCCATCGACGTGGTGGTCTATCTTAAGCCTATATTAATGTATGCATCATTACCCGCCGGAGAATTAGACCCAAACATGTAACCTGACCCGGGAGGTGGCCTCTGTTGCTCCACTTCAATTATGCAACAACCAGGGTCCGGCGGGGAGATCTGTTGTTGTGGGGCCGCCCGGTCGATGCTGTGTACAGCCGTCTGCTGAAGCCCTGTTCCTCGCCTGTGTTGACTGCCCCGGTCCTCAGGAGTTGTGCAGGAGTCATTTACAACGTCCACACTCTGTACTGTATCCTCTTGAATCCAAATTCACCCCAGATCATGACTGATCGTCCGAATCATCCGTATCCTCCAGCCAGGCCTGCATGTGTGGTTTGGGCTGTGTTGCATTCCAAGATTAAGGGATCGGTTTCTGTGAGGGACGTTCACAAAAACGACTATTTCCCAACCATGCAACATTGCGTTTCAGTGCTAATGTTACAGCGACATCCGCAACATGTTGGTTTAACATCCCCAGCCCTGTGGTCGTGAAATCAGTGGATGTGTCACAATCTAGGTACAACAGTGTACCTAGAAAGTTGAAACTTTCATTTGTTATGTTTTGCTTGTTGTTTTGTTATGCTTACATACATTTGGATCACGATATAACATTTGTGTCAAGTATTTGTATCGAATATACTGGCAGCAGGCATTAGAGTAAAAGGTTTAAGGATTTATGGATTTCTTTTAAATGCTTGATTATCAATTACCTGGAATTGACTTTGCCTAATACTACACGACACTATGAACTACTGCTGTGTAAAACTACTACTCTGTTATGTGCCTTTCATGAGCCTGTGGTTCACACTGATCGGTGTATCCAGTGTGTGTTAAGTCATCATTACATCATCCATTCTAAAATGTTGATGCAACCTGGACCCCTCCTGGCTTCAGAGTGTACTGTACACAACAACACTGATCCCAGCGCAGATCCAATTACACTCCTGGTTATCAACACAACAGAAAGGAAATGTATTCCACCCAGCATATTACCTATTACAAGATGGCATTCACCAACCGTGTAACGCCAATATTTTGATCATTTAATCAGCAAAGTACCCACAACAACAATAACCCTGTGTCGTTTTTTGTTATTTCAATGTATTTGTTTTGCTAACTGAATTGCTTTCGGTTTCTTCTGAACCTCGGCGTCCTGCGGGTGATAATTAACAGCATCCCGTCTGAGTAGATTTGATGATTACTCTTTCATTGCGGCCCTATGAATCTCTGACAGCGCAGGGTCACCAGAAGTAACGTCCCCGTGCCGTCCGGCGATACAGTCCATCGCATCGTCGGTTCATCAGACCCGACTCCCCGGGAGGAACCTCTCCCCACCATTATGTTTTTATTAAGTGAACTATGAATTCAACCCATCGTTTTAGTGAAGGCTCTTGGTTTGGTGCCCTTTAGTGTAAACTAGCGACGCTATAGCTTGTGGAGCTAGGCCTTTTGTTAAAGTGGCGCCATATTGTCAGCTGTCAGTTTGTCTCACAGACGCGAGGCATTGAAAGAATGTCCAGAGAGCGGTTCCGCCGCGGCTCGGACACAAGTGTTATTGTGGCCTCCAGAAACAGGCAGCTTTGTACTGCGGCGTGACTTATGCTAGCAAGCATTGTGTGCTAGCCATGTGTGTCCACTCAGAATAGAACACCGGTCAACCCCAGAACTATATAAACTAGAGTGGTTTACAGGAAATATCGTTTTGGCCAAAAGACAATACATTTACATTTAGAGCAGACACTCTTATCCAAAGCGACTCACAATAAGTACATTTGTCATAAGAAAGAGAAACAATATATTGCTGTTGGTACAGTAAGGATGTCCATAGAACCAAGTGCCAAGCACTAAGAATTATTAGGTTAACCCATTCCCTGTTTACAACAAAGCTAGCTGTCCTCCCCAGAACCTCATCAACTAATTTTGTTTACAGGAAATAACAAAAAATACTGAACTAATCTTTGTTTCTTGCTGTAAAGTTACTGTAAAGTTATGTATAGTGCCGTTTAACGGCAATATACTAAAGGCTATAAGGGTCTATACTGCTAGCTGCTTTCACTACCGTCTACTACAGACCGGAGCAGCAGGCCAGTTCCTCACTACTGAGGGTACGAGAGCCCCAGGGCGGGGGCGGAGCTAAGGCACAGGCCGGTCTTTGTCAAGGTTTAGAGAAGCGGGAACCTCAACAAGCTAACTGACTGTTGTGGTGGCGGACATCTGGTGGGAACGCACACAGCTCCTGACGATTCTGCTCAGAACACAGCATCTTTTAGGGCTCGTTCTGGCCCCCTCTTAAGAAGTCTGGGTTAATCTGACCTCGTCCACCACAGTAGTTTGGAGCTGAACAAAGGTGGGAAGCCCCTTGGCAACTTGAGGGTGAAATCAGGGAGGAATGTAGCACAACCGCCGCCCCCCCCCCCCCCCCCCCCCCCCCCCCCCACACACACACACACACACACACACACACACACACACACACACATATTTCAGCCTGAAGAGAGCAGATGTTTGGTTTAAAGACGGTTGGACCTTTTCTACAATTCCACTTGGTGAAAGCAGACGCTGTTACCGTTTTCAATTCGCAGAAATCACCACAGGATTTGTGTTCTGTTGTGTCCCTGTATGATGACTTTGACTTTAACATCACAAACGCTTGAAGAAAGTCATTGTTTGTCGCCGTTATGTAACGGGGAGTGTAACGGGGAGTGTAATGAGGACCAACTGTAAGAATGACAGTTGATCCTGTAAGGAGCATTGTAGTGTTTCCATACACTACAACACACACACACATACACGCACATACAAACACACACAAACACACACAAACACACACACACACACACACACATACAAACACATGCATACACACGCACACACTGTTTGTTTTCTACACCTAGCCGCATGCAAGGGCTTTGTAATTTCTTTACCAACATCCTGGGGCAACGTAATCACACTGGCAGGATTAAGAAGATTAACCTGGCTGACTAACCTAGTCCGGCATGAAGATTCTCCTAACATGCTAACTGGTACAGCAGCTCTCAACTCTAGAGGTGTGTGTTGCTCTGCAAACCTGGATGGATGGATGTATGTATGTTAATGCCATGGATTCAGCCTTTTTAGTGGATATGTTTTTATTGGTTATTACAGGTACAGGAAACATGATAATGAATAATAGGGAACCATTTCCTATATTCCTAGTGTAAACAAAACAGGTCTGACCATGTGACATGGTCAGACCAGTTTTGTTTACACTAGGAATAAAGGAAATGGTTTAGAAATTGTTTCAAATAGTTAATTATTGTTTGATTACACTTGGAGATCACACTGATATTGTGTAGTAAAGATATTGTATTCACATACGTATAGAATAGAGATGTTTCTATTTAGCAGTGGTAGTTGGTTTCTTAACGTCTACAGCCCTCTGTCATGGTAATGTTGAGATGAATCATTTAATCATAAGAAATATATGCAAACATCAATCAAAAACGACACATGCAGACGATAAATTATCCTTTTTGTTGAAGGTTATTACTACCTGTTTCATTTTGTATCACACCTTTAAGTGTGTGTGGGTGGGTGTGTGTGCTGCCGGTGTGCATGTGTGTGTGCCTGTGCATGTGTGTGCACCTGAGTGTGTATGTGTGCGTGCCTGTGTATGTGTGTGCATGTATTCTGGTTCTGGCTAGATTGACATCCATTAAATGACATCCCCCTTTTCTGTTTACATTTCCACTTTTAAGGAGAATGTCAGCTATGTCTGCGTTTCAGTGGTGAGAAATGAGAATCCCTTGTTAACCAACCGAGTGGTAAGGAATCCTCGCTTGGGCCTCTGCTTCCTTATAAGGTCACGGGGGGCGCCTCTATTTAATAGGCTAAGTGGAAGGTTTTACTGTAATAGACTTAGCAACTAGCCTTAGCTCAGATCCCAGTTGACTCGAGCAACGGGTAGCTAGCTTACTGATTAGCAAGCTAAGGTTAGCCAACCAGAATTGTACATTTGTTTGTGTGTGTGTGTGTGTGTGTGTGTGTGTGTGTGTTTGGAGAAGGTGTTGTGTGTATCCATAAAGATCAGCAGTTTGAACTGTCATCAGACCCACATTGCTGGATCATGCCTGAACAATGTTTTGTATCTGTAACATTTATGTCCTTATGTACATTTATTATGAATTGCGGACATAAATAAAGTTATAATAAAGTTAAAATGTGTGTGTGTGTGTGTGTGTGTGTGTGTGTGTGTGTGTGTGTGTGTGTGTGTGTGCATGTCTGTGTGTGTGCTAAATATAAACAGACGTGATACACACCAATTCTATATACCAGTATTTATAGTGTGTGCTTGCGTGTGTGCACACATGTGTGTGTGTCTGTGTGTGTGTGTGTGTGTGTGTGTGGTATTGGGAGCGAGGGTGCCGGTTGAAGCACATTTACAGCTGATCCTCTGGCTTTGATCTCTCTCCACCCTCTCCCTGGTTGTGTGCTTGGTTTGTTACCGGGTAGTCTAACTGTTCCATGAATAATCCATGACCTGAAAACAGGGCTGTCTTTATTTCTTTTACAGATTCATATTTAATATACTGATATAATGTCATATGCAGCATGCGATATATTGAGAATGTTGCCTGCATGCGTTTCTGTGTGTCTTCTGTTTCACTTATGATTTACTTCTCATGATTTACTCTCTCATGATAGCAAAAGTTGCATTGGAGCGTGCATATGGAGAGTTTCCCCAGAGAGGGGCATAGCAGGGGGTGTTCTATCACATGTCACCGAATCACAGATGCATCCTGTCATAGCACGAGGGCAGGGCTGAATCAGCCTTTCTGAAAAACGCAGACGTCTGTGAATAGCCACGCAGGCACTCTACTGTGATGTGCACGCTACCTGTCTGTCTCTTTGACGTGCGCTGCAAAAGCAAGCCTTCCGGTCTCTCCTGTAGCTGTGTCTGTGTTCCCACTCCCACGCACGTCACAGATACAGATTTTTAGGTACACACTGGAATTTTTCATAGGTAGAAACAGCGGTTGACGGCCGTTGAATTGTTGGTTGAAAGGGACGGTTTATTCAAACAGTCGGATTCTTTCATTTCTGTTAAGTTACTTGAATGTTTATTCCCTTTCATTATTGTTAGTTACAAATTACCTAAAATAAACAACCAAGTAACTGAAACCCTGGCAGCTGTCTGCAATACACGGTTACGTGACCTGTACCACGCAAGAAGAACAACACTTGTAAACTAGGCTGGTTCCTCACTGCCCCCCTGCTCCTGACAGGGCGTCTGTTATGTATGCAATGGATAGTCAACCTCATGCATTGTTATTCCCATGCCTAGGGGCCGCTCTACGGGCTCCTGTTAAGAGTAACTTTTAACTTTGTCCTGGTGCTTGTAAATCAAATTAATTCTTGTGTTGCTCTGTTACTAACAAGTTATCCTCATATTATATAACGAACATAATAGCATTGACGAGGCAGCATTAGCCTTGTTTATTAATTAGTTACACAGGAACCCCAGCCGCAGGCTAACACAGAACTAACACTGTGTACTGACAAAGGGGCCAACAGTCAACAACATCATGGACGAGGTTAAGGAGACGTTACATTTCAATCTCATAATCCGCTGATACCTCTCTGCCCGCCGGTCTTCACCGCTCATCATTCTCCCTTATCCAACTGTCCGCAGGCACTTACTTAATTAGACGAGGCATGGGCCTAAACACACGGTGGGGAGAACAGCGGGCTCTCAGGGAGACGCGGTGGTGTGTAGTCAACGTAGGGCCCAGGTCAGACAATAGCGATTGTCTGCACTCCACAGCACGCATAATGGAAGGCTTCTCTGTAACGCAGACGGTAAAGGGAGGAGAGGAGGATTAAAAGCCTTGCTTCCCAAAATAGACCCCAGAAGATGGGGTTTGAAGGGCTTGGGAAGAAGGTCCAGACGTTCACCTTTGCAGGGAAGAAACATCGATATATCGGCCGTTTGAGGTTTAATCGCGTGGCTTAGCGCCTTTCTAACTGATTTTTAATTACAGCCAATGGTGGGGTGAAGAGATGGAAGAGGAGGAGGAGGCGGAGGAGGAGGAGGAGAAGGAGGGGGGTGGAGGAGGAGGAGAGAACGGCGGTGTTGTTTCGGGAGTGAAACTTTCCACTCAGTGTGGCCTCCTAAGTTGTTGTCTTTGTGTTCTCCTCAGATGAGCGGGCTGTGAGCGCGAGGAGGACGTGTGCTGCCGTACTTTCCCAGAGGATGCTGCTCTGCTGAGGGAGGACCGCCCCGGGACCCCCCCTCCCCGCCGCCCCCAGGGACCCTCCGTCAGGGATCCAGCATGTCGTACCACCACCAACACTACCAGCGCCGCGCCATGAGCTCGGAGGAGAGGTGCGCCACGCCGGTCAACAAGATCTCCACGCCGACGCACAAGAGCGCCTCCTCCTCCTCCTCCTCGCAGCGCGACAGCCGACAGGTGAGACCACTCCGCCCCCCCCACCCCCTGGTGTCTCCAGGTCAGGCCCCACCCAGTTCTCCACGTGAGGCCCCACCCCCTCTCCCCATGTCCCGCCCCCTCTCACCTGGTGAGGGTCCGCCCACCTCTCTACAGATGAGGCTCCACCCCCTCTCCCCAGGTCAGGCCCCGCCCCCTCTCACCTGGTGAGGCTCTGCCCAGCCACCTCTCTCCAGTGGGCTTCTGGGCCATCAGAGTGCTGTGATTTTATGCTGTGTACATATATATATATATACTGTATATATATATATATATATATATATATATATATATATATACACACACATACACACATACATACATACATATAAAAGTGCACTGCCATGTTGTGGCGACTCTGCTTTCACCAACTCATTTTACTTATTTTTTATTTGCCAAACAAGCTGAACTTCACAACATCCTCCACCATAACATGCAGTCGGCCCTTGAAATATCATCCCCCTCCACACCGAACCATGTGTGAAGCCGGTCTGCACCTCTGCAGCGTCGTAGTAAACGTGAACGCACGTTTCCCCGTGCCTCTCCCCTGCTGCTCGAGCCTCTGTGGCGATCGATCGGCGCGCGCACACACACGCAGTCCGCCTTACAAAGTCCTCCGCTCGCGTTGTTCCTGCTCAGCCTCATCTGGGCTGCTGCTGTGTCACCACCACCATCGCCGCCGCCACGCAAGAAACAGGACACTGGAGCCTCTGACATCACTGCTTTTCCACTGGCACTGGCTGATGATGAATAATTCACGAGGACCAGACGGGCTCCGGGTGGAGGCCGGGCGGAGCATGCGCCGTGCTCTGGTATGCCGAGGTGGGGGAAGCCTGCTTCTCCATCCGTACCGTGGCAGGGTGGTGCTGGGAAGAGTGGGGGGAAGTGTATGGTGGACTCTCTCCACCCCATTACCTCGTCGTGTGCTAGGTTTGTTACCGGGTGGTCTAACTGTTCATGAGCATTTCATTTGGTGTTTATAGGTCATCCTTAATAATCCATGACCTGAATACTTTTCTTTTACAGAGTCATGTTTAATATACTGATGTGATTTGCGGCATGCAATATATTGAGAATTGTCGTCTGAATGTGTTTCTGTGTGGGTCTTCTGTTTGTCCGTTTTTCGGTGATGATTCACTCCTCATGTTAATTCAGCTGTACTCCTGATTCATGCTGGCTATTGTGGTCCGATGTTATGACTACAATTCTGACATCTCAACAAAAGGACAGCATTTTAAAAAAGTCCCACATTACGGAAAAATTCAACGCAATTCAAGCATCTCTCCAGCACGGGCAACTCCTCCGTTCTCTCAACAAACCCCTAAACATTCAACGTTAATCTCCCTTGTTTCCCTGGCGCACAGACGTTTACAGTGCGTTGCGTGGAGCCTTCCTGCGACACTTTCCCCCTAACATGTACTGCATCACCACGCCACGCCGCATGCTGCCCTCCTTCTCTCGACGCAGGAGATCCAGCGATGGCGGGGTAATGGGCGTGGCCACTCCCAGGGGGGGGGGGTTCCCAGGGAAGCGCATAAGTCAAAGACGAGGACGAAGAGGCAGAGCTCGTGATGGAGCCTGGCTGGGCGCCAGCGACAGGGGAAAACACCAGCACCTTGGTGGTGTTTTTTCGGGTCAGCGGTGTTCTGAGCTTTAGTCCCCTGTTCTGGTCGTAGATCAATACCTGTCTCCCCCCTCCTCCCCCGTACTGCTGACCACCTCTGGTTACACCGGAGCCCCTCATGAGTCATGAGAAGAAGAAGCCACAGCAGAAACACAACACAGAGAGACAGACGGACGGCTTGACAGAGAGACACGCAGACAGCCAGACCGGATATTAACATGCTGAGTGACGCAGTGTCCCTCTTTACTCCAAGTGCAATGAAGGCAATGTCAGTCAGATCAGTTGTTTTGGTTGAAACATTGTGAGTGATGGTCAGGAACATTGCCTCTTTGTGTCTCAGTAACACGGGAACATCCCTCCAGGTGGCGGTTGGTTCGATTTACGACAGCAAAGAAATCAATGAAGCGATTCGTTTCGCTCTCTCCGGGAACAGATCCGCAGACGGATTCTGTTTTCATGCTAATGCGCAGATCGCCCATGGCGATGGGAGCGTATCCACGACGACGTGGTATGATGAAGTAGTGTCTCTTAACGACGGAGTCGAAACCGTCGTCCTCGTGAATGAAAGTCAGACTCGTCGAGCTCTCGCTTATCCCCGTACGACTTCTGAAACGGCCGCTCTCCAGAGCGCTGGTTCTCTGATCGCCGTGCGCTGGCCACGAGTTCTGACAGACTTTTAGAGCTTCAGTGCCTTCATCTCTCTGCATGTGGCTCAGGAGTAGAGCGGGTCGCCTGGTAACCGGAAGGTTGCTAGTCTGATCCCCGACTCCTCCTAGTTGAATGTTGAGGTGTCCCTGAGCGAGAGACCTCACCTTAACTGGTCAGAAAAGCGCTGTATAAAGGCAGTCCATTTACTAGGCCACTTTGGCCCCATCTAGGATCTAGCATGTCCACTCTTAGGCTTGATTGATTTCTCAAGACATCCACGTCCAGATAGTATTTAAGACCACTCAGGAATGGGGGAATGTTCTGCTGTTATATGATGACGTCATCGGCTCAGTCACAAGACGTACCGCGTCAGTACATCATTAAACAACAAGGAGCTAGGACACACTCACAGGACAGTCTTTATCTAATAGCAGGGAAGGGTGGATTGATAATAGGTTGTCACAGATTGTGTGTGTTGTTCGTAGGTTCTGGTCGGTCATGTGTTGTTTGTTAGTTAACCATAGTCTTAATGGTGTGTAGGAGTGAGCTCTGCAGGAAGCTGTGGAAGCTGTTGTATGTAAGGGAGCTGATGTATCAAGTTATATATAGTTTTATTATCCCTCCAGGCCAGATCTGGAAGAGCCTGGTTTGTAAGCAGGGTACAAGATGTCAGCTTTTGGTTCCGTCCCCCAAAGGCTCAGCCATATTGAGAGGACTCACTACTCATAAAGAGCAGTAGTACTGTCAAATCCCTATCAAGGGGCTAATGAAAACAGTTTTGCAATGTCTTGCGTGCGAAATGCTGGGGTCGTTCCATCACAACAATGGACACCAATAATAACAAATAATTACCAATTTAATTCCTAAACAAAAAACAAAAAAACATGACTACCAACATCTTAACTAACAATGCTCCTGTGCTTCCATTGCGATGTGACGTGGCGAAGTAAAGCCATGTTTGTTTGGTGTTGAGTCATCCTGTTGGAGGGTGTTGACCATAGCCCTGGAGGGCCAGGCTTAGGTCTACATTAAGTGCAGGTACGGTTTTGCTTCGTTAATGGTATGGTACATGCTCTACTCTGCAATGCTTTTGTTATGAAACCTCCCATGGCCGTTTGGTAAGTGGTTTTAAGCCGTCGAGAATGCCTCCCGTGTGCAGTAATTTTAATCGTAGATGCACATATTGCCTAGGCAATGCAAAGTACCTTTCAACACAATGTGATGGACTCTTACTTGTGTAATTGGACCTGAAATTGCCTCTTTTCCCCACACCCCTAATGCAATCCAAAGAAATTGTTTCTCATGGAATTATGTTCTAGAAATAATGCAATCGCTTCCATGTGTCTCAGATGAGGCCTCGGCTACCATAGCCCCTAAAGCATGGGAGCGGCTACAAGTCTCCGGGCATCTCCCTGTGTGTGTCTTGATGCCTCTCTGTGTGTCTCGCTGAAGTGTGCGCAGAAACATTCACTGTATTTTAATACAGGACCCGATCCAGACTGGTGCAGGTGCTTCTGAGAAAACCCAAAGCTAACAGCGACCATCTGCTGACCTATCAATAGACAGAGAACTCTCCCCCCCCCCCCCCCTCCTCTCCATTCCATGACCTCACAGCTCCTGGCCTTTGTATTTAAATACACACACAGTCCTCTCAGTCAGGCTGGCAGGTTGCACTTGTTGGCTAATTGCCTTCTCTGTAAATTAGCCCTGTGTGCATTGCAGGTAACTGTTACCTTATCTATTATGGCGTCACCATGGCACCCCTCCCTACCCCCTTCCTGTTTCCTAGAGTGAGTGAGATAGTGCAGCGAAATCCCACCATGACTCCCGCGGTGCTATGGGCCTCGTTCACCTGGCGGCCATCGTTGTTCTGATCGCTGGCTAGGTAGTGGAACTGAATGCGCGATTCCATACAGGATATTCAAGAGTTGGATTTGAGACCATTTTTTTGTAGCATCCTCTGAATGTGAAGACTATACAAAGCCTTCATTACAAACTCATGGTTTATTTCTTCAGTTTTTGCGAAGCTGTCCCGGTTTTTGGTTTGCTTTATTTTATTTGTTCGCAGAACAATTCAAAGATGGAAAACGACCGTGCAAACATTCAAGAAAATAAATATAAACGACGAGTAATGCTCACAACAAAAGCAAAAATTGAATCCTAATAACAGTAGATAATCTCATCAAACAGAACCCAATACATAATGAAGATCAGTTGGTGTGGTCAGCTGGTCCATAGGCCTCTAGGTGTAGTGCAGCAGAGGTTATGGTACGGAGCAACCAGCTCTTAGACCGGGCCCTGCTGCATCCATATTTATGCAGCCTAAGGCCTAAGGCATCCCCAAGGACGGTTTGTCCTTTCTTGGGCTTATGGAGACCTCCCCTGTAACAGATTGATGCGTGGGTGCATTGAGTATAAGCCAGTCCTAGCCCCCGCAGCAACGCAACCTGCCTGTTAAACGCCGTTCTCCGTGCTGGCATCCAAACCCTGACCTCTGAACTCTGGACGCCACCACGGACATGGAAGCGAGACCGGGGATCGCCCCGCCACTGACCTTTGAAAATAGGCGATCGTGGGTTCGACCTTGTTTAGTGTTTAGTTGTTCTGCCTGCGTTTTGCTGGTTTGCTGGGCATTTCCTTTTGTCTGTCCCCCTTTCCGTTTAAAAGGGGGACAGGTTGGGTCAGGAGAGGAGCACTGAAGCGTGGATTCAGATCATTGAGGTCAACAGCCAGGAGGCAGACGTCGTCCACGCCGGCTGTTCACATTTAACATTCCAATGTTTGATGCCTGACTAAACGTTCAGCTCAGTCGTCCAATCAGTCATTCCCTTCCCGCCTGACAAGCCAGCCTGTTTATTTCCTTTTGTCGTAAGGCAATCCGTAAAGCTAATAGAGATTCTAACGTCTTACAGCAGACTCCCTCTTCATTAAGGCGTTTAACCACAGACTGAGTCTGTTGTGCATGTTCCACACAGAGGACAGCGAGGTTGAGTAATGTATGTAAGTATCGATGTATTGATCAGCCGACCAGCGGTATCGGAACAGCCCCGGGCGGGGGGTAATCCATCACCACGACACGGGAACACACCGCATCCGTCTCGACGCACACCACAAAGACATCGCTGAGCCATGATGGTGCTTTGAGGCCGTCTGGGGTTGTGCAGGGCAGGACACGGGCCCGGTCTCCGTGGCCCATCTGCGCCGGGCTACTAAAGGGAGCGACAGCAGTTGGAGCTGGTGGAGGAGAATGACCCCATTAGTGGACTGATCTGGACCACTTGGTTGTGACGTTACACAAGCTGTCGTCTCCGCTCGCTCACGGCCCTAGAAAATGTGTTGTCGCGTTGTTGCACTCGGCCGCTGCAGAAAAGTTATGTCAAGTTACTGCATAGCACTAAGAAAACAAATAGGAAGATCTAGTTTGTCTTGTTGTTATTTTCAGGTGTTATTGTGCCTGAATGTAGTGTGAATTCACAAGGCTGTTTGGATGCCAAATACCCTGTGAATACAGTCTTAGCATCGGTGGCACCAGTGGGAATCGAACCCTTACACACTGTGTGTGAAGAACTAACAGAACAAACAGTTCTCTGCTCAACCAATCGGGATTTACTTGGAATAACCTCTGCAGAGAAGAACAACGCATTGGTCACCTCTGGGAGGACGTTCACAGTCCGCAAAAGCGCCGGGTACAGATCTCTGCGTAGCAGTCTTCATCTACATTTAGGGCATTTAGCAGACGCTTCTATCCAAAGCGACTTACAATAAGTACATTTGTCAGAAGAAAGAGAAACAATGTATCGCTCTCGATACAGCTTGTTAATGCCCAAAGCACAAACAATCGCTAGGTTAACCCATTCCCCGTATACAACAAAGGTAGCTAGGATAAGACGCTACACAATGCTAAGTGCTATTTTTAAGTGCAACAACATACCATAAGTGTGTACATTTGTGCTTGATTCAGAAGTGTAACTTGGCCTCTACAGAGTTAAAGCCACCCTCTCCCAGTGGATCCATTCAGGAACCACGACAAACACACGGAGGGAGTCCTTCTCTCGAAGACGCGTGTGTGTCGACCGCACAGCCTCAAACACGTGGCCACACACGCAGCTAGCCTCACACACTGGCTGCTTTACAACCCGTTAGCCAATGTCTACGAAACGACAAGTCGTCCCCCCTCCCCCGCGGGACGTCCCAGCGTGACCTCATCGCTCCCGGTGTGCGGAGGTGGTCCTTTGATTTGCCGACTGGGCACAAGCAGGAACCGTTGAGTCAGGCGAACACCCGAAGCTAATGGAGGGGAAGCGCTGGGGTCAGCAAGGGGGGGGGGGGTTTGTAAACGGAGGGGTGGGTTTTCTTCAAAAACTACGTGGATCCGTTGACGGACTAATGACGGGCTCCGGCACCACTGTTGTCTCTGCGTGTCACGGTGACCACCGCCGACGCCAGGCGTGAAAGCGTTTTTTGTTTTTTTCCGCACGCCACTCCAAAAACGAGGTGGCCCTTCTCCAAGTGTGAGGCGTGAGGTGATGGGCTCTGACATGACGTTGTTGTGTGTCTCTCCCCCCCCCCCTGTCCCTAGGAGGCCGACAGCTGGGAGATCATAGAGGGCCTGAAGATAGGCCAGAGCAACGTGCAGAGACCAGACAAACACGAGGGCTTCATGCTGAAGAAGCGGAAATGGCCGCTGAAAGGCTGGCACAAGGTACGGGTCGGGGGCCCACGGAGAGTTTGTACTTATTGGAATTGATTTATTTTGTGGACGAGGGGCCGTTGGAATCTTAAGCAGTGCTTCGTCTGTCAATAGAGAAAAAGGCGTTTCCTCGCCGTCTTTCTCACTCTGTCCCTCTGTCTCGTCTCTTTCTCTCTCTTTGTTTCTCTCGCTGTCTGTCTCTCTCTGTCTCTCTCTCTTCGTCTCTGTCTCTCTCTCTCTCCCGGCCTCTGTCTCTGTCTCTGTCTCTCTCTGTCTCTCTGTCTATGTCACTCTCTCTCTCTCCCTCTCTGTATCGCTCTTCGTCTGTCTCTCTCTCTCTCTCTCTCTCTCTCTCTCTCGCTCTCTCGCTCTCTCGCTCTCTTGCTCTCTCGCTCTGTCTCTCTGTCTGCATTTCCTCAGGCCCGATTTTTCATCTCTGCCATCTCTCTCCATTTCAAGTCTTTTTGCAGTGCCTCTGCTTGCCTCTGACCTTGTAAAATGCAGGAGGCCTGAATGAGGAAAGTCGAGATGCAAACAAAACACACAAAAGTACAAGGACACAAATAAATCGATGCTTAAAATATATTCCACCATGGATGCATTTTATCCGCATTAATAGGGAGGTGAATTTAATGGTGTGTTAGGCACTGGAGATTGGGCTTTCCATTGATCAAAACAATTTATAATATGATCATTGTGATAGGTGTGTGTCTATTCAAGAGTTATTCAAGAATTATTATATTACACCACTTTTACGGTGAAACTCTGTTAAACATGTATTTTCAATTTGTTTCTTTACAGCGGTTCTTTGTTCTGGACAATGGGATGCTGAAGTACTCCAAGTCTCCCATCGATGTGAGTAGAAAACAGCAGCTACAGAGACCAGGGACTGTAGAAACCAGCAGCTACAGAGACCAGGGACTGTAGAAACCAGCAGCTACAGAGACCAGGGACTGTAGAAAACAGCAGCTACAGAGACCAGGGACTGTAGAAACCAGGGACTGTAGAAACCAGGGACTGTAGAACCAGGGACTAGTAACCAGGGACTAGTAACCAGGGAATAGTAACCAGGTGTGTAGAACCAGGGACTGTAGAAACCAGGAACAACAATAACCAGGGACTGTAGAAACCAGGGACTGTACATTATATAACGTGATACAGAAACAAAGTGCTGTAGCCTAACACAAATTACGGAACATGATCTCTCTCCCAGGAGATGTTGCTGTGGTTAAGTGTTACACCAACCAGCCTCATTGTTGTGTGATCCATATGATAACACCACAGCCAGTCCCAATGCCAACGCCGACCGGTTGATGTGAAAACAGAACCAGAGCGCTCTCAGTCCAGGTCCCCACACCGGGAGTCTCACCACCTACTTCCTGTGCTTCTCCTCAGATCCAGAGGGGTAAACTGCACGGCAGCATCGACGTGGGCCTGTCCGTCATGTCGGTGAAGAAGAGGGCGCGGCGCATCGACCTGGACACGGAGGAGCACATCTACCACCTGAAGGTGCGGGCCGCCGCGTCTGATTGGACGAGGTCCCATCTGCGCCACCGCAGAAAAACCCATCGGAACCGGATTAAGGCAGTCGTTCAGATTGAAATCGAATCAAACCGCGCTCATGTGAACATTTGAGTTGGGTAAAGCGGTTGGGTTTTCTCCCCGGGGAATTACACGGTTAAGGGTTAAGTTAAAAGAACTTGACCGTCGTTTAGTGTACTTTGTCGCGTGTACGCCGTGATCACGTCGCGGTCAGGGTGTTCACGGTGTGAACGCAGCAAAAGAGGCGGAGATTCATGTCTCATCCACCCGCGCAAAGGAGCCTTATCTGAGTATTCGTTAGTGGCCATGTAAACGAGGGAGAAAAAATACCCACAATATTATTATGATGGTATTTCTGGATGCGCTTTATTTTTTACAGATTCCCACTTGTCTACATTTCAACAACACTCCTAGCTTTCAGAATTGGAACTTGCTCGGAAAGAGTAAAAAAATAAATAATAGGTTTTTTTATTTATTTCTGAGTACCCCCTTTAACACTCCAAAGTACACCTGCACGAGGGTGCACGAGGGTGCACGAGGGTGCACGAGGGTGCACGAGGGTGCAGGTGCAAACCCAGGACGGCTCTCCTCTGTCCGCAGGTCAAATCCCAGGAGATCTTCGACGCCTGGGTGTCCAAGCTGCGCCACCACCGGCTCTACCGCCAGAACGAGATTGTGCGCTCTCCGCGTGACGCCACCATCCGGATGTTCCCCCCCCCACCTCCGGCGCCGGCCCCCGCAGCGGTGGAGTCACCGCAGCCCCCGCCCCCTGCGGTGCACGAAGTCAAGGTCGGTCGCGCCGCAGTGCATTCTGGGCCTTTCCCGAGAGCATCGGGAGGAGATGGTGTTGAGTTAAGAGGATATTAGTGCAGCAGTGATAGAAGTGGTATTAGGTTTTTATTGCATTGTTTCATTGGTGATTAGGTCTGATATGAAGAGATTATCACACAAATTATTCATTGGTGTGATAAAATTCCTTACCCAAATTATTAATTTGTGTGATAAAATCTATTTTGTGTTAATTTCAACAATTGTTCATTTATTCATTCACATTATTGTATCAATTACTTAAATATTATGTGATCACTAGTCAGTCGTACATTCTGTGATATACGGACAGTTTATATACAGACAGACAGATATAAGAATTGGACAGAATTGGACTGTTGTTGAATATTATATTTTCTTTTTACATTTGCTCTTTAGCTCAGGATAGGGTTATTATAGGGTTATGAATGGATTTGGTTAACACCTATTCGCAGACCTTTGCATCCAGCCGGTTCAACAGAAAGCTCTGTTTCTGTCATTTGACTTCAGAGAGGCACTCTGTAAGAAACGTATTAACACTATTGGTATCGTCATCATCTATCAATCAAGCACTCAATCAATTATATTAAGCCGGCGGCACGAGGCTCATTAAGAAGACTGACGTTGGATCGCATGTCATTAGATATGCCGTCAATCCTGTGATGCCCGTTGGAAATGGTAATTGTATCCAGCTCGCTATCGCCTGGACGTCAGGCTAAACGCTTTGTCTAGACGGCTGCTGCGCTCCAAACCTGGGATGAAATCCCAACATGTCTCGGTAGCATGGGATGGAGTGTGTGTGTGTGTAAGCGTGTGTGAGTGTGTAAGTGTGTTAGTGTGTGTGTTTGTGTGTGTGTGTGTGTGTGTGTGTGTGTGTGTGTGTGTGTGTGTGTGTGTGTGTGTGTGTGTGTGTGCGTGTTTGTGTGTGTGGATGTGCGTGCATATCATACCTGTGTGTGTATGTGTGTTAAGGTATATGTATGTGTGGGAGTGTAAGGGTGTGTGGCTGTGTGTGTGCATGTGCGTGAGTACGTGTGTGTGTGCATGCGTTTGTGTGTGCATGTGTGTGTGTGTGTGTGTGTGTGTGTGTGTGTGTGTGTGAGCATGTGTGTGCGTGCATGTGCGCGTGTACGTGCATGTGCGTGTGCGTGTGTGTGTGTGTGTGTGTGTGTGTGTGAGCGTTGCTGGTATGCCAGTCAGGCATCCAGGCAGCTCCAGAGAGGGGAGTCTTAGCTGTGCTCTCACCCCATCAGAGGTGATCAGACGCCTGCCTTGATGCCTGGATCTCTAACCCCTCTCCCCCCGAGAGCCAGGGGAGTGCCGCGGCGTGAGACCCACTGCCTCATTATCACAGACGGAGAGAAGATTATGCGGCAGGGTTCATCGGAATATGTCTCCGAGTTCATTCACTCCCGCTTGAGCAGGGCAGCCTGAGAGATAAGAGAAGATAAGAGAAGGGAAGGCACATTGTAGAGAATATATTAAAATAGTAATATTATATAGTCCAAATGTTTTTTTTTCATTTGCATTTCTATCTGTATCTGTCTGTCTTTCTGTCTGTCTGTCCCTGTGAGTGTAGCAATTCTCCCCACCTAATTAAAAATTAACTGGCTTCTGGGTGTGTCTGTTTCCCCCTCCTCCCTCTCCTCCTCCCTCTCCTCCTCCTCCCTCTCCTCTTCCTTCTCCTCCCTCATTTCTTCCTCTTCCTCCTCCCTCTCTCTCCTCTCTCTCCTCCCCTCCTCCTCCTCCTCCCTCTCCTCCCCTCCTCCTCCCTCTCCTCCTGCTCCTCCAGGCTAAGCCCAGTAACCTCCCGTGGCAGCCTGTGGCCCCCAGCAGCAGCAGCAGCAGCAGCCTCCCCGCCTCCTACAGCAACGGGCAGAGCAAGGTGGCCGCGTGGCTCCAGGAGTCTGAGGAGATGGACAAGTGTGCGGAGGGTAAGTGCCACCCCCCAACCCCCCCCCCCCCCCCCCATGGTGCTCCTCCTCCCCCTCCCCATCCTCCTCCTCCTCCCCCCCCCCCGCCCCCCCCTCTTCCTCCTCCTCCTCCTCTACCAACCACTTCCTCGACCGTCAAGTGGTGCATCCATCAGACTCATTTAAACGGCTTAAGTGCCTCGCCTCTCCCCCTTGCATCGCCCCACACACACTCACACTCCAGCAGAGGAGATGGGAATAAAACATGAGACATACACACGTGTGTGTTTGTGCGTGTGTGTGTGTGTGTGTGTGTGTGTGGTGTGCTTGTGTGTGAATGTGTGTGTGGGTCCATGCGATGATGGGTGTATGTGTGTGCTTGTGTGTTTGTGCGTGCGTGTGTGTCCACGCGAGGTTGCGTGTATACTGTATCTCGTGTGTCTATATGTGCATGTCTCGTGTGTGTGTGTATGTCTCATGTGTTTGTGTGTGTATGTGGGTGCATGTGTGCTCTGTGTGTGTGTGTGTGTGTGTGTGTGTGTGTGTGTGTGTGTGTGTTTGTGTGTTGTACTCCTGTGACCGTGTGTGGTTGTGTTCCAGAGCTCGCCCGCTGCCAGTCCAGCCTGATAGAGCTCAGTAAGTTACTGCAGAGTCTGGAGATCCTCCAGCGGACCCAGTCTGCGCCCAACTTCACTGATATGCAGGTACCGCACACACACACCGTACATACACACTCACGCGCGCATCTCCTTTAAGGCTCCTGGGGAGATGTGTTATAGCGGAACCCTTTTTAAGGGAGATTAATGTGTGTGGAACGCACTGTTGGATGTATCGATGCCGGTATAATCTAAAGTCTATTTAACCATTATTAAATGAAATCTGTTAAAACCAATCCATTCATCATTGAAACCCCTTCCGAATGCCATTTTCTCCTGCTTGATGTCTGGAAGAGTGCCTTCCCTATCGCTAACAACGAGACTAAAAAAAGGAGATCTCGTCCACTGCATCTCCTCATATCAAGCAGGGTCGATCCCCTGTTTTGGTTGAATGACATTGTCTCTGAGGCGACGTGCAGCTCACCGCCCTGAGGTCGTGTTTGGCTCCCCGCTGTGACCTTGGCTTGGCCTTCACCCCGGCTCTGTTTGTTTTGATTTGAATCTGTTGTGTTTTGTTTTGCACCCCTTACTAACTGCTTTTTTTCTATATTTTGATCCACGTTTTTGATTGGCTTAGACCAATTGCGTAGAGTTATCAAAGAAAGAGAAGCGGTTGAACCGAAGATGGAGAACAAAAAGTGTCGGCAAAGACTCTAAGTTCCAGCTCCAGGTACATGTTTCACTCTGTCGCCCCCTGATCTCCATCGATGTGTCAGTTAGGACGGGGAGATTCATAGATTTTAGATATTTACATTTGATTCATATTTGACGTATGGAGGACAGCGCAGTGGCTAGGGCTCCCAGACGAAAGGTTCCTGGTTCGATCCCCAGCGTCTGCGGTCCACCTGTAGGCGCCAATGAGCAAGAGGTCTTAGCTCCTTACTGCTCCTTCAGGAGATCTGAAGGCTCCAGAAGCTTCTGCTAACTGACAGAAATGTATAGATTGATTAGTCTTATTTAGAATTTAATTGTCAATTAACTTAATTTAATAAAATTAATTTATTTCAGGACAATGCGCATTAATAAACATGTACAGCAGTACACGTAAATGTGCCAGATTGTAGCCCGGGGGCTAATTTCCATCTGTAGTTCATTAGGCAGGTAAATGTTACAGTACAAATGACAAAAGATATACAATAGTAAAATTGGCTATATGAAAAACAACATTGTAAGAGTAGAAATAGTAATAATATGAAGATGAACTAGCCACAGACATGACAACTGGAAAGAAAAAGTATTGCTTTGTTATTACTGGAATGAAATATATTTCTCATGTAATTATTCTAATGTAAACATGCCATGGTCCTTATGAACATCCAAAGTGTCCCTAGATGCCATGTGCTGATGACTTGATACGTGTCACCAATAGACTTTCGACGTAAAAGTAAACATCTGTATTGACGGTAGATATTGTTGCTGTTTATCTGAGCCAATAGAAAGAGCAGCGAGATAATCTGTATTATTCCGACGTTAGAAACATTATCCCATCGCTTGCTGTTAGAGAGTGGGACTATTCACACGTTGACACATGAAACTGCTCCGACCCGACACTCCCGTTCACAGAGTGGATTCCTCTCGGCCTCGCGTGGGTGTCGGAAGTTTAAGCGCTCTGCGCACTAATAACCAATTACCATAACTTTCCGAATCGTGCGTCAGACATAATTTAAACTCTAAACTTTCCGGATCCACTTAAAGTTAAATAAGCACTTTAGGCACATTTTACATAATAACCCCCCCACCCCCACCCCCACCACAAAAAAAGCTTGTTTTATTTACAGCTAAGTTTTTTCTTTTCCCCATTCCTTTTCTGGCAGTACCCACCAAAATTGATTGCTGTGGCAGTGCATGAATAAGGATGAATTTGCTTTCTCTAATTTCCCTTGTTGTGCATCGCACTACAGAGCCTGCCTTTACTGCTGATTCAGTTGGCTGTGGTGCTTTTTCAGAATCCACCCATCCATATGGGCACAAAGCGTTACCCTTATTAAATACATATTATCATATGACACGCTGGAATCAAGCTGGAATCAGAGAAGAATGCAACAACAGTGAACTTTGTTTCAAGTGGTATTACATAACATTGGTGTTTCCAGAAGGCCCGGTGTGTGTTTGATGTATAATCTCACTGTGGGGTCAGATCACCCCTCACCACCTGGTATAACCACGCACTGCGGGGACATGAACCCAGCCGGGCCACCAGCCCACCGGTCTCCAGCGGCTCTCTGCTCTGTTCTCCCTGGTGTGTGACCACCGCCTCCCTCCCCCTCTCTCACCCTCCCCCCCTCCCCCCCAGGTACCTCTGTCCGCGGGCATACCCCCGGTCCGCCTCCACTCGTCCAACCCCAACCTGTGCGCTGAGCTGGTGGACTTCCAGGTGCCCCCGCCGCGCCACGCAGACTGCGCGGAGGGGGCCGGCGATTACATCAAGCTGCAGGAGGACTTCTGCACCATCGCTCAGAAGGGTAGGCAGCAGCCGGGGCCAACGTGCACTGCTGTAGGGGCTGCTGCTGCTGCCAATGATATTAATGATGTTAATGATGCTGATGCTAATGCTAATGCTAATGCTAATGCTTCTAATGCTGCTGCTGCTACTGCTGCTGCTGTAGGGGCCGCAGGGCCCAGTGGATGCTTAGTGTGGGTGGATTGCTGATTATTAACATAATCTACCAGGCTGGGGCCTGTGTGTGTCTGTGTGTGCATGTGTGTGTGTGTTTATGTGTCTGTTTTGTCTGTGATGGTGGGTGGGTGTTAATGAGTGTGCGTGTGTGTGTGTATATTTATATATATATGTGTGTGTGTGTGTGTGTGTGTGTGTGTGTGTGTGTTTGATGAATAAGTGTGTATGTGTGCATGGGATGTGTTGTGCATGTGCATGAGTGTGTGTGGTCGGTGTGTGTGTATGTGTGTGTATGGGGTGTGCGAGTGTGTGTTTGTGGTCAATGTGTGTGTATGCGTGTGTATGGGATGTGTGTGTGTGCGTGTATGGACGAGGTATGTGTCTGTGTGTGTATGGCGTGCGGCCGTGCGCTCCACACTCGCAGCGGTACGGCGGTAGTAAACGTGTGCTCTCCGTTCCCCTCTCCCCAGTCCACTGTCTGCTGAGGTCCGCCTTCAACACGGTGGGCATCGAGAAGGAGAAGATCAAGCAGATCCTGTCCGACCAGGAGCAGAGCAGCCAGGCAGCCCAGATCAACACCCTCAGGAAGTCCCTGTCCCAGGTGAACGCACACACAGCCTTCCAACGCCGCCGACCCCAAACTCTTTCAATGCTCCCGCGGTGTCTAAGCTAAAAACTAAACGCCGTGTATTCCCATTTCTGGGAATCCAGGTGTCATGTAAATGGTAAATGGACGGCTTTTACACAGCGCATTTCTAACCAGTGGCCACTCAAAGCGCTTTACAATACTGCCTGGCATTCACCCATTCATGCAGACGTTCGCACACCGACGGCGGTGTCAACCATGCAAGGAGACAGCCAGCTCGTCGGGAGCAGTCAGGGTGATGTGCCTTGCTCAGGGACACCTCGACACTCAGCTAGGAGGAGCTAGAGGATCAAACTAGAGCCACATGCCGCCCCTCACGTGATGGAGAGAGATTTATTTCACCTCAGATGTTTTTAAAGCCCTATCGAGATAAAAAAGATCTGCAAAGATTATCGTTCCCCAGTCGCTCCAGGTGAAATAAAGCCCTGAAGTTAGTGTTTGTTTTTAGAAGAGCCGGCGCCTCGCCAGCTTCCATCTCCTTGCCCAAGCGGGCATAAGCCCCCTGCATCGGTCGCTACGACGGCCACTGACGTCCTGGGTCCGTTACCTCTCCGCTACCATCATTGGCGTAGCGTAGTTTGCATTAGCTCCATAACCCCCGCCATTTCATGGAAATTCATGACTAGACTTAGCTCATGCGAATTCAGACAGTTGCGGTCGAGGTTTATGATCATGCTCTGTGAGTTTGCGCGAGGGGGCACCGTGCATAGCTACGCCGCTGCCCGTGATGCTCTTGCCAGCAGTCGCCCGTTGCAAATGACTCATCTGAACGGGGCTTTAAGCACGCCTCGCGTCTATTTTAAAAAACAGTCACGGCTGACCCCCTCGCAGTCACTGTCCCCTCCCGGAGAGACGGCCGTGCCCGTCAGCGCCCGGGCAGCGGAGTGAAGGAGCTTGGGTCGTACTAATTGGTGGGGGGGGGGGGGGGGGGGGGGGGGGAGGGGGAGTCTGATGAGCCATGTCATCAGGGTGTTAGCTTCCTGCTACTCAGGGCTCTCTCTGGAAGCCCCTGAACTCATTGGTCGGTTTCTCCCCGGAGTTGACAGCCATTTGTCGAGCTGTGTGGTCCACGTTTTCTTTCTTTTTGTCGCTAATTAGTTTTGAGTCTTTTATGTATAATTCGTTAAAGGTGTGATGGGTCAGGGGATTGGGTCAGGGGATTTTAAAGTCTCCTAATTAGCTGTATTTAGCTGTAGCTCCTACTCTGTTATTAACTTATTCTTATATTACTCTCGCACTCTCACAAGTCAAAAATATAAACTTCAACAAGAAAAAGCGATGGTTTCACTATCTGTTGTCCTCTGGCTTTAGTTCTTGTTTCATTCACCCGGTGAAAATGGAATCCCAAGAGTTAAGAGGAGATGATCATGAGGTCACGTCCTGAAAGCTTTGGTACCTCAGGAGGTCCAGCCCATGTCTTCCTTGAGCCTGGAGCATTTTACGTTTGCGATTCTAGTGTTTATTCCCATGTGTTGGAATAATAGAGGCAGTGGCCCTTCAAGTCGCAATGTGTAACATTTCAGCTTACTGGTAGTTTAAAACTGCCGGGACAAATCTGTAGTCAGTGCTGACGATGTTAGTTCCTGTCAGTTGCTCAGCCAGCTGAAGCTGAAGAGTTGAAGGAACTGATATTGATTTTTATGAATTGTGAAAATCTCCCTCAGTACTATTGGGAGGGGCTCAATCGCGACTTTAACGGTCATCCGTCTTACAACCGTTTGCGACGGCCATCTTGGATCTTGGAACCATCATGTCGCCGTCTCATCACTGCAGGCGCTGTCACAGAACGCAGAGCTCCGCACTCGCCTCAGCCGTATCCACTCCGAGTCGGTCCTGAGCGAACAGGTGGTCAGCGTAAACATCATCTCCACGCCAGACGAGGTACGACCCGGCGGCATAGAGACTAGCATGGAGCTCCTCTGACTGCCTTCAGGTTCACGGTAGAGACTAGCATGGTGGTTCGCGGTAGAGGCTAGCATGTAGCTCCTTTAGCGGCCTTTAGATGGTTCACGGTAGAGACTAGCACGTAGTTCCTCTAACTAAGTCAACGGCAAGAAATGGTATTTAATTCCAGTAAGAACAAAGCAAATAATATAATAATAAAAGCAATGATACTTAAAAAACGTACAAATACACAAAACAATGGCGACTCTCAAACCGACCTTTGTGCAAACCGATGTGGTGACGTCCCAGACGCTGCGTCCATCTTGTTGCTCGGTCTCGGGGGTGCGGCGCCGCGGTCTGACCGATCACCAAGAGGAAACCCGCTGGCTCATTACCCCTCAGTTCCCGCTCCGCTCGTCCGTCTCACGGGCCCGCTCTTTACTGTATTCGTCGATAGCGATATTGATTCCCAACCTTTTAACAGAGAAATGGTTTGCTTCCCGAACACATTGGCGGATGACCTTAACGGTTCACGTGCCAAGGCCCTAACAGAAAAAGAAAAGAACAAAGAATAACAATGGCGACCTGACTGATCGGTGAATATGGCTGGCTGCCCACGAGAGAGAGAAGCACCCGGGGCAAAGTCACCCTGATGCGCTCACGTTGCAGTCCCCTGTTTCACCCCCCGTTGTTTTTGTGTAACTCAAGACTCTAAGTAAAACTGGTGTGTCTGCGTTTGTGTGTGTGTGTGTGTGTGTGTGTGTGTGTATCTGTGTGTGTGTGTGTGTGTGTGTCTGTATGTGTGTATGTATCTGTGTGTGTGTGTGTGTGTGTGTCTGTATGTGTGTGTGTGTGTGTGTGTGTCTGTATGTGTGTATGTATCTGTGTGTGTGTGTGTGTGTGTGTATCTGTGTGTGTGTGTGTGTGTGTGTCTGTATGTGTGTATGTGTCTGTGTGTGTGTGTGTGTGTGTGTCTGTATGTGTGTGTGTGTGTGTGTGTGTCTGTATGTGTGTATGTATCTGTGTGTGTGTGTGTGTGTGTGTGTGTGTGTGTATGTATCTGTGTGTGTGTGTGTGTGTGTGTGTCTGTATGTGTGTCTGTATGTGTGTATGTATCTGTGTGTGTGTGTGTGTCTGTATGTGTCTGTATGTGTGTGTGTGTGTGTGTGTGTGTCTGTATGTGTGTCTGTATGTGTGTATGTATCTGTATGTGTGTGTGTGTGTGTGTGTGTGTGTGTCTGTATGTGTGTGTGTGTGTGTGTGTGTCTGTATGTGTGTCTGTATGTGTGTATGTATCTGTGTGTGTGTGTGTGTGTGTCTGTGTGTGTGTCCTCAGGGTGAACAGATGGGGATCCCTCTGACCCAACAGGCCTCCAACGAGAGCCGGCTCTCCATGTCTGAGTCGGTGTCCGAGTTCTTCGACGCCCAGGAGGTGCTCCTGTCCGCCAGCTCGTCAGAAAACGAGGTAACGCAACGCCGCTCCATCCATCAAGGTCAAAGGTCAACCCTAACTGTCCGTCCTACTGGTGGGGCCTGCTGGCTCGGGTTAGGGTTAGGGTTAGGGTTAGTGTCGTGGTTACAGTGATTCACTCAAGGTCCTGGGTTTGAACCCCGACCGTCCACAGCCTTGCCCGTAGGCGTGCATCCGGCGATACTTAAGCCCCAGTCCGGTCTTTCACGGCCTGTTTCTGTATTCACCGTAAGCCTCTCTTAGACATGAGCACTTTGGATATGAGCGTGTGCTAAACTGAAGACACAGAAAAAGAATCATGTAAACGTCTAAACAGTTGTGGCACTAGGACCGGGGGGGGGGAGGAAACGCACAGGAAGGAGTGTGCGTGGGTGGGGGGTGGTGGGGGGGGTGGGGGCCCTGCTGCTGGGGAGGCAGATAACGCGCCGCGGAGGACTGTACGGCGCGAGTCCCGCTGTTAGTCAGCGTTTCACCAGTGCAGTGTGAGAGGCAGAGATAACGTCCGGCGGAAGCCCAGACAAAGCCGGAGTGGGGGGGGGGGTGGTGGGGGCTCCACGGCTCACACACACACACCAGGGCTCTGAAAGGCCCCGACACTCGCGGTCGGGGCCCCTCTGTTAGTTCAAGTTTCCCAGTGATAAGCGGTTCGCTTGGTGAGCGTCGGTTCAGTACGCGACTTGCGAGAACGATTCCCCCCCCCCTCTCTACCCCCCCGCCCGAGGGACAGACATCTTCCTTTTTTGGTTCATTCCAACTCCTGTGAATGAACAGCCGATGATGATAGGACCGATAGCCTAGCCGCCCAGCGACCGCAGAGCCCTGCTCAGCGCACACGTGTGCTAGCAGCTCTGCGGATGGCGATTAGTCACCATTCGTCTGCTTCCATTTCGTCCGCCTGCTGCTTGGCTTAGCTTAGCGTTCGTAGCCCACAGCTGTAATGAGGGCACGTGGCAGACGGCGAACTGCCGCTAACGGAAGCACGGTTCCTGGTTTCTCCTTGGCAACGTCGGCGGCCTCGTTGCCGTCGCTGAGGAAACAGGCGCTGAAATGCTGCAGTGTCTGGTCCTGTGAACACTGCAGTAGGACACGCAGCCCGCGCCTGCTGCAGTTTGCTAGCCACCGGCTAAAAGCATTGTGTGTGTGTGTGTGTGTGTGTGTGTGTGTGTGTGTGTAGTATGTGTCCGTACGTACGTACGTAAGTGTGTGTGTGTGTGTGTGTGTGTCCCTATGTGTGTGTATGTTTTGTCCGATGACTGTACGAGTCCTTTCGTGTGTGTGTGTGTGTGTGTGTGTGTTTGTGCGTCCGTGCGTGTCTGCATGTATGAATAAATGTGTGATTGCGCATCTGTGTGTGTGTGTGTGTGTGTGTGTGCACGCGCGTGAGTGTGCATATGCGCCTGTGTATATGTGTGTGTTTATGTCTCCATTTGTGTGCGTGCCTGTGTATGTTTGTGTGTCCATTTGTGTGTGTGTGTGGGTGTGCGCCTATGTATGTGTGTGTGTGTGTTTGCCTCTGTGCGTGAGCGTGCCTTACCCTCTCCTCTCCCCACGCAGGCCTCCGACGATGAGTCATACGTCAGCGATGTGAGCGATAACATTTCGGAGGACAACGCCAGCGTGACCGATAACGTCTCCAGACAGAGTGAGTCCCCGACACGGAGCCCACGCTGACTCAGACGCTGTTGAGCACCCCGCAACAGGCTCCCCAACGGTCCTATGCGGCCCAGTGCCTCGCCGGTACTGGGAGGGGATGGGCGCAAGGGGATGTTTGGGGTTGGAACCCTCTCCGCCAATCAGATAAAGCCTCCAGGTTGAAGCCTGCTTAGTGTTAGATTTGAAAGAAAGAACACACACA
The DNA here is from genome assembly GCF_964030765.1 of Micromesistius poutassou. Classification (NCBI taxonomy): domain Eukaryota; kingdom Metazoa; phylum Chordata; class Actinopteri; order Gadiformes; family Gadidae; genus Micromesistius; species Micromesistius poutassou. The sequence continues at coordinate 9,626,739 of NC_140284.1, read as the reverse complement.
CACACACACACACACATACACATGCTTAAAGACACACAAACACACACACGCACACGCTTAGTCACAAAGAAACACACACACAGATATACACATGCTTAAAGACACAGACACACACACACACACACACACACACATACACATACACATACATACACACTTAGAGACACAAAGAAAGACACTCACACACACACTCGAGACACAAAGAAACCCGCACACACACTTCGAGACACAAACAAACACACAAAGTCATTGAGTGTGTGTGTGTGTGTGTTTGTGTGTGTCCTGTTCATTTATCAGTGAGACGGTTGACTTTGCAGGGTTGCTCGGTGCCAAAAGCATTAGTCAGGCTTCTGAGGGCTATCAGTGTGGAGTGGGGATCCCTTCCTCCCCCCAGACTCTCATGACTCCCCCCCCCCCTCCTCCCCCCAGAATCTCACCTCACAACTCCCCCCCCCCCCCCCCCTCCTCCTCCCCCCTAGACTCTCACCTCACGACTCTCCCCACCTTCTCGACCCAGACTCTTACCTCACGACTCCCCCCCCCCCCCCTCGACCCAGACTCTCACCTCACGACTCTCCCCACCTCCTCCCCCCAGACTCTCACCTCACGACTCCCAGATCCTCCCACCCCCTCCCCCCCCCCCTCCTGTCCTGACTGTGTCTGCTCTGGACATCAACATCGACTCTGTCTTTTCACATCTCAGTCAAGGTCAGCGTGGGGGTCGACATGGCACCATCTCATCTCGGTGGAGAACAGTGGTTTGATTGTTGTAGTACTTCAGGATAAGACATAAGACATCTGTCAGCTCTTTGGAAGGGAAATGCTCTGTGAGATTTTCTGTTTCAAGTGTACTGCGGCTGTCTTTGTATGAGACAATTTAGATTTTAGTCCACTCCCACTCCTGGTTAATTTCTGACCAATCAGGGCATCTCCTGCCGTCTTGCCTGTGATTTTCAGGTGTGTGAACACCTGCGGGAGTGGCCGTTTTTGGGTTGTTCAATCTTGATCTAAATCGTGCTCTCTCTCCCGCTGTCTTCTGCTCTCTCTCTTTACAACGCTGATATCGTACCTACAGCGGCTTTAAGGAGGTTGCAAAAAAGAGAGATATCCATGCAAGTATATCAGAATACAAAAGGTACAATGAAGGCTATCAATGAGTGTCTTGCATTCTATTGTTTCAACCACGATGTAGCGATCAAGTTAGCCAGCTGTAAAGGAGAAGTAATGTCCATTTAAAGTTTTAAAGCCATCTTCTGGAAGTCTTTATTAAAGGAGGGTCCCTGAGGAAGCAGTTGGGTTTCATCCCGGACAGAGTGGATGTTTATTATCATATTAAGACCGGGACATGAGGTTAGACATCATCTGGGATTCCCAGGGAGATGGAGATATTGTAGAAAGGTTGTTTGATTTATCCTGCAATAGCGATGTTCGGATATTATTAAAACCGCAAGTGCGAGATGGAATGGAGAAGTAAGCGCTTGGCCGCTTGCTCTTCGTATTCCAGTCAGGGAAACGTCGTTAGCCTAACACACTTCATTTAAACAAGCCCCTTAAAACCCACCTTTTTAAGATTGCTTTCACACACATAACCTCCTTCCCTTCTCTCCCTTCTCTTTTTTTACTAATATACATCATTATTAAAAGATTTTTTGGTGTGTTTACTCTGTAACCTTGAGCACTGAGAAAGCGCTATATAAATGTATTATTATTATCCTTCCACCCTCCCTAACCACCGTCCTCCCATCTCCGCCTCTCTCCAGTGGCCAACGGCGACTTCGTGGCCAGCGCGTTCCGCAACGGCCGGCGCATCTGCCTGCCGGCGCCGTCCCCGGACACCAGCAACATCAACCTGTGGAACATCCTGCGCAACAACATCGGCAAGGACCTGTCCAAGGTGTCCATGCCCGTGGAGCTCAACGAGCCGCTCAACACGCTGCAGCACATGTGTGAGGAGCTGGAGTACAGCGAGCTGCTGGACAAGGCGGCCGAGACGGAGGACCCCTTCGAGCGCATGGTGAGCCTCAAAGTGTCAGGGAACCCCCAAACGTTTCGATATGAGGACCCCTTTGAACGCATGGTGGGCCTTAGAAGGGCCAGGTAGACCTTTAAATGTGTCTCATAAGAGTAGGACCCCTTCGGACGCATTGGTGAGGGCCTAAAGAGAACAGGGAACCCAACACCTTTTAATATGAGGACCCTTGTTGGACCTTTGAAGAAGCTGGAGCTGTTCTATTGAGCGCACCGGTGACTCTCTCTCCATCCCAGCGAGCGTGCGTTGCCCACAGGTCAGGTCTGTCCCTCCTGTTGGTTTTACACAAAGCCCAGCCCGGGTCTTGACTCCTTCCAAGACGGAACTGGAACTGTGATATTGGATGGCCGGGGGGGGGGGGGGGTCAGGTGACAAGAGGCTCCAGAATGGGACCTAGCTGACCCATGTTGGACATCGTGACTCCCCGCGGATGTGAAACCCGAACATGTGTTGTCTGTGTGGCGCCGGTCGTTGCCCTGCAGCGGGCCGTCTCATGGCAGAGTCACAGCTGTGAACCCCACGTAGCTCCCATGATGCATCTGCCCACCAAGGGTCCCTCTGCGCTATTTATATCAGGCACTTGTCAGGACGGCCCCTCGTGTACATCCATGGCCGACTGTACACACCGTTTGGCTCATCTGCACTAAGCCTATTGTTATAAGCTGGGTAATCCGGGCTCACTTTGGTTGACTCATATATTAATTTCTCTTTCCCTCCCTTTCTCTCTCCCTGTCTTCCTCTCCTCCTTTCTCTCTTTCTCTTTTTTTCTTTATTTTTCTGTCTGTCTCTCTCTCCCTCTGTCTCTCTCTGTCTCTGTCTTTCTCTTTCTCTCTCTCTCTCTCTCTCTCTCTCTCTCTCTCTCTCTCTCTCTCTCTCAGGTCATCGTCGCAGCCTTCGCCATCTCAGGCTACTCGTCCACCTACTACCGCGCAGGAAGCAAGCCATTTAACCCCTTACTCGGAGAGTCCTACGAATGTATCCGGGAGGACAAGGGCTTCTGTTTTTTCTCTGAACAAGTATGTGTGTTAACAGATCGTCTTAGCGTCTTAATTAGGGAGACTGGCAGGTTTAATTAGATTCCCAGCGCGCAGTCACCTGGCTTTGCTCTGAGAGATGCATGCAAGGCTAATTGTGGGGATGTGGGGCAGATTAACAGGTGAAGAGAGTAACCTCCCTCCTATCTGATGGTGATCAGAGCTCACAGTGTGCTCTCGATTTCCCCACGATAGAACGAGTCCAGTTTAGATGTTCTGGTCTCTGTGGCAAAATAGAGAGATAACTAACCCTGTGTCTATTCTTCTTAATTTGCCACTAACTCATCTCACACACTCAGTTATTGACAGTTAGGTTCAGCTGTGCCGACTTGTGTGCCGATCAGCTGTGCTGACTCCGACCATTAATGAAAGCAGCATAACAACGCACATAGTTGGTTTCGGATCGGCACATAGACTTGCGTACTCGCCAATACCCGATACTGCAGTTCAGGCAGTATTGGAGGAACTTCCGATGGTGGTATCGGTATCAGAACAACTATCATAACATGAACTAGTGCTCAGCGTGCGGAAAGTGAGCGTCTGTGTTCACGATCGGTGAGTGGTGCTCTCGAGGTCTCTGTTCTCGGTCCGTACCGCAGTAGTCTTTGCCCTCACTCGGGTCATGGGAGCAGGGGATTAGGGTACCCATGTCCGGAGGCCCTAAGAGAGCTCAACTGCAGCATGAATTATGCGTGAGAGGCTAACCGGCCGCGACCGGGTTACCGGGGAACAGCGTGTGTGGTAACAGCAGATGTCAGACGCTGGTTATGTGATCCTGTCTTTTCTCAGGTGAGCCATCACCCCCCCATCTCGGCTTGCCACTGCGAATCCAAGAACTTCACCTTCTGGCAAGGTAGCGTCATTAGCCAACGGGTACTCTAATGAGGGTTTGGGGAGAAACTGTTTATGCCGATAGAATTTGATGGTTTATTAGCTTGTCGCTGAGATCTCTGGGAAATCAAATATTAATGTTCATCTTGTTAATGAGGCAGCTGTTGGTGCCGTGACGGGAAAAAATTATTTGTTCGCAGCCGTGAATGTTGTGATCATGTGTAACAGCTATGCTGATTAATCCAATCCAATTAGCTTTTGTGGTTTGAATTGATTTCCTTTCTGTGTTCGTCAGACGTGAGATGGAAAAACAAATTCTGGGGGAAGTCGATGGAGATTCTCCCGATCGGGACGGTGAACGTCATGCTGCCAAGGTGACATGTTTACATTTCCTCCTGCCCTTTGCTGAGTGTTGCCCTCTGCTCTGGGTTGATGTATTATAGCGTCCAGTAACAGTTTTGTCTCCATGTCCGCAGGGGAGAACAGCTCCCGCAACCTCAATGAGTCCAGTTTAGATATTGCCAACAATGATATTTTGCTATTGTGTCCATATGTCCTTTGCCTATGCCTGCTGTCTTTGGTGACTCTTCTCATTGTGTTGGACGTGTGTGATTTTAAGACCGGAAGGTCCACCTTGTCGTTAGTACTTGAATAGTAACTTGAATTGCTATGTTTAGCTGCCTTTTCTCAAATCCCAATAACTCATAATAATGCAGTAGAATATAACTGTTATACTGTGATGTATAAATATATCATCGTTGGCACAAACCAACATCGCTGTAAGGACCTCCTCAGTACCAAGCTAGCCATAGTACCTCTGCCTGTGGCATGATTAGCATGAAGGCTAACCGACAGTTGGTCCGTGCTCCAGGTTTGGGGACCACTATGAGTGGAACAAGGTCACCACCTGCGTACACAACATCCTGAGCGGCAGACGCTGGATCGAGCACTATGGCGAGATCACCATCAGGAACACCAAGAGCAGCGCTTGCCTGTGTAAACTCACCTTTGTCAAGGTACATCACGCATCAACAATCAGCCCCCGGTAACCAAAGCAGAATGTGTGTTTTAGATACGAGTCGATGTAGGAAATATAATCTCCTCTCAAAGCGGACGCAGGCTACCCTCAAGGCCAGGTGACATGAACACATGGTCCTGATGACTGAGGTTCCTGTAGCTAACGCTACGCGTCTCTTCTAGGGAAACTACTGGAGTTCTAACGTGAACGAGGTGCAAGGCTTTGTGATGGACCAGGAAGGGAAAGTCGTCCATCGGCTGTTTGGCAAGTGGCACGAGGGCCTCTACTGTGGTGTTCCACCCTCTGCCAAATGTGTCTGGAGGCCAGGTGAGCGTCTGCTCTTACCTCACAGTAGTTTTAGCATTGACTGGATCTTTGTTCATTAAGCTGCCTTAATATATGACTGACCACTAGAGGGCACACGTACATGCCAAGGTAACATGGTGTACTTAAAAACATGTATTTCTTGCTGATGACCTGGTAGGTAAATAACTATTTTACAGTCATTTACAATACAATAAAATACAATACAATAGCGTTGATGTTGATATGAATAATTTACCAGACCTTTGTCTTGCTCCTTCGCCAGGTTCCATGCCCACAGACTACGAGCTGTACTATGGCTTCACCAGGTTCGCTATTGAGCTCAATGAGCTCTGTCCAGAGTTAAAAGATGCCCTGCCGCCCACAGACGCCAGATTCCGACCTGATCAAAGGTACGCCACCCACTGCTCTCCTTGGGAGTAGAAATTGCCCGACATCCAAAATGTATGTATGTTAAGACACAGGATTAGTGTTGTTGCCCTCCTTCTAAGAGAGTGATTTGATTTGTTTAAATACTTAATATCCCTGCGAATATGAATATGCCGTTATCTGTAGCTGCTATCCATAGTTTTTAGATCACACATATCCCATGCTAGTTGATGTACGTGTAGCCGATGGTTGCCAGGCTTGCTCTGGTGCTTTGACCGTCACCCCCCTGCGGTCTCCGCCACGGGACTCGAACCCGGGAGAAAAACACGAGGCGTGAAGATCAACACTCTCAATCGACGATAGGAAAAGGCGACAATGGGTCATGGTTAGGGATGGGGATCGAAACCCGGTTCTATCAAGGACCCGGTTCCACTTTTTTCAAAACCCGAAAATCAATAACGTTTGGGCTTATCGATACCACTATCGAGTCTCGTCGTTTTTTTTTCTGCCGTAGGTCCTGTTACGTAATTGTGTGTCCCTCGAGTCGCGTCACGGCACTTAAATCTAATCAATCTAATAATAAAAAAATTGTAATCCAATCCAAATCCTTGTTGTAATCGGTAGCATACAAGCTAGTTAGCTTGAAAAGTAAATAAAGTTTCAGACGTGCTGCGTGATGATGTGTTCAGGTTGGCTCAGTAAAACGACCATTAGGTTATCATGATGCGTTCAAGTGTAACGTAAAGAAAAGAGAAATTTAGTTTTTGGCGAGAAACATGAGTAATACAGTTGTATAGTTCTCTAATCATTTTAGAATATATAATTAAACTACTGATGCCAATATTTATTAAAAATGACATTTAATTTAAAATACTATTATTTATTTCCTAAATATTTTCCTAATCACTAAAAACATGAAGGCTAGAAACGTTTTTGTTATGCTCACTTGTTAAGCAATAAAAGCAATACCAGTTCTGTTAAAAACATATTGTCGCGTCGTCTTTATTGAGTATCGATAAAGGTATTGATATCAATAAATATTAACAATCCCCATCCCTAGTCATGGTGGAGTGTGTGTGGTGGACGGCTGGTCTCAGCCGCCTCACCCGGCCCCAGAGTCCAACCAGCCTGACAGGGGCCCCGGTGAGGCTGCTCCAACCCAGCCATCCACCACACACACTCCACAGTCCTCTTGGCTCGGGTCTTCTGTGGTCCCGGAGCCCGTTCCACGCCGCTGCGGTCGCGATGTGACGTTCCTTGTTTGTGGTTCCACTGGGAAGGCACCTGGAGGAGGGGAACCTGGAGATGGCGTCGTCGGAGAAGCAGCGCATCGAAGACCTGCAGCGCGTCCGCAGGAAGTGGAACGAGGACAACAACATCAGACCCCAGCCCCGCTTCTTCAGGTGGGACGACACACACACACACACACACACACACACACACACACACACACACACACACACACACACACACACACACACACACACACAGCTCAACACATATACACAAACACAGCTCAACACATACACACGCACACGCACACACACACACACACACACACACACACACACACACACACACACACACACACACAAACACATCTCAACACACACACACACACACACACACACACACACACACTAACACAGCTGTCTGTGTCTCTGGTCTAACACAGCTGTCTGTGTCTCTAGTCTACCACTCTGCTGTCTGTGTCTCTAGTCTACCACTCTGCTGTCTGTGTCTCTAGTCTACCACTCTGCTGTCTGTGTCTCTAGTCTAACACAGCTGTCTGTGTCTCTAGTCTAACACAGCTGTCTGTGTCTCTAGTCTAACACTCTGTTGGTCTCTCTCTTCCCAGGAAAGTGGTGGACGCCAACCAGAGAGAGAGGTGGGTCTCTAACAACACCTACTGGGACTTGCGCAAGAACCCTGGCTTCATCAACATGGAGTATACCTTAGCCCTGTGGTAGCACAGGGCCCCGTGGTGTCGAGGCCCCCCCGTGGTAGCACGGGCACCGGCGTGCGTCGGCACTGCAGGAGAGGATCAGCGAGGCCTGCTATCTATGCACAATCCGTCACAGTGATCACCGCTTTGCGTGACAGAACTCAGACGTGCATGGAAGGACGGGACCGCGAGCCCCCCGGACCTCGTCTCGTTGCCCGGCGACCGCCTCCCTCTCCCGACCCCAGAGAGGGAGGCGGAGGGCGGGTTTAGTGGCGAGGTCATCCTGGTCATCCATCCAAAGCGTCCGCTGCCAGGCCCCCCCCCCGCCCCCCCACCTCCCCCATTGTGTGTGTAAGATGCTGGGGTTTCCATGGCGACGGAGCGTTGGTGGTGCAGACCGTGTCCGGAGCAGTTTTAACTTTTGAGTCTTTGCCTTAAGAAGTCACCCGTCACACACACGCACACACACACACACACACACACACACACACACACACTTGCACGCACAGCTCAACTCACACACACTTTTAAAGTGAAAAGCTTTTTTCCTTTCTGAGAAGCGTTTTCGTTTAGATGATGATTTGACCTTTGATTACCTAATGTATGTATCATGCATGTTTAGAGTGCAGCTTTTGTTGGCACTTACCGCCATACTATACATATTATACCATATCAAAGTAATTTGTTGTAGAAAAAGAGGTATTTTTGTAATATATACTGGACTCATAGATTTACTAAAAAAGGGTATAGTGGTAATAATTTGTTTATTTAACCATTGGTTTGTTAATTTAATTTTTGCCATTTTACTATTGTTGATCTGTACCATAGCAGTACGCTCTCTTGGGCAGAGATCAGTTTGAGGACGTGTCGGGAATTGATGGACATATTTAATGTCATTTTAGAAGGCACCCATAACCAATGGTAATTCTGAGAAGGGCTTTGACTGTCCATGTAGAAGACTTTCTCGGCATACGTTGTGTCTTCATTCTAGAAGTGTTGTGTCAATAGGAAAAAAGATTATATAATATATAGACATATCACTCCTCACACTGGTGGTTTAAACCTAGATATCCTCACAGTTATGTTTCAACACACAAACAAAACCCCCTTTCCAAAGCATGTGTAGATAGATCATCTATATCACACACACACACACCTACAGCTGTCCAGTTCCATTTCGTCTTGTACGTTTTACTATACATAGAACAAACAAAACAACAATAACGAAGCATTCAGTGACACATAGAGATGCACAAAGGTAAACAAAGCGTAGCTAGAGTTGGAAGACAAATGATGCGTGTGGGTTCCCCAGCCAACGCACTCCGCTGGTCATCATCACTGTTGATGACATCAACAGCTACTATAGCTTTTCCCGCCACTTCAAAAAGGGATATAGAGTAGATATCTGCCCCCCCCCCCATCTTAGTTATTGAACGACAACTGTGTGTCATTCAAACATATTCAGTTTCCCAAATATTGTACACTGAAGCCAAAGACCTTTAGGAGATATAAATATATAGGTCTATATGTGTGTATGTATGTGTATATATACACATATATATATATATATATATATATATATATATATATATATATATAAACGCAAACCTACAGAGAATGTACTGCTATGACCATGGGCCTCTGCAAAGCACTAACCTATTTTTTCTAGGTTTCTAGATCAATTGCAAAGCATATCAGAGTTAATATTTTACGTCAGTGTCGTCGTATGTTTTCATCACGCACTCCAGATCAATCCCCAGGCCAGGACTGGATACACTAATGTAATCATTGTGCATTTGGATGAAAACATGAGAACAATTGTGATTTCCTTTAATCCAACCTACAAAAAGGGTCATACAGTATATACTGCGATCAAAACCTGTAAAATAAATATGTAGAATTTGAAAACTATATAACGCATAAAATCAACGCTGCGCACAGTTCACACTTGCACTGTGTCGACGACAAAACCAAAAACGTAACACAGCTTCTGCAGCGTCCATGTTCTGCGGGTACACTTGCTGTTCACGGTATATCTGTAGTCTCTCCTGGTCACTTGCTTAATGCTCCTACGACTCGTCAGCATCGATTCCACTTGCTGTGCCTTAACGCATTTTTATCAATGCCTCACGTACACACTACTGACCAGAAAGCCCTCCCCCGCCCCAAGCCCATGCTAAGAAGACATGCCCTTAGCGCTCCAGCCCTGCACAACATGCGTAAAACTCCTCCTCCGGGGATAATTAACTGGGAAAAAAAATACAAGGACTAGCTGTGGACAGAATGTAATGGCACCGAAGTCTGTAAAAGTACATACAAAAGAAGAAGAAAATCTGACACTGGATGTCTCGCTTAAGATGGCAAAGAATTGTTTATTTGACTGTAATATGCTTGCGTATTAAAGATGTTCCTCATTCAGTTTGCCCCACAAGTAACTGATGCGCTTATTGTCGATAACTGCAATTACAATACATTAACACACAGGGGTGATATTAAAAAAAAATAATTAAAAAAGGCCTAACAGACAAAGTAAATGTTTTTGAAACGTGATGGGTTATTCCAATTATTTTTTTCCGGGAAGAAATTGTATTGCTTAGTGTGTGGTGTCGTAGAACCTCTGAACTTTGTTCCTTAGAAAAAAAAAAACGTCCTGAAGCTCTTGATCACTGTAGGCCAGGCCATGACCTAATGACCCCTCTCAGAAGATTCCCCCCGTTCTCCTCCCTGCATGTTGAACCGCCTGCCAATGAATGTTGCAAACGCCTTACAAAAGGTTTCCTTTCCCTGATTGGGTCTCTAGTCTGACGGACAGACGCGTGGGCCTATCGCGAGGCGCCGTCATCGAGGTTCTCAGAATCCATTCTCAAATGGGTACCTTCTGAAGTGCAATTTTAAGAAGTACATATCTCTCCATGAACAAGGTAAACTGCTGCTACATAGTGCTTGTTTTAATAAAACTTCAAAACTTGGGACTCGGAGTAGTATGTGCTGTACTTCGCTGGCTTAATACTGAAAGAAAATAGGTTTTTCCGTATCAGGGAAAATGTTAATGGATCGTCTGTCTCACATTTCCTCCGGCTCCGAGCATGATTTTCACCTGGCTTATGTGTTGGAGACTGTCTAAGGTAATATATTGGATATCTCCTACATATTCTTTAAATACAAAGAAGCAAACGGCCTAAATAATAGAATGAGACACACAAAATGGAAACAAATGTCACAATTGTTTTTTCATACTTTCAAAGTACAGATGAACGTTTTGGTAAAAAGGCTGGAAAAACACAGAAATTATGTTGAACAGTACTGTCAAAATACTTTTCAATCACATTTTTTTTAAGGGGAGAAGGGCATTTGTAGCTACCAAGACCAGTTCCTCTCAGGTCGGTCACTAAACATTTCTAAACACAGACTTGTCCTAACCAAGTGGCTATTCGTTAGTTACACATGATCAAATTAATTGGGTAGAAAATAAACTCAAATAAAAGGCCTTTCCATTACTCTTAAACAACAAAGAATAGCATTTACTATTTCCATCGATTAGCTCGCTTAACATATAGATATATTAATCCTAGTAAATCTCATCATTCATCAAGAAGTGCTTGTTTGATTGAGTAGCCTACACTCTGGGGCTAAAGCTGCCGCTCTCACAAGGGTTTTAAAAACCAAGACGTGTAACACAATGCATCACTCGACAGGGCGACACACGAAGCTTACCAACGTGAATGCTTGATAAACATAACTGATGTCAATGGATTTAAACAAAAAATAAATACAAATGAGAAACCCGACAAAAAAGGCTCAATGTGTCCATGGAATATATACACACCTCTCTCCTCGGAGATACATAAAAAAAAACAAGTGACAATGATGTCGCCGCCTTCAGTTGGCTGACGCCATGATCTTGACGTACTGCAGAGCACTGTGCGCGGCGTCGTTCTGGGCATTCCCGCAGCTGATGCCGGTCCCGTGGCACACGGTCACGGGCGTGGTGGACAGCTCCACCAAGCACTGGTACTGCCCGTTCACCGTCAGCTCGTCTGCAAATACACACTTACATTTAGGGGATTTTGCTGACGATTTTATCCAAAGCGACTTACAACCCTTCATTCACACATGGACGGTGGAGTCAAACACACAGGGAAAGCACAGAGCACATAACAGAAAACATAACAGAGAACATGACAGAGCAACCAACAGTGCACATAACAGAGCACAGAGCACATAACATAGAACATGACAGACCAACCAACAGTGCACATAACAGAGCACAGAGCCACCAACAGAGCACATAACAGAAGACATAACAGAGCACAGAGCCACCAACAGAGCACATAACAGAGTGCTCGAAAGGCACCGGGTTTGGTCGTACCGATGTTGAAGTAGGCGACCTCGAAGCTCTGCTCCGTGGCGAGCTCGGACATCATCTGGATGTAGTCTGTGTTGGGGATGCTCAGGGGGCTTCTGCGCAGCAGAGAGAGCTTCTCCGCCGTGGAGGTCCGCAGTTCCTCCAGGCGGATGCTGGGTTTAGGGGCCTGATACAAAAACGTTTGGGACAAACACATTTGTAGGGGCTGAGTCGTTCTGGGTTCACTCCCCATTGTCTGCAGCCATCTGCTGCTGGATGAATACCAGTGTCTGTCTAAATATTTAAACAGTAACTAAAAGTAATAACAGTTAATTCATATCCTTTAACACATATTCAATAATTTCACATGATATTCTTCATGGAAATTTGGTATGCTTGTATGCTTGAAAGAAAAAAGATTTCCCTGCACTATGTAAAATCTTGAACGATAAATAGTAGAAAAGGTGTTCTTCATCAAAAACAGAGCAACACAGAACCCCTCAGCCGTACACCCAGCAGAAAGGCCAGGGGACACAACAAACCAGGTGCCAGCCGGTGCCAAACGTACCCATGTGATTTCTCCACAGCCCGACAGACTCTGGAGCTTCGCGATCATCTTATTCGCCGCTGCTCGCTTTCCGGCCTTTTTCGAGTTCCCCGCAGCTGTGGAGAAGACATGGACACCCAGAGGAGGAGTTCAGTCAGGTGGCTCATACGGGAGACTAGTGCAAACATTTTGTGGAACATTATGCGTCTTGGGCAAGGTGAGCCCACCGGTCTCAGAGAGGGACTCCATGCGGCAGGTCACCGTGAACTCTCTCCGATGGGGAGGGCCAGCCTCCATGAGAACTGTGTACTCGGGGAGACGCCAGCCCCGCTGCAGAGCCAGCTCCTGGTGAGGTCAGACCCACAGACATCACATGAAAGACATTGCTGGCTTGGTCGCCCCTGTGTTTAGCTAAAACTGACGTGCATGTTTTTAAACTCCCAAAACGTTCTACCATGGAACAGTTTCCACAGTCAGAGAATGACCCACCAAAATATAAACGACAAAAAAAAGATGTTAACAAACTCAAGACTTGAATTACACTACTTTGTTCCCCAGGGCTAGGTTAAACGTTGGAAATGTCCTGAATTTGGATTATCTTTTATATTCTCCTTCTACACATGCTGACCTGCAGTATGCCGACTGAGTTGGGGTGTTCGCTGGGCTCTGCTGCAACACCGTTGCTTTCTTGTTTGATGGCAGGGCACCTGGGGGGGGGGGGGGGGGGGGGATGACGGCATCAGTGACTGTTTACAGGGAGACACTCCCTCTCATTGGCAGATCAAGGAGGCGACTTACGCAGTGGAACCCATGTTAATCTGCAGCAGGCTCAGAGCCCCCTCTGCTGCCCTGTGTTTGGCCGCTTTCTTACTAGACCCGTGACCTGGGACACAAGAGAGGATGTTTAACATGCATGTACGCTTTTAGAGATTGACATTTAGGGCACTTAGCAGACGCTTTTATCCAAAGCAACTTATACAAGTACATTTGTCAGAAGAAAGAAAAACAATAATATATAGCTGTAGGTACAGTAATGATGTTCACAGTACCAAGTGCCAAGCACTAACAATCGTAAGGTTAACCCATTCCCCGTATACAAAAAAGATAGGTAGGATAGGATGCTAGTACACGATACCAAGTACCATTTCACCAGTAACATGCATGTAAAAGTATCTGTATGTGTTTTACTATTAATATGATCATATATATTCCGATAATAAACAGGGTTAGGGGTTATGAGTATAAGATATCTATATCTATATATATATACAGTATATATACACAGTATGCCGGGGATGCGTGTTCCACACCCAGACCAAAGGTACTGGGTTCGATCCCCAGGTGTCATTGAGCAAGACGCCCATGTTCCAACCGCTCTAGCTGCTTCTTCAGGAGGACATGCACCTGAACTCACTGCAGGTGGATCAGGATCCAACTAAACGGTGCATTGTTCCGAGCTGAGGTACCACCAACCTGAGCAGCACACGTCTTCTATCTTGACGTTGAAGATGAAGCTGGGCTGGTGCGCCTCCCCCTCTGCCTTCTCCATGGTGTACACCGGGAGGTTGCCGGTCTTGATGCCATACTCATGGAGGATTTGTATCGGCGTTTTGCAGTGCACGGGCCTCTGCGGTTGATTAACATTCATGCTATGAAATACCATGAAATAAATCGGTTACCTAGAAACACATCGCTCACTCATCCATGATACAATACAACCCATGTGGTAAACATGAATATACTGCACACATCGTTTTTGGACAGGGGGATAGGTAGGGAAAGGTTAAATGTTGATATGATCAACCCTATTGTTATTTTTTATAAACAATGTCCAGGCCATTAATCACAACTATAACTAGGCAGTATTGTATACAGTCAGTTCTATAGAGCTGCTCAACGGTCCCATGTTTGCAGTCGTCTTTTGAGTTAAATCATGGCCATGCCGTGGGGAAACATAGATGTACATGCAACTTTAACACAGTCTTGCATAGTGTGAGTTCTACAGAAATCAACTCAATTTCAATGAGGCTCAAATCAGCAGGACCACCTGCTTGGTTAATAGCTTGCATTTCAAAACGCATAACAAACTCCTTTCGGTTTGAAGTCTGTTGCGTCCCATTGGAATATAAGATGATGTTTGTCTTGTCTGATTATCTTTAAAGGAGATAAACTCGCCAATGTTGCGCCTTTACGCACAGCGTCGGTCGTCCTCAATTTACCGGCATGCCCTTGGTTTCATACACGTTCGTCATACATTATATATTATTATATTATATTAGTAGACAGCAGAGGTTGAACACACACTAACCTCGTGTTTATGGGGTTTCTGTTCACTGCTGTCTGACCTGATCCGTCTTCAGACATCTTGAGAGTTGGTTTGGAGGACGATCTGCTGGAAAATATCTTTATACTATATCTCTCGTTATCAATAATTTGCTATACGGGTTTACCATATAGTAAAGCTCACAGCGTTGTGATTGTTTAACTGGAGATTTTACACATTTCCACACAATTACAATCCGGTTCACGAAAGAGGTCACTTCATCTGCTTCCGTGGAGACGCATGGAAAACGTGTTACTGCCATCTATTGGCAATGCAAACACCGTATTAACAATCGATAAATACCCCAATATATGCTCATGATGAGCAGCTCTTTTTATTGCCATAACGCCTCTTCAACATAGTATACATATAATGCTATATAGCCTACTTGTATTAATAATTGTGGCATGTGTCATAATGTTTGAATTTATTGCAATTGTAACATGAAAATCATGATTGTTTGGTGAAATAATCGAAGAGGCCTAACGATAATCATGTCTAATAATAATTTATCTATAAAATATTGAATACATAAAGGGTGTTACAGAAGTACAGCATTAGCGCTGAAGGCTGATTTGCATAAAACCCTCTATGCATCATGGGTAGTGTAGTGTGGCAAAAAACAGTTGGGCCTGAACTGAAGAAAAGGCATATGTAGTAGATAGAAGACTGTACATAATTGAAGGAACTACTCTTCCCACAAACCATTGCGAACCGGCGAGTAATATCTTTAAAATATGTTTTTCATTGAGCTAATATCTTAAAAATATGTTTTACATTGCGCCTTTTGACCTGTAAGCATCTAAATATGTGTGCGAACACACTGACTTTGCTGCCGAATGTACTAGAAATTAGCTGATGGCGTCAGCGTGTGTTATCTTTACGGGAAAGTTTTCGTCTGCTCCGGGTCAGTTACACAGGCTACACTTACACCCTACAACAGCGTGTCGTGGAATTATTTAATGTACTAAATGTACGAAAGCCAAGCCAGCCAGCAGGAGGATGAATGGGTGGATACCACCAGCACCAGGCCAACAGAGGGAGAGGGAGCCTCAAGAACCGGAAGCCCAGCGGTAGTAGTGTCGGAGCTGGCAAGCATGATGAAGACGCTGCTACAGGCCCAAGAAGTTAGGGAAAGCAGTTGGGAGAAAGTGGTACAGTCCCAGGATCAGCGCTGGAAGGCGATGAACCACCAATTCCAGCTACTCCAGGGTCAGGTGGGAGACATTTAAGGCAGTGAGTCGTCAAGAGCCAACACACCCCAGCTGCTGTCATCGACGGGAGACTCCAGAGAGACGAGGTTTAAGGTTCCTAAGCTTCACCCGCTATCGAAGGAGGATGACATCGAACACTTCCTAGCCACGTTCGAGAGGGTGGTGTTGGGAAAAATCAGTCTGTCTAG
The DNA here is from genome assembly GCF_964030765.1 of Micromesistius poutassou. NCBI lineage: Eukaryota > Metazoa > Chordata > Actinopteri > Gadiformes > Gadidae > Micromesistius > Micromesistius poutassou. The sequence continues at coordinate 9,610,572 of NC_140284.1, read as the reverse complement.
CTACTTGACCAGATGAAATGAGACGGAGAGGTGATAAATGCTATCAGCACGAGGGCTTCGGATTTATTGAGTAAAATGGTGAAAGTGATACAGGTACATAAAGCGTGAGAGATCGAATATTTCTAAGTCCCTATCAGCGCTGAGGTCGTCTGGAGCTTCGCCTCCTTGGAAGTTCTGCTTCAGAAGAGTGGGAGATGATCTGTGTGGTATAGTCTTATGCTATGTTTCTCCTCCTAACGAGGTGTGTGTGCTTAAGGTGGGTGTTTGTGTGTGTCTCTGAGCGCACATCTTGACCTTGAGTCTCTGGTCGCTGATACAATTTATGAGCGCTTAGTGTTCCTTCAGACCAGGTGCGAGGGGTTCCCAAGGAATATCTTGGGAGTTATGGGTGCTACGTTATCAGTAGACTGGCTCCAGGGCCAGCGAGTGTGTGGTGCATTGTTCTGAGTTTTAATGACTGGCCTCCTGATTCGGGCCTCGATCTGGAGGATGGCCAGTCATTCCTGTGTTGGTTTAAACGAGAATTAACTACGTGGTGCATAGGTTTTATGTGGTGTGTCTTTTTGATGTACGGGTTAACCCTGTCTGGCCATATGTTTCTTGGTCCCCCCTTCATGTGTTGCCTTGTATGGTGTGTTTCTATAATGTGTCGTGGTCATCGGGTTGTATGTGCTCACTCGTGTCCTCCTGCCTGTGCTTGGGGCCTTAATGTGGAGGATGGCCGGCTGCTGATGTGTTGGGGCAGATAAGGGTTAGCGGTGTAATGCATATGCCTTGTATGGTGTGTTTCTATAGTGTGTCGTGCTCATCGGGTTATTTTGCCCATCAGTGGCAGGGACCTGCAGGTGGCCGGAGTCCACATGGGCCATACGGCTGGTGCCTCTGCTCACCGGGAAGGCTCGCGGTGCATTCGTCGCCATGGACATGGAGGATACAGATGACTACACCCTGGTTAAGGAAGCCATTATGAAAAAGTACAATATAAGGCCTATACAATATGAGACCTACTGACAGAGATTCTGCACGCCAGAGATTTTGCCGGGTGAGACACCAAGAGAGTTGTATATCAGAGAATACCTCCTGAAGTGGATCAGGCCAGAGAAGCATTCGGTGAAGGAGATCACAGAGATTATCATCCTGGAACAGTTCATGGATATGCTGAGCACGGATATGGCCATCTGGATCCGAGAGCATGACCCCAAGACAGCAGAGGAGGCAGCCAGGTTGGCAGAAGTGTTCCAGTCGGTTTGACTAGGCACCAGAGGCCCCAGCACAAGCCGGTGGAGCTCAGCCAGAAGGAAGTCTGATGGGGGTGATGAGAAGTTTTATGGTAGGCCCACCAGTTATAATAGATGGCCAGAAGGTACCAGACAGGACACTAACTGTTATCACTGTGGGAAACCGGGTCACACCAGACAAAACTGTCAGGAGAAGAAAACACAGGACACAAACATGTGCTATACACCGAGACCACACACACCACATACACAACGTACACCTAACAGCACAGGTCACTCAGATCAGGTCAATGGAGAAGCTGCAAAAGCTCTTGTTGATACCAGCAGTTCACAAACACTGGTTCATTAAAGTCTAGTCCCGGGGGAGGAGTGTAGGGTTCAACCCCCTGTTAAAGTATGCTGTGTCCATGGCGATGTTAACAGTTACCCTACTGCTGAGATTTTTCTTACTGTGAGTGGCCAGACCTTTTTCATGTATGTTGCTGTAGCACCCCAGCTGCCTTATAAAGTTGTGTTGGGGCATGATCTACCAATTTTATGTGATTTAATCCCCCAGGTTAAGCACTGTAATGCAGTCACTAGGGCCCAAAGGGCTAGTGAGATGAGGGTGCTTCCCTTTGCGGAGGATGAATTGGTGCTGGACGTGGAGAGCAGAGAGGAGCGGAAGCATTTGTCAAGACAGGAGAAACGCAGACAGAAAATGACAGTTGAAGCTGGTCAGGAGAAGCAAGAGTGGACACAACCAAGCATGGCATTGGAGATGGACATACCCACAAACATTGGGGAGTTGCAGAGGCAGGATAAGACCCTGGAGCTATGATTTCAGAAAGCCACAGGGGGTGTCAAAGGGACACAGAGTACGATTAGCTTTATTCAGGAAGAAAAGTACATTCTGAAGAATGATATCCTGTATTAAGTGGGGGTGGGAGTGCCAAGAGAGGTACTGACTGATCAGGGCACTAATTTTCTGTCCACACTTCTGAGGCAGGTGTACAGTCTGTTGGGCATTAAAGGCATCAAGACCACGCCTTATCATCCCCAGACAGACGGGTTAGTGGAACGGTTTAACCGTACCCTCAAAACCATGCTCCACCGCTTTGTGTCGCAGACCGGAAAGGATTGGGACGAGTGGCTGCCGTACCTCCTTTTTGCATACAGGGTAGTGCCACAGGCCTCCACAGGCTTCTCACCCTTTGAGCTTCTTTATGGTCGGCAAGTGAGAGGGCCTTTGGACCTGTTGAAGGAGCTCTGGGAGGGGCCCAAAGAAGAGAATCAGAATGTGGCCCTGTATGTCATCCAGATGAGGAGCCGGCTGGAAGAGAGGTCTGCGCTGGTGCATCAGAACATGGAGCTGGTGCAGAAAAAAACTGAAAACCTGGTATGATAGAAGAGCCAGAGAAAGGACCAGGAGGATCAAGTAAAGGAGCTCTTGGACCCCAACTTGTTCCAGAAGAAACCTGGGCGTACAACGGCTGTGAAGCACAACATCATCCTGCAACCAGACGCATCCCCTCAGCGGAAGAGCTACCGGGTGCCAGAAAGGTTGGTTGGCGCCTTGCGGGAAGAGCTGGATGTCATGCTATCACTGGGAGTCGTAGAGCCTTCCTCCAGTGACTGGTGCAGCCCAGTGGTGCTGGTGCCAAAGCGAGATGGCACCATCAGATTATGCATAGACTTCCGGCAAGTCAATACCCTCAGCAAGGTGGGCCCCTACCCAATGCCCTGAATTGACGATCTGCTGGAACGCCTAGGGAAGACGAAGTACATTTCTACGATCTATCTTTCTCGGGGCTATTGGCAAGTGCCACTGAGGGAGCGAGCAAAGGAGATCACGGCTTTCTGGACCCCTTTTGGCCTCTAACCCATTTTCAGGGTAATGCCGTTTGGGCTGGTACCTTCCCTGGGACGACAGGCATCGTCTGTACGGGAGGGGGGAAAATATAACGGTGCGGCTGCCCATTACCACAGGCAGTGGATACAAACAGAACTGACGCCTCAGTTCTGTTTGTGGCACACACAAACATAACACTACATCACTTTCATGATGCCACCTGCAACACACAAACACAAAATACATTATGAGGAAGCCGCTCAGGGGACATGGTACGAACTTCTCAAGAACAAAGACAAGGGGTTAAAACACTTACGTTGTGGTTGTGCGGGCTTCCGGGTGCCGGTGGCTGCGGGAGGACCCGACGTAAAGTCCGGAAGAACTGGCCGGAGTCCATGAGTTTGCTGCAGCGTACCTTGATGATGTGGTGATTTACAGCAACACCTGGCAGGATCATCTGCACCACCTTGAGCAGGTCTTTGGACGTATCCAGGAAGTAGGGCTGACCATAAATCTGAAGAAGTGTGCCCTGGGCCAGAAAGAAGTCAGCTACCTGGGCTACGTGATCGGACGATGGTGTGATCCGACCACAGGTGGAGAAAGTGCGCAGCTGCACACCTCCGACCACGAAAAAGAAGGTGAAATCCTTTTTGGCCTTAGCGGGATGGTATCGGAGGTTTATTCCTAACTTTTCCGAGAGGGCTTCTCCCCTTTCTGATCTCACCAGAGCGGCGGCACCAAACTGAGTGGTCTGGACAGAGCAGTGCGAATCAGCCTTCCAGGACCTGAAGGGCGCAGTCTGCGGCAAATCTGTCCTGCTGAGCCCAGAATTTGACAGGCCGTTCATTGTCCAGACGCTTCGGGGGTGGGGCTCGGTGCAGTCCTGCTTCAGGAGGTGGACGGGTGCCGGAGGCCGGTTGCATACATCAGCCGAAAGCTGTTCCCGAGGGAGAGGTGGTACTCGGCTGTGGAGCTGGAGTGCCTGGCGATTAAGTGGGCCCTGAACTCCCTGAGGTATTACCTCCTGGGGAGACCGTTTCATCTGGAGACCGACTACAGAGCACTTCAGTGGCTGGAGAGGATGCGTGACACTAACTCCCGGGTCACCATTTGGTACCTGTCTCTCCAGCCATACAGATTCACTGTGACCTACCGGCCTGGGGCTACGAACTGAGTGGTGGATTTCCTTTCCCACATCCTGGAAGAGGGGGATGAAGGAGCGAGCATGGAGCCCTGCTTGGAAGGGCCGGTACCTTCCCTGGGACGACAGGCATCGTCTGTACGGGAGGGGGGGAAATATAACGGTGCGGCTGCCCATTACCACAGGCAGTGGATACAAACAGAACTGACGCCTCAGTTCTGTTTGTGGCACACACAAACATAACACTCCATCACTTTCATGATGCCACCTGCAACACACAAACACAAAATACATTATGAGGAAGCCGCTCAGGGGACATGGTACGAACTTCTCAAGAACAAAGACAGGGGGTTAAAACACTTACGTTGTGGTTGTGCGGGCTTCCGGGTGCCGGTGGCTGCGGGAGGACCCGACGTAAAGTCCGGAAGAACATTTGTGCGTTGTGGGTGTGATGTCATATGGGCGAGATCAAGTGTGTGGGAGGAGAGGGGTGTATTGGGGGGAATATTTAAGAGGTCAGAAAAGTGGTGTATGAGGATGGTCGTTAGACAAACATGTTTGGAGTAATGTGTGTAACTAGGTGTAGGGTTAGGTAAATCGAAATGGGTACTGGTAGGTTTAATTGAATTAAAGGTGGTATTGGTCAGGCGGGGTATGTTATATTCAGGTCCAAATCACGTAGGGCGGTAGAAGGGTTTGAGGTGAGCTGGTGGCAACACCTAGCTCCTGGACCAGCCAAGGGCTAAATTAGTGCCCAAGCGGAGGACTGTTATTTTCTTTGAGTTGCGATTATTGAAGTTCTTTTTAAGTTGGGAGTTTTTTTTATTTTTTATTGATTCATTTGTTTTTGCCTCCTGACGGACATCTTGTTACAGTGAATAAATGCATGTAACTGCCTTTCCCAACATTGGTCGCACTGCCTCCCTTCCTTCCACCACCGCAAGGCCAGCCTGGTAACAGGTAGTGTCGCTGAAAGTCCCTTTTTTTCCATGAGCAGATGGGCACGATTGTTCCTGTTTTCTTCGAGGCAGTCGGTATACTTGTGTTGAAACAGCAGATCAGCAGTTACAACATTTTAGCAGTTCAATGTTTTTCACACATGGCAGCACTATTCACGAGGAAGTCCTGCTCATATATGGTAGTGCCGCTAAAAGTCCAGTTTTTTTCTATGAACAGATGGGCACGATGGTTCCTGTTTTTCTTCGAGGTAGTTGGTATACTTAGTGTTGAGACAGCAGATCAGCAGTTACAACATTTTATAAACAGCAGATCAGCAGTTGCAACAATAAAAGTGGATGTCCTACCCTTGATTGGGCATCGGGAAGCTTAGGGCTAGGTGCGTCAATGTGTGGCCCACGGGCACACAACAATCCCCACACCCGCCCGGTGCCTCACGCCCCTGGCAACTCCGGAGAAGAATAGAGTCCAACCCCTATCCAGGAGTACGGTACCAGAACTGAAACTGTGCGTAGAGGTAAGCCCCACCAGATCTAATTGGTAGCGCTCCACCTTCCTCACAAGCTCCAGTTACTTTCCCCACAGTGAGGTGACGTTCCACGTCCCCAGAGCCAGCTGCTGCCGCTCGGATCTGGTCTGTCGGGACCCCTGACTTTCATTACCACCCATGTGGCAGCGCACCCAACCCCAGCGGGTCCTCCTGCAGGTGGTGGGCCCACAGGACGAAGAGGGGTGGGGGGGTGCCACGTTGCTTCTTCGGGCTGTGCCCGGCCGGGCTCCGTGGCAAACCCGGCCACCAGGCGCTGGCCGACGAGCCCTCTGTCTGGGCCTGGCTCCAGACGGGGGCCCCAGGCTTCCTCCGGGCAGGGTCTCTATTCTGTTTGTTCATGGGGTCTTTGTGAACCATTCTTAGTCTGGCCCCTCACCTGAGACCACTCTGCCATGGGAGACCCTACCAGGAGCAAGACTCCACAACACAGCCCTCAGGTTCGCAGGGACACACAAACCTCTCCACCACGATAAGGTGACGGTTCCAGGAGAGGGTGATAATGACATGATTAGTACAACTCATGTCTGAAAAACCCATGACAACCCTGTATGTCTTCTCTTTCATACTGAACCCACAAGCTGCACCTCACAAACAATACACTCCAGTACATGGCCTGACTTGTGTGTAGCGATTTTCATCCCTTTTGGACAATCTTGTCCACATCTCTTTAAAAACTGCATCATGTCAGAAAGGGAAATCATGGCGGCTCTGTGGTAAACGATAGAGTTCAGTGGTAGCAGTAATCAATGGCTTGACTTTGGCGCCAGCGGTAAACGTTTCAATGGTAACAGCGAGCTCCAAAAATCAAAGACGTCGTGTTACACTTTAGGATTGTGGGTAGTGTAGTGCTATTCAATGACATTGCGAATAAAACATTTTTCTTCAAACTTTTCTTTAACTTGTGGCTTCTACAGAAGCATGTACCATCTTTTCACAATCTATTGGCTCGTAGAAAGTTTACCTTGGATGGTTACAGCATAATGGCTATTAATCAAAAAACATTATGCAGAATATGAATGGTATTTTCACTTTGAGAACCAAACTGTAGCCCTTTATACCAATTAAATTAAATTGTATTTGTATAGCCCTTAATCACAGGTACAGTCTCAAAGGCTTAACAGGCCTTATATTTATGACACCCCCCTGACCTTAGCCCCCAGAGGGCAAGAAAAAACTCCCTTAATTTAGCAAGGAAGGAATATGAGAAGGAACGCTTCCAGGGATGGTCAGGAGGGCAATGGGTGCCATAATTCACATACAAACGTACATACAGGCAAAACATTACCAAGAATGTAAAGAATGTTCTTGCAGACACGAGCAAGTGGTTGCATGTTGACAGTCGCTGTTGAGTTTGAGATGATGCGTTCTTGCGGGTTTTATCACCCAGAAGCTGAATTTCAGCTGATTACTTCTCAATTGTACACGAAAAATGCAATGTCTATAATAAAAAAAATGACTGCTGCTGTTATTTTTAATTTTATTATACAGTTGATGGCCAGCTTGTCCTGCCTTCTGCTCTGTTAGCTGCAGTGGTCTGTGGGGTGAGGGGTCTGTGAGCGTTACGGACCGCCTGGCAAGCTATCTTGGCCCACAGGCGTTATCAATTCAAAATTAATAATTCAAAATTATCAAAAGTGATTTAAGTGATGAAAGGGTCTTCAGGGACGGGGAAGACCACACACGTCCGCAGAGAGGAGGCTAGTTGGGGCATCTGTCGACATCCGCCGATGCGTTCGAACTTCTGGCTCACATCTTTGTTCACCTTCGTCAGGATACTGACTAAGTCTTGGCCACTGGAAAGCAAAGGACACACAAGTCCCAGTCAGTTATAAGTGAACAGTTAATCATTATGAAGTATGATTCCTTCAGTCAGAAAGAGCTTTACTTGCAATCATGGATTATATTTTCTGATATTAGTATTAGTATTACGAATATAAAATTTAAAAAAACAACTGTATAGGAATATTAAATGATGGCAAAAATAAAATAAATATATACAAATAAAAATAATAGATAGAAGATAATTAATAAGCGTGCAAGCATGCAAAGCCTATGGTAAATTACATTTATTAATTCATTAGCTTTAAAGTTATTTCGGAATTTGAAGCTAGATACAATGTCAGACAACAACGTCTTGGGCAGGTTTCACTTACCATGGAACCGACTGCACGAGGTTCTGGCACAAGGACTGGATGAACCAGGAGCCTTTCCCCTCGATTCTCACAGAGACATAGGAGGGAGTGGTAGCTATGGCGGTCAGGAAATCTGCCATGCTGGGTAGCAACTCACTCGCGACCACGGCATCGCTGCAGAGGTCCCCCTGGCTGTTGGGTCCGTCTGTCTGGGTGTGGACCCCAGGGCCGCTGGGTCCGTCAGTCCGGGTGTGGACCCCAGGGCCACTGGTTCCGTCGGTCTGTGTGTGGTCAGTTTGGTCGCGGAACACAGGGTCGACGGGTCTGGTGGCCTGGATGGGGACCGCCTGCTCCTTCTGGTTGCCCTGGCAGGCCTGGATGAAGAACAGCTTGGGCTTCCCTCTCAGGGTGGCGCACCGCACCCCATTCAGAAAGTCGGTGAGCTCCTCCAGCCGGACCACCCCCCCGTCCACCCCGTACACACCGCCCTTCAGGCCGTGGCTCAGGACGATGAAGGCGACGCAGTCCATCCCACTGTGGTCCCTGCTGGCCAGCTCCCGCATGGAGGAGAGCATCTGGTCTCTGGTGGCGTCCTGCAGCACCTCCACTTTGAAGCCCAGCCAGGTGAACACAAGCCTCAGCCTCTCTGCAGGACCAGTGGAATGCACATGTGCATGCACACACACACACACACACACACACACACACACACACACACACTCACAATTATGTACCAGGGCCGTATCTTTGCAAAAATGGCAATCGATATATTTTGTAAAAAGAATGTATAACATGAAATGGTAGTGTGTGTATGTACTGTATAATACTGTAATACTGTATTGTGGCAACAGTGGTCGTGGTCGCTGTGTTCCGTGTGCCGCAAAGGATCCTGGGAGGGTTCAAAATATTGCTATATGGACCTTTGACCCCCTCCTGGGTTCTTTGCAGCATTGACACTATGCAAGATCTAGTTACTCCAGTGACGGTGGAGTTGGTTTTGTGTGTGTGCTGTGTGTGTGTGTGTAAATAAAGGGGTCGGGGTCGGTAGGGGGGGCATGAGAGTTTCAAACTGCTGAACCTGGACTCCCGTTCTCGTCATTCCCGTGCTGCTCGCCACAATATGTACAGTATCTCACAAAAGTGAGTACACCCCTCACATTTTTGTAAATATTTTATTAAATCTATTCATGAGACAACACTGGAGAAATGACACTTTGATACAATATAAAGTAGTCAGTGTACAGCTTTTATAAGAGTGTAGATGTACTGTCCCCTCAAAATAACTCAATACACAGCCATTAATGTCTAAACCGCTGGCACCAAAAGTGAGTATACCCCTAAGTGAAAATGTCCAAATGGGCCCAAAGTGTCAATATTTTGTGTGGCCACCATTCTTTTCCAGCACTACCTTAACCCTCTTTGGAATGGAGTTCACCAGAGCTTCACAGGTTGCCACTGGAATCCTATTCCACTCGTCCTTGACGACATCATGATGCTGATGGACGTTAGAAACCTTGCGCTCCTCCACTTTCCGTTTAAGGATGCTCAATAGGGTTTAGGTCTGGAGACATGCTCAGCCAGTCCATCAGCTTTACCCTCAGCTTCTTTAGCAAGGGAGTGGTCGTCTTGGAAGTGTGTTTGGGGTCGTTATCATGCTGGAATACTGCCCTGTGGCCCAGTTTCCAAAGAGAGGGGATCATGCTCTGCCTCTGATCTTGCTGAGCGTCATATCCCAAGGTTGTCTTTGGAAAATAGATGTAGGAGTGTTGCCAGCATTGCTGCAGAGGTTAAAGGGATGGGGGGTCAGCCTGTGAGTGCTCAGACCATATGCCGCACACTGCATCAAATTGGTCTGCATGGCTGTCGTCCCAGAAAGAAGCCTCTTCTAAAAATGATGCACAAGAAAGCCCACAAACAGTTTGCTAAAGACAAGCAGACTAAGGACATTTATTACTGGAACCATGTCCTGTGGTCTGATGATGAGACCAAGGTCAACTTATTTGGTTCAGATGGTGTCAAGTGTGTGTGGCGGCCATTGGGTTGCCACACCGGGGCTAGCTCCTTACTGTAGGCTTTCAGGATAGAGGCACTGATGTTGTCTGGGCCGACAGCCTTCCGTGAATTAAGCTGACTAAAGATGTTAGCCACCTGACCCACTGTGATTATCACTCTATCCTCAGAGCCCACTGTGACTGACTCCAGCACCTCCCTGCATCTCTCCTTACTCCCAGTGGTTTCAAACCTGCTAAAGAAGGTGTTTAATTCAGTAGCAGAGGCCAACTCATCATTAATCACATAAGGCTTCCTGAGTTTACCTGGCATACCTGTCATGTTTTTGACAGGTATGTCCCATGTTTTACATGGATTGCCAGCCTTAAATGCTTCCTTCAGGTGTTTGTTGTGTGCCTCCTTTGCTTTCCTCAGTGTTACTCTCAGTTCCTTGTCTCTTTTTTGTAGCTCCCTTGTGTCTTTATTTTTGAAAGCCAATTTTCTCAAATTCATTATTTGTTTAATGTCTTTGGTTATATAGGATTTATTGTTGGGGTAAACTTTGGGTTGGGTAAAACTTTGTGGGAATGATTGGGACTGTACACAAAAGTTAATGTAGTATGTTGTGGTCATCCAATGTGTCCCCCCTCAGCATATCCCAGTCTGTGCAATCAAAGCAAGCTCCCAGTTCCTGACTGCTGTCATGAGTCCACTGTCGGACCACCTTGTTCTCTGGTTTACGGCTTTTCAGTTTTGATGTGTAGGTTGGTATGAGATATACTACATTGTGGTCAGAGTTTGAAATTGGTGGTTTGCTCCTGGATTGGTATGCATTGGTAAGATTAATGTAGCATTTGTCAAGTATGTTTTCCTTCCTGGTTCTACATTTAACAACCTGTTGACAACCTGTCTCCCTCGCTTCCTCCTCCGGTGCCTCAGCTCCCCTTCTCTGGCAGCCAGCAGACCGAATCAGTTTCCCCGGGATACTAGCCAGCAGCCCGGGTGTGGCTCTTTCCGCAAGTCCAACTTTGTTGAGATCCAGGAGTGTGTTACGAGCGTATGTGAGCACAGGTTGGCTGTCACTGATGTCACAGCGCCGTTCCTCCATTCTGACACTCCCAGTAGGCAAATGCACAAGCAGACAAAGTCTGATAAAAAGTCCAATAAAACGAGTGATATACACCACTCTTAATCCAGGATTGAACACCCGCATATTCAGAAAACAATGTTATCACTTAGTTCGGTGACAAACAAGCACAAACAATAAACACACCAAATTGTTTGGAGCGAGCTGCGTGTCGCCAGCTGAGCAGCACCATCGAGAAACACATAACACATAACATTTTCACTGTTATACAAGCTATACACTGACTACTTTACATTGTATCAAAGTGTAATTTATCCAGTGTTGTCCCATGAATAGATTTAATAAAAGATTTACAAAAATGTGAGGGGTGGATGCGGCATTCCACGTGTGGCACAATAATGGCTTCATTTTTTTTAGTGACCTTTTCAAAGATGGCACTTTTGTTTCATTTGAAATTCTTCAAAAGGACCATAATCTGCCAAAAACACACTTCTTTAGATATCTCCAGGCATGCAGCTTTGCCAAAAAACATTTCTCATTTCCTGCCCTGCCGGAAAAGAACATGTTGGACATCATATTAGACTGGAACCCAGATACCAGAGGAAATGTTTCTAGAATATATAAGACTATCCAAAGAAATAGTTGACCTTCCCTAGAAAAGACCAAATTGGCTTGGGAACAAGATCTGGAGTTCACTGGAGAGGTTTGGGAGCATTCTTTACACTGTATTCACACCACCTCTCTTAGTCTTAGGCATTGCCTCATCCAGTTCCAAGTTTTGCATCGTTTACATTACACAAGAGAAAGACTAAATTCTATCTATAGATCTAAATTCTATCCCAATGTTGACTCTACTTGCATCAGGTGCCATCTGAACTCAGCTACAGCTGGGCATATGTTTTGGGATGTCCATCTTTGACTACATTTTGGGGTCACATCTTTGAAGCCTTTTCATATATTTGCGGCAAATCAATTGAACCCAATCCAATTACTGCTATTTTTGGAGTTCCCAACGAGGGTTTAATCATTACTTTCACATTATTACACATTATTACTGTCATAATAATGTCTGGTTGTCGTTGTTATTGTTATTATTATTTTATTTTTTTGCTAGAGAGTCCATGGGGTGGGAGATGTGGGGGGGGGGGGGGGGGGGGGGTATGTTTTTGATGTTTGTATGCATATTTTCAAAAATCTATAAATAAAGTATATATAAAAAAAAAAAAAAAATGTGAGGGGTGTACTCACTTTTGTGATATACTGTATAAAGGAGCAGAATCTGGACTAAGACTGAGTGTAACTGTCCCAGAGACTTGTTGTTTTGGTTATTCAACTGTTCTAAGTTCCCTATGAAAATTATTATAAATTAGATGCTATATATATATATTTCCTTTGTAATTCATGAAGGTAAATGTTTAAAAATGACGTAGTGACGTAGTTGGTCACGGGACCTGACCTTTGACAGGAAGTGTAAATCGCGGGTTATACGTAAGGGACGTAAATAATTCTGTTCACGGTCCAAGAGGCGCACACGGTAATGGGTTTATTCACAGTTGTAATATTAAGTTCATTTCTGTGTTAAGCTTGAGATTTAAGTATTGTTTATCATCCTTTTTTGTAGTTTTCACGGTGTCAAGCGATGTACAACCTAATAAAGATATCAGTATGAAGCGTGGCCATTATTCCATTGGACCGGTGCAGTTACACTGAGAATATATAATTATGGTATTGGTATAGTATGGGCCTACCTTTATCAATGTCTGTCCCCTCCCGATTCTCCAGTTTTCTACTAGAACAGCTGAAGTCAAAGTTGTCGACGATCAAGCAGAAGCCTCTCTGTTGAGCCTCCATGGGATATGAATCCGTCTGATCCTGGAAACACAAAGCTGTGGGAAATGAGGCTCCATATAACACCAGAGGTCAAAATTGGACTGTAATGTTGTGTAACCATTCAACGTACTTGAGGAAGTTGTGGACCAGACTCCACAGGCTTTTGGTTTTTATGCACAAGTACTACACAATTAAATGAGATCTCTGCATTTGACCCATGACTAGCTAGCCTGGAGACCGGTTACCTCACATTCCGTATCACTACATGGATTGGTCTGGACCTCTAGCCGCCCATATCGATTTCAAGGAATTACAATGTTATCAGGGCCAATCAAGGAGGAGTCATAGTTGATGACGTAAACTTCAGGCCGCTGCTGGAAACAGTAATGTCGTCTCTCGAAACAACAAGTGTTAACTTTAATTTATCGCAGTTATCGCAGAAATAGACTCAATATCAAGTATTACACCAGAACACGATTATGCACCAGCTGAATTTCTTTGCGAAACAAATATGTTTCTGCGGTTCTTTTTTATCCTGTGTATCCACGGAATAGCGCATCTTGATGAAGTCACAATTTTTGTTATGCTGATTTGCTGACGGAGTTTGTCTGTCAAAGCAGGAGCTTGCACCTAGAGGTCACGGCTAGAGCTTTCTTTGATCAATCAGAACCAGAGTTCTGATGAGCTGGTATCACTCCTGAGAGTGGACTTTCGGGCAGTGAATCAAAAGATGAACGGATGCTCCCCCAAAACTCAATCAAAGATCATGTGATAATCACGCAAATAAGGACATGGTATATTTATACATTGGTATAATCAGCTGCTGTTGTACCTTTCCACGGCGAGAGGCCTCCGATGAATGCCTTGTTCGGTAGTTGACATGTCCCGTCTCTTTGGCTATTTTTCCAAAAAACAGTATAGGTTTATATTTTATTTATTTGGTATATTATAATGTTAATTATGTCAAATGCGTGAAGACCATGATATTATTAAAAACGTTCAAATGTTTACCTTGTGAGTCCTTAAACTGTTGGATGTCTTTGCCCAACACTGGACGGACATGTTTCAGTATCTGCTCCAGCCGGAGGAGTTTAGAGCTGCTCAGGAGGTCCTTGCGCTCCATTTCTAAGAAGACTTCAAGTGTAGACTAAGGGATAATAAGAGCATTGGAAATTACATAGTATAGCATTATAAAAGACTATTAATCTGTAAAGCACTCTGAAGGACCTGTTGGAAGTGTGCTACCTAAATTAACTTCCCTTGCCTTAGGTCTTTAAAACGTCTATAGAATAACATTTGAGATGAAGAGTTTGAAAACATGATCTCATGAAAATGAAAACTATATTCAGAATTAGTGAGTATTGAGAAGGTACTTACAACATTCTCCTCCAGTGCTGAACGTTGGAGGTCTCTGGTCAAAAGATATTTCATTTTTTTCAATTCATTTTTGCCAATGCCTTCCGAAAGTTGATAAAGCAGCTTCCTAAATGATGAAAGTAGACATTTAAATTTCGAAAAATCCACAGCTTGTCTAGATTAATAATGTTAATGAATGTTTGGGAATGGGGGATTTCTTTACCTGTAAGGGGTGATAAGGCTTACTGTTGTAGACATCGTACTATTGAGATCAAGCTCACGCAGTAACTGAAAGTGTTCGATGACACGGAGTAGATCGGCGAGTAGGTATGGCGAGAGGACGTCTTTTTCCTCCAGACGTTTGAAGAGGTCGATGGGGGACTCCACTGAGCTCATATCACATTTAAGGATATCCTTGCAGAGAAAGGCTAAAGCTTTTGTGTAATCTCTGCCCAGGGCCTGATCCACCTTTAGTAGCTTTTCCTGGAACTCCATCTCTGTTCCAAAAGTCAGATATTATAGACTGTTTTGTTATTGTTGCAGTTAGGAGATATAGGCCTAGGCATGTCTATGGGCGTTGGCTGTGTGAGAGAGTGCCAGGCATTCAACTTGAATCTTCCTTGTTGCATGCACACCTAAGACAGGTCTATAGGCATTGAGTAACTTCTTAGTAGCCACTCTGCTATGAAAACCGGCGTCACTCCATTTCCAGGAAGTGCAAAACCTACTCAGAGTACTAGTTACTAGTTAGTTTTTTACTGGTCATATTTATTGCCTCACCAATCATACGTTTTCAACTGCAAGGGGGGATCCAAATCTCTAATCAGGGTTAACTTTGAACAATGATCAATGAGCAATTTTACATCCTGTCATAAGATAATTCTTGAAAACTTGTGAAACTGAATATATTGGTTATCGTGACTTAATTAGCTTCTTTCAAACCCAACAAAACATACATTGAGGCATTCTATTTTAGTCTATAGCCTACTTTGATTTGGAGGAGTGTCATGCCACTATATGCTTGACATCTGTGATATTAACACCCCCTTTATCTCTGAATCATTTGTTCAACAGCCTACAAGGTCCATAACTGAAGTTTAATTTTGAAGCTTGACATAAGCTAGTCATCAGTCAAATCAGTCAAATCAGTTGGAATTATCCATTCAGCCTACCGACTACACCCTCTGAATGCACTGACGGCTGAAAGGTAGACTTGTTGCTAGGTGAACTCAGAAATTCTCAAGCCAATGCAGCATGCATCTTGTCGTTCTCGACATAGGCCTAAGTAAAAGTACAATAAGTACAATACATTTACTTAGTAGGCTACATGTAGGCTAAATACCGGTAGTTACTTTCCACCTCTGCGCGCGCACACACACACACACACACACACACACACACACACACACACACACACACACACACACACACACACACACACACACACACACACACACACACACACACACACACACACTAACAATAAAAGCGCTAAATAAATGCAATTAATTAGCCTATTCATTGAATTATTATTACCTGGTGACATTGTGTTTGAAAGGCGAAAGGTTCCGTCCGCTTTAGTTTCAGGCTCCCCTATTATCCTCCTCCACAGCGTCCAACAGAAACATGTTTTCTAAAGTGATCTAAATGAAGACACACGTCCGGTCTGTGTGCTGCCAGCTTCTGCTATTTACCTGAAAGTTTATTCAAAACCGAAACCATATTTTATCTGGTAGGCGTGTCGTACCTTATGGAGGCGTTTTCCTTATGGTAAAATGCTGCAATAAGGAGGTTGTTAAATCTATTTTAAGTCATTATAGAGTCAATCCTTTATTACTTTCAGAGAGAACCGCACCTACATGAACTCTGACGCTGAGCCACGCGCGTGAGATGATCTCTTCAATCTGGAGAAGTTTGACTGCGATTTGTTTACCCGAAACGGCAATTAAAATATGACTCACACACACACGCACACACACACACACACACACACACACACACACACACACACACACACACACACACACACACACGTTTGTTCAAAACAGGTCCCCGCCATTACTCAAAGGGTCTGCTTACATATATTGCGACTATGCTATAGCCTACAATAAGCTATATTAACTTCCCTTGCTTTGCCCACTATTGCTGTCAAACCTCCGAACTGCTGATGCGGAAAGTGCGGCTATATACATCATCCACCAACAGATGGCGCTATGGGTCTAGTGTGACAGCCCATAGAGCGAGTAGGTCAAGAGGAAAGTTGATCCTGTACATGACGAAGAGACACATTAAGAAGCGTAACTCTCCGAGCAACCATCTACTCGTTCTATTTCTTATACATGAAGAAGCATTACATGGTAGCAGGAACCAGGTCGACCAATGGTTGAATCCATTGATCCATTTTTATTTCTCGTCAAACTCAACTGACCCTGTGGCTCGCAACAAAAATGCAACACGACTTAATTATTTTCCCATTTAATTCACCGATCGTGAAGGATATATTTTTTTCCCTAAATGTTTTATAGAAATTGCAGAATGCTGGATTTTTGTAGCCTACATTATTTTCTATTTGAACATTTTGTGTATTTTTTTAAGGGGAAATTTCAAATTTCTCATATATTAAATGGTTTTTTTTGGAGAGAAATAGGCCTACTGAATAAATAATCGTGATTTCAATATTGACCAAAATAATCGTGATTATGATTTTTTCCATAATCGAGCAGCCCATCGTCGTTGTGTATGAGCGATGTTGCATATGAAATAAATCCCACACCTCGGTGTTAAACTTAGTGCCAGAGTCTCCGAGAAGATGAACACACTCTCGGACGCGGCCATCAACATCAACCGCTGCAGACGGAGCTCCACACACCTCGCCGCCGGTGTCCCTCGGTTGTTACCTCCATGGGCGTGGTGATGTGAGTTACCATAACAAGTAGGAACATATATGTTTTCATATTGTTGAGTGTTAGGGAATAGGCCTTCTATACTACAAAATATATATATGTATTCAATTGGGTCGATTTGAATGCTTTTTATTTAAATATAACTTAGTAATGAAACCTCCACACGTCATAAGCGTTCCCAACAATGACAACTTTAACATTCAAGACTTTTGGATGGAATGGCAAAAATATTTCCACAAACAAGTTATGTTTGCCTTCCATTTAAAAAAACAAACAAACAGAAAAACAGAAAGAAAGAGAAATAAAAATAAAACATTTGACATACATCATCATCACATACAGGACTAAAAGTAAAATAATACCCAAATACAACCAGTTTGGAAACACCACATCTTGTTGACATGTTGCTTATATACATCCCATAAATCCACTCAGCTATGCAAGAAATATGTTTTAATACTTAATAATAAATGGGAATTTCATTAACAATATCTTGTGCCATTAAAATTACGCTGAATTATTATACGACTTTTTTATACTATTAATAATGACCATCCTGTATTCAAACATTCCCTGTTGTATCCATAGTTGTGACAATAATTCCCTTAACTTCAAGAAAACAAAAGAGATGTCTGATCCAGAACATGATACATAACCACAGAGAGAAAAACACAGAAAGAAGCTTCCTACATTTCTGTATCCCAGATAAGTGTGTAGCACAGCCTAGGTGAGATGGACGAGCATAGGAACAAGACAAAGCAAGACAATTAGCAGCTCTTTAAGAGCAACCACCATTTGTCATTTTCTTTTCTGCTGTCGCTAACAACGTACGGTGAATATTGCCCCAGTCGCCTCCCCTTTATGACTTCCTAGGCTCAGCCCAGTTGCTCAGAGAGTGTAACAGGGATAGTTAACTCTCCATGGGATCCAAGAATTCTTCTTCTGTGATGGCTTCCAGCCTCTTCAGGACACCGTCGCTGCTGGCAGCCGGGTAGTCTGCTATTGGCTGGCTCCGTGCAGGGCCCTGGGCAGAAGGGTCCTGGGCAGATGGGCCCTGGAAGGAGCAGCACAGGGTCTGGAAGAAGGGCACCAGATGGGTGATGGAGGGCAGGGATCGCTGGCGGAGGAGAGGGAACTCCAACGGTTCTGTGCACGATTCCTCCATCAGCCCATTGGACACCTGAAACGACACCACAGAGTTAGGGTTTTGTTTTCGTTTTGCACCTTAATTGAAGCTCAGCAGGTGCTTTCTGTGAGCTCACCCCATGTCGAAGCTGCATCCCCTCCAGTATTCTGAGAACGTGCGGTTTGCATTCCTGCTCTCCCTCGAGGAGTGCATTCTCCGGCCCACTGTAGCGGTCCACATCCACCTCGGGGACGAAGGCCCAGCGATACCTGTGTGCAGATGTTTGTTACCGGCCCGTCACATGCTTGACTTTGGATCTCAAAAATAAGAATTGACGACTGCAGCAAGATTCTCATCATTGGATGACCTGCCTGGGGCTCTTACATTTGGAATAGGGGCATCTTATCTGGAGGGAAAGCGAGCGACGTATCCAGAAACTTGCAGGCGGACAGATACATGTCCAGCTCCTGCTGGGGAATGTTCAGTGGACTGTTCCGGGCCAGCACTCCGCGCACCACCTTTGAAAGTCTGGGGGGGGGGGGGGCATTCATTTGAATGTTCATAGAGATATGTTTAAATAAAAAACAAGGTGTTTATTAATGGAATGAGAGAATTACTCTGTTACGTACTTGGTGACCTCAATGTCTGACTGCAGGGCTTTATTAAGACGGGAAAATATTCGGATCTGAAAAGAAATAGAAAACAGCAAAGACGTGACGCTTTTGTGTTTGTTAATTCATGGAGAATCTAGAGATAATGCTTTAGATCCGCAGACCCATGGCAGCTTCTTACCAGCTCCGTGACCATGATGGGCCAGAGGGAGGTGAGGTGCTGTGGGGAGATGCGCAGCAGGAGAACGCGGAACATCAGGAAGGTCTGGGCAGAGACAGCTGGGGTCTGAGCCATGCGTAAAGACTCACTCAGCCGCTCTATGGGGGAAACAGTGTCATGTGTTAAGATAAGTGTCATCTAAGGGCCACGCGTAAAGACTAACTCAGCCGCTCTGATGTGGAAATGGTGACATGTTAAGATAAGTGACTCTTACTAGGGTCTAAGGTCACTTTGTCATGTACCATGACATCATAACCTATAACCACCAACTACTGGGGTTCTCAAGTAATCTTCTTGGCTCCAGCACTCCTACTATGCTACAGCACAACATCTGGGCGGAGATGGCTTGTAAAGCCATGTTGATTGTTTTAGTTTTGAAGATATGTTGCAGAAGAGAAACTAATTCATGAGTGGCAAGATGGAGCTTCAAAAGATTTGAATAAGTGTATTTCTTCACCTACATGGTCTACACGGTGGTGATTCAAAACTTTTACAGACATTTTGTGTAACGATGCTGGAGTCCGGCCAGGATTTCAGCTTGTCTTTCGACCGGCCACGAGAAAACTTTAGCTAGTGCTGGCCAAGCAAGTAGTTGCTGTTAGCCAGTAACACACAGATCACCGGATTACAGCTACTCTGTTAGATTTGTGACACTATAAAATAACACATGCATACCTTGAATCAAGGGCAGATAGAGATGGTACTGGTCCACTTCTCCACTGAACATTGCAAAAGCCTGTCGTTTCAGCAACATAGGCTTCTGCTCAGCACTGGAAAACAGTTTCAGAGAGCTGCTCTGCATGCCTAGAAACAAATCGAAATTGAAAAATACATGCTTCAAAACAGAAAAAATCTGGAACACGCTCCAACACATGAGATGAGGTGCTGTGTAGCTCAATGGAGCTCCCTCAAACATGTACTCACTCATGAGGTCTTTGAACATGGTCTTCTCGTGGGTCAGTAGGTGGTCAATGATGGACCTCCAGCTGGGGAGGAACCCAATGAAGTTAGGCGAGGGTCTTTCCAAAAGCAGTTTCTACTGTAAAACAAATGTACTTGTGGACTCACTGAAGAGCACAGGAGGCCTCCATGGTGAAGAACAGCGGGTCCATGAACAGCTCAAAGGCCTCCTTCCTCCAAGCCCGCTTGGTGTAGGCATACCCACTGAGGCTGCTCAGCAGCTGGGCACCGGCTCCAAAACTGGGCATGTTGTAGGCACTGACACAGAGAAGATTGTGATGATCATAATGAAAATGATGATCATCATGAACATGATGATGATGATGAACATGATGCAGGTCCACAGCATGGCCAGATACCAAGGAGCAATCGATTTGTGATCAGGAAGATTGCTACAATTTAATAACTATTGTATCCTTTAGCAGACACTTCTGGTGCTTTTTTAGGTTCCTGCGGGTAGACAGATATAATCTTTCCACTGGGAGGTCAAACACCCCAACCAGCCGACCTAAAAAACTGGTAAAGAGTTTTACCAAGTGGACAGTCAAACACAGGGTAGTCCCGAGCAGGGATATCATTTTGGACATCCAAGTACAGTTAAACCACGATATAACACTGTTCGACGTGCCGGGGAATATAATGCGACGTGCGCTCCTGTGAACAACGCGGCCATCGTTTACTGATCCCACCGACCACCGACTGATCCCACCAAAAATCAAATAAAGTACACAATAAGAGTGCACTTGTACAGACACCTAGAGTGTCTATGAAGGTGTGTGCTGCAGTGGCTACCTGTGGTTCTTCAGGTATGGGAAGACATAGTACATGATCCTCGTGATCAGGGGGACGGCCTTCTCCTTCTCATCGCTGCGGTACACCATGTCCAGGAGCGGGGCCAGGATCTACAGGAAGATCAATGGTGAACAGTGCGCACAGACACAGACACACCGACGCACACCTACACACAGACACACATACACACTTAATGAAACCTACCTGAGCCAGAAGTGCGAGGGCCTGGACGCTGTAGACAGACGGGGCGGAGGCAGAGACCATAGTGCTGGCCTGGGACCCCACACCTGAAGAAGGAGACACACAGCATGTTCACATCACTAGACTACATACACCCGGACTGAATAAAGATAGGATCCATATTGCTGTACTACAAAGTACATGGCCCTTGACTTAGGAGCTAAACCTAAACCTAGCTAAACCTTACATGGGTAGCTTGGGCTGTGCTCAGTCAGATTCATATCTATATATCTATCCAGCTATTTGTTAGATATCTATCTATCTAACAAATAGCTGGAATAAACTCCCTGAGGATTTAAGACTTGCCCCAACTCTGACAGCTTTTAAAACAAGACTGAAGACTTTTATGTTTGCTTTAGCTTTCTGCTAAATCTTAAATCTACAATGCTTCTATTTTTTATTTTATTAGTAACTTTGCCTTTATTTTCTCACTTTCTAAAATGCATTTTTTTTAACTCTGCCTTTCTAAAATGTTTTTTAAACTTTGCCTTTATTTTCTATCTATTTTACTTTTTACTTATCTATTATTTTATTTTATTGTATGACAATGTTTATATGTGAAGCACTTTGAGTCTGCCTTGTGTATGAAAAGTGCTATATAAATAAAGTTGCCTTGCCTTGCCTTGCCTATATTACATCTAGGTCTGATGTTCTGCCAAGTCTCAGGAGGTCACAAGATGTGAAGTTACGTTTAACTGATTCCGTGATTAAACTACCAACCGAGTAAGTCCGCTTCGGCATCTGCGTCATCGGGTTCGGCAGAGTCCTCCAGCTCAGGACAAGTTTGCGGTTGATTTTTGACCTCCAGGTTGCGGCTCAGCCAGCTGGTCTGCTCCAGGGACGAGCCTGCGACCCCTCCCACCGCCTCCAGGACCCGCTGGGTGACCTCCTACAAGGGGCACACAGGGTGAATACAAGGTGAGCACAGGGTGGATACAAGGTGAGCACAGGGTGGATACAAGGTGAGCACAGGGTGGATACAAGGTGAGCAGAGATGTTCACTGCATCATTTTTCGTGATTATGTGTGACTGTAAAAAGATGGCTAAGGCCCGATTCAGATCAAATCAGGAGTCTCTGAGTCATCACTATATTTGATTGTATATTTGCTAACCCATCTATTAATGTTTTTGAATAAATAGTTTGTGTTGTGTGGTATTAACTCCAGAGCGGGACTACAGATAATAAGCCTGTAGCCATCTCTGGCTACGTGTTGTACAATGTCCCAAGCCGGCGCGTCTTGTATACCTGACGTCGTACCTGGAGGTCTCTGCTGTCTTTCTTGTTGTCCAGGTTGGGAAGCCGATTCACAAAGTCATCGAGGATGCTGTGAAGAGACGGGGAGGAAACCTTTTGGTTAATTACATGCACCCATACACCTCAAGCGCATTCAATCAGGAGCAAGTCATTCATATAGGTTTCTACCGCAGCACTGTGGAATACTTGATCCTGATTGGTCGAAAACATGTCAAGGGTGTGCATTATTTTTCAACAACGGGACATTCTGCCTTTAAACAGTTCTGAATTATTGCGCTGCAAATCCAAGCATGAAAACAATTTTCAACTACAGCTATCGACCAGATGTTCCCTTGAAAAAAACAAAGTACAAAGTACAAAGCGCGGGGAAAGAATACATTAATTCCAACCGTGCAGTAGTGAGCTATAGCAGAGCCACCAGCAGGTAACAGTGTGGTAATGAGCTATAGCAGAGCCACCAGCAGGTAACTGTGTGGTAATGAGCTATAGCAGAGCCACCAGCAGGTAACAGCGTGGTAATGAGCTATAGCAGAGCCACCAGCAGGTAACCACTCAGTAGTGAGCTATAGCAGAGCCAACAGAAGGGGAGACGGACCCGAGCAGCAGGAAGTGACCGGGGGGAGCCAGGTTGAGCTGGACGGACTCGCGCAGGAGGCTGAGCAGAGGAGCGACGTTCTCCTGGAGGGTCTGAGGAGATAAACTAGAGACAGGAACAGGAGACGTGAGGTGGAGGTGAAAGGTTAATCCTACACGTTACAGGGAATCTTGAGGCGTGAATGAACATCAAATGATTGTTCGTACCTCAGGACGTAGGCGTAGCTGAACTCTAGCATAGGGATGTCCACCAGGGTGCTCTTCTGATGGGGGAGCCAAACAAAGATAGATGAGTGATCTGTGCACTTTCAGTCAGTCTGTCTGTCTGTGTATCCATACCTGTTCTGCTTTGATCTGGTGTGTGTATCCATACCTGTTCTGCTTTGATCTGGTGTGTGTATCCATACCTGTTCTGCTTTGATCTGGTGTGTGTATCCATACCTGTTCTGCTTTGATCTGGTGTGGTTTCTTCACCACCTCCTTGACCAGGTGCAGGACGGTCTCCGGCCGCATGGAGCTGAGCGATTTCACCAGATCCACGACAATCAGACGAGACTCGCTGAGCACTGGCAGAACCTGGGGGCAGAGAGCTCCAGTGAGCTGTAGACACTATCCTGGACCCACAGACAGAGGCTTTACTTGGCACTAGGCTTTACTTGGCACATTGAGGGCGGAACTTGAATGGCCGCCTCGCAGTAGTCTACGGCATACTAATCAATCCTTAATCACTAATAAATTTAAAATTTCAACCAGGACCTTAAAAATATTTATGAAGACAAACCAACCATTGTGAACCCAACTAAAGGAAAAACTATTGTTGGCTTCGATTTAGAGAATCACATTCCTTTTCATTCATTCCTGAGCCACCTAAAGGCCCATAGAGGAACTACATACTAGTCTCAACCATGAGCCACCTGAAGGCCGTTACAGGAACAACACGCTAGTCTCTACCGCCTGGGCTTCAGAAAGAGACGGTTCATACCTTGTTCCTGTGTCTCCTCTTGGTCCTCTTGCTGAGCCACACCGAGCCAACAGACGCCATGATCTGGACCCCGTACTGGCTTGTCAGAGGGATCAGGAACTCCAGTATTCGTTGTCGCAGGATCTAGTATTTTAACGCACAGAATTGACACAATAAATACAGAACTCGTCCTTAGGCCACGGAGGCCCAACAGAGCGGCAGCGTGCAGGACCAACGCACCTTGGTGCTTCTGAAGTACACGGAGGATGTGGTGTGCCGGCTGCCCTGGGCCGCCTCAGAACCCCTCCCCACGCTCTCCTCCCGCTTCAGGGCCGCCCACAGCAGCGCCATGCTACTGAGCATGTGCGGCAGCTCCTCCATCACAGCACTGCGCGCGTTACGCAGGTCAGCAGGATCACACGCGGTCAGGGACTGAAGGGAGGAGACGGTGGAGCATTCAAAGGGACAGCAAATGTACATATGTAAGCATGTACAAGTTACCCTTTGTTGTTTGGAAGATTGTTTATGTTTCAGTTTATTTATATTTATATTTATATTTCACTGTGTACACATTAAAAGAGCAGCATAGTGAGTGAGTGAGTGAGTGAGTGAGTGTGTGTGTGTCCCTACCCTGTGGTCCAGTAGACAGTGGTGTGTGATCGTGGTCAGGCCCTCTAGCAGAGTCAGAGGATAGTCAGGAGCTATGTTCTCCTTCCTAGTGCTGAGGCTGATCGGAGAGAGTGGAAAACCTTAGTGAACAAACTAGTCCATCACAAAACAAAAACCTTGAGTTTATCAAGCGGAATTAGCTTTACCACTAATTGCAAGTAATTCAATAATAGGGACGGCGCAGAGGCGGTGTAAAGGAATACACTGTGGGGCTTTCTACAGAACACTGAGCCATGCGATGGTGCAGTGTAAATCAGCTTCAATTCGTCCTGGGCCTGGGCGCTCACCTTTGGTTCACCTTTCCCCCGTCGTGCTCGTGCACCTTGACCAAATCGTCCAGGTTGACGCAGATCTGGCTGATGATGGGCGCCAGGATGATGCCCAGCGAGCGGCCCAGGTAGGGCAGGGAGGAGCACAGCAGGGACACCCAGTGGGGGTGCATGGCGTAGCCGTACTGCGGCTGCAGGGCCCGGGCCGCCGCCGACACGAACATGCCCTGGGCCGTGATGGGCTGGTTCTGGACGTACTGCGCCGCTTTGATGGACTGCTGGAAGAGCACCGCCGTCTGCCACTCCCTGGCCAGCGGCGTGCTGGGCGCCGGGGAGTCGCGGGGCTCCTCCGGCTGTCCTGGCGGGCCCCCGGCCGGCAACGCGGCACCCCCCTGGGCGATGCTGTTCTCCAGGGTGATGAGGGCCTGGATGAGCTTGAGCAGCTCCACCTGCAGGGGGTACTGCTCCTGGCCCCCCCCGGCCCCCAGGTTCACCAGGCTCTCCTCTGACAGCCCGCCCTTCTCCCCCAGCAGCTCGGCGCCGCGCGGCGCCGCCCTGTCGGCCCCCCGCTGGCTGACGTACATGGAGGCGGACAGGGAGAGCAGCGCGTACTGCTGCACGCGGCACTCGGCCAGCAGCCGGCGGATGGGCTCCAGCCGGGCGCCGTTGCCCCCCTGGCGCTGGGCCACGCCGCCCAGCTGGTTGACCAGCCCCACCAGCACCTCCACGCTCTGCACCTGCACCTCGTGGTTGCCCTGCAGGTCGTGGGCGCCCAGGCTGAGGTAGGACGGGTAGTGGGAGCGCAGGAAGCGGAGGCACAGCGACATCAGCAGCTCCAGCAGCAGGGACGGGGGCACGGAGGGAGAGGAGGCGGGGGAGAGCAGGCGGCCGTAGAAGCCACTGCCCTCCTGGGCCTGCTGGTGGCGCTGCAGGAGATTGGAGACCAGGTTGAGGTGCGAGGCCGAGCTGGTGTCCAGCGCCGTCAGGGAGAGGGCGTCCACCAGGGGGCGCTGCGCGCTGCTCCGGAGCAAACGTCCCAGCAGGCCCAGGCCTTGGAGCAGGCGCTGCCAGCCGCCCGCCTCCGTGTAGAGCAGGGCGTGGCGGAACAGGGAGTCGATGGCCTCCCTCTTCTCGCGCTCCTGCTTCAGGAGGCGGGACTTGGCCATGGCCTCCAGCTCCTGGTCGTCTTCCTCCTCGCTGGACAGCGAGTCGGACACCTGCGTGTGCTCCGACTCCACCCGGCGCAGGCCGTAGACCGCCCCCTCCTCCAGGCTGCTGCGGAACGGCCCGGAGCTGGAGCTGGAGTTCTCCACGGAGACCTGGGCGCCGCTGGTGTCGGCCGAGTCCGTGTGCTCGCTCTCCGGCTCCGGGTCCTCCTCCGTCGAGTCCTCCCCCGTCGCCACACTCTCGCTCCGGGAGGCAGGCGAGGCGTCGGGACCCTTGGCGGCCTCCGGGTCGCTCTCCAGCAGCTTCCACAGGGCCTCGCGGTCCACCAGGTCGGTGCGGTCCGGAAACGTCTCCTCCGGGCCTGCGGAGGCCCGGGTGGAGCCGCGGCCTCTGGAGCTCAGCGCCTTCAGGTTCCCTTCAAGAACACAACTGAGGAATGACTTTATGGAATGGCTGAAGACTATTTCTAGAACATTGGAATAAGAGAAAGCTTTTTCTGATAAAAACGGTAAAAAGGGAGGAACTCTTATCTATGATTTCAACCAAATTCAACAAACTTTTTTTTTTTTTCAATTCAACAACGACATAAAAGGTACTGTAGCTAAGATTTAAGATTGAATTGAATTTTATTGTAATTGGATAGAAATGGTATAGTCTTCCTTCAGCTATTAGTGAGTGAAATGCACTGTAACATATCAGTTTCAAGATGACTACGCCTGTCAGCGCAGTCATCTTGCCAGCTCCCAGCAAATTTCTGACCATCAGGGCATTTATTACGCGATTAGTTTGGGGAATCTATCTTTCAATCACGAAAGGTTCATGAAATACAACATATCGTATAGTGGAGACTCGTAGGGAATGAGGGGACGTTTGCTCGCTCTCTTGTGCTCTCTCTCCCTCTTTCTACTCTCGGCTGGTACTGACCCGCGGTGAGGTTCTGCTTGACGTTCTGGATGGAGCAGCGCTGGGTGTTGGGGTGCAGGAGCAGCAGCAGGATGGGCTCCAGAACGCGGATCACGTCGTTGAGGGACAGGGCCCTGACCAGCCAGCACTGGGCCGCGGCACTCACCGACCCGTCAGAACCGCCGAGGCTGTCCAACACAACACACAGGGACCTGCCGCACAACCGGCGCGCTGGTTAGAACTTCGAGGGGTTTAGTGACGGCACGGATGGCAGTGATGCAACAGGAAATCATCTGGGACTATTTTGAAGCAACAAGTCCCCAGCTAAACTTTTATCATCATGCAATATCTAAGGCTCATGAACGGGACGAGGATATTTGCCCACTTTTTGGGATCCAGTCCAACCCACAGCGAAGCCAAGCTTTAGAAGTGATAGGGCGTCAATGACAAATATCCAACACAAACACAGAACACAGCCTGAAGTAGATGAGAAATGGAACAAATTGACAGGAACAAATCAACCATGACGAGGCTTTAACTTCCTCCACCGCCCGTCACCCTTGATGCAGCAGGGCCAACTTACCTGTCAAACGAGCGGTTTAGGGACATGATCCTGTTGTTCTGCATCTCCCGGGTCAGGTGCCACAGAATGGAGAAGCGATGGAGGGCCTCCAGCCTCACCACCTGCGGGGGGCAAACACCAGACAGCCGCCTCTGTCAGTTCAGACCCGAGGCCTGTTTGTTCTCCTCACTGCACCAGTCAGGCCTGTTTGCCTGACCCAGTTTCATCCCAACACATGACCTTGAGACGTGTGGAAGAACTTTTCCAATATGTGGAAGCTAAATTCACATTTGCATTTAGGGGATTTTGCTGCTTTGTTTATCCAAAGCGACTTAAAACCATTCATACACACATGCACACACATGCAATGGCGGAGTCAACTACACAGGGCGACAGCCGGCTCGCCAGGAGCAGTCAGGCTGAGGTGTCTTGCTCAGGGACACCTCAACACTCCAGCCAGCCAGGGGGAGCCTTCCGGTTACCAGTCAACCCACTCTACCTCCTGAGCTACTGCCGCACCTGAACACTGTTGCATTCTGAGGCCTCACCTTGTCTTTGTGCAGCAGCGCCTGGCAGATGATGTCCTCACAGATGGAGGCCGACGGGGCCAGGCAGTGAAGCCGGTAGTACAGCTCCACGCACGAGATGTGCTGCTCCCTGCGCTCCGTGTCCAGCTGGCCCCAGAGCACCTGGGCCACCCGCTGGGACCAGAGGACAACAACAACAACACAATAAATGGATGCAAAAAAGAACAATGAGCTGTCGATTTTGATCCTAATGTTATAAATACAAAATGCTATTCTGGGGAAAAAGTCAATGATAAATATCCCAATCTGTATGTTCAGTTTTATACCACAGCTTTGTGTAAATACTTGATTCTTAGATGCTTATATATAAGCTCTTGTGGTAACTGTTTGTGTGTGAAAGTGAGTGAAATAAATAAAGTGAAATAAATAAAAATTCTGGGGTGGGAATGTACAACAAACAAAGTGGGAATGTACCGACACAAAGCTAGGGTTGTTTACCCCCTCAGAGGTACATTATTGTCTTGGGTTATTCCTTACGTGTTGATAATGGAAGAAAGCAAAACTGGAAGAAAAAACCGTAACAGCTAAAAAAAAAGGAGGAGGAAGTCCCACCTGATAGAAGTTGGTTTCTTCCTCGATGCGGGCCAGCGTGGCGGGGAACACCGGCGGCACCGTGACCATCTGGAGCCGTCCGCTCAGCGGGTTGGAGTTGCAGCTCTGGTAGCGCTTGTGTTTGTCCTGGATGACCAGTGCCAGGGACTGGGAGTGGTTGAGCAGCTCCAGGAAGGACGCGATGGCTGTGTGCTGGACGCCGTAATCTCGGCACAAGCAGCACAGGATCATCAGGGCCCGCAGCCACACGGGCAGACCCTCCTCCCGGTCTGGGGAGACGATGTGACGAAATTAACTGTATTTATATAACGCTTTTTTGTAACCAGTGGCCTCCCAATACTACTTTACAATACTGCCTAACATTCACCCATTCAGTCACACATTCAGACACCGACGGTGGTGTCAGCCATGCAAGGCAACCGCCAGCTCGGCGGGACCAGTTAGGGTGAGGTGTCTGTTGACAATCTAGGAGGAGCCGAGGATCGAACTAGCAACCTTGCGGTTACCAGCCAACCCTCTCTACCAACTGAGCTACATGCCGCCTACTGTAGTTGTTCTCTTTGTAATGTGTGATCAGGCCACCACCACTGGATGAATAACAATGAAATAAATAAATAGATGTACAGTATGTGTATCATCGTAAAAAAAAAAGGCATTGGGCAGTTCCAGCGCCTCGTTGGAATCAGCATCATCCCTCATCGGGGTCTGCGCTCACCTGGCTGGAGGAACATCTGGGAGTAGAGAGCCTGGGTCTCGCCCTCGCTCAGGTACACTGGGAAGGTGGTGCACTCCAGCAGCAGGTGGCAGGCGGCCGCAAAGGCCTGTCGGCAGGACTCTGAGATCTCTGAGCGGCTGCGCGGCATGAAGCCGTCCGCCCAGGCCGCGCCCACCGCCGCCCCCGCCCTCTTCCCGCTGGAGCTCGGGACGATCTGCGCGGCCTTCTGGCCTGAAGAAGCGTCAGCAGGAGCTAGGTCTGTCTGCATCTCCTCCTCCTCCTCCTCCTGCTCTGGGACATCCTCCACCTGGACCAGCAGAGATCTGGACGTAGCATGCAGGCAGAGGGGAGTCAGGAATAAACCACAATAATGTATTTTGGGGGAGGCCACCTTGGCTTCACCTCGACCACATCTACGCCCCCTTCATTAATTTCCAATTATGGGACAGCCCATCATAGTTTATTCCACCAATCTCACAGCAACCAACAATGAATAGGTATGGGTAGCTTTCACCAATAACGTAAGTGGATTTAATCAATTTAAAATCACTGGAAATTGAAATAATTTTGAGGTATTGTTTCAGGGCAAAGCTCTACTGTGTCCTGGCTGGAAAACTTTGATCCAGCTGATCTGCAGGGCAACAGCAACAGGGTTCACCTGGTAGTGATGAAGGCCAGGATGTCGGTGAGGTGCTGGGTCATGGTGTCCACACTGCCACCCTTCCTCCACACGTCCTCGCCCTCCTTGCTCAGCCGGGTGCTCTCCGAGGCCGCGCCCGGTCTGAGCAGCTGCTGCTCGGACGGCGAGGCGCTGATGCCCAGCCCGCTGTCCTCCGAGCGGAGCTGGGTCAGGAGGACGCCTTCGCCCGGCTCCGCCTCTCCTTCTGCCGAACCACTGCTGAGCTCCGCCGCCGCCGCCGCCCCCTCCTCCTCCTCCTGGGCGGCGACGCCGACCTCGGCGCTGCCGCGGTCCAGCTCCCCCTCCTTCTCCGCACCCTGGGGGGGGGGGAGGGGAGAGGAGAAGAGACGTCCACCTGGCTATCAGCGATTGCAGCTCCAAAACAGCACAAGCGGCAAGCTTGACTTCCAAGGATGGAGGTCTACTCACCTCAGCCGGTTCCCCGGTAAACTCCTGCACCTGGGAGTCCGTCTCCAGAGCAGCGGCCTCGGCCTCCAGTTCCATGTAGGCCACAGGCATCTGGATCTTACCCAGGACCTTGAAGCAGGCTTGCAGGCCCTGGGTCAGCTCCGCCCGGCCCACGGCCGCCATGTTGGCGTGCAGGGCGGCCAGCATCATGCCCAGCATCTCAGGCAGGAACTGGGATTGGATGTCAGCATATAGCTCCTGGTAGGGGGGAAACTCTTGGTAAGTAAGGAGAAATTCAGACGTCACTCCGGGAAAAAGAAGACGAAATGTCAGTGATGACAGTTTACAGTTAGAATGCAGATAGGGTTAGAGAGACGGATCACATCAAACTTTATAACCAGTTATAACCAGTCTTTTTCATGGTCATCGCCAAATATTAGACAGAAATGCGTGTGTGTGTGTGCGTGCGTGTGTGCGTGTGTGTTTGCACACGTGCATGCTGTAGACATTTACCAGAGGCAGGACGTCGAGCAGGAACATGATGAGGGTGGACATCTCTGTGATGGTGGGAGCGGCACGGCTGCCGTCCTGCTCGGGAGGTGGAGGTGCGTCGCTCTGCTCACTGCAGACAGAAGCCAGGTATATCAGAAATGACACCCATCGCTACATTGGGATGCTAACCCTAGCAGCATTCATCTGGGCCGGAAGGCAGCAACTGTTTCATTGCACAGATATTCTATCGGAATGAAAACAATTTGCGAGTGAACAGATTTCAGAAACGGATGTTAACACAAGTATTTCTACAGCCTATGGGAACGTTTTTCTTTTTTTTTGCAGTCAGCCAATTACACGCATACAGATCCCCGCCTTCAGCAACAGGATTGGTTTAAACAAAGACCAATCGAGTGCAGGTGAAAACGACCCCGTTCACTCTCAGCTGGTCTGCTATCAGACTTAACTTGCAGCCTGATTTGTGTGACAAGCAGTAGACATGGGGAGCCGGGACGGGAGCTCACCTCAGTAGACATGGGGGACGTGAGTGTACCTCAGTGAGCTGCAGAAGCGGCGGGTCATGTGGTCCCACAGGAACACGCTGTCCATGGAGCTGACGAGCAGGTTCACGGCCTTGATGATCTCTGATGCGTTCTTATTCTCCTTCATTTTGCTGCTCCACAGAGACGGAACCAATCTCAGAATGGGTACTTCACTTCAACCATACAGATCACTCAACCCTTCAGATCGCTCAACCCTTCAGATCACTCAACCATTCCTTAATAACAAGAAACACACGTACACACACACACACACACACCAAGTGGCCACGCCCCCTCCCACCTCCGCTCACCTGGCCAACTGGTTGCCCACCAGCCCTGAGCTGGAGATGTTATCCTCTCCCAGCATCTCTCGGCAGTAGCTGTAGAAGGAGCGCACCACCTCCAGCAGCAGAGTGCTGATCACCACGGGCCCTGCACACCCAGGGAACAACATCTCCCATCATGCTCAGCAGACATGGACGCAAGTGAAAATACCATAAAACTAACTTTCTGGAGTTTGCATAATGTCTTTGTTAACTTCAAATGTGGTAAAACCTGGAGAATGTTAATAACGTGAATTAGAGTTGTGTTTATATATTCTATACACGTCAATATTTGATTCCACACATATATTTTGCTTGTGTCTATTGTGTTCTTTGCCAATAGTATGACAGACAATACTTTTGCATTTACCCTTATGCCCTTATTAAATACACTCACCCCAGAAGTACATACAGGCACCACAACCACATCATCTACATTAATATGGATTGGAGCAAGGCAAGACCAAATTAAATCAAATGTCAGATGACTTTTGCATGTGACTGTATAGAACCAATGTGGTTATTCCCCATCCTGACCCACACAGTGTATGTATACATTGACGTAGTTTCAACCAGTTGCTAATGACATGGTAAGCCTTCTGGCACACAAGCTGCAATGGACACAAACGGTTAAAAAAAATAAATAGAAAATAAATGTGCAAACATTGGCCTGAAGAAAACATTCAGATGAGTTCCCAAACCGTTCCAACATAGGCCGGCTTTGCCTCTGGTGGAGGCTTATATGTTCTATGTGTTGAGCACTAAGTTAAAGTCACAGCCCTAAGTGGGTCGGGTTGCTGTAGCATTGGCTGTAATTTAACTATGTACGGAGCTGTCTGTGTTGACCGTAGTTCTGTTTACCTATCTCCGGTTTATCCAGTAGGCTGACGATGACACGAAAGGGCCGGAGGTAGTTCATGAGGGTCTCAGGGTCGCTCTGGATATCCTTCTGATTCAGGATGTTAACCAGAGCCTGGGGGAGACACCCAAACACTCAAGTGTCATCATGCACACTCAGCACGCACACGCTGTCACAAAGACACCCAGATGTTGGTTTCCTGCGGCTGAGCTTGACCCACCTGCACGAGAAGGTCTCTGGAGTGCAGCGTGAAGTAGAGGTCTGCTTGGTCCTTGCTGCTGGTTGGTTGGTTGGAGGATGATGATGATGATGATGTCGACCTTCCCCGCTTGTTGTCGGTGCCTGGGAACAACAGAGCATTATTCCTGCTTCTTACGCAGATGGAAAAAGGCTGCCGAAGTGTGTGAGCCAGATCGAAAAAACCCTGTCCACTTGGGGTGTGAATCCCTCGGTAGCTCACGACTAAATAATATTAAGATTCTTGGGGTGAGAGTGTTAGTGAGTGAGTGTGTGTCAGTGAATTACTGAATATGTCAGTGTGAGTGAGTGAGTGGGTCTCAGTGAGTGAGTGAATATGTTAGCGAGTGAGTGAGTGGGTGTCAGTGAATGAGTCAGAGTGAGTGAGCAGCAGACCTAGGAGCCAGGCGTACAGACGGCGGTTGAGGGACATGTCTCTGCGCAGCAGGGTGAGCGTTGCCGCGGAGACCACGGTGACCATGTCCTCCCTGCTCATGTTGATGCTGCTCTCCTCTTTGTCCTGTCAACACAGCAGAGCAGAGGACAGTGAGCACCACCGGACCCCCTTCCCCCGCCCCCCCCCCACCACAGCTCCACCACCGAGCCCCGGGTTTAATGAACGACCTGTCAGAATGGAACCGACTGGGAAACCGTGCCATCACCATCATCATCATCATCATCATCAATGGAAGGTGCTCCACTGAGCTTTACCCCCTGCCCAAACCAACGAACCACCAGTGGTGGTGGGTCAATAGAGGGCGCTAGGGCGCCGCCCCTCCATGAAATATTCACTCGAATATATCTGCCAACTATGATGAATAAACCATTAAAAATATGAAATAAATCAACAAAAATACATAGCGTTTATCCTTGTTTATTTGTTTGATAGATCGTACTTGCCTGGCCGGCAACCATTTAAATGCGTCTGAACGTCAATTCTTTGGGCTAGGCTTGTTATTGGTCAATCAAAATAAAGCCCTCCTTCAAGTCAGTGGCGCCGGTCACGATGAAGTGAGCTCACAAACTTTTTGCTGTCCATCAAGCAGAGACAGCTTTTCATTGGCGCATGAAAATTCCACCTTGGGTCACAATTTTGTGCGCCCCAGACCAATGGCGTTGTTTTTCATATTTCTTTATCACCACATGATTGGACAATTCAGCGAATCAATCAAATAGGCTGCCTCCCTCAGCAGCATTCGCGCAACACAACTACATGCAGAGAAGAGATAGATCGCTAACTAGCAAAGAGTTGTAAAAGCACTTTCCACCCATTTCAGTGGAGGAATTGGACTCCCCAAGCAATGTTATACTTAAAAGGAGCAAGTAAGTTACATATTAATTAGTCTTTCGGCCTGTAGCATATAAACAAAACTGTCCCATATATCTAACTGCATTTGAAATAGACATTGAGACTCACAAAAAATGGACGCTATAGGACAGTGATCATGATTTGCCTCAATATCATCATCATCAACAACAATGGGTAAGCTTGTAAGCTTGTCCAGGCCCTGCCTGGACAAGCTTCAACATGAATCTGAACGAATAGTAGGTAATAGGTAGTGGCCATCCCCAAAATGCACCAGAATACAGGAAATCAAATCTTCCAAATTCTATTTTTTCAGCACCAGCCACCACTGCAAACCACCAAGTTTCAACTCTCATCGTGAACGCCGGCCTCAACACAC
Source organism: Micromesistius poutassou (assembly GCF_964030765.1). NCBI lineage: Eukaryota > Metazoa > Chordata > Actinopteri > Gadiformes > Gadidae > Micromesistius > Micromesistius poutassou. Next base: position 9,576,150 of record NC_140284.1, on the reverse strand, counting down.
CACTTCACTCAGAAATGTTAACATCCTTCTTTGTACATATAGATGCAGATTCAATGCTGGTGTCACGTGGAGGACGGAACAACCTCTGTACTGAGAACTGAAGAGGACAGGAAAGGGAACGCGAAGCCCTGACTGAGACACGCTAAGAACACGCTAACCAACAAACATCCACTGACCAGGCACTCGTCGAAGGGGAAGAAGTGCAGCAGGATCTCCAGCATGTTCCTCTGCACCAGGACGTTGGAGTCCTGCAGGGCCAGGCACACCGACTTCACCTGGAGACAGACGGACAGAAACAGACGGACAGAGACAGACGGACAGAGACAGACGGACAGAAACACACGCAGCGTCAGCTCAGCAAACGGGACGGAAAGTCCTCCATAAACACAAAATACAGCATGAATAGAAATATCAATGATCAAACATCCTTACCGCAAGCAGAGCTTGTAACTGAAGCTACGTAAAGTCACAAAGAAAGGCTTACTAATACTAAAACAGAATGCAATAGCTTCACCGGAGGACAACACACACACACACACACACACACACACACACACACACTAACACCAACACTCACCACAAGGCCATGGTTGTAGCCTAGCATGTAGCTCTGCTGTCGCGGCGTGGCCGCCCGGTCGAAGTGTGTGACGATGAAGAGCGAGGCGGGGAGTCTCACCAGGGGGCTGACCAGCACGCTGCCCCACAGCGCTCCATAGAACACCTGCTGCCCCACCAGCAGCGACAGCCTCAGCAGCAACGCGTCCGTCCTGCTCAGAGACGGACCATCAGGACCACAGGCCAGCCAGTATACACCCACTGGTCCCCCAGTATACACCCACTGGGGACCAGGCTAGTCTGCTGGTCCTGCTCAGAGAGGGAACATCAGGACCACAGGCAACCCTGTATACAACACTGGGGACCAGTATATACCCACTGGGGACCAGTATACACCCACTGGGGACCAGTATACACCCACTGGGCACAAGGCTAGTCTACTGGTCCTGATCAGAGACAGACCATTAGCAACACAGGCCACCCAGCATACACCCACTGGGGACCAGTATACACCCACTGAGGATGCAATTGAACGGAGCATTCCAAAGCATTGAGAAGAGCCGTGTAATAACCGGTGTTATCTAGTTATCTTTGTTGGCCTTTGGCCTGGCGTGAACGGGTCACGAGAAAGCAAACCACCTCATGTAAAGAACTGTTTGTGGAGAACGCAGGAGCCTCTGGCCTTTAGGTAAACATCTCCCATCTTTGATGCAAAGACAGTTGCATTGTGGGTAGGGGTGAAACTGTGTTCTGGGCTCACTCTGCTAGAGAGGAGACCGGTGTATGCATTCAATAGGTTATTTTCTACAACTATTGCGTGCTTTTTTTGCATTTAGAAGTCTTGTCTGTCCTAGACGCAATATCTCGTAAAGAAATTGCCGTGACGAAGTCCAGTACAATTCTGAGAAAAATAACTTAAAGTGTGCCGGAAAGTGAGTGTCTATGACAGATTGATGACCGTTGATAGTTATTACAAGGATCTAATACAAATTTGAGGAAGCAGTGAAGAGTGACATCCTCATTATTGTTTTGGGTTAACAAATGAGAAGTGGATCGACCGACCAACAGCCACACACACAGCCAGAGGCATTTCACATGAACAACATGAACAACATGAACACCGACCGACACAGGCACACAGACGGAGGGACAAACGGGTTACCTGTCAAAGACCTCCAGGCCCTCCTCCATGCCGGGGAGCAGCCCCGTGATGAAGGCCTGCAGGCTGGGGAGGAGAGCCCTCTGCAGGGGCAGGTAGTACCGCTCATACAGCATTAGCAGGACGGGCTTCACCGCCATGGCGGCGTGGCCCAGCAGCGGGAACAACCCAGAGCTACAACCACAAAAACACGCGTCTTATTTACCCTGGCCATATCATCACTTCTTCTTTTTCTTTCTTGTTATTTTTCTTTAAAAAAATAACAATTGCCTCGGGTGCTGATTAAAGGCCTTATTAAATGGAATGTATTATTAGTATTATTATTATCAATTATGCACCAAGTTTGACATTAAAGCTAGGGTAAGCAATTTGTCATGATCAAGCCATAAAAAAATTAAATACTCAGACACAAACAAACTATCATCCGGTATATGTGGCCGCCGCAGGCCTATAATGAGCCTGTACAATCATTTCATTCGGCCCTAAGGTAGTGATTGGATAGCCGAACTGTCTGTCTGTCTACCTACAAGGCTACCTGGGTGCACTCCTCCCCTCCTCTGCATGTCGAGACTTCCACAAGGTCTTTCTCCTAACTGCCTACCCCAGCTTTAAGAAGAAATGTAAAAACCTCAATCAATAACGACAAGCGTTAAAACCTTCTGATACGTTGCCCTTGCCTGTAAATGAAGAGATCCTTGGCCAGCCATTTGGTCCCGATGATCTTGAAGATGACCTCGTAGGTCTCCAGAGCCTTGAGGTGCACTCCACTGGGCAGTGCCGGGTGCAGGCACTGGGCCAGGCGCTTCCCGATGATCAGCCTCTTGGGCAGCAGGGAGTAGCGCAGGTTACTCTGCAGGGCCTGGAGCCACAGACACCACCAGGGGCAGAGAACACATCAGAGAGTCCTGAGGCAGCATGTGAGGAACAGACTGGACCTGGGCACGTCATTAGTGAGGTGGTGGACTGGTTGTTGGGACTGGATGCTGCTGTGTGACATCATCAGCAAAAAAACCCTCTTTCAAAACTCAAGAGAAGTGAAACCCCCTTCTGGACATGACCGAGAAACTAGGAATCTCCCGCTGCTCTGAAAGGAAACAGATTCATATCCGAAAGCAGATTTAAAGTGGAAATATAGTCCAAGGCACCATCCTCCTTTACGTATTCACTGAACCGTTACCTTGAGCTGTGGACATGTGTAGCTTACGATAATAGCATGTTGCTTATATTCTTCATTTTTAATAAAAGAATTCCCCCTAACCTTGTTCAGCTTGCCCAGGGAGGAGATGAGGTCGGCCCATTCGCTGGACGACTCGAAGCTCCGCAGCGCCTTCTCAATGACCACCCCGTAACTACGGTAACGGTAGTCGTTCTGCAGGTCAGCCTCCTCGGGGTCCATGGTAACGGTGGTGCTGATGGAGTCAGTCCCGCGCCACCATGCTCAGCACACCGGCTCTGCAGACGGGTCCACACACGCACACACGTTCAGACCGAGAAGTAAGGCCTTCTGGACCAAACACACATTTTGGAGAAACCCTGCAAAGCACCATCTTGGTGCCAGTATTTGTCTTTCTGTAACCCGTTTAGTACATCTCTTCCTCCTACGGTTTGTCTGCAGAAAACAGAATTAGCCTACTGGTCCATTTCCCTGACACCAATCCCTGTGCAACGTGAACACATTTTCGCAGTCATGGCTCACTATGCTGTTCTGGCTGACCCCGTATTCATGCTTCACTCTGAAAGCGAGGAGACTTCTTCAGACGTGAACAGAGACATGAACCTGAACCCACCTTTCTGGAACGGCAGGTCTGAGACAGCTGCTATGGTGTGTAGACAGCCAGAGGAGCACGCAAGACCTCAAGAGCAGAAACGGACAAGAACCTGTGATATCAGCTAAAGACCTCATGGGGTATAAAGGCCAGACAGGCTTACCAACCCTGGCCTGCCCTGCCCCTGTCCCAGCCGGTGCTGCAGCAGTGTCTGTCTGGTAGGATACTAACAGGGCATGGGCGGGGTGTTGAGGGAGGGTAGGGGGCAGGATTAGAGCAACACAGACATCTGGACTCCATGCCACTGAGCCAGACAAAGTGTAATCGCCCCAAGCCCCAAGGCCCAAGGCACAGGGAGCCCGACTGCATACAACCGCCTGGGCATCACGGTGCAGTAGAGAGCACAGGGAGCTGGAGCTGAGCTAAAGGTTGATGATCATGGAAGGTGGCTGATTCAGGCATAGTAATCATAATCGCAGGTGCACCAGGATAGAGATGTTAAGTAAGTGGGGCTTGCTGTGTATGGAGGGGGGGGAGGTCCTCTTCTTTGCCTGCTGTCTCGATGAGTTTGTGAAGATAATAAGTAGGCTTTCCATATGTTAACACCTAATATAGTCTAACCCTATGTGTGAATGTAAACCTGTGTACGTTACAGAGTGGCTGATAGATACACACCGGGAGGGAGAGAGATACATGTATTTATACAGCCCTATAATTATGGAATGAGAGGGCAAGGTGCACGTTGAAAAGATATGGTAATACGGATATGTCCGCTGGTAATTGGCGACTGTGCGCTTAAAGAAAGGCTTGAATAAACAACCCCCCACCCTCCCTTGTGGGCGGATCCTCTGCCACCTGACCGACCCTCCCGACACGATATCGGTTCTAGTTTGGGAGAATACTGCATGGACCACGAGAAACGGCGTCCAAAAGTGCATCACGGTTTCCAATGTTGTTAGTCCATCGCACTATTGATCGCAGAGTGCATTATGTAAGTCCCTAGCCACTGCGCACAGACAAGACGATTCCCCACACCAGGTAGGCCTACAGTTACACAGAATAATACACAATTAGGAGTGCGATCTGCATTCAATTGTGTAAATCAGGTTTCCAATAGCAAAGGCTTTAAACATTTTTTTTTTTTTTTTTTTACGTGTGACAGGTTTGATGTTTCAAAATACGCACACCTACTACAACACAATGTAGCCTACTACACATGGGTAGCTCAGCTGTGACCACATTTTTGTCATCCAATATGCTACTAAGAACATGCTTCTCTTAAGATTTAAGCTGTATATATATATATGAATATGATATGAAGTCATCGAGACATAAGAACTTTCAGGGAACAGCAGCTCGCTATAGGATGCAATGACTCACCACCTCCTGCAAAAACAACCACACGATCCTCTCGGCTCACTGGATTCAGGCTCGTCCGCGTCCAGGGGTCTAGCGGTGCATCGTTTACCCTCCGTGGGCTGGAAAAGAGAAGCCTGCCTCCGATATTGTTCCCAAAACACCTATCTCCATCCCTGGAGCAACATGGACAGCCTGAACATAACGGGGTGGAATCGAACTCAGCTGATTCCGAAACTGACACGGAAGAGCTCACTTCCTGAACCACGAAGGGGTGCCGCTCCAAAGCTTGTCATCACAAAATAATATCGATCTTCTAACTTTCCTCATAAAGGTTAATTAATATGTGAAATATTAATCTTATTAATATCCAGCTACTCAAAGCAAATCATAAATTAAATACTTAATTACGAAATAATGCACATTGGTACGGGTTATGTTGGTCGCCATCTCTTTATTGGTATTGGTACAGTCCAGGATGTGCGCTGTTTACAAACCTCTCACTTCGCTGTCAGATATTTGTGTATCACTGCGCCTGAGGCAGATGGCCGAACCTGTAACCATCTGCACAGACTTTATTATTATAAATTTTTATATTATTATTTAAAATTATTAAAGTCAATTTAGAAAAAATGTTTTTTTCCTTAAAATAAATGAACGTTAAATAATGCTATCATGATCAATGCTTGATCATGATGTAGCACTAGCACAGAAAACATAATTCCCTTGTGGGTCTGGCTGATTGCTGATTAGACCGTCCAGCCGATGGTCGGACCAATCGGACGCTGGCGTTGTTATAGAAGGCGGGTTATAATGCAAAAGAGGAGACAGGCAAGGTCTGCTCATTCGATTTAGATTAACACAAATATAATTTTATAACTTGTAAAAAACGGAATTATAATCCGCCATTAACGCAGGCAAAATGAATATAGCCAAATTAAAAATAACAGTGTGTTCCTCATCTATCAGCTTTGGCTAAAGCCATACAGCATCAGTTTAAGCAGAAATCGATTTGATAACAGCAATTAAACACAAATATAAATGAGCAGCGTTTCATTTTGAACAGATCTAAAGACTGGAGCTGTTCGCTACCAAACACAAGAACTAATCGCTAAAAATAATAAATGTGAGGTGCTGAAGATAGCCCCACCTGTGTTCACGTGGCGAGGCAGGATGGAAGGGAGAGCCAACTGCCAACGGACAGGAAGTCAGCCAACACGACATCACTGACAGCCCCTTTAATGCTTCAACCACGGGCATGTTTATGTTCATAACAAGGTGTGTTTGAAATTGGGCTCATAAGTCAATCACTGTTGTTACTGAGCAACCCATATAACAACAGACTTCCACTTCTGCTCTGAAACACTCGGTTGTTCAACGAGGCCCACTTCCATAATAAAATAACCTGTCCTAACCAAGTCATCAAGGTGAAAGTATGCATTAGCCTGGTTCTCAGGCTAGGTCAAGGTCAGGCCTTGACCTACAACCCGTTCAGCCAATCAGATTACAAATTCAAATAAACTGCTTGCGTCAAAAGGCCAGTCTCTCTCGTGAAAGGTGGCTTGCTTGATCAGATGTACTTGATCAGATGACCTACAAAGCAAGGTTGTAGGTCAAGGCCAGGCCTTGACCTACAACCCGTTCAGCCAATCAGATTACCGTCCCCATACCGTACCGTCCCGAATGAGCTGATAGGGCTTGCTGCCCACAGCACCTCGGACCAGAGCCGGCTCTCCCTATACGCAAAATAAGAGGCCGCTTAGGGCCCCCAAGAAAAAAAAAAAATATATATATATAAATGTTTTAATACACAAAGAAATTTACTTAACAAGAAAGTAAACATTATAAACCTACAGCTCATATTAGTATAAGAAAACAATGGTGGAATAAATAATTTTGACTGTGTCTGTCTGTCCCAGGTCTGATCATAACCTAAAATGACCTGATTCTGACTGACCTGGCAACCCTACACATGTTGTTAATGTAATGCTTGGTGTTGCTGAGAGGGCAACAAGCAAGGAACATGATGTTTAATTCAGCGAAGGCGCTGGTTTGACTGATCCCAAACTGGCAACCGCGATGATGACGATACGGTACATGATGAAGCTAAACGAAGCTCGTCTGACATCACCTCTCTCCCGCTCTCTCCCCCAGGGCTGGTCCTAGCCCTTTGGTAGCCCTAGGCGAGATTGATGTTTGCGCCCCCCGTTCTCATAGTGAGCGGAGAGTTGCCCTGTTAATTGACATTGCTATACTAAACATCACTGAAGACACATCAACTGATTTACCTTTACTTTGCTTAGCAGTTTTTTCACCCACTTAAATTCAAATAATGAATTTCAACTTTCACATCTTCTAAATGTGAAAGGAAAAAGCAGTTCAAAGGGTCAAGACTCCAGCAACTTTATTGAAGATATTTTAATACTCAAGGTTGTAAGCCACCTAGTGGACAAAACAGTTAGTGCTGGTTTAAAATTTACAAGGCATTCAGACAGTAAAGTAAAAGTAGAAATGTGGTAGGTGTGTAAGCTTTACTTTACTGTTTCAGTGAGTATACTTAATAAGTAGTAAAATAATTGCGGCTAATCATGTTCAAAGAGGTACAGGGTTATAAATGCATACAGTTACATGTTCTTTGTGGCAAAACTACTCTATCGACCGCAAAGCAGGGCCACAAAATTATCCTGGGGCTACCAGAAAACCCTCTTTCTGTTTACTGCAGAGTGGGAGAACCATGTTACCAAACACTCTATCTGTGGGGATATTGAGCTTTTTACACTTACTGTAACAAATAAATATCCCTTACAACTCCTTTAAACCTACTTTGTTGCCAGTGGCGGCTGCTAGTCTTTCAAAGAGAAGCTCATTTTCGGCCTACATCAGATAAATTGTCAATTTATGTATATGTAAATTATCCTCTCTGTTCCTTTTCAAGGAAATGCTCTGTCATACCAACTAGCTGTCTTTTTCAGTGACTTGACCAGTGTCCTCTCAATGGCCAGCAGAGCTAGGCTGCTTAAACGGCCTTGGCCCATTGTGTTATCGGTGTAGGACTTGAGCCGCTTTAAACAGGAGAAGTTATTTTATACACCTGCACATGTAGCTCCAATTGTTGCCACTAATGAGAACAGTTTAAAGCTGAGGCATTGCACTGTTCAACTCCATGTCTTTAAGGAACACCAATAAATCACACAGCTTTCCCTGCTTTGTCACCCTGCAAGTCCTGATCTGAATACAGGACTTGAAGTTCAGACCTCATGGCTCCCTGAAGCAAAGTGATGGCCAACTACCAAAACGATATTAAAGGTCTCATTCCACCGTTTTTTCATTAATTTTGCGGTGGTCACTAGCAGCAATAAATGCCCTGTGAGTCGGTTTTAGTGAAAATAATGCTCTGGTGCTCCTGTTTCACACTGTTCTAGTGTGGTAGTGGAGGTGGGAGGGGAAGAACGACCCGATTTTGGCTCTTATACATGAGATGCAAATGCCTCGCCTCTGATTGGCTAACAGCACTGTCCGTCACAGTACTAATGCCAATTAAACTTACAGAGACACACAAAAGAAAGGGAGAACGAGAGAGAGAGAGAGAGGGAGAAGGAGAACCACTGGGCTCCTTCTGGGTTTCTGGTTGATTGAATACAGAGAGAAGAGCTGCCTCGGGGCACCGATCGCCGGATCGGTGCACGGTGGCTGGTCCCCGCGGTCGCCGTGCACCGGCCGAGCTCCCGGACTCCGGCGGTGCACTTCCGCGGGCACGGGGATTCAATACAATACAACAGCCGCGGTGCCCCGAGGCGGCTTTTCTTTCTGTATTTCAATCGCCGTGCCCGCGGGAGTGCACCGCCGGAGTCCGGGAGGTCGGCCGGGGCACGGCCGCCGGGGGACCGCGACAGCGGTGCACGGCGGAGCTCCCGGACATACGATGGAGCTCCCGGACTGCGGCGGTGCACTCCTAACCCGCGGGCTCGCGGTCGCGGCTCTTCTGTCGCGGTCGTGGCTCTTATTTCTATATTCAATCGCCGTGCCCGTGGGAGTGCACCGCCGGAGTCCGCGAGCTCGGCCGGGGCATGGCCGCCGGGAGACCGCGACCGCGGGGACCGGCTGCCGTGCACCGCGCCCGGGAGCTCAGCTCCGGCCGTCGTGGTGCCCCGAGGCGGCTCTTCTTTCTGTATTCAATCGCCGTGCCCGAGCCGCGTAAATGTTGAAATAGTGGTAAAGAATAACACCCTCGTTTTTACTATGGATGTTAAATCCACATTGTAAAAAATATAAATGTGCTCTATCCAGTTTATATGATTTTCTGAATCCGCGTCCAAACAGTCCAAAAGAAAAGGAAATCCTACAGTTCGCAGGTCTCGTAATTGCAGCAAGTTTCGTCCTGTGAAGCACGATAAAGGTATTGGATGTGGGCGTGGCTGGACCTTCCAATCCGGATGTGGGCGTGGTTGGACGTCCAACTCCGCCTTCCCGCAGGCCGCAGCCGTTAGTACTTGGGACCATAGACATCTTGAGTTGACATAGTCGAGTTGACATAGTCGAGTTGGTACTGGCGGTGGAAAAGCGGCATAGATGTCTATGCTTGGGACGCTGAGCTTCAACAGGCAACTGCACTGTGACGCTACGAGAATGTATGAGAATGAAATCGAGTCAGTCGATCTGCGATAAGCAGCTGATTCTGAACAAACTCGTCTTCGAGATGGACGTGTTCTAACGTATTTTTAGTCAATGAAATGTTAACACAACAGTAGCCTATATATTTGACCATTTAATTTTAGAAATTTTAGGGAAAGCTGAGCTTCCCTTGCAGACAGTCTTAGAGAAATCGCCACTGTTTGTTACACACTCGCAACAAACACAATCTATTTTAAAGAACATTGTATAACTAATTGAATTAAAGTAGGCCTACAGAGCCTTTTTCTCTTTCATGCAGCAAAGAAAGGCAGTTATTAAGCATTCCCTGGCATACATCAAGTGTTATAAAGGGGTAATATTTGGTCATAATGGTAAGAGTGATTACAAGTTCATACCACTAGATAGAGCTCTTGTATGTAATTGAACTACACAAACTCAGACATTATGGCTGATGAAGTAAATATTATAGTTATACATACACACATATATACATACATACATATACAGTATATATATATATACATATATATATATATATATATATGTCTGTATATATCTTTTTTACGATATCATAGATACATCTCACAGAGACACATTTGACATTTCTGAAGACCAATAAACAAAACATACAAAGATGTATGGAGCGGTACTCCTGATGCCGGATAGAGCATGTGAGCGTATAGAGCGGTGACCGCATCATTTGACTGTAGGCACCAATGACATTACAAGCCCAGGGGTCGGCCCCGGCCTGTGATGGTCTATTTTAGGATCTGCGAGGAAGTAGATGGAGGAAATACATTCTTTATTTTCTGGCATGCAATGTGGTCATGCTGAATATCTTTATTCAATAGGAGGTTTCACACAAGGTCCCACTCATTCCAGAACGCCTTATGGTGCTTTTCATTATCATCAGAATCAGAACTGGTTGCTGGTTGGTTTTCTAGAATTTTTTGTCAAGAGGTACCAAGATGGCCGCTTAAAACTGCATTTGGAAATACAGATTGCATGATTGAGAAAATATTGTGCATTTAGCCTTTTTATGGTAGTTCAACATTTTCAGAAAAGGGTAGGATGGTGTTGTGTAAAGTGTTTGAGGTAAGGGATTGACGATCAGCTGGGTGATGGCGGAGAGTTTCCCTTTGTTCAGGGCGTAGGGGAAGGACCCGACTGGACGGCCTGGGCTTGCTGATAACAGTCTGGACGTCCCTAATGGTTAATGGTCCTCATTTATATAGCGCTTTTATCCAAAGCGCTTTACAGTGTTCACCCAATCATGCACACATTCACACTCCGACGGCGGAGTCAACCACGCAGGGCGACAGCCAGCTCATCAGGAACAATTAGGGTGAGGCGTCTTACTCAGGGACACCACGACACTCTAGGAGGAGCCGGGGATCGAATCAGCAACCTTGCGGGTACCAGCCAACCCACTCTACCTCCTGAGCTAATGCCTCCCCTGGTCTCTACAGGAGACCCAGCTTTTAAAGGAAGGGCAACACATAATGAGCACTTGGGGCGGCATTAGCTCAGGGGGTAGAGCGGGTTGGCTAGTAACCGCAAGGTTGGTGGTTCGATCCCCGGCTCCTCCTAGCTGAGTGTCGAGGTGTCCCTGAGCAAGGCACCTAACCATAACTGCTCCCAACGTGCTAGGAGTGCTCCCAACGTGCTGTCGCCTTGCATGGCAGACGCTGCCGTCGGTGTGAGAATGTGTGTATGAATGGGTGAATGTCAGGCAATATTGCGCTTTGGGTGGCCACTGGTTACAGAAAATGCGCTATATAAATGCAGTCCATTTACCACTTGTGTTGGAAGGCAATGCACCGAGAATTCTCCCAGATGAAATATAACAAAACCTTTACAAAAGAGCAGCTTGCAACTCATATGAATGAGTGTGACTGTCCTGGCAAATGTAGCCTCCCAGTTCTGGTTGTCGAAGGGCAAAATAGCAGGGAAGTGCCAAATCACAGCATGGCCTGGGGCAGGGTGTGAGGTGCTCAGCCTGGTTGGTGTATGGTTAGGTGGTGTTTCCACTCTTAGACCAACATGCTGCACAGCGCTAGTGAGTAAGGTAAGCTGTGTTGGGCAATGTAGCATTCTAATATTTATTAAGATACACAACTAGTATTATTACTTTATCAAGGATTTCCTTTTTGTGTTTTTAGTGGGATTTAGTGTCAATGTTTTCTTTCAAGGTTTTAAGGGAGAAAGGTTTTAAGCTTTCAAATATATATCCAGATAGATCCTGCTGTTATAATGGATATTATGATTTAATCCACAAGGGTATGGATGCGGAATGTACAATTGGCTGTTTACAGAGGAATAAATCAAAATGGACTATCACCAAAAGCAGTATAATGCGAGCAATAACAAAACAAACAAAAGCAAACAGTATCAGCCTGGTCACACACTCCAGTTCCTTCCCAGCATGGCCCAGCTTCTTCTGCTTCCTGGCAGCTGAGACCAGGGCAATCGGCACAGCGTCTTCCACCCCAAAGATCTGACTGCGAGGCGGGGAGGAGGAATGGAGAAATGGAGACCCAGGACACTGAAGGGGCCCACTCAGATCAGCATTTGATAATTCACCTTGAACAGTGCTATGAACTATTCAACAAAACTGAAAAACACTATTAACTGCATCAGAAGTCACCCTCAATGATTTTAAAGACAAAACCTCTATTTGATCTCATTTGAAGGTTTTAAACATCTGTTGTTTTAAATCATCTGTTCTTACACGTTTTAAGAACAGATGATGTTATTTGAATTGTACTCTACATGATTGTTCTACACATGACCATAATTATGGTTTATCCATTGCCTGTGTTTGCAGTCCATAAAAAAAAATAAAACACAGCTTCGAGATTGAGGTGTTGGATAAATTTATTTCAATTTTATGTTCCAAATATAATGAGGCTTGAATTGAGTCATTGCCGGTCCAATGTCCTATGCTCTTCTAATAAATGCCATTGCATCTCAAAATGCCTCAATTGGGGAGTAAATAAGATGAAATCTGCAATCCTTCAAGCACCAAACACACACACCAGAGCATTTTTGACACGGGAAGGCATGCAGGGCCTTCCATTCATCATTGAAACCACTAACCCTACATTGTGCATATTATTATGAGCTCATGGTCAATATTCAATTTATCTCCGACTTGCGATCTAAAACAACTGATGGCGTTGGAGATGCAACGGTTCTGTTTTGGATAAGGCATAAGAAAGACGACCCGTTTTCAGCTGTATTAAAGGTGTCTGCAGAACTTGACGCATTAAAATGTTAAGTAAAAGACATAAACACAATCGGCTAGATATGCACACATGAATTAGGCTACACAGCATCTTAATAGTTGGAACATTTAATAGGCTATGTGTATTAAATGTATTGAAGGAAACGGGAATGTCGCACCAGTAATGCGCCCAAAGAGGTGCTTTCTGGGACATGTAGTCTTCAATAAAGTGACGTTTCCGGGCTAAGGTGTGCCATACAAAAGGATCGCACCGTTAGGAGGAATGAAAATGTACAAAGAAGCGTCGTCAACCCATGGACAACTGGCTGTTTACTTCGATGTTTTATTCACCGAATTAAATGAAATTCTAACAAAATTGCTGCAAGTTACATCAAGTTAACTTGGCAAGTTACATCAAATTAACTTGCTAACTTCCCAATGATCAACTACCCTAAAAGCTGTACATGTGTGGTCAAAACATCATTCTCAACGTCATACTAATAATACTGCAATTATTTGTATGTAGGCCTATACTTTATTAAGAATAATTTCAATTTGAATGGTTCATCTTTAGTTTTGTATTTAGTTCTGTTACTCAGATTGTACCATCGCTCGAATAATAAAGTGTAGGCAAAGTCAAAAGGCAAGCCATCTAAATATTTTTAGACAGAGTTTGCAAGTACACCTCATTTGATTGTGGTTGAACTTGGGACCACGCATGGAAAAAACCCCAACCCTTTATTAAAATGGGAACTGCCATTTGAACTCACGCACACCTGATCCTTCTGATTTGAATATAATCATCAGTCGTGACTCGTGAAAGCCTAATCTCTCTCTAACACTCTGGCCATGATTACGTTACAATTAAATCAAGAGAAAAGCTGCCCATCCCAAATTAAAATAGATTATTCTAGATTGTTAAAAGCGTCTCCCTGAAATCAGTTTAGGGTCGTTTGAATCAAACAACAACAACGTATCTTTTTTGTGGTATTTCCATCATCTGACACATTTTTAAGATACAACTCCAGTAAACTAAGCATAGGCCTACTGCTGCTGCATTTGATATTTGTATTACGCATGTTCAGACATTTTGGTGACAAGACAACACTCCTGCTCTGGGAATCAGACCCATTCCCAGTGGGCTTCATACTGGCGCGTCTTGAACCATCATACTGGTGCCGCGTCTTGCACCATCATACTGTCGCGTCTTGAACCTACTGGCGCGACTTGAATCTAGTGGCGCGTCGGCGGACCACGTGGAAGGGGCGTGGTTATTTGTGGGCGTGGTGACGCCTACATCACTGTATGTCACTGACAGCCGAGGACACACCACCGCTGTCTCTCTGGAAAGTAGCAACTGTAACAGACATTCTGCCTTGTAGGTCTTCTTACTGTGATTCCTAACCTGACTCGTACCCCATCGACAGCTAATACGAGGACGCACCGCGGAGCGTCAAGGAAGCCTTTGTCCTTCTCTTCGGGTGTGGGAGGGCTGCTGACAACGATCAGCGCCAGTGGATACAGCTCCAATTTAACCACACAACTGGTGAGTATGTTATGAGTTCTGCTGTAGGACAACATCTGCACTGGGTGTTTGGGAAGGCAGGCCTACAAGTTCATCTGTATTTGTGTATTTTTTTGTTAGTCCTAAATATCGCAATAGACAGATCAGTGCGCCTATGCGGTCCGCAGAGATAGACATACGGTGATACGTACATTGGATGTAATGTTTTAGAGTAGGCTAAACTTACTCTAACCGCTAAAAAGGTTAACTTCGAGTTTGTGTTTCTTATGCGTTGCGCCTGATCAAAGAAAACTGAATAATGTTAAAATGTCGCTCATGACGAGCATGCGGGGGGAGAACGAATGGGGAATGAATGAATGATCCGACTAGAAGGTTCCAGATGAATCATGCGAACCATGCGCACCGCTGTATAACTTATGGTAAAGTGACAGCTTAAGCAAGCAGAGGCATGCCTTCCTGTAATTCATGCTACAATTCACCTGTCAAAATGACACTGCATAAACAGTTCGGACCGTTTGGTAAACACTGGGGTGCTGCTGGTAGGGAAAATAACTGCGCACTGCCTGCTTCTTGACACATTTTAAAATCCTTAGGCTAAGGATTATTATCATAAGAAGTTGTTATTTGTGTTTAGAAAGTGTTAAGAAGGCCTCTTTGTTTTTTCGCCAGAGTCAAGAAGATGAGGCTAGAGTACTACAATGTGGGTGTAATAATGAAGTTATAGGTGTGTGTGTGTGTGTGTGTGTGTGTGTGTGTGTGTGTGTGTGTGTGTGTGTGTGTGTGTGTGTGTGTGTGTGTGTGTGTGTGGTGTTTCCTCTTTTTGTGTCTGCTGTTCAGACATCTAGCCTACCTCCCTTTACAACCGAAAAAACGAAACATTGGTTTGGTGAATGAGATGGGAAGAAATATTTTTGGCCTATACTTTCTATGGTTCCTAGTATAGCTCAAATGTGTAATGTGTCCATGTCATATACCATCTCTCATATTAATTCACCATGTTTCATGCTAACGTCTCTACCTTTTCATTCAACTATTAGTAAAGTACAACTACTAGTGTTAGTATTCATATCATAACTGTTATTTAGAAGTTGTTATACCAGTATACATTTAAGGGACAAGTCGGTTCACGTGTGTCTACATATAAGTCTGTTTGCCTGCTTAATTTCCTACAATTAGACATGCAAGAATCTGCAGATGTATAACCGTATTTGATATAATTGATTTCCTCATTGCATTGAAGTAGGTAATGTTTGAGCTCAGCATACATGCTTTTCTTTCTTTCCAACTCTTTTAATGAGATGTTTGGTTCTGTAGTGTGACATTAGCAGGCTTACTTTGATGTGCTAACAGAGGGGGGGGGGGGGGGGGGGGGTGGATATTTGTTATGTTGTTGGGAAGCTTTAAAGGTTACTAGAGAAAGCCTTTGTAGGCCAAGGCCATAATTCTGCATTAGTGAGGCATAAGATCAGCCAAAAGAGCTGAATCATTCAAATTGTTTTAGGCTACCAAACATGCTGTGATGATTTAATTAAGAGTACTGTACATTAACATGCTTTGCAATAAAACCTAATCACTTTTCAAACTTGCCACTTGTGCTTAAATTATTTTATCAACTAGCACTGTCTCAAATTGGCCATGAAGTATTCAGTGTAACGTTTGTGTGTATGGGGATCATTCCACTCCTATGGGGTTCAGGCCACTCCAATGCTCTAATAAGCGCTCTTTGTTTTTGCTGTCTTGCAGGAATGTTAACTCTAGGTTTCTTAGACAAGAAGCCTGCATCATCCTCCTCTAAATCTAGACTTCAGTGCAGTGGATAACCTCCCCCTGAATCATCCCCTAGTGAATTTGAAATGCCGGTGGATGATACAGCTCCCATCCAGACAGCAAACCAAAGAAGAGCATTTCCCTGTTAAAGAATCCTCCTAATTTGCCTGTGATCCTTTTTCAAAATACCTTATTTTTGAACTCTGTTGATAACAAAGGCATCTCGAGCCACCTGAGGTCATGGCTCCTGGGATGGAGGCAGCGGACATTGTAGTGGTGGGACTCTATTTTGTCCTGGTGCTTTCCATTGGCTTGATTGCCACGTGGAAGGCTAATCGCAGCAGTGTAAGTGGATACTTTCTGGCCGGCCGCTCAATGACATGGGTGGTGATCGGTGCATCCCTCTTTGTCAGCAACATAGGAAGCGAACACTTCATTGGCCTTGCAGGATCAGGGGCGGCAAGCGGATTTGCTGTTGGTGCGTGGGAATTCAACTCCCTCCTTCTCCTGCAGCTCCTCGGTTGGGTGTTCATCCCCGTATACATCCACTCTGGGGTGTACACCATGCCCGAGTACCTGTCGAAGCGCTACGGGGGCAACAGGCTGAAGGTTTACTTTGCTTCCTTGTCCGTGCTGCTCTACATTTTCACTAAGCTCTCCGTGGACTTGTACGCTGGGGCCCTCTTCATCCAGGAGTCCCTGGGATGGAACATCTACCTGTCGATCATCCTGTTGGTCAGTATGACGGCTCTGCTGACTATCACCGGAGGGCTGGTGGCTGTCATGTACACCGACGCTCTTCAGGCTGTGCTGATGATCGGTGGTGCCCTCACCCTGACCATCCTCAGCCTGATCAAGGTCGGTGGTTTGGATGGCGTCAGGACAAAGTACATGCAAGCGGTTCCCAACGTCACCGCCATTCTCGCCACTGGTAACTTCTCCTACTACCCCTCCTGTCGTATCGAGCCCAAGCCAAACTCCCTGAGCATCCTTCGGGGCCCTATGGACGAAGACATTCCCTGGCCTGGCTTTATCCTCGGGCAAACCCCAGCTTCTATCTGGTACTGGTGTGCGGACCAGGTCATCGTGCAGAGGGTACTTGCAGCAAAGAACATCGCACATGCCAAAGGAGCCACTCTCATGGCCGGGATCCTTAAGGTCCTGCCCATGTTCCTTATTGTCATTCCAGGTATGATTTCCCGCATTCTGTTCACAGATGAAATAGCCTGCATCGGGCCGGAGCACTGCCTGGCTGTGTGTGGTTCTAAGGCCGGCTGCTCAAACATCGCCTACCCGCGGCTGGTCATGGCGGTGATGCCCGTTGGACTCCGAGGACTCATGATGGCCGTCATGATAGCGGCTCTCATGAGTGATCTGGATTCCATTTTCAACAGCGCGAGCACCATCTTCACCCTGGACATTTACCAGACCGCACGGAAGGGTGCCTCCCAGAAAGAGCTGCTGGTGGTCGGTAGGATGTTTGTGGTATTTATGGTGGCCATCAGCATTGCTTGGGTTCCTGTTATCATTGAGATGCAAGGCGGACAGATGTACCTGTATATCCAGGAGGTGGCCGGCTACCTCACGCCCCCGATCGCGGCCCTCTTCCTGCTGGGCGTGTTCTGGAAACGTTGCAACGAGAAAGGTGCGTTCTGGGGTGGGATGACCGGCCTGACCCTGGGAACCCTCCGGCTGGTTCTGGCCTTCATCTACAGGGAGCCTCGCTGTGATAAGCCAGACGACCGACCCCTCTTCATCACACATGTCCACTACATGTACTTCGCTGCCGGCCTCTTCTGGATTTCCGGATTGGTGGCCATGGTGGTCAGTCTCTGCACATGTCCCCCGGATCAGGAGCATGTGCTCACCACTACAATATGGGGCCTGCGACACATGCTGAAGGGTCCCCGTAAAGGTCTGGAGGAAGCCCACAGCCTCATGGACAAGCACCAGGGCAATGGAAGCCTCCACAAAGATCTGCCGGTGGATGTCCGCAACGACAGGTGCCTGGATGGGGCCGACGTCAAACTCCTGGTGCCGTCCACGGACCATGACCCCGCCACCCCCAGCACGGAGACCACCCCGATCACCACGCCCTCAGAACCCACTGATAATAGGAAGCTGGACCAAGCAGAAGAAGGCAGCCAAGCAATTAGGAAGAGAAGCACATATCGGCTGTTCCTGGACTGTTTCTGTGGCTATAAGGACGGAGCACCAAATGAGGAGAAACTGACCAAGGAAGACGAGAGGACCATAGAGGAGATGTTGTATGAGCCCCCCTGGATTAAAGCGATCCTCAACGTGGGCCTCGTGTGCGTCTGCTCTTTGGGGGTCTTCATGTTTGTTTATTTCTCACTATAGTTTTAGTGGGCACTGAACTAAAAGGCAAAGTTGTGCTGTGTTTGAGTTCGGGGATCTGTAAATTCACCAAAAAAATGCACAATTAAACATTTTTAAGGTTTGACAAGCGCTGTAATATTTACAGTATATATTTGTCTGTTGTTGCTCTTTAACAGGGATTATAAAGCTTATTAGTATCATGTATTTTGATCGACTTTAAAGGACACTTTAACTTTAACTTTCGTGAACAGTGCTTATTGTTGTCCAACTATAATTGGATTGGTTTTCAATTATACTAAATTCATTTAATTTGCCTTATCTGATCTATGCACTGTTGTTCTTGTTGTTTTGCTTAATTATGTATCTATGTATCGTACTGTTATACTATGGTATGGCAATGTATTTCTCTGCTTATGTAGACACACTACTTAATTCAAGTTTTTCTATATAGGTTTCTGTCTCCTATTTGTTCAGAATCCATTTAGAAACAAATGTGTTCTTCCATTTCCAGAGTGTGCTGGCATGTTATTGGATTGCTTATGTCCATACAGCATATTAGGCAAACTTTAACTGGTTATTGGACCTGAAAGATGATTGTAGAAATCAAATGTATTGTTAAGACCATGACACGTTGGTCCATGTGATTGGGTTTTAATATATTATTCATCCCATTTAATATTGGAGGAGTTAATCTATCTTGTTGCATTGTTTCAAATGTGAATTTAATGACTCTTTACAAATATAGTTCCCAGCGTACTCCAATAGCTTTGTTACAGACTTGAGACCTTGAGTTTAAATGTGTTCTTAATATTTGGTGTTCTTCCTACGTCAATGACATAATGTACATGCCATATCTTTCCATATATTTATATTGGTCTTCATGTTGTATTGCATTTCATGTTCACTACACTTTCATCTCAAGTCTGTTAATGTGACTTAACTACACATTACATATTTTTCACGTGCATATTTTTACCAAATGTGTCTTAGTGTGGATTGCTGAGGCAACGAAACTAAGAACAAAAAGAAAGCTCACTTTTGAGTTTTCAAATTGTTGTTTAGTGAATTTCCGGCTACCTGGTCAACGTCAAAAGATATTTAATATATTGTAGTTCACCTCCATCTAACACACACACACACACGCACACACACACACACACACACACACACACCTGGATTACAAGGCTTTCTATGGGAGGTTTATCCTGTCTACTGTCCAACAAACAATACAATAATAAAGAGAAAAGTTTTGATAATGACTAAATAACGTAGTTTTGTCTTGTTGAGAAGATATGATTTTTTTTAATGTATTTTATTTTTTCGAGCTCAATAAAGTTCCTGCAGACAGTGTTTGTGTCGTTTTGCATTATTTTAAAATAAATGTTATGTTATTATATACGGTCCTACATCTCAGGCCCCTGTGGAGCGAGTAGGCCTATATCCTCTTTATTATTAACGCAGCGAACCTACTGCCCTACACTCATAGGCCTGCTTAAAACTCTGGCATAGCTTTGGTTGCAGATGAAAGCAGATGTTAAATGATAATTTCAGATATTGTGGACACGCACAAGTGTTTATATACCTATTCTTCGAGATAATAAAATGGCTGAATAACATGCTATTTAACCCATCACATCCATACTGGTGCCATGATGGTGCCATGACGAGAGAAATTCCTATTTTAAATAGTGAAAATAACGTCATCTGCCGAAATGTTTTGTTAGTTGAGCTAAATAGATGGATCCTAACTGTCTGTAGCCTACTGCTTACATGTTGGGCATTAAGTTGTTTATTATTATATTATTGTCCAGCAAAAATTCACACGCAAACATAGCCTAGCCTACATATTAAACACTGTTTGCATGTGATTATTTTCTGGATAAACACATGAACAGCGATACCGGAATTCTGTGTTTACACTTAGTGCTTAAAGTTGAAGATTGGTAACTCCGGATGATCTTTAAGGATCTACTATCACAATGTCAGACCGAAGTCACCGCCTCCATTCCGACAACTTGAGCACTAGTGTTATTATTCTGTTGGTTATCCATCATTGCTTCGTAGCCTAATTAATCTTGAAATGTTTTAACATAAGGATACACTGTTGGGTTTTAAAATGCCACAGCGTTCTCATGCAATAGCCTACATGGCAAAATCAAGTTTTATATAACTACAAATCTATTGAGTCCTTGCAATATAGAGGAATTTTGATGGACAAGCTGCACCATATTGGCCTACTGGCCTTCTCTGGTTGGTAATTTAATCCCAATCCACCTGGGATCGCCACCCCAGAGCTCAACGATGCCCTGCACGCTGCGCACAGTGGTTTTGGCTCAGCACATTGACAAACAACGGGGGACATGGGCCTCTTTTAAATGGAAGGTTATGTGCTAGTTATTTAGCCAAAGCTAATAGATAACCACGGGAGCTGATAAATAGCGGAAAACATCACCACGGATTCCTGACCCTAGTCCTCATGGTCTTAATGTTATTCGAGTTCAGTCCTCCCCTCAGAAAATGTACCATATCATGGATAACAGAATTCATTTTAATGCACATTTTAAATAAATCTATAAATAAATTGAGATAGAAAACCAAACCCACACGCACGAACACCATTTTTACAGCGTGCACCCCCCCAGCCCAGCCCACAGCCCTCCCTCGCCCCCAAGGGGAGACTCATGATATTGTCCTCTGGAAAAGTACTGGCATCCAGGCGCGTCTTTGTTCATTGTCACTGTTAGACGGCGAGCAAAAAAAAAACCTGAACAATACTCAATACTCATACAAATGTCTCACTGGCCTCAGAGCATCAGCACGGGGATACTGCACTTAATACTTCCTGATAAGCATTGTGTCCTTGTTTAATACGGTAAATAATTCCACACATTTATTGCAATAATGATAAGTCCTTGCACTGTAATCCTGACTCTCTGACATTGTAGGAATGTCTAAATATTGTGAGGAAGGGTTGGAGGCCAGCTGATATAACAATGGCATGCCTCGCCTTGCTGATGCCCAGCAGTCCCATAATATCAGCCAGATGCAGCGGCGCTGAATGATAAGATGATGCTCGCTCAGGGCTTAACTCTTAGGTTGGGGCTGGTTGTCATGGCGATGCCCCTGCGCGGGTGGGGCGGGGCCTGCTCAAGGTCTGGTTCTGGCAACAGAGAGGCAGCAACACCAAGTACCAATCACATCACAGCTGGGTCATACAGGGACACTGTTGTAATGCATTCACTTGTCTCAGGACACTTGGCGGTGTGTCTACAATTCTATATGTGTCTGTTTATGTTTGCATGCGTGTGTTTATGTGTGTGTGTGTGTGTGTGTGTGTGTGTGTGTGTGTGTGTGTGTGTGTGTGCTTGCTATATATGCAGGAGACACGATGGGTTCTGCGGTCGTCTCAGAACAGCTAACAGGTCGTTTTCATGAGCCATGCCTCTGCAGCAGCCACAAGCCCATTGTGAACATGTAAGGTGTGTTTTAAGTAGACGCAGCTAGGACTGCCCCGTGAAAAGGTCAAAGGGCCAACATTATCTACATTGGTCTGCTAGCCATGGTCTGGAACATAAAGCAAGCAGACCCTTGATGGGTGTAATGAGTGACACCTGTGTTCAGCCTGCGGCGACAGCTCTGTGGAACTAGTCTGGTCTGTAAGATCAAGCGAACAGCGTCAACGGCTCTGTGAAACTAGTCTCGTCTGTAAGATCGAGCCAACAGTGTCAAAGGCTCTGTGAAACGGGTTGGATGTGTAGAGATCGAGGAGCCAGCCGCGACGACAGCTCTGTGAAACAGGTCTGATGTGTAGAGAACAAAGCCAAGGGCCCGAGGAAAAATACCTTTCTCCACGTCTCGTTCTTTTGTTCAAAGTGACTTACGACGTGAGCGAATGCCAACTATGATAACTGTTGAGGGCCCTTGGCTGCTCCGAGCACTGGCTGGACGGGGTGTCTCCCTGGCTCCCTGCTGCACTTTTTGTGAATGTGCCCCTCTGATGCAGGGAGCTATAGGAGCTGAGAAGGCCATCAGCTGGGGCACGGTGCCACCGGTGACGGTTGGTCTTCCAGACGCAATCAGGTGGAGAACTTGTTGGAGTATCTAGAGGCCGCTGGCTCTGTTTGGTGTATTCTGGTTCGGTTGCTGATAATTGAGTTGTATGTCGGGTTAGCGTGGTCTTTGTGTTGTAAAGTCAATTATTTTAGTCAATGCTTTATTTAGACCACATTCTAACACCGGTTATGAATATTTTATTCTACACATAGGTGGGTTAACACAACACCAGATAAAGTTTTATGAGATTGAAGATAATTCAGACACTATAAACATGGGCTCTTTGCCATTTCCGCCCAAGCCAAGACAGACCAAAGGTTTACCTGGGTAAATTAAAACCTGTAGACGTGGCTTATTTACCAGTCTGCCCCTTCCGATATAAACTGAATTCTTACCTGTGTTGGAGAGTTTCTTCATGAATCACCTCCAGAGTGCCAGCTCGTCTACATTGTGTCTCTGAATAAACATTTACCACTCTACGAGTCATACCTAGCCCCAAACTATACCACAAAGGATCAAATGAGTTTTTCATCAGTTGACATCCCCTCTGTACTCTCCACTCTCCCTCACGTCACACTGCTCATTATACACATTCAGGGTACTAGACTCGGACCTGGTTAGTTCGGGCTAATAAATAGGACAATAAACCCTGTTAATCCCATGTGGACTGCGTCTCTATTGAGCTGGTCCAAGGCGACTCTCGGAGCGGACCTTTAGGTGGCATACAGGGCCTTGCGGAGTGTTCCACCCCCCTGCTAAATTACTAATTTCGCTGGATAACAATTAATAACATTCATATTTTTATATATATGACATTTTAATTTACAACAATAATACTTTTAATGAATTACTAAAAGGCTGTTAAATAATTTGCTTCCATAACTGTTCACCTCATGAGTAACATTTTCTGGATGCGCTATAACGTATAAGTAGCCTATACGGTATACATATGTCATTAGGGCAAGAAAGAAGCCAGTACTAGGCCTACTCATAAGAGGTGGGGGAAACTCATTGTGGGAGAACTCTTGGAGTGGCATGGATCCAAGTCCTGCTCAGAATGTGATGAGTCTTTGCTGAGACTTGAGAAATGTCGTCTGAGTGAAGTAGGCTAACGACTGATTTGAACCAACGTTTCTGCCAGAAAAAAGTTTCATCTTAAAACTGCGCCATTAAATTATCTTCCCTACTTCTGCTCCTTCTAAATTGATATGGGAAAATAATAATAATTACGAATAATAATTATATTTTTTGTAGGGGTGCTGATATGAAATGTAGTGCTTGAGCACCCCAACCAAGAGTATATCACCACTGAGCCTGGATCGTAACACGTGATCACAAAACAGTGTCAGACAGACTGATGGGAAAAATGTCGCTCCATAATTATGCTTGATGAGTAAGCTAATTATCCTCGATCAGCGACCACCAAAGTTAAATAGTTGTCACTCAAATTGAGAATATAATATAATACCATCATCTCAACACACACTACGAAACGATGATCTATACCCCCTGAGAGATACTGATCCTACCGGTTCAGAGGTGAGACGAGGTAAACGAGACACACACCGATAACATGTGAGGAATGTGTTGTGAGCGCTCAGATGTACAGCAGACAGGCATCAGAGAGCATCGGAAAGCATGCATGGTGCACAGCACACGCATTCCTCCCATTCTCTCCACACAGTTCTGGCTAACCCCGGGCGGCGTGCATGGGATTCTGCGGTAATCCGTGTTGTCTTGGAGTTCAATGGCGAAGGGAAATATTGACCACGAACAGTCAAAACAGCGGTCTGAGCGGGCCGCAGGGGGCTCCGTTCCAATTCACCGGTGGCTCAGCCAGGCATGCTCGTCACTTAGCGAGGGCTTATACCGTCCCCCACGCTGCAGTGACTCAATGATCCAGGAAGAGATACACAAGATAATATGACATTCCACGCATTATGGAGTGAGTCATGCTTAAAGGGTTGATGCCGTCACAATGAGGAAGTTGCCGTGGAAGGTGGCGTGGTGTGAAACGGCCGTTTGTGTAGACAAAGATGAGTAGCCTAACACAACAGAGCATCGTCTCTGGAGAACAACAACAACAACAACAACAATAACAACAACAGCCATGAACCACTGGAATCCCAGGCTCTACTTTGTGTGTTTTGTTTTGGTGTGTGTGTGCACAGAATTGAGACACATCAAGGCCCTTCAGTGAGAAGAGGCAACGTAAGCAGACACCAGCGCCAGTGTGCTCTGTTCATGATGACCACGCATGGTGTCTTTTACAGAGTGAAGGTCTCTGGTTATACCTGGTGGAGAGAGAGAGAGAGAGAGAGAGAGAGAGAGAGAGAGAAGCGAGGAAGAGAGAGAGAGATAGAGAGAGAGAGAGAGAGAGAGAGAGAGAGAGAGAGAGAGAAGAGTGAGGATGAGAGAGAGGATGAGGATGGGAGTGTCAGTTATATTTGCATGTGTGGAAAGGTACTGGTAGGATCCCACAGACCACAGCCCGGCCTCAGGATGGGTATGCACGGGCCCCAAGACTGCCGCAGACAGCCTCCAAGCGGCACGCTATTCTAGTCTCCTACTGTCTTTCAAAAATAACTGATGTATCTGGGGAGGTATCCAACACGTCTCCTGAGACCTCAGCCACTACACCCAGCCCACTGCCGCGCCATGAGACAGAAGACGGCTCTCTGCAGGAACTGCCAGGACCCCCCAGGACCGGACCCCCCAGGACCAGAGCCCCCAGGACCCCCAAGGACCGGACCCCCCAGGACCAGAGCCCCCAGGACCCCCCTGGACCAGACCCCCCAGGGCCGGACGTGGACGGGACTGCCCAGGAGCAGGGCCGCAGCCAGGGTTTGAAACAGTGAGGTCCGGGGGGTTGGGGAGTTGCGGGGGTTCAGGTTTGTTGGAGGGGGGGGGGGGGGGGGGGGGGGGGGCACCAAAAGCAGAAACCACATCATGTGGTTTCTGCACCAGATTGTTTTTATCGCTACTAAAATGACAGAGGGCCGGACCTCTGTGACCTCGTAGCTACGGGCCTGGCCAGGAGGACTCATATCGAAGCATATATGTAGAAAAATTCAAATGACTTTGCAATTTACAATTCAATAAGCCATTGCATTATGCAATTGAATAATGTCATTTGAAAATATGTTATTCAAAGTGTATTTTAATATGCAAAGTGACAATGAAATCCTCAATTCAATTTGAAAAAGTTATAACAATAAAAATAGAATTAACATTTTGTCACATTTTGTGCCTTTATTCAAATGGAAAAGCTATAGCGCCCAAAATTCAAGTGACATTTCAATCCGCAAAACACTTTGCAAAATGCTTTGCAAAACACTTTGCAAAATTGTTTGCACTCCCTCGTAATTTCCTTGTTTATGTTCTGATTGAAATCAGAGCCCGTCTACGGAGAGCCTTGGCACTCTCTATTGAGCCCCATTGTAGCGAACTTGGTTGCAGTTCCATTAGAATTCCACTGGGGGTGATCGCATGAGTGCAGATTGAATGGGGGTCTATGGGGATAGACGACTGCATTTCATCGACTGCTTGTCGTTGAAATATAGCAGATTTTATTGTAGATTTCGCAAGTTCAATATAGATTATAGTTCAAAAGTCGAATGAATGAGTACTTTATGTCCTTTAGATTTCTTACAGTTTGGCCGTTTGTTGGCCGTACAAGCTAGCATTCTGCTAATGAATGCTGATTGGTCAGGGAAGGACTTGCGACTGATTACGACCAGAGACCCCTCTTGATGGCATCTGAAGCTGAAGCAGAATCAAAAACATTATTTTAAGGAGGAATTTCTGTCTAAGCAAATTTTTATATATTATATTTATTTATATTTATGTTTATAAAACGGGTGGCTTAAATCAAGCGATCTGATTGGTTCCTACCTGTTGTATAATGAGCGTATACATAACTGCTATGACATGATGATATATATATAATATATGCAGAAGTGCAAAAGTGACTCAGAACTTGCAGTAGGCCTAAAGCAGGACCTCTGGCAGTGATGTCATCATCTTTTTGAACGGATTTTTAGAACAGCTAAGTGAACTTAAAAAAAAAAAATCAATATTCAGCTGAGTGTATTATCTTAGCCCCAACTTTTGAATATGACTTTCAAATTACTTGACAAAATTTACACCCTGAGAAAAGTGGAATATCATGGTGAAACCCCGTAGACTCCCATCTGCACTCACCGGCGAGCGCCCTCGCATGGACAGAGGTGTGTTACTGCAACCAGTTCAGAAGTCACCATGAGAGTACCAGTTCTCTTCATATTAGACATTCTATGTTGAAATGTCCGGATTACACCGCCAAGACAAGGGTTAGGTAAGGACAAGTAATAAGAAAAAGACTTTCACAGATTTTGACAACGTTTCGACCGTAGTAGGTCTTCGTCAGGTGTTAACAGGAACAAAGGGTGGGAGGGGATACCCATGAAAATGTTCTCATTTAGCCAATAAAAGAGTAAGGGACGTAATGTTCATCAATTAAATACATCATCTTATACGTGTAAAATATAACCATTTGGGCTATAGGACATGTAAATACATTGTTTATATAAATACTACAAGTGTTGTACAATAACAATCTTGGCTTACTCACTAGAAAAAAAAAACAGTAAAAACAGTATCAAAACCGTATCAAAAACCTCCCCCCAGAGTCTGTTCAAGTGCTACACAAACATATCACATCCACCACAAAACAAAGGAGACGTCTCCATACAAAATGATGGTGAACTGGTCATATATTATGGTGCAACAGGTTATCACGTAACACCAACTGCAGAGAAACAGAAATGACAGTCAGACACAGAATAACAGGCAGATACAGTATAGTCTGGATTGATTCATAAAAAAGGCTTGAGGTCAAACTCTTCATTTAGTCCATATGGAGCCATACTATTGAGGGCGTGTATGTGGAAAGTTTCGCGTTCATAATTTCCACAAAGTGGAACGGCCACCTAGAGGTGGAAATTATGAACGCCTACTTACAACGCAAAACTTTCCACTTCGCCTGTTATTCTGTGTCTGACTGTCATTTCTGTTTCTTTACAGTTGGTGATACGTGATAACCTGTTACACCATACTGTATGACCAGTTCACCATCATTTTGTATGGAGACTTCTCCTTTTCTTTCTTTGTAAACATTTTTGTTTACTTTGACTTTCGTTATGTGGTGGATGTGATATGTGTAGCACTTGAACAGACTCTGGAGGGAGGGTTTTGATACCGTTTTTACTGTTTTTTTCTAGTGAGTAAGCCAAGATTGTTATTGTACAACACTTGTAGTATTTATATAAACAATGTATTTACATGTCCTATAGCCCACACGGTTAGCTTTTATCTTTAGGCCTACATTACATCCCTTACTCCTTGATTGGCTAATTGAGAACAATGCCCATTTTCATGGGTATATATCCCTTCCCACCCCTTGTTCCTGTTAACACCTGACAAAGCCCTACTACGGTTGAAACGTTGTGAAAATTTAATAAAATCACTGGGAGCAGCAGCGACAGTGTGCAGTTATACTTTTTCTTATTATTTGACACTTTTTTTATGTACATAGTTGGATGTGCATACACTCTCTGCTACATTAGGTAAGGACAAGACAAGTTCTGCTGTCTTGAGCACTGTAGGAAACTTGCTCATGAAATATGTTTCATTTCTCCCGTGTGTGTGTGTGTGTGTGTGTGTGTTTATATACTTCAAATATTGAAGACAATAAGACAATATCCTGTATTCTCTTGTTCTTCTTGTTTCACAGAAGATCTGGGGAACTAAAAGGAGAAAGAATGGACACCACTACAAATAATGTTGCCTTTGGCTTCACTTCCTGAACATCAGCACTCAAGAGGATGTGAGCTCATCAAAATAACACAGGAGGCATTGATAGGTAGTAAGGTTCATACTTTATTCTTCCAGGATGGGGAATTAAAGCACTGCAGCGGCTCGCATCAAATAATTCCATAGAAAGAAAAATGAAGTAAGTGACATTGGAAATTTTTTTTACTTCAATACCAAAGAGTCTAGATGCTGCCACCTAGAGGCTTAATAAGGGTCAAACTTCCATGGCTGCAAGGTGCTGCCACCTAGAGGCTTAAGGGTCAAACTACCATGGCTGCACAGTGCTGCTATCTACAGGCATGAGGGTCAAACTACCATGGCTGCACAGTGCTGCTATCTAGGGGCTTTATGGTCAAACTACCATGGCTGCACAGTGCTGCCATGTAGGGGCTTATGGGTCAAACTACCAGTTCATTGCCCTTGTTATTTGCAGGGACTCGATTCACAGCTATGATACATTTCAGATTTCCAATTAGACAGAATCATAGCCATTTAATTGACCGTCCAATACGATTCCCAAGTGTATTTGTATTTTGTGTGTGTGTCAGGGTTAAAGTGACCTTGACCACACCACTCCCACCTCCTTCTCATCTACCCTCAAGACTCAAAGCTCAAAGTCACACACACACACACACACACACACACACACACACACACACACACACACACACACACACACACACACACACACACACACACACACACACACACAGGAAACATATTTGTTGTTTACCCAGAAAAGATAACGTTAGAATTCAGCAGCTTGGCCGTGTGCTCCTGTGAGGTCAGCAGTGGAGCGAGCTTTAAAGCTCCGACCAGAAGCTTTTCTACGGATCTCCTGCTCTCCTGTGCCTCTCCGGTCACGAGGAACCACCACATCCACCCTTCCTCCACACCCACCCTTCCATCACATCCACCCTTCTTCCAGGGAGACGCAGAGGCAGAGGTGAGCCAAACATGTTCCAAGGGTTAGGGTTAGGGCGACAGGGTTAGGGTTAGGGTTAGGATTAGGGGTTAGGGGTTAGGGGTTAGTCTTAGTTTCCTCAGACTCCCTGTGGAGCCATGGTTGCGGTTCCTCTTGGACGTGTGCTGGAGTGTGAGGGGCACACAGACCAACCTGTCTCCCTTTTTCTCTCCCCCAGAGAGCAGCATGGCCGCCCGGTCCAACGGGACGCTCCGCCTGGAGGACTCCCTGACCCGGGCCCTGGGCCGGTACCTGGACGCCTGGCGACGGAACTCCTCCGCGGCGGCCGACGCGCTGGACAAGACCCTGCTGGAGGAGAACTTCCTGAATGTGGAGTGGTACCTGGCCGTGATGATCGGCATGTTCGCCTTCATCATCGTGGCCATGCTGGTGAGCACCGTCAAGTCCAAGCGCCGGGAGCACTCCAACGACCCGTACCACAAGTACATCGAGGGGGAGTGGACGGAGCAGACCACGCAGGGCTACGCCAACGCCGCCGCCAGCTGAGGCAACCCGGAGGGACGCCATCGTGTTATCTTCCTCCTCACCGTCGTCATCATCATCATTATCCTGCTCACCATCATCGTCAACAACATCATCATCATCATGCTCCTTGTTATAATCATCATCTTCCTTGTCATCATCGACAAGAAGAGAAATGGAAACATTACAAATTAATCCAAAAAGTGTACACGTAAAAAGACAACCAAACAACTTACTTCAAAGTTCAACGTCATAATAAAGGGGAGTACAAAAGGTGTGTATTTATTTTATTTTATTGCAGCCGTACCTGCAGTTATGATCTTGGTACCTAGATAGAACCCCCATGGGGAACTCTTCATGGAGGAGCGACGACAGACACTGATAGGGAATAGTTCGGCTAGCACGGCTAACACACAGCTGTAGATAGTTACTGCGCTCTGTGTGTAAGTTCAATCGGATTGCTTTACACCTATAGGATAGGGTGTGAGGGTATCAGTGGAAATGCTCCACATTGTTTCAACTCAGAGGTAAAATCGTAAAAAGCTGATTATAGCACTTCATTATCGTTTTCAGCTCAATTTTAAAGGATGTTGTCTTTCCTAACAGCGTTTTTCGTTATCATCAGCGGTTATCATTATGAGTGTGTGGTTGATGGCACTCACTCACCTGGCACTAGTCCGGCTGACTAGACTCAGGGGCTGGGTGAGGCTGCACAACTGTGCTGCGTTGGGCCAGCAATGCAAACATGATGAACCTGCTATCAACCACACACCGCTCTGACATGGCGGAACTGAACACCTTCTCTTACAAATCTATAAATAAACCGTTTTGAACATCAACCGGTTGCCTATGTTGGAGGAGCCCATAAGCCACGTAGCTGGAGTGTGGGAAGGGATCCTGCAACCATGATAAGCTCCATGTGCTTGTCCTCCATATGAGTGATACTTTGTTCAAAGCGAAAACATGTGGTTTCTGCAGTTTGTCATACTCTGGGATAATGAAACTTAACGTTTTTTCAATATCTTAGTCGGTGTAAGATAATCTTTTTTTCTTCCTGATAACTACTGTGACTGCAAACAGGCTTAGGACAAACACTCACATGAACACACAACACCTGAGCAGGTGAGGCCACGAGGTGTGGTCCACTATTGAGGTTTGAAACTCACTGCCACCTGGCAAGCCAATCAGAGGAGATCTCACCCACACCTTAAACATGCACGCCAATTAACTCATCATCATCAACTCATCATCCAGTCAAACAAATGTATCAACTGACCACATATATAACAGGCTAGCATGCAAGGAAACATGAACACAGCTTTAACACAAACCCATCTAACTTTCAACTATGAACAAGGGTCATAACACTACTACTAATATCAACAATTAGAAATTATATCTTTGAAATTAATTGACCACCAGACACAGTGTTCTATTTGAACCTCATATGGATTTCATAGTGATACTGTAGCGCTCTGGCTGATTACAAACATATTATATTATATCTATATAACGATTAACAGAACCCATACTGGACGTTCAATTTGCATTTTCTCCTCTGCATTGTAAACCGTGACAGTGCCCTTGGCCACCTGTTTGCTGGCCCTGTGAACTGCTGTAACTTAAAATACTTTCGCCTTTTCCACTTCAGCTTCGCCGCTCTTATCCTGCGCGGCCCATCGCCTCCACAGACTTACGCATCCTAAAAATACACAACCCCCCCCCACCCCGGATCTCTGGATCAACTCTTTCCCCAACGCACCCCCAGAGCCCCAAGAGTCAGTGACATCAGATAGAGGTGATAGAGGTGATAAAGGCCCCCCTCTAAGTCTCCACTGATCTACTCCTCCGGTTGCTCTCTTTCCCCCGCTCTTTCCCCAGTCATTACCTGGTTATTTTTAGCCTCCAAACAACTGGTCTCCTAAAAATGGCCCTGTTCTGTGGGGCTGCTGCGATGTGGAGTATCCAGCCCCCCTCCGGTCACCTCCGGCCTCCACACTCCCTTTGTCTCTGCTGGAGTGAAGGAGCCAGGCAGCCAGGGAGGGGGACCAGAATCACTGGATGGTCGCTACTCTTTTCCGTTCAGAATTAGGTTTCGGAGGACACCTTTGAAGGAGCATGCCCTTCCTCTGATATTTTGCAGCACCATTGCAGGAACGATTTCCAGACCTTTTTGATTGGCTGCTTTGATTCATTTGTTTGTATATTGTGCTACCGGGGGGTAAAGGGTTGATCATGCACCACCTTTGGCTGATGCTGCTTCCCTTCCTGGGCCTGGTGAGTGTGGCGCCGGCCGAGAAGGGTCTGGAGTTCCCCCGCTACGACGGGAAGGACCGCGTCCTGGACATCAATGACAGGAACTACCGCAAGGCCATGAACAAGTACAGCATGCTGTGTCTGCTCTACCACGAGCCCATCCCGGACAGCAAGGAGCTGCAGAAGAAACACCAAATGACCGAGATGGTTCTGGAGGTAAGGGCTTCGGAGAAGACAGGACAGACCGGGAGTCCAGGCAGGGGACAGACAGGGAGGACAGACCGGGAGTCCAGGCAGGGAGGACAGACAGTCCAGGCGGAACAGCGTGACTGCATGACAAGCTTCCGGTTAATGTAAACAAACAAAAATACACAGAAAGAAATCTGAATTATGGGTGGGAGAGAGATGGGATCGGGGCGGGGGTAAGGCAGCAGGTGTTCAGAGAGGTTGGCGTTCACAAGGTCATGAGTCTTACGGTACTGGTTTGATTGTACAGTAGCTCCATCTTTCCATCACTGAATAGAATGTGACGTTAGGATCAGATGTTATCAGCCTCTTAACTCACTGCATGGATGTATGTTCCAGGAGGTATGCATGACTTCCCAAGGTCACAATGTACTGTGTATATATATAGACACCCTTTGTATGCCGATGCACATACACATGCAGACATTTTTTGTGTCCATGTAGAGTGACATTGTTCGTTCTTCCAGATGCATTTAATGTTGTTAAAATGTAACGGTATAGATGCATTAATGCACTTGGACATCACCTCATTGTTGCCTGGGTGTTGTCAGGCTTTCGTACATCAAACCCTTTGCTTCGGCAGATGAGCTCAGTGTCAGTGTCAGACCTGAGCTGGCACCCAAGTAGCAAGTGCATCTCACGGTTTGCACCTTTGCTCCATGAGTCATGCGAAAACCATTCCAGCCGCCTCTGGACTTGTCTGTGTTTCTTGGGTTCACCTCTGATGCCCAGTTGGATTTGAGCCTTGCAGAATCGAGTGGGCTGCGAGACTTTTACAGGCTTCATGAAAGCTTGTCACGCCTTGTTCTCTAGCAACAGCCTGCAGCGCTCAGACACCCAGTCCACACACTTAGCTCTCACAGGGATATCTGAGGCATGTCGCCGACACACCAAAAGGATCTGTTCTGGGGTTAGAGATCCACCTTCAGCTATCAGTTTGAGCAAACCATGAGAGTACTCCATTGACAT
Organism: Micromesistius poutassou; assembly: GCF_964030765.1. Classification (NCBI taxonomy): domain Eukaryota; kingdom Metazoa; phylum Chordata; class Actinopteri; order Gadiformes; family Gadidae; genus Micromesistius; species Micromesistius poutassou. The sequence goes on along the minus strand of NC_140284.1, from coordinate 9,543,000 downwards.
ATCCCTCTTGGTTGTAAAACAAATAATCAAACTAACATTCATATTCTGTCTGCCAGGGCGGCCGGACACAGCCATCTTTAACAGAATACCCTGAAATAGATTTCTGATGTGTTCCTGAGTGGGCTACCACAGAGGGCACTGTATGCACTGTGTGTGCACTGTTCCCAGTCTCTGGTTTCACATTGCTGGTGTTGATTTACTCTGTGATCTGTCAGAGGAAACCCGAGTCCAGTGTTGCTTACGACCTGATAATAGCTTCAGTCGTGCACACAACAGGTGGGGCCTAGATAGGTCTCCAGAGCCGGCCATCGCTAGTGAGCAAAATGTTTTGGCGCTTTTAATTTTCAATTAAAAATCTTTATCCAAAATGAGAAATGACACATTGGTTTTCACTCGTTACATAGATTACTTTTTAAAACTTTATATAGATGACTTTATTTCAACTTTATTTATTGTTTACATTAATGGCATTTGGAAACTCTGAAGGTTTATAATCACAGAAGCTAATGCTTGTGTATCCCCCTACCTCCATGCATTCGGCTAGCACGGCTAACACACAGTTGTAGATTCTCTGGATTTTCTCAACCATACATAATTTCTACAGACAGAGGTCAGATTGGGGTCTATCTTCTCATTTGAATGTCAAAAAAAGCCTCTCTCCTAAAATGTCTGCGCATTCGTTTAAATGTCAAGACATTTGATTTAATTTTAGAGCACAATATACGGTGATGCTTGGCTTCTATTTCGGAGCGAGGCGCTTTGGGAGATGATGTATTACCACGTCTCTTTAGCCCTGATACTCTCTCACTTGTCATCTTCCTGATGTCATCACGAGCACTCTATGTCCAGCCCCACTCCATCTTCCTGCCAAGAAACACTTTTGTGTGAAAAGATCTTTTGACACCCTGGAGTCCGCTGAATAGGTTCAAAACCAGATACAAACACATTGACCGGTACCCTTGCACTATATGTCCTTTAGGGTCGTCAATCTCCTTTTAAGTCTGTCAATCTCAAGGTGCCCTGTAGAAGGTTCCATTTCATTAGTGTGATGCTAATGTAGCTTAATCATGTGATGCTAATGTAGCTTTCCTAGCTGGTGTATAGACTTCATTACACTTACACGTTGACCTTCTCCCACCAGCCAGTCATTGACCTGTCCTTCTGTGTGTTCTGTGAAGCTGGTGGCCCAGGTTCTGGAGGAGAAGGACATCGGATTTGGAATGGTGGATGCCAAGAAAGATGCCAAGGTGGCCAAGAAACTGGGTAAGCAGGGAATTATCCCACCACTGCTTGATCAAATTGAACTGCTCATCAATGTCCACAACCTACTTGTCAGCATTCCCCAGAAAGAAGCATGTACATTTACATTTACATTTAGGGGATTTTGCTGACGCTTTTAACCAAAGCGACTTACAAACATTCATTCACACATTCACACACCGACAGTGGAGTCAACAACACAGGGCGACAGCCAGCTCGTCGGGAGCAGTTAGGGTTAGGCATCTCGCTAAAGGACACTTCGGCACCCAGCTAGGAGATCAAACTAGCAACCTTCCGGTTGCCAGTCAACCCGCTCTACCTCCCGAGCTTCTACCGCCCTGAAGAAGCCTGACACCTACCTGCTCATTAGTGATGTATCTCAAAGAATATGGTGCTTTGGATCAAAGCGTAACGCCTATGTAAATGACTGAGCAGTAACGGGTGCAGGAGTCCTTTTAAAGCAAACACCTTATTGTTCAACAGGAGAGGGTGTAAAGGAGGAGTGGTTGTCATGTCCAGGTGTTTCCCTGCAGGTCTGGAGGAGGTGGACAGCGTGTATGTGTTCAAGGAGGACCGCGTCATCGAGTTTGATGGTCTGCTGTCGGCCAACACCATGACAGAGTTCCTGCTGGATGTGAGGAAGTTAAACTGGGACTTAACCGTGTTGAAATCCTATTATTGTAAATCTTACAAAGCGACATTCTGTTAGCCACTCTAGAAACTATCGTTTTTCTTTTAAAGTTTCACATTTTTGAATGAAACCGTTTCATGTGCAATCTGATTGGTTGTGTTTTTCTGGTATTGTAACCAGTGTGTGATAGTTTCAGCCCTGAGGAAAGATTTGCCCTCTCAAATGACATGCTAAACATCCCACAGCCCAGTGTTTCTCTGAAGGCCCTGGCCCCCTGCTGTGTGTGTGTCTGTAGCTGTTGGAGGAACCTGTGGAGGTGCTGGACAACGCTCTGGAGCTCAGGGCCTTCGACAGGATGGATGAAGACATCAGGCTGGTCGGCTTCTTCAAGAACCAGGAGTCAGAACGTGAGTGTTGAGCATCACCGTGTGGAGGTTACCATGACAACCGACCATTTGACACAGTTTATTTTCTTCCAGCATCAATTCAATTCAATTGTATTTGTACAGCCCTTAATCACAGTGACAGTCTAGGGCTTAACGGGCCATGTACGTATCACACCATCATCCCAGCTGTTGTTGCTCTTACTATTACTGTTCTCCAAACCGGGGAACTGAGTTCACTGCGGTCGGCCAGGATCACTAAAGCTTTTGATTCTCCTCCGAGCGCCTCTCTGAGACCGGACTCTATAAGAGGTCAAAGTTCGACTATTTTGGTCGAGTTAATGTATCAGCGGCATGTCTCCGGAGAGCAGCGGAAGAGTCCTCGGATGTGGGCTGGATGGTGATGACATGAGTGGTGCGTTAATATAAACACCGTCTGAGGTCTTAATCTCACCCCTCTCTACGGCTCCTTCCTGCTCCAGATTTCGAGGCGTTTAAAGAGGCAGCTGAGCAGTTTCAGCCCTACATTAAGTTCTTTGCCACGTTTGAGAAAACTGTGAGTTACATGCATAAACACACATCATAATATATAAAACATGTATTAGTCTTTATTTAATAAAGGAAAGGAATGAATGATCCAATGACAAAAGTAACAAGAGGAAACTAATTATAAATCAGAACGAATGAAGAAAAAAATGTAAAAATGTCATGAATAATCTGGTTGTTTATGAAGTCATGAATGACCTGGTGGTTTTTGAATTAATGAATGACCTGGTTGTTTATGAAGTCATGAATGACCTGGTTGTTTTTGAATACACAAATGAGCTGGTGTTTCCCTGCTGCTCCAGGTGGCCAAGCAGCTGACCCTGAAGATGAACGAGGTGGACTTCTACGAGCCCTTCATGGAGGAGCCGGTCACCATTCCCGAGAAACCGCACTCAGAGGAGGAGCTGGTGGCCTTCATCACCAAGCACAGACGGTACGCAGGTCACCTGACCTCACACAGGTCATCTGACCACACACGTCACCTGATCACACACACAGGTCACCTGACCACACACACAGGTCACCTGACCTCACACAGGTCACCTGACAGCACACAGGTCACCTGACCACACACACAGGTCACCTGACAGCACACAGGTCACCTGACCACACACACAGGTCACCTGACCTCACACAGGTCACCTGACCACACACACAGGTCACCTGACCTCACCTACACACACACACACACACACACACACACACACACACACACACACAAACACATTGTTTGCATTCTACTTGTAGGCGCCTTATGCCTTAACATTCACTTTAAATCACTTTGGATATAACTGTGGGCTGGTTCTTAAATATTACGTTTAAACGTGATATTTAAAAGAGGCGGTGTGTGTGTGTGGTGGAGACTGACCGTGTCTGTTGTGTTTTCAGGCCGACCCTGAGGAAGCTGCGTGCTGAGGACATGTTTGAGACCTGGGTGAGTAGAGAGATGGATCACACCGTGTCAATGGGCGTCATGGTGCACTGGCGTGACGTCAACATGCCTGGTCTCTTCCTCTCAGGAGGACGATATCGAAGGGATCCACATCGTCGCCTTCGCTGAAGAGGAGGACCCGGGTGAGGCCACCGCTCTGACATCACGTCTCATACAGAGAGTCAGATACAGGACTACGGGATGCGTCTGTTATGCAGTGGTGTGAGAGGCCGTAGGGCCGTGTGTCTTACCTTACCTCTCACACACACACACACACCTCACATATTACTTAAATAGAAGTAGAAAAGGAGAAAAGATTTTCAGTAGTATGAGATAAGGCCTATATATAACATGAAATGGTTTATTTAACCTTACTTTATCAGTAAGTCTGACTGAAATCGAAATCTATTTTACTGTAATATTTGATGTTTATGTTTATTACACATACATTTAGTATCCCAAGCAGGACAATTTCAGAGACACGGATGCATCAGCCGAAACAATGGCTTTCAACACCATCTCTATGCTAGAAAAGTAATGTTTTGAGGACTCTTGATGATGGTGATGGTGTCTCCTGACCTGGCCCGTGTTGTGTGTCCCGGCAGACGGTTTTGAGTTCCTGGAGATCCTGAAGCAGGTAGCCCGCGAGAACACCCATCTACCGGACCTCAGCATCGTCTGGATTGACCCCGACGACTTCTCCCTGGTGAGACCACATCACATTATGGACAGACAGACAGACGGAGAGACGGACGGAGAGACGGACGGAGAGACTGACGGGACGGATGGACGGACTGACTGATCTCATCCTGACGGCAGTGCTGGATAGACCTGGATGACTTTACTGACCTTGACACATCTCACGCGTTGCTGTGTTCCCATGTCCTCAGATGATCCCGTACTGGGAGAAGACCTTCAAGGTGGACCTGTTCAGGCCTCAGATCGGAGTGGTCAACGTCACAGACGTAAGTCCACCTCCTCCTCTGGGAGAAGAAGGTCTCGATGTCTCCGTCAGTCAGAACGTTCTGACTGACTCAGACGTTCTATGTACATTTCTTCACCTTCCTTCACTTGATTGGTTAACGAGGTGGCGTTCTTAACGAGGTGGATGTTCTCCTTAACGAGCTGTGTGCCGCCGTGCTACAGGCCGACAGCGTGTGGATGGTGATGGACGACGAGGAGGACCTGCCCACCGCCCAGGAGCTGGAGGACTGGATAGAAGACGTTCTCTCTGGCAAAGTCAACACTGAGGATGATGATGAGGAAGACGATGACGACGATGATGATGACGAAGACGATGATGACGAAGACGATGATGATGATGACAGTGATGAGGATGACGATGATGATGATGATGATGATGATGATGATGATGATGACGATGATGATGATGATGATGATGATGATGATGATGATGATGATGATGAT
>NC_140284.1:9530321-9535321 GCF_964030765.1 Micromesistius poutassou | reverse complement strand
GATGCTCTTGACGGTGACCGCCAGGCTGAAGTCCAGGCAGCGTAGCAGGAACTCCGAGCCGTCCTGCACGCCGCCCGTCACCGACGCCTCGCTGACCAGCGTCCACTGGTCCGCCATCCAGCGCTCCGGCCCGTACTGCAGGGTGGGGCCCGGCGCCAGGTAGGCCTCCAGGAAGGCCTGTGGGGGGGGGGGGGGGGGGACGACACATGCAGACAGCGGCAGGTGAGACCGCATCACATTATGGACAGACAGACAGACGGACAGACGGATGGAGAGACAGACAGACAGAGAGAGAAAAAACATACAGACAGACAGACAGACAGACAGACATACAGACAGACGGACAGACAGACGGACGGAGAGACCGACTGACTGACGGACAGACGGACAGACGGAGAGACAGACAGAGAGACGGCGGGACGGACTGACTGACTGACATCAATACACACTGTGACATGCCCTGCTGAGGAACCTGCTCACAGCACCTTAAAGTGAGAGGTACCTTCATGCACCTCAACGTGAACCAATAAGTGGGTCAAGACAAAGTAAGACTCACTTGTTCAGAGTTCACCTAGACTCTGCATAGCCTCCCCTAACCCTAACCCCCACACCCCTCTTATGCACTTATTGTATGTTGCATGTCCTGGCACTTAATATACACACTTATTGCATGTTGTACGTCCTGACCCAAAAATAGTACCTAGCATTGTGTAGCATCTTATCCTAGCCTAAATTATCCTCTTTGTTGTGTGGGGAATAGGTTAACCTAGCGGTTGTTAGTGCTTGGCACTTGGATCTATGAACCTCCTTGCTGTACCGACAGAAGATATATTGTTTCTCTTTCTTCTGACAAATGTACTTATTGTAAGTCGCTTTGGAAAAAAGCGTCTGTGCTAAATGCTAAATGCCCTCAATGTAAAGAAAACATTAACGGGTATATCCAGAGTGCCCTTTCTCTGACCACTGACCCGTGGGGCTCACCTTGGGGCTCATGTTGTTGACCAGGCAGAAGGCCAGGTGCTTCTGGATGCTGTCCATGCTGTGGCAGTGCTGCCTCCTGGTGGTGCGGAGGTACTTCTGCAGCGCCCGCGCCATGGAGGGGAAGATGGCCAGCGCTGCCTCGCGCACCTCCATGATGTCCGCCGGCGTGGCGCGCTCGTCCTCCGCCTTCATGCGACGCACGTGCGTGAAGGCCTCCTCCACGGCCACCACCAGCCTGCGCAGGCACACACACACACACACACACACACACACACACACACACATAAACACGTGTTGTCACATCTCACCCGATTATTTCACTCCCTGTCCTTATAATGTGTTCCAGATGCCTCGGACACTCAGTGATGACGCTCTCAACAAAAATGGCTGCTCCCGTGAAGAGATTTATTTTCTTTGTATTTTTACCATGTTGGTTTTAATGATTTTAAATGCTCTTACACACTTGATTACATTTCTTCTTCTCACCAATGTATGCATTGCACGGTCTTGCTGTGCGTGCAATACAATGTAAAGTTGTGTTGTTTGCTAAAGGGGCTAATGTAGCTAACAATAACAATGACTAGCCAATGACAGGACACGATCACAAAGACGAACGGGAACGCTATAAGCGCTACGAGACAGGAAATTGCATCACTGTGGAAAGTGCAACTCGGAAGGCTGTTTTCCGAGGCAGTTTTCCGATCTAGAACACACCATTATGTTTCAGTCTACAGCAGCAGCGGAGTTTAGCAGACGGAGGGCAAAGTCATGCCCCGCCCTACTCTGCCTCTCATTGGCTAGTACTCGTTGATCAATTGGATGAGGCGTAGGACCCTGGTTCCTCGCTTGTTGGGATGGGGTAATGATGACGTGGGTAGTTATAGTAACTGTTATCTGTTAACTACTACTCACTAAACTCAAACACCATTTGGTTAAATCAATCAAACAGCAGGGTTGCAGGAGGCGGGGCTTTCATTCCTATCATGTGACCCTGCGGTGCTCACCTGGCTCTGCGCTTGCGGACCCGGCGGTCGTGGTCGGCCTCTTCGTAGTACAGCTCGTTGTGGGCGCTGTCCTTGCGTTTGGCGGCGGCGGCGACCATGGCCCGGGACTGGCTGCTGTTGGCCGGCTGGGCCCCCGCCGTGCTCCCGGGGCCCGCTCCTGAGGGGCCACAGAGGGAGGAGGTCATGCTAGGGGTCTACTCGGACTATCGCTGTGGTTCTGGAGGTGCAGGAGACCAGGGGACTTAAGGTGTCCAGCCTCTTGTTCATTAGAGGCGGGGCGACGTGTTGGACGCTATGAGCCCTGCAGGTCCCGTGTGCTCTTTAAATTATTAACCGTCTCATCTGCATATGAGGAAGGAACAGGGGGGAGAGAGAGAGAGTGCAGAGAGAGAGAGAGAGAGTGAGAGAGAGAGAGACAGAGAGAAAATTGTGTGTGTGAGAGAGAGAAAGAGTGTGTTTGTGTGTCTGTCTGTGTGTCTGTTATATATTTTTAGAAGAGAGACAGAAAGATAAAGCATGTCTATATTTGTTTGTGTGTGTGTGTGTGTGTGTGTGTGTGTGTGTGTGTGTGTGTGTCTGCGTGTGTGTGTGTGTGTGTGTGAGTGTGTGTGTGTGTCTGTGTGAGACAGATAACTTGGCCCATATTGCTGAAGGCAGGGAGAGTGTAAGTGAGTTATGGGTTGTACTCTCATGTACTCCAGCCGCCACGGGGGCCAGTGGGACGACGCAGGGGCCGCGTTTTGCAGACTGAAGCAGAAACGACCAGAGTTACATTAATAGTGAGCTTCCCTCTGGCCTACATCTGTATGTTATGGGAGGGGCAGGGCCAGCCGTGGAGGGAGAGAGAGAGGGAGAGGGAGCGGGAGAGAGAGAGACAAAGAGAGATCTAGACAGTGGGTGTGTCTGAGAGAGAGATGAAGCAAAATAGTGAGAGCTCAAGCAATAGCGACGTATAGAGATAGGGCAAGAGAGGGAGACAGTGTGTGTGTGTGTGTGTGTGTGCGTGTGTGTGAGTGGCGAGAGAGAGAGAGAGAGAGAGGCCGAGAGAGAGAGATAAAGAGGGACAGAGAGAGAGAGGGGGGATGGTAGGACAATTACAGGAATGAAAGAAAGTGAAAGAAGGGGAAGTGAGAGGGAGAGAGCGAGCCGAGGAGCGGGCGGGCAAGAACATACCTCAGCCTAGGTGGGTGTGTGTGTGTGTGTGTGTGTGTGTGTGTGTGTGAGTGAGGCGCGTGCACGAGTGAGCTCTACTGTGATGAATTATTGAAGGGTGAAAATTCCAAAGCCCCCCAGAGGGCCCGGACCTGCTGGGGGAGGGGGGGGGGCGGGGGGGCACACCATCTCCCAGACTGCACCTGGTTCCCCTACTCCTCCTCCTCCTCCTCCTCATCCCCATCCAGCAGCATGGACCACGGGGTTATGAGAGGAAGTTGATCCATTTCACCGGCACTAAAGACCTGCTACGTGGAGGGTTGCATGTCAGAAGTCTGTGTGTTTGTGCGCATGGACGCGCATTGGACGTTACTGCGTGTGCACATCAAGAAAGTGCATGTGCACGTCCACACCGTGCATGTGTCTGCATGTGCACATCAAGAAAGTGGAGGTGTCTGCATGTTCACACCCATACAGCGCATGTGTCTTCATGTGCTCATGCAGACGGTGGATGTGGATGTGCTGGGCTTCTGTTAATAAGACATGCATACGTGACGCTGGCAGCCTAAAGGAGTGAAGTGGACTGTGAGTTTGGGGTCTTTTCCTCGTGACAAAGTGCTGGGCAGACCAACAAGCTTATTGCGGTACTTACTGTCCAACAGGTATGTTCGCAGAATGTTTTTAAATCCTTGTAGTGAGGGGAGGAAGAAGATGAATAAATAAAAAAGCATAGACATCACCGAGGATGTGTAGAGATGAACTGGCACCGAAGAACACACACGTCAAGGAGCACCGAGATGAAAACTAAAAAGCTAGTCAACATGTAAAGGAATAATGTATGGAATGTTAAAGCCAGGGTTCAGAGGAAGCAGAGTAAGCTAGATTTGGAAGTCTCCCCTCCCTTCAGGCCTCCCTCCAAAGACACGCCCCAAGAACACATGACTAGCTCGTTAGCTTTAGCATCAGGTAAATGGTAAATGCATTTATATAAGCACTTTTATCCAAAGCGCTTTACACTATTGCCTAACATTCACCCGTTCATTCACACATTCACACCGACGGCGGTGTCAACCATGCAAGGCGACAGCCAGCTCGTCAGGAGCAGCTAGGGTGAGGTGTCTCGCTCAGGGACAGACACTCAGCGAGGAGGAGCCGGGGATCGACCTAGCAACCTTCCGGTGACCAGCCAACCCGCTCAGCCTAGCTCCAGAGCTACTGCCCCGCCCCAGGTCTGCACAGACCCCAGGTCCGTGAGGACTCTGCGGATTGAGGACTCTGCGGAGAGAGCACCCTGCGATGTGAGGACTCTGGGGTGTTCAGACTCTGCGGTGTGAGCACTCACCGTCCACGTTGTAGACCTTCAGTCCAGCCAGCTGCTTGGCCGTGCGCTGCTTGGAGGCAGAGAGGAGGGCCGGGTTGTGGAGAGGGAAGTCTCTGTAGTAGAACTCCAGCAGAGAGAGAGCGGCCCTCTGGATACTGAGAGGGAGGGAGGGGGAGAGCGAGAGGGAGGAAGAGAGGGAGGGAGGGAGAGAGAGGGCGAGGGAGGGAGAGAGAGGGGAAGAGGAAGAGATTGAGGGGGGGGAGAGAGAGGAAGGGAGGAGAGAGAGTGAGTGGTGGTGAAAGAAAGAGGAAGACAGGGGGGAGCACAGGGGAGACACAAGGGGAGGGACCACAGATTAGAAAGCAATGAAAGATAGAGATAGAGAAGATAGATAAGGGAACACTTTTCAAATTTAAAAAAGGCCAAAGAAGAACGCCTTCCTTTTTTTTTTAAGTGAACTCCTTTAAACAGTGGATAGCTAGTCCATCAAACATAACTCCTCAACCCTGAACAGAACACTTGACGTTTAAAACTAGTTTTAC
>NC_140284.1:9522821-9525321 GCF_964030765.1 Micromesistius poutassou | reverse complement strand
AGAGAGAGAGAGAGAGAGGGAAAGAGAGAGAGAGAAAGAGAGGGAGAGAGAGAGAGAGACACAGAGAGAGAGAGAGCGAGAGAGAGAGCGAGAGAGAGAGAGAGAGAGAGAGAGAGAGGGGGAGGGAGAGAGATAGAGAGAGAGATGAAAGCGAGGCAGGATGGTGGAGGACTTGATTACCTGCTGATTACCTGGCCCGTGGTGCTCTATGGCAGAGTGGGTATAGATCATAGAGTTCACTAATATCTACAGCAGACTGGACACTCTGTGACAGTCCCACCATTCTGTGGTGGGACTGGAGGGCCGTACTGGTGGGAACACGCTGGTCTCTGCTGTGTGACTCATACATGTCCACCGGAACGCCAAGCTGCTAGAAACCAAAGCTGTCGCCTGCCGGCCACACTCATGTTGTCTTGCTTTCAGTCCATGAACAGTCTCACAGTTACAAGCCTGGCAACCTGTCTGGTGACTCACACACGTGTGCGCACACATGCACCCAGACACACAGAAACACACACATACACACACACACACACACACACTCACGCACACCAAGAAACACACGCCATCCATGCACGCACAGGCACACACACACAAAACACACACACACACACACACACACAAACTCACCCACCGCCGGGACACACACTCCGTCCAAGGCACACACAACACAGAAACACAGCCTCACACTTGCTGCTCACACTTCACCCCTTCACACTGCATCCATCCATACACTAACGTCACCGGCTCGCTCGTCAACACGGAGGACTACACAGATCAGCTTTCTTCAGCGCGGGGTTCGACTGCATGCCGCACTGCTGCGGCTCATCTGTGGGAATGCCTCCCCCCCCCCCCCCCCCCCCCCTGCCCAGAGAGACGGCCTGACAGGGACCTCTCGCTGGGGAGGGACCCGTGGCCTGGTGCCATTGGGGACATATTTGCGCGGAGAGCTCATGTGGTGCCGGGCAGATTACGTTACGGTGGCGGACAATGGGAGCGGGTCCGGGGCTGACAAACCTCCTGGCAGCGTGGAATGCTGCTGAAGCACTCGATCACGGGAGCGGGAGAGGAACGGAGGAGAAGACACCAGCTTCTGCATGAAACTCAGAACTCACCCTGTTCAGAGTGCACCTAGACTCAGCGTAGCTAGCCACCCAGTCCCACTCTTCGTACTTATTGTATGTTGTACGTCCTGGCACTTAACGTACGCACTTATGTATTTTGTATTTAGTTATAGTACTTAGTTGTGTAGCATCTCATCCTAGCTATCTTTGTTGTATACGGGGAATGCGTTAACCTAGCAAATGTTAGTGCTTGGCACTTGGTTCTATGAACATCCTTACTTTACCGACAGCGATATATTGTTCCACTTTCTTATGACAGATGTACTTATTGTAACTTATTGTAAGATCAAAGCATCTGCTAAATGCCCTAAATGTAAAATGTGAATGTAGAGACAGGGCGGAGAGAAAACACCAGTCCATGGATGGGTTGATATATATTACACGAGAACACACAAGCCCCGAAAAACAATAAGTGTGAGGGCCGTTGGTTTCTGCAGCCCCTTCCCTGCAGAGGAACTCAAGTAGGTCAGGAGACGAGGCAAGGAACTCTCTCGGCTCGCTGGAGAACAAAAAAAAAAATCCATCGCACATCACGTGCTTCTTATTCTCTGTTTTCACTCTCGTCCCTCCTCTCATCTATCAAGTCTCCCCCCTCCCCCCTGCCCCCTCCTCCTCCCTCCCTCCCCCTCCCTCACGGCGGGTATGCTAATCCTGCCACTCTCTCTCTCTCTCTCTCTCTCTCTCACTCTCTCCGCAGTGAAATGGTCCTTCTCCATTCCGGCAGGATGTGGTCAGCTATAAAGCATCATCACTGCAGAGGTGAGGAGTAACCGCTGGCACAGTGGCTCCCAGTGGACCCAGTGGGTCCCAGTGGCTCCCAGTGGACCCAGTGGTCAGTCGGTCCCAGTCGGTCCCAGTGGCTCCCAGTAGACCCAGTGGTCAGTGGGTCCCAGTGGACCCAGTGGTCAGTGGGTCCCAGTGGGTCCCAGTGGCTCCCAGTGGACCCAGTGGTCAGTGGGTCCCAGTGGTCCCAGTGGCTCCCAGTGGACCCAGTGGTCAGTGGGTCCCAGTGGTCCCAGTGGTCAGTGGGTCCAGTGGGTCCAGTGGGCCTGTCAAAGGGCTGTGATCACTGGAGTCCGTCTCATCTCTGCAGGACACGAGTCCTTCTTTCCGTTCCCCCCGAGGACAAAGCATCGCCTTGAATCACTTACAGTCCAGAGACGTGCACACGCCCACAGACGCACAGAACACACACACACACCAAATAGACACACACACACACAGACACACACCGACCTCACACCAAACACACACACACTACACACAGAACACACAAAACCAGTAAAGTGGACGGTCGTAATGCCAGAGCTGAAACAGAGCTGATAGAGGTTAATCCTCTGACTTTATTGTTGTCCGTAGTGATTAGAGGCTGAAGC
>NC_140284.1:9518075-9522621 GCF_964030765.1 Micromesistius poutassou | reverse complement strand
GGGATAGAGTCAGATGGGGGCGCTGGTTGGTCTGTGTGTATATGTGTGTGTGTGTGTGTGTGTGTGTGGGTGTGGGTGTTTTTGTGTGTGAGTGTGTGGGGGGGGGGGGCGTAACAGCTGGTAGGTCTGAGTGATTGTATGGATGTCCTTCTTCTGGCCTGGCGTGGCTGTGTAGAGGTCACCCCCAGCCGGACTATCAGAACCCGGTACAACACAGAACCACACAAAGCTAGCGCCGCTCTACAGCCCGACGGAAATGGTGATGGGAACGCTTGTTTCTCATGGTGTTATGAGGGGTGATGAAGGCGTGCATTAAGCATCAGAAAACGTTGCCCCGTGGAATCCATTGCAGTCTCACGTCACTCAGTCTATCAATTCCCTTCTGTTCCTCAATCCCAGTTACTGGGTGGAGCCTATTTCAGACCACGCCCCTACAACAACCCAGAGCCTTTCCACGACTGAGTTCGTCAGCTGAGTTTGAGATTATATTTACATTTGGGGCATTTATCTGCTTAACCCTCATACACACGTTCACACACCGAGGGCAAAGTGAACCATGAAGGAGACCGCCAGCCGGTCTTGAGCAGCAGGGTGAGGGGTCTCACTCAGGGACTTGAGAACAGCATTTATACTGCGCTTTTCTGACCAGCGGCCACTCAAAGCGCTATACAATATTACCTAACATTCACCCATTCATGCACACATTCACACATCGACGCCGGTGTCAGCCACGCAGGGCGACAGCCAGCTTATCGGGAGCAGTCAGGGTGAGGTGCCTTGCTCAGGGGCACCTCGACACTCAGCTAGGAGGAGACGGGGATCAAACTAGCAACCTCCTGGGGTCTGGGGTCGTTACCTGGGTCTCGTCGCCCTGGTCCGGCTCGGCGGCTCCGGGCTCCCCCGGGAGTGGCTCCCCATTCTGGACCGGGGAGTCCTGGGAGTTGTGGGAGTTGTGGGAGTTGTGGGAGGGCGTGTCCGGGGGGTTGATGACGACGGAGCGCTCCGAGCGGCTGCTGTCCTTACTGTTGTTCACCTTGTGACGCTCCCGGCTGTGCTCACACACACACACAGACACACAGACACACACACACACACACACACACACATTCAGACAGACACACACAAACACATAAATATGAATAAAATCTAATCAGCATGCAGATGTTCAGCCATAAACACAAATTATGCAAATTAGGTTTATGGTTTCCCCATCCCAGCAGCAGAGAGCCGGGGAGACAAGGTGATTTAGTGCTCATTCACCCAGCCGGGCACCAGAGAAGTAGGGTAAAGTCTGCCACCGAGACGGCCCTAGCCCTCCTCTGTCCGTCTCCTGCTATAGAGTCGCCTTGCTCCATCCCTTACCCCATGTGTTCCTTCTCTGATTAATAGATTTACATATACATATACATGTATATAGAATAAGGAAGCAGTTCTAAATAAGTCCTACCATCCATCTTCCATGACAGCATATTCCTGCTCAGAGCTGAAGTCTCTTCCATGAAGCAGAGAGCAGTGACCAGCTCTACTAACCCACATCCAGGTCTATCTAAGGCCTGGATCACAACCACTTACTGACCCTCATCCAGGTCTATCTAAGGTCTGGACCACAACCATCTACTGCCCCACATCCAGGTCTATCTAAGGTCTGGACCATCTACTGCCCCACGTCCAGGTCTATCTAAGGTCTGCACAACCATCTACTGCCCCACATCCAGCTCTATCTAAGGTCTGGACCATCTACTGACCCTCATCCAGGTCTATCTAAAGTCTGGGCCATCTACTGACCCACATCCAGGTCTATCTAAGGTCTGGACCATCTACTGACCCTCATCCAGGTCTATCTAAGGTCTGGATCACAACCATCTACTGACCCTCATCCAGGTCTATCTAAGGTCTGGGCCATCTACTGACCCACATCCAGGCCCATCTAAGGTCTCCAATAAGCCTAACATGTATATTATGTATATATCTAGCTGTGGAAGGAGATCTGTTCTTAATAATAAGGTATAAGGTATTGATATATATATATATATATATATATATAATACATATATTATACTGTAGAAAGATATACAGACATACATAATGACAAAGTACAGGCCGTACAGACAGAAAGACAGACAAACAGGCAGACACGCAGACAGACAGGCAGAGAGGCAGGCAGACAGACTTAAGCCGGGGACGTACCCGTGTCTGTTGGACCTCCCGGAGCGGCTGGAGTAGGAGTATCCCGAGTGGGTCGACTCGCTGTCCATCGCCCTCTGATCCGCCACCGGGGCGAGCAGGGGCGAGCAGGGCGGAGAGGGGGGAGTCGGGAGAGAGAGAGAGACGGGGGACCGTGGTGGCGGTACTCGGCGTGGAGGAGAGGGGGTTGCTATGGAGACGGGCTGGCTAAAGACGGCCGGGAAGTGCGACCACTGACGACTACGCCAGAGAGATGCTCCTTGAGCCGCATCGACCTGGGAGAACGAGAGAGAACGAGAGAGAGAGAGGGTGAGACACAAGGGAATGACCTGGGAGAACGAGAGAGAGAGAGGGTGAGACAAGAGAGAGAGAGAGAGAGAGAGAGAGAGAGAGAGAGAGAGAGAGAGAGAGAGAGAGAGAGAAGGGAGAAAGAGGGTGAGATAAGAGAGAGAGAGGGTGAGATACAAAAGGAATGACCTGGGAGAACGAGAGAGAGCGAGAGAGAGAAAGAGAGAGCGAGAGGGTGAGATACAAGGGAATAGAGAGGCAGGACATAGAAATATGAAGTATTGCAGGAGCTCTGATGAAGGTACTAGGTCTATAGTATAGAAGAGACACATTCAGTATGTATATACATAGATTACAGCCAGATTTATTGTGTAAAAGAGAAGAAAGATTGTCTTTCTGTTCTGCATCTCATTAGTCCCCTTAGGCATATTAAATTAAAATAGGAAAACTGGTAAATGACCAAATATAAACCATCGAACCAACATGTCTCCCACAACATGAACCCCGCCCTAAATCCAATCACAACCACGACTATATCAACCAGTCAAAGTCCAGGGAGGGGAGGAGCCGATCAATCATAAATAACAGCTCCAATGTATTATTCTAAAAAGTACATGAACACAAACACAATCCTGATAATGAACCTTCATAACTCCAGCTTCTGCTCCACCACCTCTTCGTGGTGGTTTAAGTTATAGAGAGGAGATGTCTGCCACTTCCTTCCTGGTCACTAAAGTGAGCTGTGTCTGGGTGTCAGCTGTGAGCCACAAATCATAAGACTCCAATTTTCAGTCTGCCTGTACGGAGCGCTTGTTCCGACAACTCACCTGCCAATCAACCCCCTCCAGCCTATCATGGAGTCCCAAACCGGGAGTAAGCAAATTGCTTGCATTCTCGTTGAGAGGAATGCCATTATCTCTTGGACCAATGGGGCATATAAACATGAAAATCGCAGACTTGGCATTTCGGTAAATGTATTTCACAAAGTGATGATTCTGTCTAACCCTGCCCTGCTGACGAGGAAATGATACTAGATGCTTCTTTTCCAGTAATAGGATGTGTGTTTGCATGTGTGTGTGTATGTATGTGCATGTGTGTGCGTGTGTGCATGTGTGTGTGTGTGTGCGTGTGTGTGTGTGTGTCTGTGTGTGTGTGTGTGTGTGTGCGTCCATGCTTGTGTGCATGTGTGTGTGTGTGCATATGTATCTGTGTGCATGTGCGTGTGTGTGCGTCTGGCGTGCGTGCGTGCGTGCATGTGTGTGTGTCCGTGCGTGCTTGTGTCTGTGTCTGTGTGTCTGTGCCATTTGAGCGATAAGGACAAACTGTTAAACTTCTGTAACAAGGACTGCTCCCGCTACAACAACGCCTTTTATGAGATGTTTATAAATGAACATCTTTCATTATCCCGACGCCTATCCTCACACGCTCACATCGCAGAACGCGCTCACATCTTCTGTGAGGCTCTTCCTTCGATGTGCTGTTTGAACCCACAAACACAGAACAACATTTATGTTGTTCTGTCCCAGAAGGCACCACTGTATAAGCCTCAACTGAGGCACCACCAAGGCAAGCTATTTACAGAGAGGAACGCAGAACGGGGTAGAGCAGTGGTGTTTATATGCAGCGAGGGGATAAATAATGGAGCAGAACACAAATGGAACACACCACTCCCAGCATCAAAAGCATGTCAACGCACCATGTCTTTAACGCCAGTCAGGGGAGAACATGCTCTCTCTCCCTCTCTCTCTACCTCTCTCTACCTCTCTCTCTATCTGTCTCTCCCTCTCTCTCTCTCTTTCTCTCTCTTTCTCCTCTACATTTTAGGTCAGGTTACTTGTATTTAAATGTACATTTTGTATATATTTTATTTTAATTAAGATGTATTGTATTTTCACTTACTTAATTATTCTCTCTCTCCTCTCTCTCTCTCTCTCTCTCTCTCTCTCTCCCTCTCTCTCTCTCTCTCTCTCCTCTCACCTCTCCTCTCTACCCACATCTGCAGCGTCCGCTGTTGCCTTGGCAACACCAGCAGCAGCAGGCCCCCTTTCTTGTCACAATAATCAATCACCCACAT
>NC_140284.1:9483075-9513075 GCF_964030765.1 Micromesistius poutassou | reverse complement strand
ATTCTCTTCCAAGTGAGAGCCAGCCTTGTGTTTCATACCGCCAGAAGAGGGCGGTGTTGTGCTTCCGAACGCAACTCCAGGCTCCGGACCCTGGGAGGCAGGGGGCACGTGACTTACGGATGACACGCACGTAGCGTGACATTTAACGCAGCATTTCGAGACAACGATCAACAGACAAGTTGTTCTTGTCTGTTCTAAGAAGTGTCTTATGTGATGTAGATTTGTTCAGAACTCAACCGTCGATAAAGAACGAGCAATTTATTTCCTAGTTTCGCATAATTCGATATTCCTTGCCCTTTCACGAACAAACACACACACACACACACGCAAACGCACACACACACGCACGCACACACACACACACACACACACACACACACACACACACACACACACACACACACACACACACACACACACACACACACACACACACACACACACACACACACACACACACACACACACTAGACAAAGGGCTGCTGTACTCCGGCCGAGGACCTGGATAATAGCGGCCCCCAGGGGCCACATTACAGCAGGGAGGGAGAGAGAGAGAGAGAGAGAGAGAGAAAGAGAGAGCGAGGGGGAGGGAGAGAGAGCTAGAGAGAGAGGGAGAAGGAGATAGATGTGGGGAAGAGAGAGAGAGAGAGTAGCAGGAAACATCCATCTTACAGTACTCAAACAGCGGGACCATGAATCTACTTCACAGCAAAACGTTTTCTTTTATAGAGAACAAAGAGCGATGATGATGGTGATGATGGAGTTACATTGGCACCTTGTCCACAAGTCAGTTTATCACTTTTCGGGCATTCCAGTGATATTGATTGGTATCGATCGATGATCAGAATAGGGTGTTTGTAGGCCTGTGTCCGAGCTGCTGCTGTAGATCTTATACATCTTAAGATGCTTGCAATTTTTCTGGATGTTCTGGATGAATGGGGCATATGTATAAATTAGGGTGGATGTGCATGTCTTCATGCATTTGTGATGTATGCGTGCACATATGCTTGCAGGCATCTCTATGTGTATGTGTGTGTGTCAATGTATGCACATGCATGTCTTTGTGTATGTGTGTTTGTGAGTCAATGTGTGCATGAGTGAGTGAATGAGTGCGTACTTGCGTGTGTGTGTGTGTCCGTGTGCTTGCCTGTGTGTGTGTGTGTGCTTGTGTGTGTGTGAGTGTGTGTTTGAGTGTCTGCGTGTGTGTGCATGTGTGTGTGCTTGCGTGTGTACATGCGTGTGTGTGTGTGTATGTCAGTGTGTGTGTGTGTGTGTGCACATTCATGGGGCCCTAGGGACAAGGCAGGTTGAGGGGCCCTAATGTGGTTGTCTCGGTTCATTTGGAGAAACACCTGCCCACCCTCGGCCGGCCCCGCCCCTCCACAGAGGAGCTGCTCCTATTGGATGCTCTGGACAGGAAGCACTACAGTCTCTAGAGCTTTCTCAGACTTCATTGTGGACATCAGTAACAGGACACAACAATAACAACAACTTCTGAAGTTACATTCACGTCAAAACAACAAACACTTTAATTACGATTTTCCACAAATTCCGATGTTGACCTCTCGATTATATAAATATAAATCAAAAAGTCAAGGCTGCCATAACTCAAACTCAAACGTGAATGTCAGACGATGTCGTTTAGGAGCCCATATGGGGTCAGTCCTCGTGTTTTAGGATGCACATGTAGGATGTGGACAGCGGCGGTGGAACCCAGTGCCTCTCGGCCGGAACTCAAACATCCCTCCACACACCATCCTGCTCCTCACACAGGCACACAGCTCAAGAACTCAAAGCATACAACACAAAACCTGCATGTTTTCTTATGACCGTGATCTCAGAACTAGAGAACTAGAAATCAGTGAGAGAGAACATCCGATTGGTCCAGCTCGCAGCACACATGTCCATGGATCTCGTCCTAGTCCTACTGAGGGGGGGGGGGACGGACGGACAGACGGACTCCAATACACACTGAGCTGCCGGACCCTCACAGCTCCAGCACGTGGCTGAGGTAGGAGATGTAGCACATGGCCAGCCTCAGGATCTCGATCTTGGAGAGCTTCTTGTCGGGCGGCAGGATGGGGAGGAGCTGTCGTAGGTCGCCGAACGCCACGTTGAAGGCCTCCACGCGGACCCGCTCCCTGGTGGCGTGGGCCGAGCGGTACTTGGCGGTGGTCCGCCGTCTGCGGCGCCGCTCCTCCCTGCTGAGGGAGAGAGAGCGGGCGTGGAGGGGGAGGGGGTCCAGGAGATCTTGGGGGGTGGGGTCTCCCCAGGCCAGGTCTTCCTCCTCCGCCGGGTCTGGGCTCAGCATCATCCTCCTGGGGCGATCGAACCGGGTTCTGGAGGAACAGTGAGGACAGAGGGTCAGTCAGAGAGGAGAAAGTGTTTTACAGAAACACAGATTACACTCAATTCATTTATAAATTACAAAAATAGGCCTACATTAAAACAAGTCCTTGCATACAAACTGGGATACGTTTTAAGATAGGCTGGTATGTTAATGTTGAACGTTAATCCAACCAATCTGGTTGGTAAAGAACAGGATTCTAAAGTGAGAACATGCTGGGTCCTCAAGTCAGAGGAGAGAGCAGTCCAATGGTCTCTCCTCAAGTCAAAGATGGGGACATCAGACCGTTCAGACTGCTCTCTCCTGTTCTCAGAGGAGAGAACATCACACTGCTCTCTACTCCAGTCAGAGGAGAGACCATCAGACTGTTCTCTCCTCAAGTTAGAGGAGAGACAATCAGATTGCTCCCTCCTCCAGTAAGAGAAGAGAACATGATCAGGCTGCTTTCACAGACGCTCCGTCGTTGTCCATGGTGCTGAAGCGGGTCGTGAAGCGGAGATTTCGTTCAAAATGTCAGATTTTAGAATCATTAGACAATCTTGCTTTCGCCGTTGAGGTTAATCTCACTGCAAGGAATTCAATTTCGCAACGAATTATTCCACATTTAAATCATCGATTCAAAAACTTCCCAACATGTGGACACAGCGCTCATACGCGTTTGCCGATAATTTGCAATGCGTGCAACTAATACCGAGGTCCGAGTGCATCAACAGGCTATATCAAAACACCTTTCGAACACATGTCAAACGTTGTTAAAATTAGTTTAGTGCTGAAGTAAACCAAGTTCACTCACCAGTTATAGTATGTCGTGATCCACAATTCAACTCTCTCAGTAGAAACGCATAACTTAGTGTGAGGCTACAGTGTGGAAGACTTCATGCCGGTCCGCTGGAGGAGGAGAGATGTTGGAGTCTCAATGTTCTTCAATTCCCGTGTGTTTGGATGTCTTTACGCAGCGGAGGAGCCTCATGATGTGTGGAAGTTACAAACTGCACCGTCTCTCGTGTCCTCATCGTCTACACGTCACAGCCGTCCTGGTTTGAGCATTGAGAGTAACTTGTGAGTACTGAGGAGGGAATCCCTCCTCCTTCGAGGACGAACCTCAGGTCGTCCACTACGGTGCGTGGTCTCTCCAAGCCTTCTGATCTCGTTTACTTTTATCCCCAGCAGATCCACTGTTCCGTCACATGTTCTCATTAAAACAAAAGGTAATGGATAACACCACTCTCACCACTCTCACTCTCAATCTCAGTTCCACGAAAGTATTCCTGACACAACGGACTCCTACTAGTATTAACTACTGCCCAGCATAAATCCATCGATCTGTACGGAAGGACATATTATTTGCTGTGATAAGATTTGGTTTTGTCACCCAAATCACCGGCGATTCACTGGCTTGTCTGGGGGCTGGTCTGGGTTTAAGGGTTTCTAGAAGGGTTTGGTTTTAGGGTTTGGTTTTATGGGTGTGGTTGGTTAAGGTTCATTTTAAGGTTAGTTTTTGGTTTTAGGGTTTGGTTTTATGGGTGTGGTTGGTTAAGGTTCATTTTAAGGTTAGTTTTTGGTTTTAGGGTTTGTTTCGTCAGATTTGATTTGTAAGAAACCTGTAGTTTATCTGTAATAACCTGTACTTTATCTGTTATAACCTGTGGTATATTGTTATAATCTGTATTACATCGTTATAACCTGTAATTGATCTGTTAAAACCTGTAGTAAATATGTTACAAACTATAGTATCTGTTATAACATGTAGTTTATCTGTTAGACCTAGTTGTAACCTGTAGTACATCGTTATAACCTGTAGTATATCATTATATCCTGGAGTACATCGTAATAACCTGTAGTTTATCAGATATAACCTGTACTATATATTTTATAACCTGTAGTTTATGTTTTAGGTCTTGAAATTTAATTAAAGGACTGAATGGCACAGAATTGTAGGCCCTTGGGTTGAATAAAAAATGCGATAAATACAGTTAAGGTAAATAAAATTTAAATGAGTTTACCCGATTAAGTCCTACCCTTGATGAGAAGGCTCGCTAGACAATTTGTTCCTGGTACTAGTAAGTATTTGGAGTCCCTGATGGTTTTTACCTTGACAAATATTTCATTTTCTTATGTAGTACCAAGGCAAGGACAGACTGAGTAGCTGTCATCCAGGCTCCAATCCATTATGTCACCCCTTTACACGGTCGGACACAGGGGGCAGAGGAAGTGACATATGGCGTGTGTGTGTGTGTGTGTGTGTGTGTGTGTGTGTGTGTGTGTGTGTGTGTGTGTGTGTGTGTGTGTGTGTGTGTGTGTGTGTGTGTGTGTGTGTGAGATTCCCCTGAGAGTGTAGAAGTGTCACGGGGATAGTGAGTCAGAACAGAAGAGGTGGAGAGTGTGTGGAGACTCACGATATGTTCAGCTGATGTACAGTATGTTCTGAGTTCAGAGATATGGAGCCAGGGCTGGACGATCTCACGTGAATGTATCTGGACAGAGTCCTAGTTGGGAGTTGAACAATGCAAGGCTGAATTTCATTTTATTATTATGAGTGACACAACTAATGATATTTATAGAAAAACATGCATTTTGACATGATTACCATTGTGCTGTGTGATTATGAAAAGTAGCTCTTGAGAACCCGTTGTTAACTCCAAAACCAAAAACATATCCTGGTGGGGGTGAATCAATCTTATTGATTTATTGTCCCAACTTTAGACCGGATGACATATTGGCCTTCTTATGAACATTTTGATCTCTGCTAATCACCTAATCAATAGGGAACCCTTCTGAACCCATCTGCGTGGACCTGAAGATGTCTTGTGGTTGGATGTGGTACGGTAGTGACTTTGTATGATGAGTAGTATGAGGTGTGAAAACTCTTTTGAACACCGTTTGCTCGCCCTCCTCCTCTCCCATCCCCTCCTCCTTACCGCTCACCTAGACCAGACCTTCTCTCCTAGACCAGACCTTCTCTCCTAGACCAGACCTTCTCTCCTGGACCAGACCTTCTCTCCTGGACCAGACCATCTCTCCTGGACCAGACCTTCTCTCCTAGACCAGACCTTCTCTCCTAGACCAGACCTTCTCTCCTAGACCAGACCTTCTCTCCACCAACATCCTCTCACTAGAGACCTATCTGACCTTAACATGACGTTCTGCATTTGAACATGATAACTGTCATAACTGTGTAACTGTGTGCGTGTGTATGTGTGTGTTTGTATGTTTATGTGTGTTTGTATGTATGTATGTATGTGTTTGTATGTGTGTATGTGTGTGTGTGTGTGTGTGTGTGTGTTTGTGTCTGTGTGCTCGCGTGTGCGTGTGTGTGCTCACAAGTGTGTTCGCGTGTGAGTTTCTTCTGTTGTAGAGATGTTTACTCTATCTAAGGAACCCTGAGGTTTGTGTGAGCTATACGTAGAAATAAAGTCAGAGAAGGGAGGACACAGAAACTCAAAGGACACAGAAACTCAAAGGAAGCAACAAACGCAACATTGCTGGTTTGACATCTCCTGCCGCTTGACATCTCCTGTCACAAACCACACAACAACGTCTGATAAATGTACACATATCAAAGAGACGTCTTAAATAAAGAAATCTTTCGTTCCTACTGTCCCCCCCTCCCCACCCACCCACACCGTAACCCCCTCCTCCCATTGCCATGGTGCCTGTCCATCTGCTGTCATCTTTTGTTTCTGCTGAGCCGGAGTCAGATGACAACTAATCGATCAGCCTGGTAACCATGGCGACGGGGCTGAGGAGGGGGGAACCCGTGAAGACGAGGGTGAGGGTGCAGCAGTCATCTTCGTGGCTCTACACCTCTCACCGGGACGACAGAGACGTGACTTCTTGTTTGACGCGTAACCGTGTACACAAGCCCAGCTTAAAGGTAGATGTTATGTCTCAAAGGGGTCTTTTCTCTGTCTAAATGAGAGACGGACAGGAAGTGAATCTGCATTGGCAACAGGAAGTGAGTCTGCATTGGGGTCGAGGGCAGAAAGGTATAGTCGAGGATAACAATATGACTCCCCCTCCTGTAAAGGATTTAACTGATATGAATATTCCTTGTGTGTCTGAACAATATATAATATAATGTACTGACTAATGAGCAAACATGTTTAATTAAAATTCAATTCAAGATGGTAACTTTGTCTTTTCTTAGTAATTGACGTGTGTGTGTGTGTGTGTGTGTGTGTGTGTGTGTGTGTGTGTGTGTGTGTGTGTGTGTGTGTGTGTGTGTGTGTGCATGGACAGAGACAACGCATGCATGATCCATTTCAGAGCACGAAAACGAGTTCTTATTCCACCAGTGTGATGAACGCAGAGCGCAGGACAGGAGCTAAATGAGCTCTCAGGTTGTCAGTTAAAGCTGCCAACAATGATCACGTTACGCGTCAATCTACAGGAAAACAGTTGGCACTTAAATTAAATCTTGCCTGCGTAATTTTTGCATAAACTTAAATATTCCCCAGCCGTGCGATAATTGAAAAACAAGCGTGGAAGAAAGAAAAAAAACGATTAAGTGAAGCAACAAACCGTCAGCGAGACGTGTGATTGACTGGGAGGTGCGAGGAAGGACAGGTAGGCTAGATGGGATGGATTTAAGACTTCACAACCTCGGAACCTCTCAGGGAATCTCCGGGAGAGACCCGTCGCCGTCAGGCCAAAGTACCTTAACATTGTGAGAGGCTGAGAGCAGACAGTAGCCTACTAGGAACAGACGTTACATATAACACCTGTTCCACCCGGACAGCAGCAGGTTGGAGAGGTTTGGATAAAAGGCGTGAAATGAAATATTCCGGGAGAGATTGAATCTGGATGGGATCTCACACCACAGGGAAATCTCAGCGGCGAAGCAAATTAAAGAAAGAAAAAGGCTTCGTTATCTGGATAATTTATTCAGAATCCGAGCCTTTTTTCAGAGCTTCAAAGTTAATTCAAACAAAAGTGTACTATGGTAAAACGTTGATAGTATACGTTTTTAACACCTAAACGTTTAATAAAATACGTTTTGTATTGTAGTAGGACACGAGACTAGTTGATAAAGTAATCTCTAACTCTAACCAAATGGTTCCCTTGTTATTAGACCCCTCAGGAACCTTCCAGCTCCAGGGTAAAAGGCTCTAGTCGAGGGTATTCTCAGCAACAATTCAACACGAACTATTTAGATACTTTTAATGCATCTTAGACTAGGCCAGATAATCACAATCTTTGGGTTTTATAAAAAAAATCCAAAAACAACGAATGAATCTCAGAGTCTCGAAGTGGAGCCGATTATTTGTCGCCATCTAGTGATGACTTCATGTTTGACATGTTATGAAAGATTATATTTTTTACCTGGACGTCTAGTTTTGTTACTGCGGAGATTAACGTATGCTAATTCTATAAATATATATAGTCTATAAATGCGTTTAATAGGCATATATATGCAGAAATTAATCATGATGATACATAATTCAAGTAAGACGATCATTGGTTTTCCATCAAATAAAAAGATTACAAGACGATGAAGATTATAGGGCCTACATTTTAATTATTTTTAGAATTTTCACCGTGAGCATAACTGCTCTCGGACTCGCACTTTCACTTTTGGCCACAAAGTGGTGCTGTTGCCTCTATAATTTCCAACCGTAGAGTATAAAATAACCAAGTTACTTGGGCCATGGATATGTATCGCCTTGTACCTCCCTATACAAATAGTTTTCTCTAAAGGCCGCACATCCATCACCGTAAATATAGACCTTGAGGGAAACACCCCACATACCATCAGATACATAAAGCAGAAAAATACGTCAAAACGCACACCTGGGATGCTGGGATATATTTTCAGAAAACAGATCACGTTGCCCAATAGATCACAAATCATGAAAACATAACTCTAAACCCAACACAGCGCACATGATCCCCTCTAAAACCGTAATTCACTACAGACATAATCCAAGAATCCCAGCTTTACAAAGGCTCTACTGAAATACATGGAAACTCACCTCAAGTCTTTCAGAGAAAACAAAAAGTGAAGTATCCTGGCTTATCCACACGTTTCTCTGTGAAGCCAGGGAGCTAACATTGTGTCAGTTGGTCGATAGCATAAATGATCAATTTGCGTTTGGCTACATTTTGTATCTGTATAATCTACCAAAATGTTAGCATGTTGACATGCTAATAACATGAAATATCTGGATATAGACCTATAGCTATGTACTCAGTACTTTGGTCCCCTTTTGATGCCATCAGCCTGTGGCACTGCTGAGGTGTCATGGAAGCCCAGGATGCTTCAATAGGGGCCTTCAGCTCCTTTGCATTGTTCGGTCTCATTCTCCTGACAATGCCCCATGGTTTCTCTATGGGGTTCAGGTCAGGCGAGTTTGCAGGCCAATCATGCACAGTAATCCCATGGTCATTGAACCTGGTTTTGGTACTTTTGGCAAAGTCCTGCTGGAAAATGCAGTCTCCATGAAGCTTGTCTGAATGAAGCAAGCAAGTGCTCTAAAATGTTCTGGTAGCCATTGTGTTGACTAGACTTAAAGCAGAGTGGACCAACACAAGCAGATGACATGGCTCCCCAAATAAACACAGACTGGAAACTTTACACTGGACTTCAAGCATCTTGGATTGTCTGCCACAATATGGAACCTTTTCACAATATTCTAACTGAGAATTACAGAAGATGTAAGCCATAATCAGCCAAATAAAGGCTTGCAATATCGCACTTTGCATGTAAAGAGTTTATTTAATATATTAGTTTCACCTTTTAAGTTGAATTACTGAAATAAATGAACTCTTGCACGATTTTTGCAAGTTTCACATGTATTAAGAACTGCAGCTTCAGTTACTGTGTCTGGCATTTAAAAATCTAGAAGAAGTCTTGAGCACTTGAGCTTGGCTAAGGATACAAACCCAGCAATGGCATGAGGGTCAAACGCAGTGACCCTCGCTACAGCCTCCACAACTCCCTTTAGAGGAAGACACGAAGAAAACAGCTTTAAAGTCTACAGTTTTATTAGACAGACGTTAGACACCAGCTCTGATCTGGCTGTTGGGGGGCAGCTTCTTGCCCTGGTGGGTTCCGACCCGTCAGCCCGAACTCCTGGCCCTTGTGTTTCTCCTGGACCCCAGGCTTCAGCTGGAAGCCCTTAGCCCAGTCGAAGGAGTCTGACGGGGTGAAGGAGAGCGGGGCCTCCCCCAGCAGAGCCTGCAGGCGCGTACGCCAGGCCCCCAGCATGGTGTCCCAAGCCTCAGCCTTCACATGAGATGGAGCCCAGAAGATCTGGGGAGCCAGGACCTGGAACCCGCAGTAGTGCAGGATTCCATTCTGCAAGTGGAAACCAGGACGTTGATGCAGACAGGTTTAATTTATACATTACAGTACGTAAGTCATTGTTGATGCAGTACCTGTAGCGGCCACAGGGTGACATTCATGTCCCCATTGATGCCATTGGCACTGAACATGGATTCATTGGAGCCGGTGGTGAAGGACAGCATGGCCTTCTTGTCCTGAACAAGAAGAGCCACGTTAACTGGATGAAGCAGTGGAAATGTGCTAGCAATGGCCATCTAGACTGTAGCCCTCCCCTTGAAGATTCCCTGGCTGTATCTCTTCTCCTGCGTGAAGGAAAAGCCTGACGTGAGCACCCGGTCGATCCAGCCCTTCATGATGCCGGGAACTGAGAACCAGTACATGGGGAACTGGGAACAGAAGCAGAGGTTACCCAGAAGATAAAGCAACAACATCTGACATGTTGTTAATCATCACAAACATCCTAATATTTTGCCAATACACACCTGAAAGATGACGAGGTCTGCCTGGGTGAGTTTCCGTTGCTCCTCCATGATGTCTTCAGACAGCTTGCCCTCCTCCCACGCTAGTTTGGTCTCCTCAGCGTAGCTGAAGTGATCCTGGTTTGTCACCTCCCCTGGAGAGACCCAGAAGACAAACATCAAGAGCTCGACCACAAAGCTTCACACCCATACCCACGGTCATGTTTAGCTTTACATTTAGCAAATGCTTTTATCCAAAGCGACTTACAACAAGTGCATTTGTCAGAAGAAGGAGAAACTATACATTGCTGTCAGTACAGTAAAGATGTTCATAGAACCAAGTGCCAAGCACTAACAATCACTAGGTTAATCCATTCCCTGTATACAACAAAGACAGGATAAGATGCTAAATACAAATTTTAAGTGCCAGGACGTAAAATATACAATAATTGCATAAGAGGTGAGTAGGGGTGTGGGGGCTATGCAGAGGTGAACTCTGAGCAAGCGGGTCTTGAAGGTAGTTCCTCACCAACAAGGTCTTCAGTGGTCGCCATGGCGGCCCTGAGCGCCCAGGACCTCCACAGCAGTATCTTTGGCCGCAGCGTTAAACGACCCAGCGCTCTGATGGGCGTAAACAACCAGCACCTTCTGCGCTGCTAAGAGACACGATGATATGGTGGATCACAAATCAAACTAAAAAAGTACACCACACACCGATTATCAGTGATTAAAGCATCCAGCATCCCAGAGTACCAAAAATAATGTCCTCCCCCCAATAGAGTAAAGTACAAAGTGACATACAAAATAAACATTGGTATCACTGAAACAACAGTACTGACAAAAACAAACAGCAGTATCCAGAAGGTCCCACCCATTTTTTCACACGTTGTCTACTACAGAGGCTGAGCTGACGGCTGTGTAGATGGTGCAGAGTGAAGATCCAGGATGCTGAAGAACACATGGCCCAGGTTCTTGTAAGGATCTCACAGCTGCACCTCAACCAATCAGTGCAATCAAGCCAATCAGTGAGCTGGCAGGTCTCTGAAACCTCCCCTATTATCGACACTAATTGATGAGCTGGAGCTCACAAAGTTGTTACAAGATGTTAGATCAACAAGACCTTCTGATGAGTATGCACAAAGCTTGATGAACAGGTAGCATAAGAAACATTAAATCATACATAAACACACACGTCACAATACAGCCAGACAAGTAAACGTATTCATGACCAGCAAACTGACTTCACAATAGGATGCACAAAATACACTATCAGTAATGTTGAGATTAGTTTAAAGTCTGACTCGGTTCTCCTGAACCCCAGGGAGTCCCCAGTCCTGGTCAGAGCTGAGCGGTGCTTAAGCATAGATATACGTTAAGTAAATAGTCTTCTGGACTTGAAATCTTCTGTTTTATCCACTGATCTTTATGAATCCCCCTTTTATTGTAACTCTTGATAGATTTACTTCATAAGTTCCTCAATATAGCCATTCTGCAATCCTAAACTATCTTTCTTAGCTCCATGTCATGAAGAAGCAGGAAGGGGTTCAGGCATTTTGCTCAAGGATGCCTGATGGATGACTGCAGACATTGGGAGTTGAACTCATGACCTTTCAGCTGGGGAGTCAAACACACTATGCCTGGAGTATCCCGCCCCATCACATGTATAAGACACCGTCACAGCAATAATGTCCTGAGTCTAATGTAACAATGAAATTGATAACTGAACTCTGATCTCTAGCTTGCAGAGTCACATTAGTTCACATGTGTGTGTGTGTGTGTGTGTGTGTGCATTCGTCTGTGCGTAATAAATGTATGAAAGCCCTGATCCCAGGAAGCCATGTAAAGCAGATGGGGTCATGTGCTTTAACCCAGCGCTGCTGGTGTTTTAGGTCCTGTTCCTCTTAAACGTGCTCCCCTCTGTAAGACTCTGTAAGCGGCCGTGGTCATGCAGCCCTTATGGTTGTGGTGTAGAGCGAGGCTCTGACCAAAGGCAGCGGGCATCAAAGAGCTAGAGCTGCTGGCACACATCTGGGACCGAAAGTAACTCCTAAGTCCCTCTGACGGGAGGGGGCAAGTATGTGTGTGTGTGTGTGTGTGCGTGTGTGTGTGTGTGTGTGTGTGTGTGTGTGTGTGGTTGTGCATCTGTGTGTGTGTGTGTGTGTGTGGTTGGGTGTATGTGTGTGCGTCTGTGTATGGTTGTGTGTGTGTGTTTGAGTGTGTGTGTGTGTGTGTGTGTGTGTGTATGGTTGCGTATGTGCGTGTATCTATGGTTGTGCGTGTGTGTGTGTGTATTGTTGTGTGTGTGTGGTGTAATGAACAACCTCTACATATTAGCAGATTTGGCGTGAATGCATGAAATCTCCAGCGAGTGAGAGACTGCGAGTGAGTGACAACCTCTTCCACAGACGCTCCTTCCCTCACTGTCTGCTCCGAGCGAGAGCACTCACAAGGAGCCTGGGTTCTGAAGAGCTCCTGACAGTCGCCTGGGTTTACAGTCTTCAGGCCTTTCTTGTGCCGTCTGCGGTGCCTACAGAGACCAGAGCTGGCACTGTGGGATCCTCCACCTCGCGCTCATACATGGAGACTCTAATGCTGCCTTTCTTTGTGGATTCTCTCTGCTGTCGAGTGGGTAGGGGGCCCTGTTTATAGTGGCCCTGTTTAAGTGCTGCTGGTTTCTATTTACTTATGTTCTGAGGACCAGTCGAATTAGCTACCCCAAACTATACATTTAAAAAAATATATATATATATATATACATATTTTAAACATTGCCTACTTGGCTTTTGATGGACAAAATCACCTTAATTCTGACAGCACCTTTTGAAGCCCAGTGTAAGAGATGGAAAACCAACAGACGTTTTATGCGTGTGATTAACAGGCTAACCTTTGCTGAACATACCGTGTCCATGTGGATAAAGTAATCTTCAGCAGAAAGGTTAACGTTAGCCCGTCACAGCTGGGGCACATGGCTGAGTCTAGTTAGGGCTGGGTCGTTATCTTTGGACGTTTCCATGGTAACTGTCACAACCATTTATTTCATTTTCTGCACACAAATGTCCATCTGAGAACCACTGAAGGATATTTAATGTACAATAGGAGCTTCTTTTGTGCTTAAAGTTCACCGTCACCATTGAACCGGTTTATGCATTGCGGAAGCTACAGAGTTGAAAGGTTGGCTGGGCCGAAGGTACTGCTTGACATTAAAGCATTGCTCATTTATCACAGAGGCAGTACAGGGTTGCCTACGATTGCAACAGCTATATTAAGAACTACGGCACCAGCAGTTGTTTCTGTGTCTTGCATTTAAAAGTCTAGAAGCAACATGAGCAGTATCCACCCCACAGCTAGTGGCTTGGCTGCGCAGCGACCTTCACTATAGCCTCCACATCTCCCTTACCAGTGTGCTGGGACACACAAAGGAAAAGTTTATAGTCTAGTATTATTAGACAGACGTTAGACACCAGCTCTGACCTGGCTGTTTTGGGGGGGGGCAGCCTCTTCCCCTGGTGGGTTCCCACCATCAGCCCAAACTCCTGGCCCTAGTGTTTCTCCGACTTAAAGCTTTACCAAGTGAATACCAACCACTAAAAACAGGGCCCCCTACCCACTCGACAGCGGAGAGAATCCACAAAGAAACGCAGCATCAGAGTCTCTGTGTCGGAACGCGAGGTGGAGGATCCCAGAGCACCAGCTCTGGTCTCTGTAGGCGCTGCAGACGGCACAAGAAAGGCCCTGAAGACTGTAAACCCAGGCGACTGTCAGGAGCTGTTCAGATCCCAGGCTCCTCGTAAGTGTTCTTGCTCGGAGCAGACAGTGAGTGAGGGAGCGTCTGTAGAAGAGGTTGTCACAACTCAGCCATACGTTTGGGCAAAGGCACCGTCACTCGCTTGCTGGAGCTTTCATGCGTTTACGCCAAATCTGCTAATATGTAGAGGTTGTTCATTACACCACACACTCAAACACGCACATGCTCAACCATACAACCGCACACACACATACACGCACACACACACGCTTGCCCCTCCCGTCAGAGGGACTTAGGAGTTACTTTCGGTCCCAGATGTGTGCCAGCAGCTCTAGCTCTTTGATGCCCGCTGCCTTTGGTCAGAGCCTCGCTCTACACCACAACCATAAGGGCTGCATGACCACGGCCGCTTACAGAGTCTTACAGAGGGGAGCACGTTTAAGAGGAACAGGACCTAAAACACCAGCAGCGCTGGGTTAAAGCACATGACCCCATCTGCTTTACATGGCTTCCTGGGATCAGGGCTTTCAAGCATTTATTACGCACAGACACATGCACACACACAGACGCACGCACGCGCACACACACGTGAATTAATGTGAGTGTGCAATCTAGAGACAATATCTTAAATTACGATCAGAGTTGAGTTATCAATTCTGTTGTTACATTAGACTCAGAACATTATTGCTGTGATTGTTACTAATATAAGTAATGGGGCGGGATGCTCCAGCCGTAGTGTGTTTGACTCCCCAGCTGAAAGGTCAACTGGTGGGTGGGTTCAACTCCCAATGTCTGCAGTCATCCATCAGACATCCTTGAGCAAAATGCCTGAACCCCTACCTGCTTCTTCATGACATGTAGCTAAGAAAGATCGTTTAGAATCACAGAATGTCTATATTGAGGAACTTATAAAGAAAGTCTATTCAGAGTTACAATAAAATAAAAAACAGAATATTTGAATTCCAGAAGACTACTAACCTACTGTGTGTCTGTTGAATACATTTACTTGTATTTTTGGCTGGATTGTGACATGTGTGTTTATGTATGATTTAATGTTTTGTATGCTACCTGTTCATCAAGCTTTGCATGTACTCTTCAGAAGGTCTTGTCGCTCTAACTTCTTGTAACAACTTTGTGAGCTCCAGCTCATCAATTAGTGTCGATAATCACTCAGAGGAGACCTGCCAGCTCACTGATTGGCTTGATTGCACTGATTGGTTGAGGTGCAGCTGTGAGGTCTTTATAAGAACCTGGGCCATGTGTTCTTCAGCATCCTGGATCTTCCCTCTGCAGCATCTACTCAGCCTCTGTCGTAGACAACGTGTGGAAAAATGGGTGAGACTTTCTGGATACTGCTGTTTGTTTTTGTCAGTACTGTTGTTTCAGTGATACCATTGTTTATTTTGTATGTCACTTTGTACTTTTACTCTATTGGAGGACATTATTTTTGGTGCTCTTGGTTTAAATATGGTGTCATGGGTCAGTACGCTACTGCTAGGTACCTTGTGTAGTTTGTTTTTCTGGGTCATACTACGGATGTGGATGCTTTGATCAACTTGTGATCAGCCATATCATTGTGTCTCATAGCAGCGAAGAAGGTGCTGGTTGTTTACGCCCATCAGAGCGCTGGGTCGTTTAACGCTGCAGCCAAAGATGCTGCTGTAGAGGTCCTGGGAGCTCAGGGCTGCACGGTGGATGTGTCTGACCTGTACGCCCTCAAGTTCAAGGCCACGGCGACCGCTGAAGACATCGTTGGTGAGGAACTACCTTCAAGACTTGCTTGATCAGAGTTCACTTCTGCATAGCGTTGTGGTAGAACTCTTGACGTTTGTCTTCTGGGTCTCACCAGGAGAGGTGAAGAACCAGGATCACTTCAGCTACGCTGAGGAGACCAAACTAGCGTGGGAGGAGGGCAAGCTGTCTGAAGACATCATGGAGGAGCAACGCAAACTCACCCAGGCAGACCTCGTCATCTTCCAGGTGTGTATTGGCAAAATAGGACTTGTGGAGGTTGCCCTCATGTCAGATGTTATTGCTTTATCTTCTGGGTAACGGCTGCTTCTGTTCCCAGTTCCCCATGTACTGGTTCTCAGTTCCCGGTATCATGAAGGGCTGGATCGACCGGGTGCTCACGTCAGGCTATGCCTTCACGCAGGACAAGAGATACAGCCAGGGCATCTTCAAGGTGAGGGCTGTGGTCTAGATGGTCATTGCTGACACTTTTCCACTGCTCCATCCAGTTAATGTTGCTCTCCTTCTTCAGGATAAGAAGGCCATGCTGTCCTTCACCACCGGCTCCAATGAATCCATGTTCAGTGCCAATGGCATCAATGGGGACATGAATGTCACCCTGTGGCCGCTACAGGTACTGCATCAACAATGACTTGTACTGTAATGTATAAATTAAACCTGTCTGCATCAACGTCCTGGTTTCCACTTGCAGAATGGAATCCTGCACTACTGCGGGTTCCAGGTCCTAGCTCCCCAGATCTTCTGGGCTCCGTCTCATGTGAAGGCTGAGGCTCGGGAAACCATGCTGGGGGCCTGGCGTACGCGCCTGCAGGCTCTGCTGGGGGAGGCCCCGCTCTCCTTCACCCCGTCAGACTCCTTCGATTGGGCCAAGGGCTTCCAGCTGAAGCCTGAGGTCCAGGAGAAACACGAGGGCCAGGAGTTCGGGCTGACGGTGGGAACCCACCAGGGCAAGAAGCTGCCCCCCAACAGCCAGATCAGAGCTGGTGTCTAACGTCTGTCTAATAAAATCCTACTATCATATATTCCTTTTGTTCTAAGAGTCCTCTGATTTAACCTGTAAAATGGCTTGCATGAGGGTTTACATCTGCTGCTGTGAGTAGTCCTAAAAGTTAAACTGTTGCCCCAACTCTAGCCTGCCACTGCTTGGGTCACCCTGGTATGCTGCTCAAAAGGCCACCAGAGTTTCAAAGAGACTGTTTTGTTTGGCTATGACATCACAGGAAGTGGGCAACGTGCCAAGAGAACCTAAAGGAAATGACCTCACTCTTCCAAAATGGCTGCTTTGCGACGACGTAACTTTAGTGAGGGCCTGTGACTACCTGTCCACAAAAAGCTAAAATCTAAATACACATTTCAATGAAATCTTGGCTACAGCTAGCTGGAGATAAGGTTTTAGTGTCGGCTCCTTTCTTCTCATTGGACTAAATTAGTTATTTTCATTGTCTTTGGGGTAGCATAATATTTGTGTAGGGAGATCGGAGTCTCTGATCTTGGGCCCATCCTGAAGCCCAATCCCCCATTGTCCATCCCAGTTCTCCCACACTATCTGGTGGAAAGGCCATTCTCCGCAGGGTCAATGGAAGGAAGTGGGCACTCTCTTCCCAGGCATGGGCACACTAGTCTGCGGAAAGGCTGTTGTTGCTTCAGTTTCGGCAACAAAAGACATGTTCCCTCAAAATGCCCTTTTGTCCAGCATTTAAAAACAACCTGAAGTGCAGGTTGACTTAAAGTCCGCCGAATGGATGACGGTTCTCAGCCCAAATGTATATAACTTCATAACGGTTGATAATTGATTTTCTATGTTTGTAAAAACAAAGTGAAATGAAGCGTGCAAAGGAGGTCCGTTGTGAGGTAGTTTTCCTTTCCTCTGACAGGCTGGTGAAGGGGACCCTGTTTTTGACAGGGTTAACGACCGGTCAGCCAATCTGCGACAGATGGGGAGGCTGAGGATTGGAAGACGGAAGTGAGGAGTGTGTAGATTAAACTAACCTTGAATGTAAGACCCCTGCTCCTGTGTAGAGAGCGTGTGCGTTTATGTGCAGAGTTTGCATTTTTTATATGGCCAGCTTTCCTGGCAAGGGCCATATTAATATCTAACTAATTGAATCTCAGCATAAAAAAGCAGATTGTCTTACACAAATGATGGACATCCTAAACCAACTTTAGGGCAGGTTAATAGTCTTCTACCCTGAGAGAAGATTGAAGGGCTGATTAGTGATGAGGGCATCTGCCAGTGTGTCCGCAGTGTCCAGTGGCCTACTCTATTATCTCCTCTACACATTCTGTCTGACCTTTGAGCACCGCAACCTTTTCTCAAACCCCTCTATTGAAACACGCACCGGACAAATGACTTATGGGCCTTGGATAAGAAATGTCATTGGCACATTAGTCTGACAGCTTTACTGCCCTGATGCATGATGGGAGACGGAGACACAGACTTCTTTACCCCATCATCTCACACAACATGCTACATGCACATGTTTGTGCGTGTGTATGTGAGTGTGTGCATGGAAAGTTTTACAGCCATGTGTTGTTGAAGAAGGGATAAGGTGTTTGTGTATGTGTGTGGGCCGGGGGTACCCCCAGTTTCAACTCGAATGTGAGACCCCTGCTCCTGTGTGAGTGTGTGTGTTTGTGTGAGTGTGTGCGTGAGTGTGGGCATATGCCAAGTTTGCATTTTAAATTTTTTTTACTGTTTTGGAATCACGCTTGCCAGCACCTTTGAGGAATTTGTGTGAAACGAACAATACCAACAGCTGTGGAGGAAGATGGCCTCCTATACAGCTTTCTGGAGCGTGGTTGGGACGACATAAGTGCAAACAAGCACCCGAGTGTGTGACAACAAACAGCCGCTGCTTCCTTCCTCCCTCCCTGGAGTCGGACAGGTCTATCATCTGGTTCCTTCGAGCTCTCTCTTCCTGCTCAGCGGTACGAACAGAATGGAAGCAGCACCACCCTCACATCCCTCACGCCGCTCATTCCTCTCGGTCTGGAAGCCGCCTGGATGCCCGCGTCTCGAACACCGTATCTGTGTTCTATCGGCACTGATCGGGCTGGTCGGGCTGCCGGTGATGCAGTGTAGAGCCGGGCCTGCTCCATGAAGAGAGGCCTTGAAGGCCTTGAACCTCCGCTCTGGTGCTGGGGAACAAGGAGCGCTTGGTACCGGGGAGGGAATGCCAGACAGCAGGAGATGTTTCATATTGAGGAGCTGAGGTCGAGTGTGACAGCAGAGCTCTGGGGGATGCGGGGTGGGGGGCTTCACAGCGGCCCCAGAGTGATGAGGTTAGGACTGCAGTCAGCCATTACACCCCTCTCAGAACCCCATCTCGCTATAATGAGCTATAATGAGAAGCAGAACTCCCCCCCCGTCCCACCTAAGCCCCGCAGAGGAACTCAAGAAGCAGGGGCACAAGAGAACTGATGCTTCTTTTCCTTGTCCTTGTTCTTCTCTGCTCTTTTATGATCCATTACTCCTTTGATGGTCCCTGCCACCCCCCCCCCCACACACACACACACACACACACACTATCTCCCAGCTTACTTACCCTCTCCCTCTGCTGGGGGGCTATCCCCCCCTTTGGAACCCTCCAAAGGGCTCCTGGATTCTTTCTTCCCCTGTTTGAGTAATGCCCGTAAATGAGTCTTAGGAGGATAAGGAAGAGCAGACGTTACAGATGACTGGGAACCTTAGTGCTGCAGTGGTCCCACAACAGCAGCCTCAGCTCCACTCCATCACAGTCCTGCTGTGGTCCCAGACCAGCAGCTCCAGCTCCACTCCATCCCAGTCCTGCTGTGGTCCCAGACCAGTAGCTCCATCCCAATCCTGCTGTGGTCCCAGACCAGCAACTCCACTCCTTCCCAGTCCAGATGCTGGTCTTGGACCACATCCTGGTGTGGCATCGGTGGGCATGCAGTGAATAAGAACCACCAGGGTATGAGGTAAAGAAACCCTAAGCAGAACAGAGTAAAGTCCTCCATCTCCTGGCTTCCCAGTCCACTGTGGTAGTAGATCCACCAGGCGGTCAGTTTAAGAAGCAGGATGTTCACGTGTTCTTCTTCTCCGGTGACCACACAACAGTTCCTTGAACCTTCTCCTGCTGATGTAGCGGATTGTTCATCTGCATTATTGATTCTATTGGTGGTGTTAAGTGGTGGGGATTGATGTTTGACGGAAGTTTGCTGGAATGTTTGACGTCGGACCTTTGAATAACACAACACCCACGGTGACAGCGTGGTTGTTATTATCCCTGCAGGCTATTTCCCCCAGAAAATAGCAGAGCATTCCCGTGCTGGCAATGAACAGTTTCTCATCTGCAGTTTGACAGCAGAACGGAGGAGAGGAGCCACCTAGCTTATCCACAAGCTTGTGTCTCTGAAGGGTGCAGAGCAAGGCAGCATTCTTCACAGCAGACGTCAGGGATGTCAGGAAGGCTGGGGTAGGATTACCGGGATCAGAGCCGGGAGCGTTTGGTAGAACTGAACTGAAGTGGACAACCTGGGAGATCCATGTCAAAAGGGTCTGTCAGGATGCGTTCACTTATTCATTCTAAAGTACCCCAGGGAGACCATGATCCTCAGTTATTTATTATGTTGCTCTTTTGATTATTTAACGCATGTGTTTGTGTTTGTGTGTGTGTGTATTAGTCTAGCCATTTGTGTATTTGTGTATATGTATATATGTGTGTGTATGTGTATGTGTACCCAATGTTTTTTACAATTTGTGATGGATTTGGATGAGATTGAGACTGCTCTCAAAGTCAATACAATGTCATATTCAATTCAAGTCAGAAAGACACAGGAAAACAAACACAGCGAGAGGGAGGGAGGGAGACAAGGGGGCGCTAGGGAGAGGGAGGGAGGGAGAATGAGAGGGAGGGAGGGGAGAGAGAAGTAGAACGAGAGGGAGGGAGGGAGAATGAGAGGGAGGGAGGGGGGGGGAAAGAGTGGGAGGGAGGTAGGGAGAGAGAGAGAAGGAGGGGGAGAACGAGAGGGAGGGAGAGAGGGAGGGAGGCAGACAAGGGGGCGCTAGGGAGAAGGAGAGAGAGGGGGGGAGAAGAAGAGCGAGGGGGGAGAACGGGAGGGAGAGGATGAGAGACAGCAGAGAAAGCGCCCGGGCCGATACATCAACAGCACACAGCGCCGGCCGGTTCCGGGCTGCGCACGGTCGGCCGGCACACCAGGGCCGTTCCACACCTGCGAGCGATGTGTCTTCGTCACGCTCACCTGTCGCTCACAACTGACGTGCGGACGCCTCTTGGGTTTCTCGTGCACTCTGTGTCCGTGCGCTGGGGCGTGGAGGGATCGCTCTGTCATCGGCTGGAATGCCTGGGCTCTGGCGGGCGTACGTGACTGAGAGACACACGCCACACACACACACGCACCTGCGCGGCCGCAGCTCCGGGGGAGGACTCGGAGATCACCTTGTTTGCAAAATGTCCGCCATCACGTCCAGGGAGGGTGTGATGGGTGTAGTGTTTGACGTCTCTTACCTTGAGCTTCATGCTACCGCTTCCACAGGCTGCCGTGGCTCTGCTCTTCTGCTTTCAACACTCACTCACACACACACACACACACACACACGCGCGCGCGCGCGCACACACACGCACAAAACCACACGGTCACACTTGGTGGACACATGGTCACACACACACACACACACACACACACACACACACACACACACACACACACACACACACACACACACATTCACCACCGCACACACACACACACACACACACACACACACACACACACACACCAACCTCCCCCTGTGCCCCACTCTTTACTGTTATTACAAGCGAGGTGATTTTTCATTCAGACAAGCCTTTTTTTTCTGTTTCTGTAAAAAAAACATAAAAAAATACATGAATGGGGGCATGTGTTAAAACAAGCGAGGCGTCAGGGAAGATTTGTGTGTGTGTGTGTGGGAGTGTGTGTGTGTGTATGTGTGTGCATGAGCAGGTATGCGTGTGTGTGTATGTATGTTTGTGTGTTAATGTGTGCGTGTGTTCATGTGTGTGTGTCTGCGTGACTGCATGTGTCTGTGTGTGTGTGTGCGTGACTGCGTGTGTCTGTGTGTGAGCGTGACTGTGTGTGTGTGCCGTGACTGTGTGTGTGTGTGTGTATGTAGGCGTGTGTGGGTGTGTGTGTGTGTGTGTGTGTGTGTGTGTGTATGCATGAGCGCATATGTGTGTGGGTGTGTTTGTGCCGTGACTGTGTGTGTCTGTGTGTGTGTGTGCGTGTGTCTGTGTGTGAGCGTAACTGTGTGTGTGTGTGTGTGTGTGTGTGTGTGACTGTAACCGTGTGTGTGTGTGTGTGTGTGTGTGTGTGTGTGTGTGTGTGTGTGTGTGTGTGTGTGTGTGTGTGTGTGTGTGTGTGTGTGTGTGTGTGTGAATCCTCTGTGAAGGGTCGCTCCAACATAAACCCTGTGCTCTCGAAGCCCTCCTGTGACACGAGCCACAAAACAAAGAGAGGTCATTATGTAAGGCCACATTAACCCACCCTGCGCTGCTATTCTCATCTGGTACCTGCAGCCTAATCAGGCCCACCGCACCCCTACTGCACCCCTCCCTGTTCACCTCCCATCTCACCTTTAAGCTCATCCGATGTGGAAAACAC
Organism: Micromesistius poutassou; assembly: GCF_964030765.1. Taxonomy (NCBI): domain Eukaryota; kingdom Metazoa; phylum Chordata; class Actinopteri; order Gadiformes; family Gadidae; genus Micromesistius; species Micromesistius poutassou. Next base: position 9,490,867 of record NC_140284.1, on the reverse strand, counting down.
ATGTGTGTGTGTGTGTGTGTGTGTGTGTGTGTGTGTGTGTGTGTGTGTGTGTGTGTGAGTGAGTGAGTGTGTGTGTGTGTGTATGTGATGACCTTGATAAAATGTCTGTATGCATGTGTGTGTGTGTTTGCATGTGTGTGTTTGTGTGTGTGATTGCAGATACCAGCATATTATTTTTGTGTAAGTAGAAGGAGTCTTGATTTGTTAGGCGTTTGTGGCGTCATCACTGCACACACTTTTATCTATAGTTCTTGTTATTTGGTCCACGTAGGTTGGCTTCTCTGTTTGCTTTCTCTCATATCCTTTTTATTAAATCCATCCGGAATGACACCATTTATTTATTGGCCACACAGGACACACACATACACACACACACACACACACACACACACACACGCACAAGCACGCATGCACACAAAGAGGATGACACACACACGCACACACACACAGAAAACCACACACACACACTCACTCCAAGCACAGTCCCTCCCCACGCACACACCCACCCACCCACACACCCACACACACACACACACACACACACACACACACACTCCCCCCCACATACACACACACACACACACAGCCGTGGCCTCCTGCTGTCCAGCCCCCCTGAATACAGAGCCCCCCCTCCCCTGATGCTGATAGGAAGACAATGGCCTCGCGTGCGTAATGCCGGTTCCTTTCTGTTTTCTTAAAAGGTGCTTTGAAATAAACTCTGCTGCCTCCGTCCTGAATGAGCTTTGAGTCGTACACGCAGCACACTTCAAGAATCGTATGCATCACATTAATTTAATTTCACATTAATTTAATCCTATCATAGTGGTCGTAAGAATGTTGATCATGAGGCCTTCAGCACTTCTGTGATGAATGGTAAACTGCTACTACTTAATACTGAACTTCTCTAACCTGTGGCCACGCAAAGCGCTGTGCAATGAGTGACTCTGATTCACCCATCATTCATCATTAATTCACACATTCATTCACACATTCATACACAGACAGCGTGATGTGAATTACCTAATTTATTTCTGTATGTTTATTTATGTTAGTTTGTTTATTGACGTAAATTGCTTAATTTATGTCAGTTGGTTTATACATGTAGGTTGGTTAATATATTTAAGTTGGTTAATATATGTAAGATGGCTAATTTATTTCAGCTAGTTAATTGATGTAAGTTTCTTGACATATGTCAGCTGGTTAATATATTTAAATTGGTTAATATATGTAAATTGGTTAATATATGTGAGTTAGCTAATATGTAAATTGGTTATTTAACGTCAGTTTATGTAGATATGTAATATCTACATAAGATATGTAGATATATGTTGGTTAATGTAAGTTGGTTGACATATATGATATATATGTTAGCTTGTACGTATAATATATAAGTCGGTTAATGTACGTCTTTTAATGTAAGTCTGTTAATGTAAGTCTGTTAATGTCAGTTGGTTAATGTAAGTATTTGAGTGTAAGTCTGTTAATGTAAGTCTGTTAATGTCAGTTGGTTAATGTAAGTATTTTACTGTAAGTCTGTTAATGTATGTCTGTTAATGTCAGTTGGTTAATGTCAGTTGGTGAATGACGGTTTGTATGTCTCCGTTAGTGGGCTGGTGACACATCATCTCTAGACTCTCCGTATCAGTCAGCGTGTTTCTGAAGCCCGTCGCTGAACGGGCTCACCGCTGCCTTTAACATGGGTGGAGAACCTGATGGAGCTTCACCCTGATCGGAGAACCTGATATAGCTTCACCCTGGGTGTAGGGTGATGGAGCTTCACCATGTGGTGTGTGTGTGTGTGTGTGTGGGGGGGGGGGGGGGGGGGGTGAGGAGAGAGAGAGAGAGAGAGAGAGAGAGAGAGAGAGAGAGAGAGAGAGAGATAGAGAGAGAGAGAGAGAGAGAGAGAGAGAGAGAGAGAGAGGGAGAGAGGAAGAGGGAGAGAGAGGGAGAGGGAGAGAGAGAGAGAGAGAGAGAGAGAGAGAGAGGAAGAGGGAGAGAGCGAGAGGGAGAGAGAGAGAGAGAGGGAGATGGAGAGAGAGAGAGAGAGAGGAAGAGGGAGAGAGAGGGAGAGGGAGAGGGAGAGAGAGAGAGAGGGAGAGAGAGAGGGGCAGTGCCTGGGCGTGTGTGCGTGTGTATATGTCTGTTTTGGGCGGGGGGCGACTCTATGGGCGTCTCTTTGTGGAAAGTTGTGGCAAGTGTGCTGAAAGTAGTCTAATCACACACACACACACACACACACACACACACACACACACACACACACACACACACACACACACACACACACACACACACAGTGAGTTTCAGGACGCGAGGTGCACACACACACACACACACACACACACACACACAGTGAGTTTCAGGACGCGAGGCGCACACACACACACACACACACACACACACACACACACACACACACACACACACACACACGCACAGCGCGCGCGCACAGAGCGAACACAGAACGCGCCGAGGAAAAGTATTCGCCAGTGGAACCAGTGAAGTCCGACCAGAAGCTGCTTCTCTTCTCTTCCCAGGAGGAGACGTTTGAACGACTAGGAACGCGACGCTTTAAACAAGTAAGATGATTCAAAGAACCGCACGGATTCACATTCTAGCGCCTGTGTGGGTTTGTAGTCCTTCAGAAGTTATTTCAGAGTTATTTCAGAATAACAACTCATTACTATTTTGTGGGCACGGAACATTAGTGTTCACTTTAATATAGTTTTGGAGAACTTTGAACCCGCCTGTCTTTATCGACTATTTTATTACGGCTTAAGTTATGATATCTTTCCCCAAGGAGAGATATCCTCGGGAGTTAGAATAAAGTAAGGACACGGAGTAGGCATATAGCCCGTTGCCAATAGACACACACATCTTTACTGCGATAAAAGAACAAACCTGATATAAAACACATTGGTCTGTGTATGGATTATATTGTATTTGTTGTATTGTATATGTGTTTTGTTTGTGTGGCAACATCCAATGGATGAAGTTGGACATCCTTTAACATTTAAAACATTTTGGAGAAAAATCAACGATCAAATCTTAAAGTTTCACTTTTGTTTTTTATAATTACATCGCTATCGTAGATCTATAAAACACTAGGCCTACTAAAATAAAGTTTAGCTTTTTTTAATTTTTGAATTACATCACTATCGTAGAGCTTTGAAAACACTCCTAAACCTGATTGAAGTATTGTGTTAAAAACAAGAAGGGAGACGGGACAGAGCTCTTATCTGATCTGAGATCGGTTCGTCGTCTCGACGTTGTGGGGGTGTTTACCATATAATGCTCAAGACACGGACAGAGACCAGATTTACGGATTAACCGAGCTTCCCCAATGAAAACGACTACAAAGAATAACAATGGATTATTATAATAAAAAGGGGGGGGGGGGGTATTGAATACAGGCCCCCCATAACTTGAGGAGAATTAGTTCCAATTGAAAAATAGGTCTGACATAAGAAATACAGGAAGGCGACATATCTAATGCTGAATATTTTTTGCCTTTGCCTTATTTATTCAAGGTCAACCAATCACATCTCCTGTTACATTATACCCCCAGTGTGACCCTATAGCTGAGGGACCCCCAGTGTGACCCTATAGCTGAGGGGACCCCAGTGTGACCCTATAGCTGAGGGACCCCAGTGTGACCCTATAGCTGAGGGACCCCCAGTGTGACCCTATAGCTGAGGGGACCCCAGTGTGACCCTATAGCTGAGGGGACCCCAGTGTGACCCTATAGCTGAGGGACCCCAGTGTGTGTGACCCTATAGCTGAGGGACCCCCAGTGTGTGTGACCCTATAGCTGAGGGACCCCAGTGTGTGTGACCCTATAGCTGAGGGACCCCAGTGTGTGTGACCCTATAGCTGAGGGACCCCAGTGTGTGTGACCGTATCGTAGCTTAAACACATGGTTTCAGACCACATGTGCAGACACTAAATCCTCCCACGCACACATCCATCTCCGGGTGTGTACACAAAGACACGCACCCGGGCGGGGGGTTAATCAGCTCATGTACCGAGGATGACCTTTGATCTTTGACCTGCGACCCCCTGCCGTGCCACGGCCGGTGGGGTGGAAGGGGCTGATGGAGACGTCAGAGCAGAGAGCGGGAGAACAGACAGACACACGCGGGGTTGGAAGCTCCAGTGATATATCGAGTGAACTCACAAGTGTTTCAGCGTGTGTGTGTGTGTGTGTGTGTGTCTGTGGCCGCATCTGTGTGTGTGTGTGTGTGTGTGTGTGTGTGTGTGTGTGTGTCTGTGTCTGTGGCCGCATCTATGTGTGTGTTTGTGTGTGTGTATGTGTGTCTGTGGCCGGATCTGTGTGTGTGTGTGTGTGTGTGTGTGTGTGTGTGTGTGTGTGTGTGTTTGTGTGTGACTGTGGCTGCATCTGTGTGTGTGTGTGTGTGTGTGTGTGTGTGTGTATGATTGTGTTTGTGCGTGTGTGTGTGTGTGTGTATGGGTGTGTGTGTTTCTGTGTGACTGTGGCTGCATCTGTGTGTGTGTGTGTGTGTGTGTGTGTGTGTGTGTGTGTATGTACGAGTGTGTGTGTCTGTGTGTGTGTGTGTGTATGTACGTGTGTGTGTGTGTGTGTGTGTGTGTGTGTGTGTGTGTGTGTGTGTGTGTGTGTGTGTGTGTGCGTGCGGGTGTAAAGTGGGTTATTAGTTTCAGATGTCGTCATATGACGTGTGCAGGGCTATAAGCAGGCTTTTCCTTTCATCCTCCGGGTGGGACTGCAGTTTCCTCACCCTCTGCTTACGTTGAGCCAGCCGGCGCGCCGGGGAAACTCTTGTTCTGCCCTTTCAAATAATCTCGGAAAAGGGGGGAAGAGTTCTGTAAAGCGGGATGGGGTTCTCTATCTTGCCCGGTGCCGTATCTCAGAGTGGCCGGAACATTCCAGACCTTCTGTTTGGGTTTGTGGATCTCCTTCCCCCGTCCTAATCTGCTGTCTGCTTCAGGCCTGGTGTAAACATCACTGCTGCTGCTGCTGCTGCTCACTGAAGCTCAGAAATAAAATAATCTGAAACACTCGGCTCCTGGCACACATCACACATGCACACACACGCAGATGCACAGACAAACGCACACACGCGCATGCACGCACGCACGCGCACACACACACACACACACACACACGTAGACGCAGATGCACAAACACACACATACACACACACACAGACACGCACATGTACATATGGAACACAGAAACACATGCATACAAACATGCTCATACAGACACACACACACAGAACATCTGAGAACTTTTGAAAGTTGTATTTTGACCACATTTAGTCTGTTTTGCATTTGATGGATAAACCACAAGAGGCTTTGACTTTTATTATTTAAAGCCAATAAAATTCCACCCTGCATCCCATGACATTCCTGTTACAACCGGCTTTTTGTTACATCCCATCCCAAGTTTAACACCAACATGTTTTCCTTTGAGAAACCCCCCCCAAAAAATCACCAAACGTGCCACCAGAACACACACGCTAACACACATGTCCTCCCCCCCCCCCCCCCCCCCCCCCCCCCCCTGTGGTGCCCTGTCTCCAGGAGCCCGACCCAGTGCCAGGAGCCTCCCCTCCGCCGCCCCCCCCGGACCATGAGCATGAGCGCCAGCGAGATGGAGGACCTGTGGGAGTCCTGGGCGGAGCTGAACTTCTCGGATCCCCTGGGGAACATCTCCAGCGTGGACGCCGTGCTGTGCGCCACGGCCTTCAGCCGCCGCGCGCTGCTCTCCTCCATGTGCGTCCTCTACACCTTCATCTTCGTGGTGGGCCTGGCCGCCAACGCCCTGGTGCTGTGGGTCAACGTGCGCGCCCCAGCGGGACGCCGCGCCCCGCCACGAGACGCACATGTACATCACGCAGCTGGCCGTGGCCGACCTGTGCGTGTGCGCGACGCTGCCCGTGTGGGTGAGCTCGCTGGCGCAGAGCGGCCACTGGCCCTTCGGCGAAGCGGCGTGCAAGCTCACGCACCTGCTCTTCTCCGTCAACCTCTTCAGCAGCATCTTCTTCCTGGCCTGCATGAGCGTGGACCGCTACCTGGGCGTGGTCGGGCGGCGCACGGGCGCGGCCCGCGGCCGACAGCCCGGCCGCCGCGCGACGCCGGAGGCTTGAACCGCCGAGGGGGTGTGCGTGGGCGTGTGGCTGCTGGCCCTGCTGGCCTCGCTGCCCGACACCTACTTCCTGCGAGCGGTGCGCTCCGCCCACGGCGAGGCCACGCTGTGCCGGCCGGTGTACCCCGACCACAGCCCCCAGGAGTGGATGGTGGGGGTGCAGCTCAGCTTCATCCTGCTGGGCTTCGCGCTCCCCTTCCCCGTCATCGCCCTGTTCTATGCCCTGCTGGCGCAGGCCCTGTCCCGCTCCTCCGTCACGTCCGCCATCTCCTCCTCCTCCTCCTCCTGCTGCTCCTCCTCCTCCTGCTCCTCGCCGGCGTCGGCGGGGGAGCAGGAGCTCTGCGTCAGCCGGCGCGTGATCCTGGCCTACATCGTGGTGTTCCTGGGCTGCTGGGGGCCGTACCACGCCGTGCTGCTGACGGACGCCCTGTCCCAGCTGGGCGTGGTGCCGCTGACGTGCGGCCTGGAGAACGTGCTCTACGTGGCGCTGCACCTCACCCAGTGCCTGTCGCTGTTCCACTGCTGCTTCAACCCCATCCTGTACAACTTCATCAACCGGAACTACCGCTAACGACCTCATGAAGGCCTTCATCTTCAAGTACTCCACCCGCACGGGGCTGGCTCGCCTCATCGACACCTCCCATGTGTCCGAGGCGGAGTACTCGGCCGTGCGGTCGACAGCTTGCTGCAGGTCTAAGGCACGTCGTCACGTTGAAACTAAAAGACTGCGCTGTGCAAGGATGGAACCAGTGAGGAAGAGGCTGGGACTGTGTGATGAAGGTTCAACGCTATAGGCCTCACCGAGGTAGACTTTGGTTCCTCTGTTGTTCTGAACGATGCTGTTGGCCTTGGTAGGTTGAGACGAGGACCGCTCTGCTTCTGGTTTGTGTTTCTTACGGACTGATAAAGGAAAAGCACTTAGACGTATTTGACTGGGAGATACTGTCTGCAATAATATAGTTGGATTGTATTGGCTGAACTTTTGTTTGTTAAATATAATAACTCTCTATAGCAGAGGTGACCAATCACTGACCGTATAGGCCTATATATTTTTTTTGTTATGTAGTATCAGCGTGATTTTGAATAAATGTAATTTTTTACTGCAGGGAAAGTCTGGACGGGTTTCTCTCTCTAGTATGTAGGTTATTGTTTTGTATCAAATCATATTTATATTTAGTTTCTTCTGTGTTCAATAGCCGTGTAGCGACCAACAGACTCCATTTTGTACTGTGATGCTGTGTCACTTCTGAGCCTCTTATTGGTTGTCTGACTATTCTATACTCCACCAACCTCATTAAAGAGGCAATTTCCATTTTAATGCTCAGATTGTGTTGTTATAGTTAAGGACAAACAAACGCAAAAAACATCTGCATTTACCAACTCGTGCTGTTAGCAATTTTCGGTTGGTATAATTTCCGTGCAAGCACTACTAATTAGCAATGCTAATTCATGTAAAGGTTCTGTTGTCTCCTCCTCGTCTCGCTAAGACAACTGATCTGAAACGTTCTATAGTAGGGAGGAAACGCTGGCTCACCATCAGCCCAGCTCCTCAGAGAGAGACATATGTTCAGTGGGTTTGAATCCTGATGCTGCGTTGAGGTGCCTTCATGAGCAACAACCAGCCTGCAGCCTATATGCTGCTACACAGTGATAGCAGCTGTG
>NC_140284.1:9480519-9482875 GCF_964030765.1 Micromesistius poutassou | reverse complement strand
TCTCTCTCTCTCTTTCTCTTTTCCCTTTGTCTTTACACACGATTCCCATTCCTAACGTTGAGTGTTACTGCTAGCGCCCGACATTGAACACCGTTCCTCAGTAAGCGTACACCTCTCCACAGAGACAGAGCTTCCTGTAGACCGCACAGCGCTCCACCTAAACAGAGTTCTGTAATCTGTCAGCGTGTCCCACCTCTGCATTATTTATTCTTCCAAAATGGTTCATCGTGCATTCTCCATGTTGTCAGACTGCAGCCTTCAACCGCCTCATCATGAACACTGACAAGTACCTGTCCATCTCTGAGCGTCCCACCCCAAAGCAATCACACCAGGGCGCTGAAAGAGAACGTTAGAAAGGGCGGTGGTCAGCGTCTGTGTCGTTTTGACGAAACTCATGGGGGGGTTTGTTGGGCTGAGGTTCTGTCAGTGTGGTTCTGTAGAGGGTGTTCTGAGCTGAGGTTATGTCTGGTTCTGTAGAGGATGTTCTTTGCTGAGGTTCTGTCAGTCTGGTTCTGTAGAGGATGTTCTGAGCTTAGGTTCTCTCAGCCATGATGGAGGATGTTCTGAGCTGATAGGATCTCCTTTAAGGGCTGTTTCAATACAACCTGGTCTCTCAGAACAGAGCAGGCCAGCCTTGTTGGCGGTACTAAAGATGGTCCACATAATGGCTGTAAGCCAGAGTCTCACCCTGAAAATAAAGCTTATGTCATAGTACAACTTTTGCTGTTGTTGTAGATGACTTTTCTTATTGGTTATTCTTATTGGACGTACCAACACACAGAGACACACACACACACACACACACACACACACACACACACGCACGCATGATCATGCACACACACAGACACACACACACACACACACACACACACACACACACACACACACACACACACACACACACACACACACACACACACATATGCATGCACGCACAGACAGACACACACACAAACAGCATTGCGTCAACTAACGAGTCTAATGACTGATGTATAAAGGAATGAGGCTTCAGTTGATCATAACCATCACTGTTATGAACAGATTTCCATTGTCCTGGTTTGATTTGCCTCAAATACGTTATATCCAGCATTCAGAGTTTTTCAAGGCAAGTCACTGTTTACTCTCCTGAGAAAAACACAAATCTCTGCTTCTAACTAACCCTCAACTTAAACCCTTCTCTCTCTTTCTCTTTCTCTCTCTCTCTCTCTCTCTCTCTCTCTCTCTCTCTCCGTCTCTCTCTCTCTACACACACACACACACACACACACACACACACACACACACACACACACACACACACACACACACACACACACACACACACACACACACAGAGATAAACACCCCGAGGTGACAAGGAGTGTCAACATGTCATCCAACACTTCATGGTGTCCTGTCTCTAAGATGAGGGATGGACCCCCCCCCCCCCCCCCCCAAGCCCCCCAGCCCCCCAGCCCCCCAGCCCCCCCAGAAATCTCTAGAAGAAGGCCTCCAAGTTGGAGCAGCCCATTATCCACCACAACAGATCCTCTGCTCCCACTCCCAGAGTCCACCGGCACGGCTCCTGTCTCACGGTGCAAGCCCACACTAGCCTTGGCAACAGTCTGTGATATACCTGGAGAGTTTGCAGGTAGATTGGCATCAGGGAGAGCAAACATCCCCAGAGACACACAGGCGCACAACGCAGGCACACAACGCAGGCGCACAAAGCAGGCTGAACTGCACTTGAACCCTTGAGCCCTGCGCTCCGCAGGCCGCCGGAGAACCGGAGCCGAAACTGAAACTCATACGTTTGCTCCGCGGGGAGCCGGGGGAGGGGGAGAGGTCAAGGGTCAAGCGTCTGAGTCATTGGCGGCCTCCATTCTGTGTTTACAGGTTCTTTGAGATGACCCACAATGCCATGTGTGCGCCCCCCCCTCCCTCTTTGCTTATGATAAAGGAGCAGATTGGGTTTGCTACCGTCTCTCACAGGGCTCGGCTCACCGCCGCATTGTTTGACAAATGGGTTTGTAGAAGAGTCCTGAGAAACGCCGCGAAATGGAAGTGAGATGAATGGGTGGAGGAAGTCGTGGTTTCCGTGTGGCGGGAGAGGAGATGTGGTGTATGGTGGGGTGGGGGGGTTGGGGGGGGGGGCTGCTTTGAGGTGACGGAGTGGAGCGGGGCGTGGGGGGGGGGGGGGGGGGGGGGGCGGGGGGGCCAGAGGTGACACGCCTTAGTATATCCGACACCCAATCTCAACGTCCGCCAGCACAATCGACCGAATGAAAACACGGGAGAGATTGTGTTCCCCTCGGGCCTCCGGTGATGAATAGCAGATCTTTCTCCGGAAGCCTCGTTTTAGCCCCCCCCCCCC
>NC_140284.1:9450519-9475519 GCF_964030765.1 Micromesistius poutassou | reverse complement strand
TCCACCCTCCCTTCCACCAAGACTTCTAGATGGTCTTCCTGTCCACCAATCAGAGCCTTGGTTCCAGTGTGTAGTTTAGCACTCTCTGCTGACTAAACACACGTGTTGCAGTCCAGCCTCCAGCGTCGTTTCAATCGGGACTTCTGTGGTGGCTCCAACAAGCGCTGAGGATTCATGCCAGCAATGACATGTGACACCATGAATGGCTTTATCGGAGCGTTATTTGGCAGTTGAAAAGCGTCCCACAGTTGAAGACGCGGTTTCCCTCCGCTAGGCATAATGGTGACAATATGGCAGATAACACGATGGCTTTCACATGGCCTCGCAGCACGCCAACATGTTTTACATCTGTTCGGTTCTTTGTTTGTACGGTCGAGAACCAGGGGGATCTCTGCTGACATGTAGAAACAGTATATACTGTTTAACGTTTTAACGAGGAACATGAGGACACAGCTATGTCCTCCAGAAAGACTTCCCTCCCATGAAACCTTCTGGAACGAAACGGCTAAAGTACCTCCCTTTAAAACGGTGTCTCCCCTGATCATAGGGCCGTCTTCTAGAGTTTATCATCTCTCTTTATTCAAAGCCTCCATCGACTCCTCATGACAGACGGGGGGGGGGGGGGGGGGGGGGGGGGGGGGGCTAAGCGCAGCCTGTCGGGGGTTGAGGAGGTGAGATTACACTCCAGAGTTTACACACATAAATCATGTTCAGGGAATGCAACCTGTAGCCAACTCTGGAAACAAGTACGAAACAATGGTCTCTGATGACAAGCGATGAGTTCCTCTCGCCGCTAAACAACTCCCCGCGGAACAAAGAGACGCTGAAAAGAAAATGACATGGATCCTCTTCTGCCTCTTCCCCTGTTTTCCTGGCAGAGTGATGCGTCTGGGAGGAATCTAATACCCCCTCTGGTCCGCTGCTCCCCACAGCTCTATTCATGTGTCTCACTCTCACACCCATTCATGCGAGGCTTGTTGAGCGATATGTTGGGTCATTGTGCAACGCAGAAAGGGTTATAAAACTTCTACACAGGCCCTACACCATTTGATCTACTCCAGATCGTATGTATCACACAACCAGCCGCCTCCCTGGTTGTAGGACCCACGCCCAAGACACAAGCTCATCAACGGGACAGCAGTCGCCGGCTCATGATTCCTGGCTCATGGTAGTAAGTGTCGAGGTTGTCCCATCCTTAATGTGAATGGGTGAATACGAGGCACTAATTCTCAAGCGCTGTGAGCGGGGCCCTATAGGTCAGCGCTATCTGAATCCATCCACCATGCGCCGTAAACACAACAAAGCACAGATGGTAAAGGTTTGCAGCGCGTGCGTCACCGCGAGGCCTTCAGAAGCCTGGGGACAGCGAGTGTGATCTACACAGCCAGACGGCTCACTTCCCCAGAGGAGCAGAACAGGAGGAGCAGCGCAGTCACATAAAGAACAGAGAAATAAAAAGAGACGTAACTCTGAGATTCCTAATTCGGTGTGCTTGAACTTTTTGCCGTCCCCTGGGCGCCGAGCCCAGAGATGCAGTAAAAACCTTATGTGGGACAGGCAGGGAGGAGGGTAGAGGAGGGGAGAGGTGGTGGTGGTGGTGGTGGTGGTGGTGGTGGGGGGATCAATGGTGTCTTAAAACCACAGGAACGCCGACACACGATCCCGACGAGCGTCAGGACACTTATTGCTTCACTGGAAGACAGAGCGGGGTTGTGTCCCGCGGTGCGGTGGTGGTGATGAGGCTGTCACTCACAGATCACAGGTCCCCCCGGTCCGCCAGTGGTCCCGGCCTGGGACGGGTCAGACCGGTTCAGATCTCATGGATGTGACCTTTCGAGGAAATGGTTGTGTGTTTGTTTGGGGGTTTTAGTTGTTTACGTGTGCGGTCTGTGGAGCGGATGCACGCCTGATTCAAAACAGTCATTAATGGGCCGTTTTCAGAGGCTCATTTACAATGACAAGGCGCTGGTATACTTTGTCTCCTGAGGACATCTACCCTGACGGTGCGATGAGCGTCTCCTGGTACTCTCCAGTGGGTCTTATATAACATGTTGGGGGACAACACAGGTCATATATCAACAAACAACAGCTTTGATTTGCTGCAATCGGGACATCTCCCCCTGAGTCTCCAGCGATGTACAAATCATTTGTGTTTCTCTTGTCCTCTTCATGAGGTTTCTGAATAACACTGTACATATTCAACTTAAGGGTCTCTATCTTCAGGTTCTGAAGAAGCAGATGGATGAGGGGTTCTGTTGAGAGATTGGAATTCAAAGAGAGCATATTTAACTTCCCTATGGTGATTCATTGCGATCCTGAAGAAAATCCCCTAAACGACCAATAAATCACCCTCACAACTGAGAGGAGTTTGCCTTAGCATGTGGTTCTCCCTCCTCCTCCGTCATTGTTTACATTAGTATATTAAGCCGTGAGCATCGCGCTCTAATCACGTGGTAGTCATTATCTGAACTCCAGGAAGGTCTGGTTGGATACGGAGACGTTTAAGCCAAGAACTAGCACCGCATTGCTTTAAGTGGATGAGCCAGACAGGCAGGCTGCTGCTGCACGCTGGCAATCTGCCACTTCCCTCTGGCAAACTCCTTCAATGATGAGGTCCGCCATCGGCCAAAAGCCTGCAGCAGTCTCATGTCGAACACAAACACATCAGCAGAGTCAAGATTAGCCTTTCCTGCAGCGGGAGGGCGACCCGTCTGAAGCAGGCGAAATAGCTCACAGGACTTATTAATGGCTGAATGAACACTCCCAGACAGTAGGAGCCCAGTAATAATGAGGCCTCAAGTCCTCTCTAAGGGGTTGTGGTGTACTCGTAGCTCTGACCTACCTCTCCCTCCCTCTCTCTCTCTCCCTCTCTCGCTCTCTCCCTCCCTCTTTCTCTCCCTCTCTCCGTCCCGCTCTCTCTCCCTTTCTCTCTCTCTCTCTCTCTCTCTCTCTCTCTCTCGCTCTCTCTCTCTCTCTCTCTCTTATGTAATTGGACTGCTGGACTAGCCTCTCTCAAATAACTTGCGTGTGCATGTGTGTGTATGTGCACACGTGCATGTGTTTGGGTGCATGTGTAGGTGTGTGTATGCACTGTGATAGTGGAATCACCCCTCTTGACTCCCACTCTGCCCAGGTCTCCCTCTGGGTTTACCTCTGGGTCTACCTCCCTACCTCCGCGTTTACCTGGGTGCAGACCAGCCCGTGTTCTGCAGGCCGTTCACGTAGCGCTCACACTGCCAAGCTGTGGAATCACAAACTCTCACGGCATTAATTCAAAAGCTGAGAGCGTTGCACTCTCTCTTCACAAGACATAAAAAGTACAACAGATATACTACGCTGACATCAAGTCGTTTAGCAGATGCTTTTATCCAAATTTTTAAGTGAGAACACTCAAAGCACACAATTACAAGCAGAGGAACTACTTAGTGCTGCATAATGACCGAGTTTGGAGGGAAGAATTGCACCGAACTCAGAGAGGCTCCTCAGAATCGACAAACTGCAGGAGTCGCTTTATGAGATGCTTTGGGAGGAGGGGTGGTCCTCAGATGTCTTTTGAAGACTGGCAGAACAGAGGGAGCTTAGACCTTCCTCCCAAGGCCGAGATACACTTCACATCAGGAGAGCCTGGACTGCACATGAGCGCCCATTGCGGAGGCAGTGTCAGCGATGTTCATTAGCTCAGGGTATAAGTGTGTGCTGAGGTCGTATACATGGGAGGCTCATGCTCTTCATCTCGGCTTTGGTCTAATAAAACGAGGGTATAATTATATGGTTACTCTACCCTCGCCGTGTGTTATCCTAACAAAGAAAGCTTGGGTAGAACATGTTCGGCCAGCAGATAGGCTTCACTCCTACTCAAGTACAAATGTCTGGTTTCACACTCGTCTGAGGTGCTGTGGCGTGTTTACTGCAGGTCACTTCCTGTCTGCAGGGCCTCTGACCCCACTCACAGCGAGGGATCTCAGCCTGGTCGGAAAGTGTGTTGTCATATGCGAGTTTGTCGGAGTGAATGTGTCTGCTGTTGAGAGATGATTTGGGTTATATGTGTGGGAGTTGACTTGAAATGTCTGTGTGTGTGTGTGTGTGTGTGTGTGTGTGTGTGTGTGTGTTTGGGCGATCACGTGCTTGTGTCTCTCCGCACCTGTACTCCTCTGAGTGGGAGATTGTGTTTGTACCGTGCATTTTATTCTTGGCATATGCGATCCAATTATAATCTCCTGCAAGACATTGAAGTTGAAACGGGGTGTTTATCGTGCTGGTGTGTGTGTGTGGGGGAGGAACATCTCTGGGCTCTATGAAGCGCTCCACGGTGGGTCTGACAGCTGCTCCACACACCAGCTGGGCGGCCGCCGAGACTCCCTCCTGATTATGTGCCACGGCGATAATATTTTCTCACTTCTTCTCACAACAAGCTCCAGCCTCTTTCCGAGGGAGACGACACCGTGAGATAACAGAGGAGAGCGAGGACATGTGTCCGCTGCCGACAGAGCGATGGTCGTCGCCGGGCGGACTTGACGCCGGTGTGGTCTTTGCACGACCAGCGTGACCACGCCTGAGAGAAGGGGTCCTGCTAACAGTCGTACTGGTTGTGTGTCTTACTGGTGAAGGCGCCAAAACACACACCGAGCTGGCTGCTCCTTCTATTATTTTGTTCCACACAAGCTTGCTTGACTGTGTGTGTGTGTGTGTGTGTGCCTGTGTGTGGTACGTAATATATTAGTATTTATAAACAACTAATAAAAAGAGATTTAAAAGGTTGAGGCATTCAAATCTCCCAGCTGGGTTCAAAGTCAACCCTTAATGCTTGTTTTATGAGAGGTGCATATTCCTCCTTATTAAAACAAACCCTTTGTAAATTGCAGGTGGAATATAAAAATAAAGAAACTGCTTTGTTGTATTGTAATTCGCTATAACTCACCTCCCAAATTCCTTCCTCGACATGAAAGGCTGGTGCTGTTGAGGTGGAACAAGATAGTAAAGATTGCAGCCCTGAAACAACCAACATTGACTCACTTTTCTAATGAAAAGCTACACCAATGAGACAGAGTGCTGCTTCTGGAGCGATATCAAAGTGTTCTCTGCTCATATCCTACGGGGGTAAATACCCTGAACCTTTGAGCCCTTTGGAACAACTCGTTCCACTCTTTAAACACTGACCAGTAACTGCTGGAAGGGACGGTCCATTCTTCCCCTGGGGGTGTTTTCACAGGCCATTTCATGCTGGGCAGTGGAGTCTTTGTGATGTGTGATGGGTGAGGGCGGTTTTAACCGCAGTGGTATATGTTCTTGTCATGTTCAAAGGTTTACAACTGCGGTTCACAGCTCGGTTCGAGTTTGCTTTAGTGTTATTTTGCACCGCTTTAGCAAGCCATCGTTTTTTTTCCTCCGGGGGTCATTTTTCATGTTTAGCATCGGAAGGTGAGACGTCGTCTACACTAAAGCTTCAGCAGGGAGGATAGTGAGGATAGGAGGGGAAGGCCTGAGATCACTCACTCTGTCTGGTCTCCTACAGGGCAGAGAGGAGGATAAGTTCCATCCCCACCACTTCTCCGCTGCGTGAGCTTGCTCAGTGGAGCGTGGAAGGGATCATACTCATACACTCTGTGCTCACGGATATCCCGGATAACAAACAAGTTTAACAAGGAAGTATTTTAACTGTTGAGGATCCACACTGAAACAACACAGACACACACACACACACACACACACACACACACACACATACACCAACAGGAAGACCGACCTGATTAGGACAATCAGCCATGTGGAGGGAGGGGTCCCTTTCACTGACCCAGGGTCAGCACGGGGGTCTCTCTCCATGTACGTGTGTGGACCGGACTCCAACCAGGGGGGACATAAAGCAGAGGAAGGGCGAGGTGACACACTCGCACACACACACACACACAGACAGACAGACACACACACACACACACACAGACTGACAGACGGACACACACACACACACACACACACACACACTAACACACGTGTACGCTCCGTGTCTGTCCTCTCTGGTCCCATCTTGAGGTTCTGTTTTCTCAGGAGGCTGGAGTCATGCGGACGGAAGGCCGGAGGAACCGGCTGGACGAGATACAGAACCGGGGAGCACAATAAGGAACGGCAGGAACCTGGAGCACAACCAACGTTCTGTCACACCGCCTCCGCTCCGGTTCCTGTCTTCTGTGGTTCGGAGTCGAAGGTCAAACAAAAACACATTTATCCATGGCCGCAGATTTCCTATTATGACTTGTTAAGTATGCATAACATCTTTAAGACCGGATCTCATTACAATGATTAACATTGTTTGACTGACACCTTTTGATTTGATTTGTAGTTATTTGGCCACTGTTGTTTGGGTTGCCAAGCGTAATTAAAACCTAATGTGTGATGCCATGTAAAAAAAAAAGGAAAGAGAAAAGATTTAACAAGTTCAAACCTGTTTTACGCATGCTGCGTTTAGCTGTTAATTAACCACCTGTACTGGCTACATGTAATCCTGCTGGAGCAGCACACAAAGTGGTGCTAAAAATACCTCGATTCTCTGGACTCCCGGCTGTGGAACCGACCCAGGGAGCAGCATGTCGGACATTCAGAAAGACGATAAGAAGATTTACTTTCTTAAAAACAAACAGGGAAATGTTTGCGATTAATGTATAAACAAAAGACTGACCAAAAGAATACACATACACACAAATAATTGGCTCTGCTACATGAAATCCACCGGACATGCTGCCCGGTGCAGCTCACTGCTGATAACGCTGAGAAGAACATAAGATAATAAGATAGCGCCACAACTCAGTGTGCACGTTTTCAGATTTAATTTCAGATTTCAGGAATAATGTTAATAAGGCATAATTTAAGCCTATTAGTGGGGACAGGCTGTGAACTGCACACAAAACCACTGCTCCCTATGACAGGGGAGGCTGAGATTTGTCCAACAAGGTCTGAACTAAAGTTTGAACCATCAGTATTTGGTGCTATTCTTTGAAGTGTGCGCCCTCTAGTGACCTCTCTCTCATACATATATTATACTGTTGTACTAAATCGGGGCGGTCGAAATCGCACCAAGGACCTTTACTTTGAAAAGCGGAAGTAGGAATCTGTCAGCCGGCTGAGAGGAACTGGACGCAGAACATACATACACAACACACACAACACACACACACGACCACAGCATGGCGTACACAGCGAAGATCGGGCCGTCCATCCTCAGCAGCGACCTGGCCCGCCTGGGCAGCGAGTGCGTCCGGATGCTGGAGTGCGGGGCGGACTACCTGCACTTGGACGTGATGGACGGGTGAGCACCAGGTCCCCTGTCCTGCAGAATAGGCATCATTTGACGAACAGGCGAAGAGCTGGATGCAAGTGCACGGCTAGTAGAGTTAGCATTGGGCTAGCTGTCCAGTCAATCTCATTTAACTCGTATATGTGATCGCCGGGTGTCTTCAGATGTTAAATCGTGTTGTTATGGCCGGATTGCGCAGACTGTTTGAATGAAGCAACTACCCTCAAAACTTAATTTCCCCATCAACTCTTTGTTAGGAGAACTTAGTGCAACTTTCTCAACGCAGTGGATGCAGCTCCAGACGCTGTTTCACACTGATGTCCCAATGTCCTCCTTTCAGGCACTTCGTCCCCAACCTCACATTTGGACATCCGATGGTCGAGTGTTTGCGGAAGTCTTTAGGACCGGATCCCTTCTTTGGTGAGAAAATGTCACCCATAGAAAACTTGTGTCAAAACTTGTGTGCTGTCGATTCTGCTCTGAAACATGACCTCTGGACCCCAGAGATTGACTGTGTTCGTTGTGTCCCGGGGCAGACATGCACATGATGGTGTCCCGGCCGGAGCAGTGGGTGAAGCCAATGTCTGCAGCCGGAGCCAATCAATACACGTTTCACCTGGAGTCCACGACCAACCCTGGGAACCTCATCAAGGAGATCAGAGAGGCTGGCATGAAGGTGAGCTAGCGGACGTTAGCAAAGTAAATACACAGCCATGTATTTGCTATGGCTGTGTATTTATTTATGTATTTGTTGTGTATGTATTGGCTGTGCTCCTTCTTGGAAGTCTTAAATCAAGTAAGCATTCTCTTTTCATCGTGACATGAGGCTAATGATGAGACCGTGGTAAATGGTAAATGGACTGCATTCTTATAGCTTACCTAACCAGTGGCCACTCAAAGCCGACGGCGGAGTCAACCACGCAGGGGCGACAGTCAGCTCGTCTGGAGCAGTTAGGGCGAGGTGTCTTGCTCAGGGACACCTCAACACTCATCTAGGAGGAGCCGGGGATCGAACTAGCAACTTTCCAGTGACCAGCCAACCCGCTCTACCTCCTGACCCACATGCTGCCCATAATGTGATAGAATTGATGGGCGTCATGTGGTAGACGCATCTCAGACTATGTGTGGTGTTTGTGTTGTAGGTGGGCCTGGCCATCAAGCCTGGGACCACCGTAGAGGAGCTGGCTCCATGGGCCAACCAGATAGACATGGCCCTGGTCATGACGGTGGAGCCAGGCTTCGGAGGACAGAAGTTCATGGTTGACATGATGCCCAAGGTGAGAGACTCTTCTGCGTGGGTCACATTCACTAAATTTGTCTCCTCTCCATTTTTGTAAAGGAGTGTGTGTGCGCGTGCACCTGGTTGCAAAAAATCTAGCAAAAATAAATCAAGGACATGACTGTAAGACCATTAAGCATAGTGCTGTTAAAATAACTTGGTTCCATCACAATGTACCTTAAAAACATGGCAAACACTCAAGACATTGTCATTGTAAATGAGACTGTAGTCATTATTGAGGTGGGCTGTTGCTTCGATTTGTATATGGACACCTGTTACTACACTACGCTACTGAAATACCAGCCACTGGTGAGTCGTATAGGCCAACTAGGTTACTTACCAATGTCAACTCATATCATTCATTTTTGGAAGCTTAGGTCATATTCACAAAAATGTGGTTAGAAGACTGCAGTTGGGGGGATTAATAAAGAAGGAAGCCAAAAGATTGGCAAAATTCTGCTCTGTATCAGCCACCATAGGTAGCATGAGAATCTGGAGGCAAAGATGTTTTGTTTATCCTTAAGTGTTCGGTGTTTAATAAATTTAATTTATCATGTAGGCCTTGCAAAGGCTTGTAGCTTGATGAACCTGTCACATTATCAGTATTTCTTCCCAAAATGTTTGGGAATCACAATATAGGCCTATTTGATGTACTGTATGTTCGTGTGTGTGTGTGTGTATTGCCTTTTTTTAACCTGATTGGCACCAAGACAAATTCCAATCAACTGTGTTGACATGGCCATCTGTAGTGGATCCAAGCCAACTGTAGTGGATCCATGTTGTCTGGTACTAGCTAACTAGTGGAGCCATGTTTTCTGGTATGAGCTAATTAGTGGATCCATGGTATTTGGTTCTAGCTAACTAGTGTATACATGATGTTTGGTTCTAGCTAACTAGTGGATACCTGATGTTTGGTTCTAGCTAACTAGTGGATACATGATGTTTGGCACTAACTAGTGGATACATGATGTTTGGTACTAGCTAACTAGTGGATCCATGTTTGGCCCAACCTAGCTGTAGTGGATCCATGTTGTCCGATACTAGCTAGCTCTGCTAGCTCAACTCTCTCCCTTCCCTTCCCTCTGCCCCCACAAACTCTGGACTTCTATTAACATTTTTTTTTAACTTTATTTACATATACTGTTTGTTTTTCCTTACCTTTGCACTATTCTGAATTATTTTGCACTATTTAGAATTTATTTATTGCAAATATTACTTATTTTATTTGACTTTATTTTCTCCCTTATTTTCTTGACAGCTGACTGACTTTGACTACATGATGTTAACTATGTTTTCCCCGTGGGTCTCAGGTCAGCTGGCTGCGGAGCCAGTTCCCCTCACTGGACATTGAGGTGGACGGAGGCGTAGGCCCCGACACCATCCACCGATGTGCCGAGGTATGAGGGGTTAACGTATGTTAATGCCTAGTATCCCCATGGTTGTGTGTGGCTGTGAACCTCACTGTGCGTTTGTTTCTCCACGCGGCGCCGCCCTGCAGGCCGGAGCCAACATGATCGTGTCGGGCAGTGCGGTGATCGGTAGCGCCGACCCGCGCTCTGTCATCGCTCTGCTGCGCACGGCGGTGTCTGAGGCCATCCAGAAACGCTCGCTGGACCGCTGAGGTCGTCCTTCCGTCCGTCCGTGGCGAGGGGACAGAGCGCTCTTTGTATATTTGTCCTTGTTTGGGCGCAAGGAGGGCACGGACAGTGCGGTGTTGACACGAGATTGCGGGCTACAGAGGTACAAGGAAGCTCTCCTCTCCGTCCTCCAACGAAGCGGCCCACCTTGTGTTTGGTTCCTCCGACGCGGCCAGGAAACTCGCCCAGTCTCTCTCTCTCTCTCCGCCTGACGACCGTCACGGGAAATAAAACTGAACAGCGAAAGATTGAGTGGCTTGTATGCAGTGGACTGTAAACATTCCTTACTATTTTTGATTCATGATTTGTGTGGATACTTTTAATGGAAATGTCATTTTTGAGAATAACATAATACAAAAAACCGAATCATGTTTCACGTTTCTGTCCCGTTCTGTTTGAGCACAGGCTCTGAGGTCTGCTGTGGTTTCTTTACTGTGACCCATTCAATGATCTACGTCTGTCTAACACTAGGTGGCGTCTTTTGACAACTCAAGCCTAGTTGTGAAATCAGGAAACGGATTTTTTATGATGCGAATGCGCACAACTGTGTGTGCTGCACGAATCACGGCGAAAGGCTCAAATTACTTCAGTATTTGTTTCCTTATTATGTTTCTGTTAAATGACGTATTTTTCTGCACGCAATGTCCTTGCTTTTGTCGCTAGCTCCCAAACAACATTAATTTCCCAAATAGCTTACAATGACAAAATAATAGCTTTAGAAAAGCTATTGCACTGCATATTTAGACGCTTCACAGAGCAATGCACTTCAGCCTCATTCCCTGGCTACTTATCTGAAATTCTGGAAGTTACCATGAATAATAAGTGCATTTCTGTTACAAGTGAATTAATAAGTAATTTAAGAAAATAGAGCCAAGATAAATAGTTTTGTGTATCAGGAACATATACAAAAGCCATTAAATCAGAAATGGCAATTAAAAAGGGTTTACTGGATTAAGCCAATATGGTGGTAGGGTGATGTGTGGTTTAATATGCAGGATTAATACCTTTAAACTAAACTGGTAATGCAGACTTTAATTCTTCTGTAGTGACTATGCGTTCAAGACATCAGCTGTTATCTCACACACACACACACGTCCCAGGACAGGCTTCAAACCGCGTGCAGCTCTGTCTCTCAATAATGCAACACATGCCCCGGAGGCAATTGCAGCCTGGTGAAATATTGATGCCTCAAATCAGTATTTTCATTTCAGAGTCATTTTCTATAATGGTTGATTATCTCCCATAATGAGAGCAGATGGATGCTGGAGAGCTGATTCTTCGTTGCTGAAACACGAGGGGATATTCCTAAATACGTGTGGACTCGGGCGATGCAGCGTTGTCTGCAGACGAATACACGGCCATGCATCGGGGGGGGACATTTGATTTGTAATCGAGTCGGACACGCATCGTGTAAGCCCTGGGGTCGCTGTCACCACGAACGAGTCCCAGAGTTAGGGATCAGATGATGAGTCGATGAAGTCCCCAAGTGCACTTTGAACCCTGGGCTTACTTCACACTATAGCAGTGCTTGCACACACTGTTTACTCTGCAGCCTCACGGGGAATGAAACTGAGGACAACAGAAAACAGCCACACACACACACGTACCCTATTCCCTCTTTCGGTTGTGTTCTTTATGTAAACTTATGCACAAGCTATGGGCTCCCAACTCGTAAATCAAACGTAGGCCTACCCCAGGGAATGAGGAAAGTTTCAGCACTGGTGCCATGGCAACCATATTGAGGAGGGCTGCCATTAGCTATTAGAGGCAGTGATGGATGGGAGCCCGGCGCATAGACACACCGCGTTGATGGAATCATTTGAAATACGCCGCCACCTGGTGTTTCCCCTTCACTGGTCCTTGCCGCTTGTCTAAATTACATCATTTTTTTCCACAACCTTCATGTTCTTCCCTCAAAAGAGAAATTCATATGAAAACACAAAAGTGTTGGCAGGTGGTGAGGGGAAAGGGTGTTATTATGAGGCTCATTATGGGCTCAACGTCCGTGGCATTAGTCAAGAGTGACGGCCATCGCCTGGGACTCGGGGTGATGTCTGGGCGGCCCAGAGTGGCCCGCGCCCGGGCGTTTCTCTGCACAACGCCGGGGTTGGTACACAGAGATGCAGAGGTGACACTGCCTGGCAACACAAGCCCTGGTGCAGAGCACAGAGCAACGGCCCGTCGCACAGAGGCGTTCCCTGGAGGTCTGGACCCTAGCTCCCTGTTCCACTAGACTCCAGTCACTAACTCTAGCTCCCTGTTTCAATAACCCAGTGACTAACTCTAGTTTCCTGTTCCACTAGACCCCAGTCACTAACTCTAGCTCCCTGTCCACCAGACTCTAGTGACTAACTATAGCTCCCTTTTCCACTAGACCCCAGTCACTAACTCTAGCTCCCTGTTCCACTATAGACTCCAGTGCCTGGAGGACCCAGGACTGCACTACCCTGACATTACAGAGATCTTGCTTTAACACATTTAGCCCACAATCACGAGAAGGGATTGAGAGTGTGTGGAGGGCTGCTGCATATTCCACAACGTTTGGCTCAACAGACCACCTCCGTTTGAAGATCCTATTTTCTCTCAGTCTCTCCCCCAGGATTTGTGATGTACAGTGGTTGCTCCATTTATGTCTTCTCTTCCGAATTTTTCAGGCAGCAGCACCCTTTAATTTGTCCTCTCCGTTCCCTGTTGCACTCTTCTCAGCCGCTCCATGCCTCTCGCTGGTGGCTTCATTATGGGTTACGGTAATCTCTCCCCCCCCCCTGCTCTCTCTCCTCCTCAGCACTAAGAACACATTGCATTAAGCACGTTGCACCGCACCCGCTCCTGCAGCCCCATTCATAATTACCCAGTAGTCCACTGGGGAAAGCAGGAAGTACGTCTTCCCTGATTAGCTTTGCAGTTGTTCCAGACATTACTTATGCACGGAGACAGCTATTCCATTCCGATGGCGCATTGTCTTATTAACAATTGAAAAACACATCTAACAACTAGCTTCGCATAGCATTTGAAAAAAAAGAGCCCCCATGTTGTGTTTGCCCGGCGGCAACGTGGGCGAGCTACTGAATCACATCTCAGCTAACAAGGAAATGATCAATACATACAAAGAGCGATGGAAGAGGGTCGGGTGCCACGGGTTAACTGTGGTTGTAAGCTGTGGTTGCAGAGTTCCTGGCAGTGTGTTGTTTGGGGGGGGAGGGACAACTTGAAACCAAGACAGTAACCGCGTTTACATGGACACTTCTGATCCGATTAGATTTCTAATCGGAATAGAGCTATTCCTATCATGCGATCTGAACGTACTGTATATATGGCTTTTACAAAAGTCGTAAGCGAATGTTCTGTCTCTCTGGCACACCTGACACATCTGGACTGATGTGGACCAAATATCTCCCGTTGGGAGATATTTGGGGACTACCAGAAAATGATGAGAGCTAATCAGGACCGCCGGGCGGAATTTTTATAGATGTGACGTAGCGGAGAAGCGACTGTTTTGATTCAGACAACAATGGCGGCTCGCATCGAGAGAGCAAGCGTCAACATTGATGCTGCTATTTCATCCGTGTTGTCCATCTAGCGAATATTCTTTCTTTAAAAGAACATCAGAGAACGGCTCTGAAGGCTTTTGTTTGTGGAAACGATGTTTTCGACCTTCTCCCGACCAGGTTTGGCACGTCAATAAAGATGACGGACAAATGGTTTATCCAATCATGTTCAAGGATTTTTGATAAGGCCCAGCCTTCTAAAACACCTCTCCAATGGAGCGATCCCAGATGGATGTGGAGCTAGGCAGAACAAAATTCATCTGGCGAGAGTCAGGTTAGCATAAAAGTACAGACGGCAGGGGCGGATCTAGAAGAATATTCATGGGGTGGCAGGAGATTTTAAGGGGTGGCAACCTGTGGCAGATGTATATACAGTATGCAGATTTAATTAAAGCCATATCAATCAAGATTTACTTGGAAAGCCCCCCATTTAGATATTTTGACTCAATAACATTATACTTACTGTATTGTGGCATGAGTAAAGCCTTACATTTAAACATAAAAGGTGTCAGACAAAATGTAATTAATTATTACTGAATAATTACTAAATTACCTGCCTTACAAACACCTGCACTATTACACCAGCAGGGGGGATGGGGCTCAAAATATATGCAAAGAATGCTGTAATAAGTACTTTAGTTAACAGTCAGTCAGGTATTTGTCTGTGTTAATATGAGATATTCCTATCATCAGTCCAACTTGAGCGCAAATATCACTTTATTATTATTAACCTTTATTCATTGTCACCACAGCATAATAACTTTATAGGGAACTACAACACCATTAGCCCTGCTCTTTTCTACTTATTATTATTTCTTCATAGATAGACAGTTCAGTAATACCTCAAGAGTGTAATCTCTCTCCCGTGCCGCTTGCTTTGTTCGTTTGGAGGTTTGGACCCGTCTCGCGACTTCCTTGTATTCAAAATCAGTGCCGTTGCGAGCGATTGTGAGTCTCAGGAGTGGGTGGGGGGCGCTCGGGGTGGGGCAATATTACCTGGCTGCATTCACTTGCAGTCGGACATTTGAAACTTGCGCTCATAAATGTCTCGTAAAAGCCGATTTTTTTTTTATTCGGCGCTGCCAACCGGGGTGGCAGCTGGGGTGGCAAGGCTTTTTTTAGGGTGGCAGTTGCCACCCCATGCCACCCCGGTAGATCCGCCCCTGACAGACGGACCAATTGCGAACTACTGCAGCTGCTGATGCCATCTCTCTTAAGTTACCCGCACCCACCCCAAACCAATTGGTATATACATGTCGATTATAGCGAACTACACCACCTCTTCTATTCCGCATAGAATTCTATTCCGATCAGAGAATTGTATTCCGATTGAGGCGTATAGGCCTATATGATCATTTTTTATTCATATTGAGCTGTTCTTCCACTTCTAAGCGGATCAGAAGTGTCCATGTAAACGCGGCTAGTGATGATCATGGAGGCTTCATTGCGGTGTGAAGTTGTATCGAACAAGCTCTACTACACCATGTCTGCTAAGGCCTCGTTAAAACCATTACATTAACTAACATCATGTATTCGAGGGAACTAGTTCCAGATGTTTCCAATGCTGCCAGTATTGGATGGCATTCATCGTTGTAACCTAATTCGGATGCTACTGAAAAACATAACAATCAATTAAGTTAAGAATATGTGTGTAGTGCATCATTTATAATTAACGCTCCGATAACAGTGACATGGGAAATTAATGTCATAACGTGTGGTAACATGTTGTAAACATGTTGATAATATTAGGATTAGTCAAAAGTAGCAAAGATTACATTTTTATATTATATATATATATATATATATATATATATATATATATATATATATATATAATTATATATATATATATATATATTTTTTTTTTTTTTCCTCAGAAATACACATGATGCAGTTAAATCCTAAGTATTACTGATTATATATTCAGTTTGTCATGCCTGATAATAGGTTACATTTGGTTGATCTTCGGCCCAGGTTGGCGCATTATAGCCTGATTGGTTTGCGAGTAATCAGTTTGTTGTACTGGTTTGAGTTGCACGTGCTACAGTCCAAATAAGAGCACGTCAGGCTGATGAACACAGCCTCCATGGATCCACGGCCCAACCAGGGAGGGGGTGAGTTTGGAGGAGAGTGTACATGGTATAGCGTCCCCCAAGAGCCCCGCTCTAACATCCGTCTTTTCCCTGTCTCTCTGCTGAGCCCGCGGAGGTTCATGTAGGATGTTACTACACATCCATTATGTAGCAGAGCAGTATGTTACAGCGAGGTGCGCCTGTCTTTATATGCAAGCTTTTGTTTGTGTGTGCGCACGTGTGTGTGTGTGTGTGTGTTTCGATACATAATGAATGAAACATGGCCACCATTGTTTTTGTGGTACAGCTGTCAGTGGAACATTGGTGCCATGTGATGCGTATGACATGGCCTCACACTCACACACGCACGCACAAGCGTGCACACACACACACACACACACACACAGTAAACCACACTTAGCTTGCTCACATCAAAGAGACATTTCTCTGATGATTCGTTCCTAACCCGTTTTGCCCTTAATCTAGTTGTGTTTCTAATCTGCTTTGATATTCCTGCTCCGACTGACAGAACCATTATTGTTCTATTTGTATCCACACCTCACTCTTCCATGCAGGCATGACATAAACATTGGCAGATTGAAATGCAACACACCCCCTAGTAGCCCTACACACACACACACACACACAAACCACCTCATCCATTTGGCATGTGGGAGTCAAATTCTTCGCTGCATTTCACCAGTGAACCAAATCAATAGGCTCCACACATGCCTTAGCATGGAGGCCCCACCCCTATTGTTTACCTAAAGGAGTGTGAGTTTGATGCCGTTCATTAGAGATGACTGCGCTGCTGTTTTAACCTCTGACCTGGTTAAGGTGCCTATACCCTACACACCCTACACAGTGCTCGGCAAAGAAGAGGTGCCTCATCTCTGTGTTTATATTTACCTGCTCAGCCTGCCCTCCTCGTTGCTAATAAATCCCCATCTACTCCCCAGCCTGCTGCCTTGGTGCTCTGGATCGCTTAGTACTGTCTGTCTGTGGGTGTGCCCCCACGCAAGGGGGGCACACTTTAGGGAATGGATGTCATGTACCCTCTTTGTGATGGAGCAACTAGCCTCCCTCCCGGTACGAGAGATATCGCTCGGAGAGGCATCAACAGCAAAACTTTCGATGTGGTGGTTTGCGTCAGCTAGTGACAAGTTTGAGATAGCACTCCGTTCCAGGGGTTAGGACAAACACACACACACAGCCCGGGGAGGCTCCGTTGACCGGCCTCATGCATCAGTGCGACAGTCAGAAATATGATTTTCTTTCCACCTCCCTCCTCCTCGCCACGAATTCCATTTTTCCTCTGTGTCACCTTGAGTTATGGAGAAGGTGGGCCAATTTGGTTCTTTTAGGCCCTGATGGTCACGGGGGAGGGGCGGTGGTTGCGTGCATGTAAATGGAAATGTGTCTGAGCGCCAGCGAGGGAAGGAGAAGAATAAGAAGAGGAATTAAGTGTGGCATGAAGTGGATGAGGGGTGATGCTGTTGGGACTGATGCAGTGGTTTAGTTATAATGCACGCAAATGGAGAAGGGGGATAGGGAGAGAGGGAGGGAGGGGAGAGAAGGTGGGAGGAGAGAGGGAGGGAGGAGAGAGAAAGGGCGGGAGGTGAGAGAAGGAGGGAGGAGAGAGGGAGGGAGGAGAGAGGGAAGGAGGAGAGAGGGAGCGAGGAGAGAGGGGGGAAGGAAGAGGAGAGAGATTTGACAGGGTGGGAGGGGGCAGGGAGAGATGGTAGGGCCTCTCGCTTCTGGGATGCGTTATGAGGGGGGAGATGTGATTTGCGGAGGCTGTCAGTGGAGGCTGGTTAGCCTTAAGGAGGGCATAGGAAGATAATTTATTCTTCAGACAGGCCGTCCTACTCACACACACACAGGGCTTGCAGAGTAAAAAGACATTGCTTTGGGGGCAAAGATATTGCTGTGGGGGCCAAAGATCACCGTGGCTTGCTAACCGGCAGAGCTCTGGAAGACTCACCCTGACACAGAGTGCTTCACACCATGAGTGAATGAGTTAAGTTAGGTGGGGGGCTGGGTGAAGGTCTCAGAGAATCTGCAGATTGGGCAAAACAAAGGGCTGGAATGGAAACACAGCTTTTGCATTTTATTGCAATAAATTCATCATAGCCTTTTTTGGACGGTCACAATGGTTGGGAACTATTTGATAGTAACAAACAAAACGTTAAAAAAATTAAAATGGCCGTAACAGAGGGAAAAAAAAAACACAAGCATCGTCTAAAAACCATCATTCAAATTGATTGATCAGTGCACACATTTCTCAGATGTTCAAGAAACAAAAAAAACCCTAACGCTTAAAAAATAAATAAAAGAAACAATAACCCAAAGAGTTAAAAATACATCACTTGGGAGGTAAAAATGTGAAATAACCAAAACAGCTCTGGCTGACTGAACACATCACCACTAAGTATTTATTTTACAGCTAAGTTGAGCCAGTACACAGCCACGGCATGCAGCCCGCTGCCCATCTAGGGCCCCGTCAGGACACTGGGGCCCCGCGGGGCCCGGGCGGGGCGGCGCTGGGGGGGGGGGGGGGGGGGGGGGGGTGAGTCATTGTTTCTACCAAAAAAAAAAAAACACCACGCAAGAGTTCAGAGTTCAACTGTACAGCCCGGTGGACGGCGGTGGCAGCACGGACACGGTGTGTCGTCACAGCGACGGAGGCTGGGGGCCCTCCACTTCCTGTGGGGGTGGGGGTGCAGGTGATTGGGGGGCAGGGAGGTAGGGGTACCGAACCGCAGGCTGCAATACATCCACAGTGGGCAGGTCGACACTGCGCGGAGGGGGGGGGGGGGGGGCGGTGTCGTAGCGAGAGTCTCCATCACAGGTCCTTCGTTCCTCCAGCCGGACTCCAGAGGCCCTGCACAGCCTGGCTGTCCGGCACCGCTGACTGTACATGCATTAAGTAGCCAATGGGAGAGCACCACGCGCGAGATCGATCCTGATTGGACAACTTGGCTACTTGAAAATGGACAAATTGGATGTGAGTGTGTTTTGAAAGGGTTTCATCGCCATGTATGAGGTCCATCTGTACGGAGTGTTTCATTTCTGTAGACATTTATGTTGTTTCAAGTGAAAACATGATATCAAAACCCAAACAACAAACTGTATTCCTAAATCTGGACTCTGGTGAGCGTGCGACAAGTGGTGGCGTTATTGCAGGATGGAGTCACGCTTACGGAGGTCACGTGGTGCAAGGCGTCTCTCTTCTTTAGCTCAGGAAGTGGAGGGCCGGGGGGGTGGGGGGGTGGGGGGGCTTCTGTCCCGGGACACACCGCGCTCACCAGTCCACCGCTCACACAACATCAATCACCTCCTGTAATATTGTCATGCAATATACACATCGATAGGGTGGGAATGAGAACGTCCCGGGCCGCCCCGTCGCCGCCTGGCAGTGACAGCTGGGTCGTGGGCGAGGGCGTGAATGACCCCGAGGTCGTGACCCCTTCTGTCGCCGCGACAAGCGGGGAGGCCCTCGTCCAGACCCCGTTAGCGGGGGGGTCGGAATGGATCGCTGGCGGCTCTCTATGCGTTCTACAGAGACCACACGGCCTACCTTGTTGTTACAGTCATTTAATAAATAAAACACGACTCAAGCAAAAGCTCTAAGTGGATATCGATTTTTTTCGCCAAAGTCATATTCAATATAGGTATAGATATATAGCACTTTGACACTGACAAAATGACCAATCCATTATGAAATGCTACGGATCGCAGTGTGCAGGACAACTCTATCTACCACATTGCCAGCACTGAGGCTAGAGACATAATCTGCTTGCTGCAGTTGCCTGGCAACAGCCAGTACAGTGCTTGGATAATTTAAAAGAAAAAAAAAAAAAAAGAGGCTTTGCAAAGAAGTATAAAATAAAAAATAAAAATGCTAAATCGCACAAATAAAAAACAGGAGTGCCCTCTAAACTCAAAAACAAGGTTGCTTTGATCTGCATGTAACACTGTGGTTTCAGGGTAACCGTGAGCGCCACACGCTCCTTCCTGGCTTGCATCACCTCCCCAGCCTCCTCCACTCACATTTTAAAAAGGCAGAACGTGCCGTGGAGACACCGAAGAACTTAATACATGTGCAAGAAGTGAATCTCAGTCAATCCCAACCATGTTGTTTCGGCATTCGAAAACACTCGACCCAATTTAACATTTGCTTATAAATCGGCCCTTACTGCCTACATGGCCCATAATCCCACAGCAGGGGGCAGGAAGCCATATTTACAGTGCCGCGGGCAAATCGGCTTTCCGCTCCTCTTTAAACTTCAAACTTTCCGTCGTAGAGGACAAATCAGGAGGTCTTGGCACTGGAAAATTCCTCATTCCGACGCATTTCCGTGGTTGGTAAAAAGCAGTTTGTTTATCTCCCATCATGCCTTTCTCCCTCGGTCTGTTTTGTTGCGGCGTGGAGACGAGGAGAGGGAAGCTGCGGTGCCACTGAGTCCCAGTGTCTGGCAGTGTTTAAGTGGCACACACACACAGCCTACTTCTGTCTGCCAATGCTAATTTGTTGTGGAGGGAGACAGGTGGGCTAACACACACACACACACACACACACAGACCACACACACGTGGACACACACACACACACAGACCACACACACGTGGACACACACACACACACACACACACACACACACACACACACACACACACAGTACAAAACAGAAGACACTCTAAATGGGACAGACATGGCCTGTGTGTGTGTGTCCTTGTCTTTTGTCTCAGTGTGGACCCGGGCAAACTAGTCACCAGCAATGGCCGCAGAGCATCGCTATGGTTACCAGCCCAGCGGGGGTCAGTGCAGTCACTCCTCCTTGGCACCCGCGTCATGCTCTGGAGTCAACACTAAGGTCCTTCTCTCCCAGAGATCCTGCCCTCTGATTGGCCACGCGAGCAAACTGAGATGCAAGTCCTTTTATATCTCCTTATTCTTCTTCTTCTTCTTCTCAGGGGGAGGGGGATGGGGGTTTGGAAGGGGGGGGGGGGGGGGGGGGGGAGTGTATAAACAGACGACCGCCGAGAACAAAGATAATGAATTAAACTGCGAACTGAGATCAGGTTCCCCACAGATTAAACAAAAAGGGGAGAGAGAGAGAAACGTGGCTCTCTTTCCACCTCTCTCTCTGCACAGACAATTCAAGTACGCTTCCCTTCCATATCTCACCCCGAAAACAACAAGCAAGCGCACACGCACACACACACACACACACACACACACACACACACACACACACACACACACACACAATGTTATCGAGACAGGCAGCCACCAAAGTCCGGATAAAAGAAACAAATCAATTAGGTGATCGACAAATTCAACACAGCGGTGAAGGCCAGGTGTGGGGTCTGGCCGTGGCCCCCGGGGCCCCCCCAAGGCGCCGTGGTGGTGGTGGTGGTGGTGGTGGTGGCGGTGGCGGCGGCGGCGGCGGCGGTGGTGTCGGTCGGGGTCCGCGGTGCGGGCGGGGCGGATGGGGCCTAGTCCACCGAGCCGGGGTGCAGGCTGAGGGCGGGGGGGTCCAGGCAGGTGGGCGAGTAGCTGAGGTGCGGCTCCTTGATCCACAGCAGGGGGGCGCCGTTCTTGCCCTCCTGGCTCTTGCCGTGGCCGCGGCTCCGGTAGCGCACCAGCAGCAGGGCGATGAGCAGCACGCCGAAGACGGGGAACGGGTAGAAGAAGACGAAGTAGAAGAGGGAGTCGTTGGCGCAGACCACGGACTGCAGCGTGGACTCTGCGGACGGAGATGAAGAAGGTTAGCGGATCAAAAGGAGGAGCGGGTATCAGAGACGGCGACTTCAAGGGACACGCCTTTTATGGCGTGAGTCCCCGGTGCCCGGGAGGCCGTGTCGGTTTTACCCGCTCGACGGCAGGAGCGGGAGAATAACCGGCCGGCCGTGAGGCTGCCATGATCAGCGTCTTCAAAGGAAGCCCCGCTGACAACCTCATTACCTCCTTCCGCGGCTCCCTAGCACGCCCTCCCGCCGCGCAGGAAGTTAGAGACGCTCTCACGGGAAGCTCTGGCAGGGAACCAGCGACATTAGCTTGAGCCTAGCCTAGCTCTTTTAGCAAGTTAGCCCGGGGGGTTCACAGTGTGGTGACGTGCCTTGGCTTAGCCTAGCTCTGTTAGCTCAGCTCTGTTAGCACGTTAGCCCCTCGGGGGGGGGTGCACAGTGTTCTGCCACGCTTTAGCTTAGCCTAGCTCTGTTAGCTTAGCTCTGTTAGCACGTTAGCCCCTCGGGGGGGGTGCACAGTGTTCTGCCGCGCTTTAGCTTAGCCTAGCTCTGTTAGCTTAGCTCTGTTAGCACGTTAGCCCCTCGGGGGGGTGCACAGTGTTCTGCCGCGCTTTAGCTTAGCCTAGCTCTGTTAGCTTAGCTCTGTTAGCACGGGGGTTCACAGTGTGCGTGCGCGAGTCTCACCCTGCTCGATGACGTTGACCACGGTGAAGCCCGACTGGTTGGTGGCCAGGCGGTACCAGGCGTTGCGCGGGTTCAGCAGCCACTCCTCCACGTGGCACACGTAGCGGCCGGCGTCCGACGGCAGCGCCCGCTGGATGGTCAGGGCGTACTGCTCCAGCGAGGCCCGCGAGAACTGCAGCCGCGAGTCGGGGCCGCCGTCCTCCGCCGGGCTGCAGTTCCCATTGCCGAAGACGGCGTCGTGGCCGATGGAGAACACGCACTGGCGCTCGCCCCTCGCCGCCGCCGCCGCCTCCGCCGCCTCGCCCGCGTCCAACTCGCTGCCGCCGCCGTCGTCCTCGTTGCCCTCGTCGTCCTCCTCGGCGCCGTAGGAAGCGAAGGAGCGCTCCATGTACCAGGACACGGAGAAGCGGGAGTCCCGGGACGACTGGGAGGGGATGCTGCAGCCCAGCCGGATGGAGCCGGCCTGGGCCACCGTGATGTTGCTCTCCGCCTCCTCCACCTGCAGCCGCACCTCTGGAAGGGGGGGAGGGGGGGGCGGGGGCGGTTAATGGTCAGGGAGCAGGGAGACACGAAGGGAAATTAGTTAAAAAGGAAAGTCCGGAATCATAGCGGGTGAGAACCCCCCGCCCATCAGGCCCCCGTTTAAACTCAAAACAAGACGCCGAACGCACAAAATGCGAAGGAGACTCCAGCGAAGGAAAAGTCGACCGAGGCAGTGTTGCCTGAGGCGTTGACTGGTCTTATAGTTTTAGTTTTCTAGCAGGGTTAGGTGTTAGCTCGGGGGGTGGGGGGGGGGGCTCCGTCTCCATGGCTACAGCCTTTTACACACAGTCCAATGACCAGCTCTCTTCCCAGCGTTGAAATAGAACCGAACAGCAAGATAAATATATAAATATAAAACAGAAAATGCTTCAGGCAAAAGCAGATGGGAATCCACGACATGAGAGGAGAATGGGTCTGTGTGTGTGGGGTAATTGTTGCTGGGAATCGTTATTGACAAAAGGCTCGCAGAAAATGTCAGCTTTAGATCTGAAGGAATCTAAAAGAGTTAATTACAGACTCGGAGCGGGCATAAGGCTGCGGACGGGTTCAAACGATTCTCTTTATCTCCGAGCCTTTCCTTCTAGACAAGAGCTTCTTGTCAGCGGAGCTGGGCCCGCTCCAGATCCTGTCAGATACACTTCTAGTCGGGCAGCGATCGGGGCCTTTTATCTAACTCAGCGTGAAGAGACAGAGAAGATCTTTCACAGGGTGTCCGTTTTCGTTTTAGATCGATGTATTTACCTTTAAAGGCTGGCCCCTGCTCTCAGAACCTTTGTCCCTGCAAAGTGACAAACACAACCTCCACCATTCCCGCCTCCGATCGGTACAAAGCCTGCTGGCTCGTGTTCCTCCCCCATCCTGGGTGCCTGTTCCTCAGCAAGCAGCGCAACAGCCAGGAGATCGGTCAGAGCTCGGAAACAGACGGTAACGCCGGTTTGAGAACAGACGGCAAAGTCGCGTCTTGGCAAAATGCGGTCCTTTCATCTCACCTGCTGGAGGGACGGCCCCCCCTGGAAGATTTCCTGGAAGGCTTCTAAAGCCCCATAATGAGCCAACCATACAGCGTTGACTGTTCCCGCTGCGCCCGCCGGGAAATCAGGTGAGGGAGTTATGATAATAACTCCGTCTCCCTGGAGGTGGTTATTAGCGTGGGGGATCGCGTGCCTGCTGCCTCGGAGTGAGAATACAGCAAAGAACGAAACATGAAAAGACGCAAAAAGGAGAAAATAATAGAATTACGGGGCTTGTATGGGAGGTTCCTATGTGTGGTTGTATGTGTTGGGGGGCTGTGAGGGATGCAGCGGGGTTCGGAAGCTGGGGGCGGGGAGGCCACGTTGCCCTTGACTACGACGCTGCATGCGTCAGTGTCGTTGGTGGCAGACTCGTAGCATCTGTCTGACCTTCGGGTTTCCAGTTGGACAGATGCCACGAGACACCATGGGGATTTGACTGTGCATCCTAAACAGGACGGGCGAGAGACAGACACACAGGCGCAGGGCACCAACACAAACAGGAGACGTCTCTCTCGCTCTTGTTTGGGCCGCGGTGGCGTGAGGGGAATCAACAAACACTCGAACGGAAAGCACCGCAACAATCCCGCTCACAGCATCGACAAACCCCGGCCTCAGGATTATGCTCACAGCGCGGTCGCTGAGCTGCTTTCTGTTGGAGGGTTTGTCGATTCTTAAATGAAAGCCTTTGCCAACAGACTAATTGATGGTTGGATGCATTGTTCTGGAGATTCGTTTAGTGAGGCTTCTCACACCTGACAACACCTTCCTGAATTCTCTACCCATCCTACTTTTTTAATGACAGGTGTCAACAGCTTGACGGGAGGCTGCAGCTACTCGGTCTAGAGTGTCCTGCAGGCTGTTCATCAACACTTTTAGCAATGTGCTGCTGGTCTAACGGTCAGAGGCTGACTAGAGGTGTCTTCACTGCCGGCTGCCGTGCTCCAGAAAACAGCTCCCTCTCCTCTGTCTCTCCTCGCTGCCCCTGGGCGTACACAGACAGGAAGCGGCGGCTCTCCTCTCTCCCTTCTCCCCTCTCCCAGCCCGGATATCACGGACACTACCCCGACGGTGAGGTCATCGGAGCAGGACGACCTTGGGTGAGTGGGTCGCGGGGGGGGCTAACGTTGAAGGACTAAGCATGAGGAGGAAGGCTTTACCTGAACCGCTCCCTCCGACAACAGCTCT
>NC_140284.1:9428799-9446299 GCF_964030765.1 Micromesistius poutassou | reverse complement strand
TGTGTGCGTGTGTGTGCAGAGGGTTATCAGCAAACAAACTTTGAAATAAGCACAACCTGCACTCTGTCCTTCTTGTCCAATTTGTATCGAGATAAGGCTTCAAAGCAGGAAGCCGCGCATCAAACGGGGGCAGAGCCGTCCTCGACTCTCTCCCAGACATATGGCTCCGGGAAGCCCATTATACTGCTGGTTCCACTTCTCACCAACACTTTGAAAAACAAACATACTCACACGCACACTCGCACACACGCATGCACGTGTTGTTAGCGTAGCCATTGACATTCACGCTGCATTCATATTAAAACCGGGGCCGTGTTTTGCGTTAATCTCATGCAGCGCTAGCCCCAAGGGTTAGCGCTTAGCTAGGATAATCAAATACAACAGAAAACAGGGGTACATCCATGGACCATTATGTAAACACACACACACATCCGCACACACACACAATAGTACAGATATTGGTCGGCTGAAGCCTTGTTTTTGCATTAGCCCTGCTTGTTGGCAGGGCTGGGAGCTAAAGGAGGCCCGGTGTCTCTGTGGCATGGTCTATGTGGGTTAAACGCTCTACGCCCGCTGTACCACATGGATCAGCTGAAGAGGGTCCGCAGGCTGTGAGCGCACGCACGCACGCACGCACGCACACACGCACGCACACGCATGTACGCACACACACCTCTCCTTAACGACTCCATACCTAGACATCCAATAACAACAGCCTTTTGCCGAGCAGCGGCTGGGGCTTCTTGGGAAATCACCATGGCAACTGTGACCTGGTTATAGTCGGTGATAAGGAGGCGGGTCCTACAGGGAGCGGGGGTCCATCGCGGGCCCTCTGGGGGTCTCAGAGTTTGGGTCTCAGAGTCTGGGAGTGGGGGTCTAAGCGTCTGGGAGTGGGGGTCTCAGCGTCTGGGAGTGGGGGTCTCAGAGTCTGGGAGTGGGGGTCTCAGAGTCTGGGAGTGGGGGTCTCAGTGTCTGGGAGTGGGGGTCTCAGAGTCTGGGAGTTGAGATCTCAGAATCTGAGAGCGGGGGTCTCTGTGTCCGGGCGTAGCGCTGTGTGTGTTGACACCTCGACCGCTGCTGTCGATCCGGTGGGGGGGGGGGGGGGGGCGCTGGGTTTGAGGGCCATATATTCTGACGGGGGCCGGCACAGGTCCTCTCAAACTCAATTATGGCTGGGACAGCTGCTCTGACTGACAGCTCATATGAGTGGGAGTGAGAGTGTGTGTGTATGTGTGTGTGTGTGTTTGAGTGTGTGTGTTAGTGCAGTGATTTTCAAACGGTGGTCCGCAGGTGGTCCATGGAAAGGCAAACTAAAATATAAAATAATATTTTTCATAAAAAATTACAAATATGTATGTATGACATACAATTTAAATTAAATTGAATGTATTGTGTGATTACTAAAATAGGCTAGTGCAAAGATTAGAACTTTCCAGAATATTTGGTCTAGTGGCTAGGATGGAACTTTGAAATTCAATGCTCAGAACCACAAGATAAGATAAGATAAGATAAGATAAGATACACTTTATTGTCCTTGGAAGGAAATTAGTCTTGGACAATGCTGTCATATAAAGCTGCTTTACAGTAACAGTACAGGTACAGACAATACATACAGGCCCCAGGCCACATATAACATATACACAGTATACAAGAAACGTGTGCTGCACACATACACACACCCGCCCAAACCCTCCCTCGCCCACTGTATTATACCATGGGTCATGATCAATAGTACAATTGCACAGTTTGTTTGATGGATCGGTGGATGGCAACAGGTTCTCTGAAGAGAAAAGAGGCAGAGGTTACCAACAATGAAGAGATTGACAGTGAGTCGGAGGCATCTACAAGCCAGATTCCTCACAAGGAAACAAAGAAAAGGAGGGTGAAAAGAAAATACTGTGAAAGCTACTTAGAATTAGTACTTTTAGTGCTAATATATGGCTATTAAGAGGTGCGGGTAATTCAGGTAGGACTGTGTGTAGACATATTTTATTATGTGTATTATAAGGTGGTCTGCGAAAATTCTTGATTATAAAAAGTGGTCCACACACACTCAAAGTTTGAAAATCCCTGTGTTAGTGTATTTGCAAGCATGTCTGTTTGTCCAACCAGTGGCAGGCGGCGACGTGATTGGACTGGAAGTCCTGTCCGTCAGAGGAGATTGAATGCAGTGAGACAATCTCAGTCCGATCGGAGTGAGAGAGAGAGAGGGGGAGAGAGAGAGAGACAGTGACAGCGAGAGACAGTGAGAGAGAGAGAGAGAGAGACAGCGAGACAGAGAGAGAAAATATGCAAAGAACAACGACACAGGGTTGGAGTGACAATCCCAGAGATGAAGACCCAGTGGGCGGCTGAAATACGAAGGGGGAAGAAATGTGTGTGGAGTGGAGCGGGCGATACCGAGAGAACTGGGCAAGATAAAGAGTTCCAGTCAAACATGGACCAGTGCCTCTAATCAATACAACACATAAAGATATAACCTCTCTCTCTCTCTCTCTCTCTCTCTCTCTCTCTCTCCCTCTCCCTCTCCAATAGCTCAAATTTTTCTCATCAGTCCGCTGCTCCAACACAATACACACACACACACACACACACACACACACACACGATGGACAGCATTGATCAAACCGTAGACCCTGCTGCTGCATGACTGACAACTCCCCATCCCACCCACCCACCAGCCTACACCCACCCACCTAACCGAGCACATAAAGGCTGGTGCTGGTGGTGTTGTTATGGTAGAGATGGAGGTGGTGGTGTAATGGTAGTGGTGGTGGTGTGATGGTAGTGTCATGGGAGTGGTGGTAGTGGTGGTTGTCCTGGTGGTGTTGTTATGGTAGTGTTGGTAATTGTTGTGTTTGAGGTGGTGGTGTTATGGTAGTGGTGGTGGTGGTGGTTGAGGTGGTTGCGCTGGTGGTGTTATGGTAGTGGTGGAGGTTTAAGTTGGGGGTGGCGGTGTGATGGTGTTGGAGGAGTTGGGGCGTGGGGTGGGGTTATTCTCCCGTCACCCATTGTGAATGACAGAATGCAAGATGGCAACTCTCTGGAATGTGGAGCCCATCCCATTAAGGGGGGGAGAGGGAGAGGAGGAGGAGGAGAGGCAGAGGAGAGGAGGAGGAGAACAGCCTTCAGCTGCAGAGTGAGGATCCCATGTGCACAGCAGTCGGAAGGACACCCACACACACACACACACACACACACACACACACACACACACACACACACACACACACACACACACACACACACACACACACACACACACACACACACACACACACACACACACACACACACACAGCTGAGCTCAGCAAGAGCAAGTCCGGGCCGACACAGCAGCATGTCCCACAGTCTGCCCCACACGTGAACACGCACACACAAACATGAACACGCACACACAAACTTCCCTCTATTGCAGGTCCCATTTTCAAGGCAGCGATAATTGTATTTAGCATTCAGACTATATGCATGGCACAGACATAAGCAAACGCGCACATACACACAAACATTTTCGCACACACACACACACAGGCGACGATAAGTATACACATCAAAATTTTAATTGAAGCTTTTACGATTCCTCATATAATCACACACACACACCAACAGAGGTGGCTGCGTAAATGCGTTCAGACTTTTGGAGGTTAATGTTGGTGGCCTGACAATAAGTACAGACTAACTGAGGTCGGCTCGCTCCAGACTGAAGACGACTAAATGAGAGAAATCAGCGGGAGCCTTCGGTGCCGTGGTATGCAAATTCAACGGAAACCAGCGACTGCGTGGCGAGGACGGCAGCTCGCTCTGTTTAGTAGTCCTCACATCATCACTTTGACATCAGCAGAAGTTCTGTTGTCCTTCAATAATCCCGTCATTTCTGTTTAGTGGTAAATATTCATTGGCTTTGTCCGTCTCCTTTTATCCCCCTCTCACTCTCTCCCCCCTCTCTCCCCCTTGCCTCCAATTTGCGGCAACAAATTGCATTAAGGACAAGCTTGTCTCTTAGTAACTGCATTAACCTTCGGAGACACACAGATGCACACTATTTAAAACTCAACCCCCCGATAGCTGTTGCATTGTGGGTAATGCCTGAGGGCGCAGGAAACCTAAACGGAGTCGGGAACAATGGTTAATCGTTACATACTTTTACAAGCACTGTATTGTACACAACCCCCAATCTCTGTTCTTCAGACTTCTTATTATCCTCCCCCCCCTCCTCCTCCTCCTTCCTCCCCCCCCGTCCTCCTCCTCCTCCTCCCTCCTCCTTCCTCCCCCACCCCTCCTCCTCCTCCTTCCTCCCCCTCCCCCCCCCTCTGGTCTTTGCGATAAAGTGTACTTAGTTGGAGGGCGATTTACTGTTACGAGCTCCACAAACCCGCGCTGACCATTGCTAGTGACTCCAGCAGAGCTGAACGGCTGTTGTTTACCTTTGTGGCCGGCTGGCCGCTAAGTGCACTCCGACAGAATCCACACGGGGAGGAAGTCCTCCTGACAAATGATATTAGTAACGGATGTTTAAGTGAAGCCAGGAGGGCGAACGACGGTTTGATCGCCCGGACCGCTGGAGTCCTCTAATAACCACGGCGCCGCCGGCTCGCCTAATGACACAAATCTGAATCCACAGATGCTCGCTTTGGATGAAAGCGAACGCTAACCGGCTAAATGCTAAACAACAACAAACCCATGGAAACCGATGCAGAGACAGGAGCTCCACAGTCACCCTGGTTCCTCTCTATCTCGCCTGAACCTGACTCCTCCACCGGGGCAGGGGGGACGGGGGTGACGGGGGGGAGGGTCGGAGGGAAGGGGGTGGGAGGGACAAGGGGGAGTGGCAGGGGGAGGAACAGGTGGGACGGGGGCGTGAAGGCTGCCAAACGTGGAGATCAGAGATGCGTCTCATCTGCCGGGCCATGAGGACTGGTGAGTCACGGGCGGGGGGGGGGGGGGGCGGCGTACAGGACCCCGCTGGTGATTCAGAGTACTCTTTCCAAGGTTCACACACACACACAGATACATATACACATACAGAGAGACACACACACAGGCTGGTGCGTGGGTTAGGACGGTCAACGTGCAAGTTGTGTCATGCTGCTGTCCTTTTTGACTACGTCTGATGCGTAGGCTGCAAAAGGACGTGCATGAGCACACACACAAAGTGTTTTTACACTGCCAAATATTCCCGGCTTTTTCCCAGCATGGTCCGCGCGTTTACACTGACGAGGTAATATACCGGCCGGAATTCGCACCCCAATTTACCCTCCTACACACATTGGCGGTTTCATTTTGATGTAAATGCGATTAGATGGCTCCGTGGTTCAAGGGGCGGGACTTGCAGGTAGAGGTGTTGCTGCGTTGTCTCTTCAACAGAGACAACACAGCGATATCAACATGAGTAGTTCTAACTGGAGAGACGGTGAAATCCGCGAGCTGCTGATCATGTGATAGAAAGTGATGCAGTCGCATTAAAACGAAGACGGGGAGAGATGGTGCGATCTACGAGAAAGACGCAGAGGAACTGTCCTTACGAGGCTTTTGTCGGGATAAAAAACAAGTGGTCAGCAAAATAAAAAATATGTTGGCGTTTTTGCACTTGTAAATAGTTAATTGTGTTTATAGCGTACACTCAGATGTGAACACATTCTTGCATGAGAGTCTCTTGAATCTTAAAAAAATAAGAACATTGATAGTACGCAAATTATTCAAGAGTGCTTAGCCCCGCCTTCTCCAGTGAACCAAGAAAGCCGGCTCCGTGACGACAGGGGATTTTACCCTCTCGGTTTTACACAGGCAAGACAGTGAAATTGCCGAGCGTGCACACACACACACACACACACACACACACACACACACACACACACACACACACACACACACACACACACACACACACACACACACACACACACACACACACACCAGAGAGTGGGAGCACGGGCTGTAGTGGGGGTCCATGGACTCCGCATGGGGTCTCTGGGGGTCCGACCGCTCTGGCAGGCGGATGCGAGCGGATCAGAGATGATCAGAGATGATGAGCCGCCCCCGGAGCGAGGAGCCGCTGGTCAGAACCCCTGCTGTGTTTCCTCTGCTCTGAGCGGGACCTTCCTCACTCCTCCTCCTCCGCGGCTCGGCCCCGCATGGGAGGCGTCCAATAAAAGGATTATCTTTACAGCGGCAACGCCAAACATCTGGTGTCAACAGGCTTGCGTGGGAAGGGAACTAAAGAGGCAGAAATATAGATTAATGAACCAAACGGGGCGCTCTAACTTTCAGCTAAAGAGCTACGTTAAAAGACGTTTCACTCCCCGACTCGAGCGATGAGGCCCCCCTCGATGTTTTCGTTGCCACTATCCGCCATTTTGGTACGCAGCCAATTACTCAATCCAGACGTATCGTGTGACTGCGACGCCGGCGGCCATGTTGCTACTCCGGGCCGGTTTGGCAGAGGGAGCTCCCGTTTCATTTGATTGGTCGGGATTCAGTTACACATAGGGAGATGGAGTCACACACACACACACACACACACACACACACACACACACACACGTCACTCCTAATAGGAGGTTAAACAACA
The DNA here is from genome assembly GCF_964030765.1 of Micromesistius poutassou. Taxonomy (NCBI): domain Eukaryota; kingdom Metazoa; phylum Chordata; class Actinopteri; order Gadiformes; family Gadidae; genus Micromesistius; species Micromesistius poutassou. The sequence continues at coordinate 9,439,731 of NC_140284.1, read as the reverse complement.
GCGTAGCCAGATCAGCTTTCAAGGGAGGTGTCGCACACGCACACACTTACACACCCGAAACACCCAAACACAATAACCGGCGGTTGCGGGTGCAGGTGTGCCAACGAAACCCCCCCCCCCCCCCCCACCCGCTCCCGCCCCCCGTTCTTCAGAAGAGAAGATATTAAGTTCCACATTCGACAGCAGACACTCTCGGCCGCGTCAGAGACACGTCCCACCGAGGAGACGCCTCTGGGGCAGAGACTCGACGCGGCGCTCAGACTACAGATCAACTGTGGCCTCCAATGTTATCAGGGTGCACTGCTGCTGCAAACACACACACACACACACACACACACGCTGAATGCAGCAACACGTGCACACACAGAAGCCTTGACTGTCACTGTGTCCTCTGCGGCCTTCCGATGCACTGCTGCTGCTCATCCTGTCCTCGGACTCACACGCTCGCTCGCACACACACACACACACACGCACACACGTCATTTCCTCCATCAGACTGAAAGAACAAAGCGTTTTTTTTTTTTTAAATGTAATGGAGAAGGGGATAAATCAGCGAAGAGCGAGAGCGAGAGATAGAGAGACATGGAGTAAGAGAGCGGGAGAGCTAAAAAGAGAGCGAGGCAGAGATACAGACAATGAAAGATCCTTTCAGTGAGAGAGCTCCACAAAGCAAAGGGGACGCCGGATGGGGGGGGGGGGGGGCACAATGCATTGTGTATCCATAACGGGTTAGGGTCATGGGCAGCTGTCGCAGAGAGGAGGAGATGGGGATTGGAATAGAGGTGTGGGGGGGGGGGGGGGGGGAGGAGGGGGAGAGAAAGAGACCCTTCAGTATCCCTGACCTCGGGGGAACTGGGTTAAGAGGTTAGAGACACACAGAGGGAGTCCGGACAACGGCGGTCGTTCACACTCCTCACGCACACAGCTCTCCCTCTCTTCCTCTCTCTCTCTTTCTCACTCACATTGTCTCACACACAAACACACACACACACACACACACACACTCACACACACGTCTATTAATACCCACTTGCTATCACAGACACCATTCTCTGAGAGCCACACATGAGCCCTGCCCCACATTCACCATACTGTTCATACCAATCATTCTGCATATGTCAGGGCCCAATGAATTCCTACACACACCTCGATGGTGTGTCTTGTGTGTGTGTGTGTGTGTGTGTGTGTGTGTGTATGCGTGTGCGTGTGCGTGTGTCTCTCTCAGTGTAATCAATGTGGAGACTTGCACTGATGCAAGAAATTAATCAGGATTGGTCGGTCAATATTGTCATCTCCCACCTCACGAGACGAGCTGCTGGCCCAAGGGCCCGGTCTGACCCACAGGGTGCAGTTTGACCTCCAGGACTTAGACCAGAGGAAGGGGCGCATGAGGATGGAAAACCCCGGAATGAGAGGGGAGATTCCCATTCTGGGTGTGACCCAGGGAGTGTCAGCTGTGTACTGGGAACTCTGGGAATGTTGGAGGGCAGCGGACGTACGACCGGAACCGAGAGAGAAGCAAGGTGTGAGAGAGGGAGACGAAGAAAGACCGAACTACAGAGAGGCCGGCGGAGGAGGGGGAGGAGGATTGGGAGAGGAAGAGGAGAGGAGAACTGAGGATCATCGCTCGGATCCATATTCCTGACCCCTTCATCTGGTGGATTTGACCAGCGCTTTATCACAGCTACGGTCTCAGAGGGCTTCAAGGCTCCAGGTTTGAAGCCCCCTCATAACCCCCTGAAGACCATGAAGACCCAGATGGAGTAAAGGCTAACCGGATTCAGAACCTGAAGGAGTGTAACACAGTAGAGATCTAGGAGTGGATCACAATCAGTCATGCCAGCAGTCTGGATCGAAGCAGAGCGACTAGCCGAGACTATACTGTAATGTTTTGAGACAAAAACAACGACGTTCAACAAGAGGTTATGAAACAACGCTTGAATAATTAGAATGAGTTGCCAATTACTTCTAAGATTACAATAATCTGTTAATCGGAGCTAACAAAAGAATATGGGTCATGGGGTTTCCAAACGAGCCGATTCCTCAACGTCTCTACCCTGACAATATTCAGGGGCTGCAATAATGTTGGTGATTTACTCCACCACAAACATAAGTAATGGGATAACCGGCCGTGTGAGTATGATGCCAGTAGAAACACGGAGACGCATCAGAGGTTCGTCTTCCTCCGCTCGAGTCGTATAATCAGACGGAGAAATCACTTCAGCATCACTTTACTCTAATAAAGCCGTTAAAAGACCAGTTAAAACATCCACTACACAATAGTAAAAAACAAGTTAGAGAGAAAGAAGGGAGAAGAGAGAGAGACAGAAAGAGGACAGGACAACAACAGATTCGGAACAGAACAAAAATATGTTTGAAACCTCACACTGCATTATTGAAACAGTTTGCTTGAGTGTGTGTCTGCTAATGTGTTTGTTTGTGTGTGCGCTCATGCGTGTGTGCTCATGCATGTGTGTTTGTGTGTTTGTGTGTGTGCGTGAGTGATGTCAGGACTTGGGAGACGTCTCGGGGAGAACAGGTGGGACCCAACGTGACCCCAGCACATTGCCTCGCCCTCACACAACCCCAGGCTCCACACGGATTAGCCCCTGAAAGCCCGCCATTCACATCGCCGCGGCTGTCCCCCACTGGCGACACCAACCCACTGGTCCCACTAACCCACTGGTCTCACAAAACCACTAGCCCCACTAACCCACTGCTCTCACAAACCCACTGGTCTGGCCCCACAAAGCCACTGGTCTGGCCTCACAAAGCCACTGGTCTGGCCTCACCAACCCAGCGAACGCCCCACTTAAATCTAGCAGACATAGCTCGGGGCAGAAGCACCCCCAGTGGGAACACTACTCCACCAACCCATGGACCCCTGAACATAACTCAGGCCAGATAATGACAAACTATCCCTCCTGATTCCTCCTTAAAGCTGCTCAGCCTGATAACACCGGGTCATGTTACCGGCCGACCCACTGACTAGTCCATTACGCCCTTATTTATTCTGTGGCTTGCAGGGATGCTCAGCAGCAAGCAGCATCTCCTCAAAGTCATCATCATCTTCCTGGATCAGTGGCCATTACGAACGGCCGACTCGCGAGCGTGAAAGCCCGCCGTGCTGCCACATCTGCCTGCACACTGCCAATAGACGCACAGTGGTGCGCCTTCATACTCCAACACACCTGATTCAACACACATCGCTGCCGTACGCTCCGGCACTGGGAGCGCCGGGACTCACCGGTGAGGTTGGTGCGGGCGCTGTAGGAGCCCAGGTACTGGCCGTCCGTGTTGGGCGTGTAGCACTCAAACAGCCCCTGGTCCAGCGCCGTCACCTTGGTGATGTGCAGCACGGCGGAGTCACGGCTCAGCCTCTCCACGGAGATCTCCTTGGAGTTGACGCGCTGGGCGTAGAGGGCGTAGGCGTAGTTCTGCTGCGCCGTGCTCACGATGCGGATCTCGCGCTCTGGCGACGACGGCAGGTACATGGACCACTCGAAGTCCTGCTGCAGGCCCTCCTTGTAGCCCGACACGTTGCACCAGATGGTGACGTGGGAGCCCTCCGTGCGCACCAGGGGCCCTTCCTGCACCGTCACCATGCGCTGGGACACCGCCAGGCCCGCTGTAGGTGGGTGGAGGATAGAGGGAGAGGTGGAGGGAGAGAGGAGAAGGGGGGGGGGGAGCAGAACGTGAGAACACGGTTAGAGAGACTGACAACAGTTTAGGAAGGGCTGTTTAAAAATAATGGTGGTGGAATTTGAAGGACACCCACACACACACACACACACACACACACACACACACACACACACACACACACACACACACACACACACACACACACACACACACACACACACACACACACACACACACACACACACACACACACACACACACACTCCCCGAGGTTCGCTAGGAAATTATATGTTCAGCCGTGCTTCAAGGGAAGAGGCACTTTAAGCAGTTGATGTATGCATCTCTCTCTCTCTCTCTCTCTGAGTTTCTGAGCGCCACTCGAAGCGGCTTCGCTAACTAATTCATGCAGCAGCCGATGAAGGCCTGAGCTAACCCCTACTCCACTAGGAAGGGGCTGCCAAGCATTGGGCTTAGAGGCAGCCTTCCGGTGGTGGTGGTGGTGGTGGTGGTGTGGGTGTGTAGCGGTGGTGGTGATGGTGGTGGTGGTAGGTGTGTGGTGGTGTGTGGTGATGGCGGTGGGGCTGGTGGTGGAGGCGGTAGTTGTTGTGGTGGTGATGGTGGTTTTGGTGGTGGTAGGTAGTGACAGTGTTGGCGGCGGCGGTGGTGGAAGTGATTGTGGTGTTGGTGGTTGTTGTGGTGAAGGTGGTTTTCGGTGGTGGTGGTAGTGAGTGTTGGCGGTGGTGGTGGTGGTGATGGTGTGTGTGTGTGTGTGTGTGTGTGGGGGGGGGGGGGGGTCAGTCAGTGGTAGTAAGGCGTAGGGTGCTCCTGTTCTACTCCAAGGCCCCGGCCCCTGGCGCCGGGCCCCAGACCGTGGCGGCCCTGACATGTGTTAGGAGGTCGTTTTACGGGCCGCTGAACACGTGTCAGTCTGGGACTAGGGACCGGTGCTGGTGAACACCAGGGCTTTTATGGAGTCACATACACACACACAGTTACACACACACACACACACACACACACACACACACACACACACACAGTTACACACGCACACCATTGACCGAGCCATCAACAACAAAACATCCTCCTCATTGCTCTGAAGGCAAAAAAGCGCACACATGCCCCACAATCCACGGCTGTTTCCTGTCCAGGACTCACCAGCAGCTGTGTGCGTGTGCGTGTGCGTGTGCATGTGCATGTGCCTGTGTGTGTGAGTCAGAGTGAATCACTAAGTGCCTGTGTCTGTGGGCACAATGCTTAGCATTAATTATTCACGAGAACAGCTTTTTAACTTCAACATGATTCCTCCCTTCCTCCCCCCGTGTTTCCAACTTAAATCCCCCCCCCAACCCCCACTTTCTAACAAACTTGAATGTGTTTTAAATGTGTTGATGGTGTCTTGAGATTTATAAATATACATTTTTATATGTTGCACTTCGGTGAATGAGAATAACGTTTTTAACGCCCTGTGTTTATGGGTGCGGTGCGATTTACATCCTGTAAATTGCTCTGTTCTGAAAGGTTCCTGTAAACCACTTAAAGCTGCTGTCTTTTATCACTGCTCTTTGTTACAACTTCGTGATGGGAGTGAGTGAGTGAGTCAGTGAGTGAGAGAGTGAGTGAGTGAAGGGAGAGTGGGTTTAGACACATCTGCGTAGAAGAAGTATTCATCTGCCTGCTCTTATTTCTGTACTTCTAGTATGTGGTGGAGGACCAGCTGAATGACCTCCTCCTCCACCCTGAGGACCAGCTGACTGACTGGTTCAGTGTTTCTCCTCCTCCACCCTGAGGACCAGCTGACTGACTAGTTCAGTGTTTCTCCTCCTCCACCCTGAGGACCAGCTGACTGACTGGTTCAGTGTTTCTCCTCCTCCACCCTGAGGACCAGCTGACTGACTGGTTCAGTGTTTCTCCTCCTCCACCCTGAGGACCAGCTGACTGACTGGTTCAGTGTTTCTCCTCCTCCACCCTGAGGACCAGCTGACTGACTGGTTCAGTGTTTCTCCTCCTCAGGTCTGGGCCCTCAGCCTCACCATGACGACAGACTGACTACAGGCCTGGTTGTTTCCCGGCACAATTGAGATTGAACTTCTAAAAGCGGTTTTGGTGGATTCCTCAGCGCTGCCAGTCATCTGTTTAGGGTTAGGAACAAATACCACCTTTACGAGGAAAGAGAGGTAGAGAGAAAGAGAGAGGTAGAGAGTTAGACAGAGACAGAGAGTCAGAGAGACAGAGAGAGAGAGAGACGACCTCTGAGTGTCCCAGGGACGACGGCGAAGGACAGGGCTGATTCATGATGCCATGTATACGGGGAATCAGCCATTAATCCCTATTTTCACCCCTCTCTCCCCCCACCCCCCTTGTGTTTAGTTTCCCTGTGACGCCGATGGCCTGCTTGGCGTCCGGCCGTCTGCTCGTGTCCAACTTATTGTTCGGCTGTTTCCCCTTGATTCATCCGCTGCTGCTAAACTGCTGCATCACCACTGCTCATGTTACAGCCCCCCCCAAGCCGGACTGCTCGCTCGCATAGGGCTCACACAGCTCACACAAGCTAACAGAGCTAGCTAGCTCTCTCTCCCTCTCTCTCTCACCCCCCCTCTTTCTCGCTCTCTTCCTCTCCCGCTTTCCCTCCCTCTCTGTACCTCTCTCCCTCCCTCCCTCCCTCTCTCGTCCTTGTAAACTCAGCCTCACCCTTCCTCACCCCCCTCTCCGTCATTCCTTGATGCCTCTCTCTTCGCCGTCAGCCCACAGGCCCCGCTTCTTGTTCATCACACCCACCAACTAGACCAAGACCACTATCCTAGCCCCCTCCCTCCCATCCATCCCCCCCTCCCATCCATCCCCTCTCTCCCTCTTTATATTCCTGTCTCATGCTGCTGCAGCCACTCAGGGGGGATTTAAGGAGAGGCTCGGGGGACTTCAAAGTGTCCGTTTGGAGGAGGGGGGGGCGGAGGTACCCCCCCTGCAGACATCTTCAGTTGATCACTGCCTGCCTCCCTCCCTCTATCCCTCCCTCCCTCCCTCCCCACTAATCTCTCTCCCTCTCCCCAATGTCTCCATGCCCCGGGTCACATGACGCCGTCTCCCCTCTAACTCAGGATCCAAGGCTTTGCTGGTCGGGCAACAGGCTCACATCGTTTTACAAAGTAGAAGGAGATACTAAATATGATATCAAATCATAATATCGTGTGTGTGTGTTTTAGGGCTTTGACTCCGAACTTCGTTATTCTAATATAATTTGAATATTAAAAAAAAGTATAATATTTGAACGAATATTAGGCAGCCCTTAATATTCTAACCCTTTATGGGCATTATTTTTTGCAAACGGGACGTAGAGCGACTCATTTCACGGATTCCTGTGAGACCAGGTTGCAGGTTAATTACATCTGTTAAATATTTGAGGTGAAAACTAAATGTCAACGGAAAGAGGCGGTGGTTGCAAAAAGTATTTTGATCGCTTATTAAGTTCACTCGTTACTTATAATGGTTTATTCATTTCCCAGTATCATTTCTTTAATTTCGAAGACAGTTTTGTTAATTTTTGAATTGTAAAATAAATCAAATCATTTTTTGAAGTTGCGGGTTTTTGAAATTATTGGAAGCGAGTCGAGCTGACCTTGCCTGCTGTACCCACGGCCCAAAATAAAGAACAACCGAGACAATATCCTTAATTAAAAATTTAATTTGGCCTCAATTGGTATACGGATGCGAACTTGGAATGAATGCAATGGGGATTTCTAAAGGTTACTGTACAGTGGCGGAGACTGCAGGAGCTGAAACATCACTATGGTAGAGCTAAGAAGGTTCTACGAGTGCTTCAGACCAACCTTACCAACAAACGACGTACAAAAGAGATTCGTAGCAAAGAAAGTTTCGAAACACGCAAAATGTTAAGGTAGAACTTAAAGAAGAGGTTACGAATACCTGCGCTTTTGCGCATGGTAAGGCTATGTGCGCGGTGCGGCAACTTTTTTTATGAGATAGAGAGACCCCCTTAAAGATGAAATAATTGATAATTCGAACCCGTCGCCGGCAATTTAGCCTACTATCGAGTTTACTCACCGTGTGCCTAATGCTTTACAACATTTCCACCCTCTCCATCAATCAACATATTTTTAGGCTTCAGTGAACTATGCTATTGCTTTTATAAATAAATAAACAGTTAAAGTTAGGCGCGGCGTGATACGGAACTCTCCAAACTGATTGGACGTCATAGCAGTTATGTATATGCCCATTATACAGCAGTTAAGAACCAATCAGATCGCTTGATTTAAACCACCCGTTTTATAATAATACATCTGAATATATTTGAATATTAATATTAATAAACAAACAAACTTAAAACATGATTTTTGGGCAAAAGTCAAAGCCCTAGTGTGTGTGTGTGTGTGTGTGTGTGTGTGTGTGTGTGTGTGTGTGTGTGTGTGTGTGTGTGTGTGTGTGTGTGTGTGTGTGTGTGTGTGTGTGTGTGTGTGTGTGTGTGTGTGTGTGTGTGTGTGTGTGTGTGTGTGCGCGCGTGTGTGTGTGTGTGTGTGTGTGATAAATTATAAATACTAAATAAATAAGCTGCTCCAGTGAAAAGTGAGAGTATAGTATGAGATAGGGCAGGGCTAGGCTAGGGTAGGGGTGATGGGGGGGGTGATGGGGGTGATTTCCTGTCCCGATACATCCTCCAGCAAGGAAGAGTCCTTTGGCGAGTGGATGAAGCTCCATGACGCGGAGGAGTGCGTCCGCAGCTGCACGCTGTCGATAGGAACCCTGGACTCTTTCACAGTTAACTAGCGCTGGCCAAGTTTATGTCGCCAACTACAAGCTTACAGTTCCCCCCCCTAAACATGATGGAACAAATCTTAGCAGAAGAAAGACCCAGTCACCCAGAATTCAGCGAGTCCGCCATCAGAATTAGGATATTCATCAAGTCTGATGTGTGAGGCTAGGGGTGAGTTAATACAACTTTTTTTTCCCAGAACTCAACTGGGATATAGAATGACCTGTCTTTACCCATCAGCTCTTTGAGCCTGCCAGAATGAAAAACGCTTTATAAATATAATGAATCACTCTCTCTCTCTCTCTCTCTCTCTCTCTCTCTCTCTGATATTTACATTCCTCGTCCCCATTGCCATCCATCAACTCTTGCTATTCACCCCACCGCCCCCCTTCCCCCTCTCTGAGGGATGTCTCACCCCTCGCTGGTGACTCCCCGGTCTGGAGGGAGTGTGGGGGATGTTGGGACTAGTCTCTGTTGATTCTGAACGAGAGCAGACCCGCGACAGACCTGACCTTGTAGCGTGTAACTACGACTGCAGGTCATGCTTCTTCTCTCACACACACACACACACACACACACACACACACACACACACACACACACACACACACACACACACACACACACACACACACACACACACACACACACACACACACACTTCAGTAAAGAGGATTATGGTAAATGGGGGGGGGGGGGGGGGGGGGACTAATCCAATATTTTGTGGCCACTGGCCAGTGTCTCAGCCTCGGCGGAAACAGCTGAAGGCCACTCTGGCCCAGCGGCCCAGCACACACAAACACTCACGTGTTTACTTGTCAGCCACGCAGTAATAACTCCACAGCTGTAGAGGTGAAAAGGTCTGCAGAATACGGCCCACTGTCAAATGTAGTATTTTACAAACGCGCGCCGACAACCACACACATTCACACACTAACGCACTAACAGACTCACGCATGCACACAATAAAGAACAATGTGCTTTGTCTTTGTTCCACACTGTAACACACACACACACACACACACACACACACACACACACACACACACACACACACACACACACACACACACACACACACACACACACACACACACACACACACACACACACAGATACCATGTGACAAGTACGAAAACGCAGAGAGACTTGAAAATGGTAATGATAAAAAGGACTCTGGCGACCGCAGGGGGGGATTATGAATTAGTTATGAACACTGTCGCTGGAACGGTATTAGCTAAATAAAATAATAATAAATTAAATGGGATGATATCTTCCCCAGGGAACGGAACGGAATCCTTGTGCCGGTGTTCCAGAACCCGGCGAGGATTCTAAAGACGGACCGGACACGGAAACAATGACGGAGGAGGAGGAGGAGGAGGAGGAGGAGGACGCATAGGAAGAGGACCAGGAGCAGACGCAGCAGACGTGTCGCTGGGTCCTTCCGCAGAGCGTGCACTCCAAGCACGGCTCATCTCAGTCGTGCTGCGTGAGGTGTGAAGTCATGTGCCAACTCGTGTTTCCCACCTTTAGATAGCGCGAGAGAGAGAGACGAGAGAGGAGTGGTGAGAGGGAGGGAGGGAGGGGACAGACGGCAGGAGACTATTTTCCCCTCCCTATACTTCTCACCCCAGGTTAAGCGCTCTATAAATTCAATCTATGTCTCCATCCCTTGTGGGCCAGAAAATGGGAGAAAAAAATACCACCAAAAAAAAAAAAATGTTGGCCCTTGTAACGTCATTATAGTGGAGTAACACACACACACACACACACACACACACACAGAGAGAGAGGAGGTATGGAATAAATATGAAGGTGGCAGCCTTTTTTCATTTTTTCATTTTTTTTTCAGAGAAGTTGACATTTACAGAGAGCAGCCTTGACTGACGGTAGAACTCGACACACGGACTGCATACGGGCCACTGCAGAGCTACCAGACAGTTCCTCCACCGCCGTCGCCATCAGACCGCAGCAGCACTATAAGCTCCATCTGTATTCCGACGGCGAATGCAGGACACTTTGAATAACTGACACAATGCAAAGTGGCCTCCATCTAGTCCTCTTCCTCCCCTTCCCCTTTAATTGAAAAGAGGAGAGTTCGTTTCAGGGTCGGAGCCATTATCAAAGCACCCCATCACTCCCCGCCAGCTGAAGCCCTTCGGCCAATCAAGAGGAAGGGGAAGCAAGCAGGCGAGGCCTGAAGCATCCTTGACTCTAAAACTCCCAAGCCGTTCCCCCGGTGTAACCTCTCTAACCACCTTGACTAACTTGAACTCGGTGGTAGGATGGAATCATTTTATTATTGCTCGGATGTCCCCGTCCTCCTCCCTATCCAACCACGGCTAATCTTTGTCCTTAAGTGATAGCTATCGTTGCTTTGCAGCAAGACGTGCAAATCCCCCCCCCGTCACCGCGGCAGCCCTCGTTAATAACCGCAGGCCGCCTCCGCCGGGACCGAGGGTCTCATCAAAACCCTGATCTGCAGCGTTAGTGAAGAGATCGGAGGCACCGCTGTCACT
>NC_140284.1:9419719-9428599 GCF_964030765.1 Micromesistius poutassou | reverse complement strand
GGGGTTGGTGTGCGTGTGCGTGTGCGTGTGTGTGTGTGTCTTGAGTCACAGTTAACAAGCGGTGCTGCCATCGCTGCTGGAGTCGAGAATTAGACGAAGAGCTCTCTCTCTCTCTCTCTCTCTCTCTCTCCTCCCAAAGCTCTCACACATGTCTCCTAGCTGACCAACTAGAGGGGAGTCATCAGAAGCCCTCAGTCTGGCTGAAGACCCCATCTCAAGTGTGGGAAGGATACGTCAAGAGGGGCCAGGCAGCCCTGCGTGGGACGTTGTTCTGTTCACTTTACGACCATGGCTCAAAGCAGCACGAACTGCCGGTCTGTCCTTTTCTTTTTCACGAAACAGAAAAATAACCAAAATCGAGATTCCACAATTCCGATATCCTGACAAAACAGTGGAGCCTGATCTGCCCAGAAGGCGTAATGACCATCCAACTCCTCCTCCACTACATTTAGGAGCTGGACGGCTCTGCCAGGAAACAGCAACTAATTAGAGAGCAGGTGTTGCTGGAGAGCTCTGGCCTGCGATGGTGGGCCTAGATGTCTCTTTCCAGCCTCCACACTGTTGTGTTTCTCTAAAGAACCAAAGGAAGTCTGAGAAGAAAAGAAAAGAAGCCGATCTGGGAATGTTTAGCTTGCCTGCGAGGGATTGGATGATCGTTCGACCAACACAGCAAAAAAAACTGGAGACAGTGGGGGAGAGCTGAGAGTGTTTGCTTAGCAAGTTGCTGTTAAGGGTGTATTACACCCAGCACTGGGACTCGCCCTGGGCTAGTGAGACTCACCTGTGAGTAGCTGTTGACTAATCTGAAGGCGAGTGTAGCCCTGGGGCTGCGAGCTACCCAGACACACCCCCTGCTACACATTCAGCCTTATTGATCCGTGACTCATTAGCCTATCCGGTCCGCCCGCAGCAAAACGTGACCTACTGATGTTCCTACAGAAGGAGGAGAAAGAGCTCTGAGCAGATGTTGATCAGGAGTAACCACCGGGTTGTGGACCAGCGCTGTTGTGATTGGGCGATGATAGCGGTAAAAACGCTGGCTGTTGTGGGTAAACACAGATGTGGGGCTGGAGCCTGAGGCCCCAACACAGCAACGCGTGTTTGTGTTCAATATAAAACAGTATGGAAAATAACAAAGGGGGGGGGGGGGGGTTCTAAAACAGTGACTAACTGACAATCCACTGTTTCAAGGAGGCCCCAATAGCCACCCACAGACCATATAAGTAGGTCCCTTTTAAATGCCAATAGCCAGCAGGGATAAACCCACAATAGTGATCAGTCCAATCACGTGACAGTGAGTCACAGCCGTGAGCGATCAGGCCCACAATGAGTGAGTGAGTGAGTGAGTGAGTGAGTGAGTGAGTGAGTGAGTGAGTGAGTGAGTGAGTGAGTGAGTGAGTGAGTGAGTGAGTGAGTATAATTGAGGCACAGGAGGGCCAAGGACAGTGTCTGTGTAGCCTTCAGCCTCTGAACCAAAGCTCTCTGCCTCTGCTCTATACGGCACACACAGTGGCATGCAAACACACATGGACACCACCCAGATGAAGAGCACTGACTGAGGCATATTTAAGAGACCAGACTTTATGCCTGATAGCACCCCAAACACACATCTGAAGAAACATTTCCAAAGTGATGACAGCAGAGTCCAAACTCACAGGAAAACGCTTGAAATAAGCTGACGAGGCAACCCGCTGGGTGAGATCCTTGTTGTTCAGTGTGCCTGTGTGCATGTGTGTGTGCGTGTCCGTGTGTGCATGCGTGCGTGCGTGCGTGCGTGCGTACATGCGTGCGTATGTAAACAGTGAATCGACAGGGGCCACGGAAGACAAGCTGTCAGTTCTCCTGGAGTCAGAAGCAGGGGAGGGGCATGGCTGGAAGGGGGAGGGTGGGGAAATGAAAACTTTGAGTCCGGACCGAGTTCTGAAAGGTCAGTGACCCCTACACTGACAGCCCGAGACCCCAGGCCCCCGGGAGTGTGAACCACTGTTGTTTACATTAAAATGCCCCCCCCCCCCCCCCCCCCCACTCCCCACTCCAAGCTTGTGGTCGGCAGCATAGAACTGGTAAGTGGAGGCTGGGTCCTCCTCTACACAAAAGTTCTATCTGACCACTGGAGAGTGCAGTCAGCCATGAGGAGAACTGTGTGTGTGTGTGTGTGTGTGTGTGTGTGTGTGTGTGTGTGTGTGTGTGTGTGTGTGTGTGTGTGTGTGTGTGTGTGTGTGTGTGTGTGTGTGTGTGTGTGTGTGTGTGTGTGTGTTCGCCGGACAGGGGGAGCGCAGGCCAGCCGCTCTGCTGCCCGGCGCTCCGCTGCCTGCGTGGTGAACGGAGCGCACTCAGCCGTCCACCTGGTTTATCCGCCCGCCTTCTGCTCACTCTTACATTACACTCGCAATTTAGCTCGAAAAAACTGGGACGCCTCCAATATTCCCTCTCCCCACACACACACACACGCACACATACACATACACATACACATGCACATGCACATGCACACACACACACACACACAGTACGCACTCCGTGAATCAAGAAGGATTGGAACCAGGGCTGCACTGAGATGATATTTCTTGGCAGACGCGAGAAAGGTATTCATAAGCTGCTGCAGGTTCATATACAGGTCTGTTTTATCATCACAACGTCATCATGTGTTCCCACCTAAACACAGCCACAGACATACAATATATATATATATACACATATATTACACACACATAAATACCAAATACCTAATCCCTAATTGAAAGGAAGATGGAGATTCAACGCTGTATGGGGCCGGAGAAAATCTGGTTGCATTCCATTCTTTTTTCTATACAATGATGCACACACACACACACACACACACACACAAACAAAGAGAAACACACACACACACACATCAAGACAAACACACACACACTCTGGGTAGCAGCTGAGCAGAAGGCGTGCATCAGATAGCCGGGTCCGAGCCAGCTCTAGGCAGTGTGGACGGTGGATGCTGCTTTTTGCTGCTGGCTCTGACACAGCCTTTATTCTGTCACCAAACCTCTCATTTATTCCGCTTCTTTCAGACAATGTGAATGTTGCACAATGGCTGACACACACACACACACACACACACACACACACACACACACACACACACACACACACACACACACACACACACACACACACACACACACACACACACACACACACACACACACACACACACACACACACACACCTCCTCATAGCTGACTGCACTCTCCAGTGGTCAGATAGACAGATTTTGTCTAAATAAACAGCCAAACACCTGTTTACTGGTTGTGGTGGGGATACTGGTTTTGGTGGAGGTACTGGTGATGGAGGATCTGATGGTGTGGGATCCCAGTTCTCCCAGACTGGGAGACCGGGCTGGGGGGCTTGGGGCCCGGGGAGCAGAGAGGTTTATAATTATGTAGGCTAAGCTGAGAGAGAGTAGGAGTGGAGAACTAAATAAATGGATTGTGCCGAGCGAATAACACAGCTGACATTCTCCCTGGGAGGAATCTATTAGTGCTGAGCGAGATCAATAGGGCTGGAGAAAGTCTCCTCTGATGCCTTCAATGGGGGGGGGGGGGGGGGGCAGGGGGGGTAACTGGTAATCCTCCTGGCCAAGTGCAGCCCCCGCCTCCCCCAAGGCCTCCCATCCAGGAAAAGAAGAACCATCTGGTGTTTGTTTGGGACAGTTCACAGTGTGTGTGTGTGTGTGTGTGTGTGTGTGTGTGTGTGTGTGTGTCAGAGAGCGAGAGTCATTATCACCGGTGATTGTATGTACAATTGATGTATACAATTGTATGGGGGGGTGAAAGGAGAGAGAGAGAGAGAGAGAGAGAGAGAGAGAGAGAGAGAGAGAGAGAGAGAGAGAGAGAGAGAGAGAGAGAGAGAGAGACTGTTTGGTTGAGCTATGCAAATTTTCTGCTATTTTCTGCAATTTCTGCACCCCCATAAGACCACAGGCATGTGTGTTTTAAATAACGGTTAATAACGTTATCATCTGCGGCCAGCCATAGAACGGGGTACTTAATCTGTACGATGGGGTTAATCTTAAACCAAATATCACATTGACCTACTCTCCCCTCCTGCACACACACACAGGTCAGTGCACACAGCTGTTTGATGGCATCTGTTATTGTACGATCCACGTCAACGTGTAACCTATATCCACGACCCACGGTCCTGCATGAGGGTGACACAGACCAGCCTGCCTCTCGCACCAGAGACCAGCCTGCCTCTCACACCAGGGACCAGCTTGCCTCTCACACAGACCAGCCTGCCTCTAACACCACAGACCAGCCTGCCTCTCACACAGACCAGCCTGCCTCTCACACAGACCAGCCTGCCTCTCACACAGACCACCCTCCCTCTCGCACCACCGGCAGGTGCGTGTCCCGTACAGGTGTGCGCGGTGAGTCTCCCTCATACACAGAACAGGTACAGACACTCATCGGCCCGCTGTTATCATGAGTAGGCTACGGATGGATGGGATGGAGGATGTAAGTGTGACCTACCCAGCAGCGCGCAGCTGATAAGGATCCCTCGGAGTCCCATTGTGTTCTGCCCCTCCGATTCAAGTCCGATATTCCGTTCGACGTTAGGCGTATAGCCGTTAGACGTGTCCGTCACTTTTCGACGGTCGTGGTCCGTTCTCCTCCTCCTCCTCCGGTGTCGGTGGGTCCGGATGGAGCCGCCGGGCTGAGTGGGTCTCCTGATTCAACTCCTCGCTGTTGCGTGGGAAAGGCGATTGTGGTGTGCGGGATGCTCTTACCTCCTCCCCCTCCCGTGTCCTCCTCACACGAAGCTCTCAAATCAAAAACCCGAGGCGTTGATTCCCCCTCCCTCGTTAAAAAGCGAACACCTATCTCCGCAATACGCGTCTATGTGAGAGCCGTCCGTACGACCCAGCCCACCATCTCCCGTCTGCACCGGGGAGACTGCAGAGCCGATCCGCTGACCTGAGGACGCCTCGGGCGGGGAGATGCAGTCGGTACGTGTGGAAGATGAACCGGAGCTCCAGATGTCCGCGATCGGAGGAGATCGATGCGCACTAACTTCACCCGACGAACGAGCAGCAGTCCCGTGGTGTGGAGGATGATGTCGATACGAGACGTCACCGCTTTCCCTGCGACCGTCCTTCCCGTGGAGGAAGGGAGAGCACACACACACACACACACACACACACACACGCACACGCGCACGATTTTTCCCCGACTGGTCGTCCCAGTCTGTGATCAGTATCCCTGTAGCACCCTACAAGGAATTAAGGCTCCGTTGTGGGTCCACGGCTACTGATCGGGGTGCTCTGGGAAACCACTGACACCAGTCCGGGTGTCATGAATGAATAACTGCCGTGTTGGGATTCGTGGATTAAAATATCCTCACGATTGAGCCAATGAACACGAAATGTTGTAGTTTCCAAGTACGTAGTTTAACCTCTGCGTTTCGCAACACACATGGGCAAACACAGAAATACTTAATTATTCAAACACGCAAGTCAGCCGAACTATGTTCCTCTTGCGTCCAGTTTCCCAGAATGAACTCAACATTAAATCGATTTCGTCCCCTGCAACGTTATTTCCTGGTTTCCAGTTGGCCACTGGTCAAACACTGCCGCACTTTGTTTTCCCAGCAGTTTCAAAAGTTAACAGCGTGTCGATTGTCCCCCGCCCCTCTTCTATCCCACGCCCACGCGAGACCCAGCCACGCCCACCGCGGTTTGAGACAAGGGCGTGGCCACATTAGCATTTCTTATATAGTTTCTAGGCCAATCTTTTCACGGTTTCAGCAGCCCGCTGCATAATTGCCATGTTAACAATCATTCTTTGTTGTTGGAAGTTGCATATTTAGGCGACATAAAAGTTAAAAGTTGATAATTGTAGTAATGTATACATAATTAAATAATAACAATAATTGACATGGGTCACTCTTAACATTTCCTTTAATCTGATAACCGACCCCACTAGCCCAATCTAAATCACTGCTTGGTCTCAAGTCTATTATGAAGTGGTCCAAACATCATTATTATACAATATAAATAACATTATATAACAATGTATAATAAAGACATATATTTGGCATTTGTGCCAAAGATAAAAACTGCCTTGGATGCATGCCTTTGCCTTTGGTATTGTTATTCACTCCAACAGCAGTGGTACGTCGCAGCCCCTGTCTGCCCAGAACCTACCTTATTTGTTTTATTATGACCTAAGCAATAGGATGATTAATTTCCCCGCGCTCGCCCCTGGCTCTGGTCCACCCCCAGACATCCAACCCCTTATCAGAACCGGGAGAAAGCCCGCGGCATCGGTGGAGTGTTTACAGTATACCTGAATAAAAGATGACCGCGCACACTCAATTACACTCTGCAAAACAGCACAATGGGAGGAAGGCAGAGAAAAGTTGGACACATCATGAACAGAAGACACAGAGAGACAACTTTACAATCGAAATAAATGAAATGTGAAATGACCTCCAATCCCCAGTAATCCACCGCAACAAATAGTGATTTGAGTCATATGTTCTCCTTCAGCTGTCCGTCCATTCCCCTGGATTCTTTCCCGACCTAATAGGGCCAGCTAGGAAGGCCGTGTGTGCGGTACACCTGCACTACATATGCGCCGCCTAAATATAGAGCTGGTCCCCATGGACAAGCCTACTTATTGCAAGAGTGGACGGATGGCACTATTTCGCACCATCAAAAAGCAGCACATTCTTCTGTGGTTGTGTTGTGGGCCTTCACTGCACACAGAAGCTCCTTCTGAAGCCCCTTCTTCTGTTGTGTTGTTGGCCTACACTACATATAGCAGCTCCTTTTGAGGCCAATTCTTCTGTTGTTGGCTTACACTGTGTATAGAAGCTCCTTCTGAAGCATATTCTACTGTCGTGTTGTAGGCCTACACCGCATATAGCGCTTCCTTCTGAAGCACATATGAAGACAGACATGAGGCTTGTTAGCATTAGGGAGTTTGACCTGTGACCCCTTGTTAGGAAAACAACCATCTGTGATTATGCATGGGAAGATGTCAAGACTGGTTGCCATGGAAACAGAGGAATTAAACATATATAAATCAAATAATTAAATAGAAATATATAGTGCTGAAGACTGACTCTGATTAGGTCTTGATTGCACGTAGCGTCTTCATGATGTGCATCCATTCATTCTCTCTCTCCATAGCCTCCTCTTTCATCGGTGCTGTGCGACAGTGTGATGCACGCCGCTGTGATTTCCACTCGTCCACTTCCTGCCTAAAGACTTCTTCACGTCTCGCTAATTGCAAAGAGCTCTTCAATCACACCGATGCATGGCAATGAACACATGAAACACACGAAAGCGGAGAAGCAAGGAGAGACGCCGACCATGAGCCTGAGTGTCGCTAAACATTGACCTTATGTTGTTTCACTCACAAGGGAAGACCCGCCTGTTTGTACAAAGTACATGCAAACAAAATTCAAAGTCATATAAAGAGTGACGTGTGTCAAACTCTCACACTGTGGCACATTGTGCAGAGCAGATAGGAAGGGGCTCTAAAAGTGTGAGACAATAGATGTGATGATGAAGACGATGGTAATCTACAAGGAATTAAAAAAATAAATACTAAAATTGGTTGTCTTGACAATCCAATCAAAATCCGACACACGTATTTGCACAATCGCACACACACACACACACACACACACACACACACACACACACACACACACACACACATATACACAAAACACGTTCTAAAACTAGCTTCTCGCCGAGGCTGTATTTAGCCACAGAAGACAGAAGCACTAAAGCGCCGAAGACAAAGAGAAAAGTATAGACCGACTAAAGAGCGAGAGAAAGAAAGAGTAAGTGAGCGTGCGAGAGAGAAAGTGAGTGAGTGAGTGAGAGAGAGCGAGAAAGAGAGAGAGAGAAAAAAAAGAGAGGGAGAGAGAGATAGAGCATTGCAGAAAGAATAATAGGAAGGATGGAAGAGACAGAGAGCGAGAGAGAGAACACGGAGTGAAGCGAGGGCTGAATATTTCATTGTCAGTGCCAGCATTGTGTTGCAGCATGTGCTTCTTCTGAATTAAACATCAGCACGACAGGGGTGAAACCGGGGGGTCTGAGTGGACCAGCACGCTCGGTGTGACACATGTCCATCCGGCCTATCAGAGGTCACGTGGTGACGGACGCCAGCCACCGTTTAAACACGTCCTGACCTGCGGCGGGTCCGGGTGACAGACCCGCTGATCGCATGTGTCAGAAAACCCACTGCTGTCGTTGGCAGCGACAGAGAGGTGTGGATCCCACTTGGCTGCCCGTGGAACATAACAAATTCATATAAAAAGTTAGCAGTCAGGCGCGTCAACGTGAGCTGTACGTGACGCACAACAGAGGAAAGGGCCTGTAAAGTGCAGCCGTTAAAGTCATAGAGCCCGGATGATGAAATAGTGCGAACAACAGCACCGGAATTAGCACATGAGTGCAACAGTAGCAGCGCAGTGACAGACAGACCCCGCAGCCAGCCTCAGACAGGGAGGGTACAAACTTCGGGGAGTCCTTTTCCATGACTGGGATGCTGACAGTGATTCCCATTCCCGGTCTAGGATGAGGTAACACAGTCCTGTGACTCAGGCCAGCCTGCCCGCGGCGGCAGCAGATTACACGCTGCATGGCCACATAACCTGTGATTAGGTACAGCTGAGCTAGCTGCCGTCACACTCGTAATGTTTTTACTTTGATGTCGGCTGTTGCCCTGAAAAAAACACTGTTGTTTTTGTTATTTTTAACTTAAAACTCTCTTTTTTTCGAGAGAGACCTGGCCAAGAAGGGCACCTTTACACAATGTTATTAAACACAAGCTACAGCACAGCTAAATAACATCTAGCACACCAGTTTGTGCTTGTCAT
>NC_140284.1:9324719-9414719 GCF_964030765.1 Micromesistius poutassou | reverse complement strand
AGAGGTAATTTGTTTCCTTATAAGCAACATATTTTTAATTGATTTCAGTCGCCGTCGGGGTTGCCTCCCACCATTTAAACATGCTTGACACACAGAAATCAAAGCAGCACATTACCACATCAAAAGAGCCACTGCCCTCTTGCCATTCCTATGAATGAACCTCCATTTTATGGAGGCGAAGCATTTTGAAAAATGCTAATGAACCATCCTCAGTGGCATGTCCATGTAAGAGACATTTCTGGGAGGCCGTTGGGGGGAGGGGGGGGGGGGGCGGGGTAGATGAACATCTACGAGCTCAGATCAGGGTGAACGGTGCTTTTCCCTTCCTCCTGTGAACGAGTTTTGGGTTGCATATATATATAAGGAAACAAGAACATGGCGGCACTCCCTTGCAGAGTCTGGCTTCCAGTCCCGGCTGCGCCGTCTCTTCTGAAGAGTGGTGGTTGTGCAGAAACACGGCGTCCTGTCAGAACAGCAGATAGGGGGAGGTGGGTCAGCTCCGCTCCACGGTCTGACTGTGAAGAGAACGGAAGAGAGTTTCACCGTTCGGGGTGAGAGACAGCTCTGGTCTTGCTCCTGCTCAGACCTTCTCCCCACGACAAATACCGCCGCCGCCGCCGCCGACGTGACAGATGGAGCGCTACACACACTACAGCCCTCACGTCCTGTCACCCCCCGCAAGTGCACTTGTTAAGTTAGGAAGAACCTTTGCACGCTTTGCACGCTGTGTACTTGCGAGTGTACGTGTTTGTGTCTAGACCCAGTGTCAGACCGAGACGTATTAATAGAGGAAGGATTCATACTGTCTGTGTTAGACAATATGAATGTTTTAATCCCGACACGGTCGTCGTGGAAGAAGGAGGCGTATCGGAGATCAATGCAACACGATGAGACCGGATTAGTTTTAATAAGAGGTTGAAATGTAACCTTTTCAAGACACTGAAGAGTGAGGGAAGAACTTTCTAGCGGTCTGACATGGATGTCTGTTGGTTCCAGTGCACTACGTAGGTTTGTTTGATGTTCCGTCTATTACCAACACGGTGTATTCCTTCCAGAATGATCCATCCATCAGCTGAGATCTCTCCTCCGGGGCGACTTTGCGTGTTCCTGGACAGGGGGAGAGACGGGGAGTACGGCAGTGGAGGAGATGGCTGCCCGTAAAACATACCTACAATCAGAACATGCCAAACATCTTCTGCAGAAATAAAACACCTCTTCATCCTCGTTTCCAACCCCCAGACAAAGGCTTCTCCATCTGCCGTGAACAGACATCTTGAGGTTGTTCTGCTCTAAATAAAACATGGCTTTTCTGTGAGAGGAGATTATACCGAGAAAAGTACTTGTTGACAACATAAATAACCTATTTGTGTCTGGCACGGCGTTGCAGAAAGCGATATGGCGCGGAGACAAAGTGACGTTGTAAATCACTCATCGCCCGCGCTGTACTGCCAGCCCCCGCATCAGCCGGGCTATTGAAATGATGTAACGCAAACACACAGGCAGACGGGACCTGACACCTGGGCAGGTGAGGTCATCTCCCGCCAGCGCCACCATTACGGACCAAGCATTGGGTCTCGCCTTGGGTCTCATCTTATCTGTGACTCAGCGGGGGATGGGGGAACAGGACGGGGGGGAGGGACATAGAGACGAGGGGTAGGGATCTATCCCCCCCCCCCCCCCCCCCCACCACTGATCCAGTGTGACAGGTCTACCTGCAATGTTAACCAGCCTCTGAGGGAAAGACAGACTGGTCTCCCTGCAATGTTAACCAGCCTCTGAGAGACAGACAGACAGAATGACAGGTCTATCTGCAATGTTAACCAGCCTCTGATAGACAGAAGTACCTGAATGACTTATTGTTGTGTGTTTGTGCATGAAATGTCAGCCAATATGCTGGCGTGTGTGTGTGTGTGTGTGTGTGTGTGTGTGTGTGTGTGTGTGTGTGTGTGTGTGTGCATGGTTAAATATAAGTGGTGCAGGCGCTCAGCAGAACTACAGTGTTTGTCAGCTAATTAGCGACAGGAGCGAGAGCGACGGCACAGCGGAGGGGGAGCGACGTGACAGGAGGAGCTGTTGGGATTTGATGGACGCAGTCGAGCATTGTTGCCTCTGACGGGTATGTGCGCGTGTGTGTATGTGTGTGTGTCTGTATGTGAGTGTGTGTGTGTGTGTGTGTGTGTGTGTGTGTGTGTGTGTGTGTGTGCGTGTGTGCGTGTGTTTGCGTGTGTGCGTGTGTGTGTTTGTGCAGTTAGTCTCTGGGTGGTGTGTGTGTGTGTGTGTGTGCACATGCGTGTGTGTGTGTGTGTGTGTGTGTGTGTGTGTGCCTGTGTGTGTGTGTGCATGCGTGTGTGTGTTTGTGTGTATGTGCAGTCAGTCTCTGGGTGGTGTGTGTGTGGGCAATAAGTCTCTGGGTGGTGTGTTAGTGTGTGTGTGTACAGTCAGCCTCTGGGTGGTGTGTGTGTGTGGGCAGTAAGTCTCTGGGTGGTGTGTGTGTGTGTGTGTTTGTGTGTGAATGTGTATGTGAGTTTGTTTGTCTGTGTGTGTGTGTGTGTGTGTGTTTGTGTGTGTGCAGTAAGTCTCTGGCTGTGCATGTGCACGTGCATGTGTGTGTGTACATGGCTGTTCATGTGCACATGCGTGTGTTTGTGTGTGTGTGTGCTGTCAGTCTCTGAATGGTGTGTGTGTGTGTGTGCGTGTGTGTGCAGTCAGTCTCTGAGTGTTTGTCTGTGTGTGTGTGTGTGTGTGTGTGTGTGTGTGTGTGTGTGTGTGTGTGTGTGGCGGGGACTAAACGGCTGCGTCATCACCGAGCTAATGAAGCTATCATCTCCGACTGTACACGTGTCACACACAGCCGCCCAATCACAGCTGACGGCCAGCAAGACAAACAAACGCCTCAGAGCGCGGAACAGGGGGGAGGAGAGCGAGGAGTAGGACCAAAATACGTCCTTGTCTCACCTTGTCAGTGCAGCCCCAGCTCAGGCCTTCTGCACCAGTGGCCTAACTGTACTCAGGGCCGCACTGCTGCGCGCCGCTCATGGTGGTTAGGGAGCGAAAGGCCAGGCAGCGCCGGATCACCTGTGTTTGTGTGTTTGCGCGAGGCACCTCATCCGAGACATCCTATTAAAGAGAGAGCTAGCCCTGGGACGCCTAACGCGCTAGCTGCTGCTGTTGTGGTGCCGCCAAAGCATCAGTGTAAATTAAAATGTTCAATCATTTCCTACTACCGCATCCTTCCGGTGTTTCCATGACAATTTGAAGGCTAGAAGATGTTGGGGCGGAAGGGGGGGGGAGGGGATACACAAAACACCCACACAGCTCCTAAACGTGGAGAAGGAGCTGGATGGTGAGTCACACAGTGTGCTCCTGGTGGGGTGGTGGAGGCCAGTGGACCACATGGATCCGGTGGGGTGGGTGATAAATATAGAAACATGTTGTTGTCGCGACATGAGGAAAAATTTAGTTTCATGCCGCGGGAACAGAAAGTGAGGCTTTTATAGTTACATCAAATGCAAACGTGGTACAAAAAATTTGCACTCAACGATTTTGTTGTTGGATTTTTTTTTTGGTCTAAAATTAGCCAAGGCAATTCCTGTCACCAGTTTTTTTTGGCAGGCGAATAAGAGTTATTTTAACGCATCGTACACCTCAAAACTCCTGATGTTAACAAGAAAAACATTATTTTTACTAAGCACGGGGGATGAGATGGCCTGGAGGTTGGGCTTCTCATTAAATGCTGAAAACGACGATAGAAATAAACTTTATTATTCTCACGCATTCATCTTTCAAAGACGTTCAACAACAGAGTGCATTGTGGGCTTTGCCATATCGCCCTTGACATTTCTCCCATCTCTGCCGCTCTGGGATACAGGAAATAGGATTTGGGGCTGCTCTAGACGCAGATGGATAGAGACGCGTCGCTCTCAGGCGTCTGGTTGCGTCGTACTTTCAGATTGCGCCATGCCTTCACGCATGTTCCCTCACCACCACGGTGATTAGGCTATTATTATTAGGCTATATATATATATAATAATAGCCTAATAATAATAATAATAATAATAATAATAATAATAATAATAAATAAATAATAAATAAATAATAATAGTAATAATAAATAAATAAATAAATAATAATAAATGAATGAATAAATAAATAAATTAATTAATAAATAGGTCACAATGATCGACGGTTGTACCGTCACGTGGTTTCACTAATTAGGGCCCCGCTCCGTGCTAATGAGTTCACCTGCGGCGGCTCGTGCCCACTGCTCTGTGTGTGCTCTGAGTTACCTGTCTGCTGCTGCTCAGTAGGCTAAACCCAACAGGTCGGACTCCCCACCAGCTGTCTAACGTCTCCCAGCTATGGAGATGATGTTACTTAAGGAGTGTTGAACCAGAACTTGGTTTCGAGGTTTTGTGTGACTAATGACCGTTCCGGTCCTCTGTTCTCCAGGTTAACCGAGAGGTAACGAAAGCTTTTCGAAGTAAAACGGACCACCGCATCGGGTTCTGCTGTGAGTAGAACATTAATTTTTCGACCAGGCTTACTTGTTATGTTTAATGTTGCTTCTGGATGGAAATGGACATAGAGGGGTAGTATGTTTGCGTGGTCATAAGCCAGTTGGTGTGCCAGGTGGTGTGGTTAAACGTGGCGTCAATGTGCTGGTTGTGTGGGCTGATTTTAGATTTCTACAGAGTCTGATGCGTTTGCCAAATCTTTTTTTTTTTTTTTCCCCAGCCATTGATCATTTTATTAGATGGATTTTTCCTTTAAAATGTTTTTTTGTTTTGGTATTTTAATCAACATATTTAAATGTTTGTCTTCTATTCCTGCAGTAACTGATTGGAAATGATGCATGCAAGTCATAAAATATTGGGTCATTGATTTGCTAGCATATAAATCAATGACCCAATATGTTAAAATGTATTAAAATAAATCTGTTAATCTGATTAGCAGTGCTCTTTAGAGCAGTTGTCGTAGAAACTCACGGTATTGAACCTCATTCAAACGCTTGTTGCACTCCTTCAGAGGTCAAGGAGGAGGAACTGCGATTCTGTGAGTATCACAATTGAACCATGAAGAAACTGCGAACTGTAAGTCCCGATATTTCCTCTTTATGCTGGGGCATTGTTTTGGCCTCCTTGTTGGTTGAAGTGGATGGGTTTTTATTGGTACGTGGGCTAATTAAGTGTTTAGTTTGAACAAGGGGTGAATGCTGTCGTTAAAAGTGGTGCAGTATAGGTTCTAAGTGAATTTTGTGAGAATAGTAACAAATAGGGTACAGTACAGCCAAAAGATACTCCAGGCTTGTGTTCAGGTTTTCTTTTTATATGCTTCCCACTACTTTCCTGAGCTTTGCATCACAAACATCACATGTGTTTTGTCGTACTGATGAGGGTTTGGATTGAGTGATCAGAGATGCTTGCTAGGGTACCGTGCTGTCTGAAGCCTCCACTCTGTAGACGTGCCCCCCTCAGGGGAAACCAAGTGTTTAAGAGGTTGTCTTAATGTCATGTTACATGAACTGGAATGTCCTTCAAGATGGTGTCAGGGTCTCACCTAAGGAGAAACGCCCAGGGTAAGCTGTGAGGGCTCTTCCTCTCAGCTACAAGAACACAACCTGGTTCTTGCACCAGAGAACCATGGAGCACATTTCAACGTTTCCCACCATACATCTTAAAGCCGTAGCTATGGTTTCTTTACCTCCCCAGCTCGAGGAGAGCACAACTGCGGTTACGAAAAGGGTCCTTGTTGGGATCTTACCGGGATGGTGTTCTGATTTGAGAGGACCCAACTTCCAGGGCCAGCTGGCCTCCTCCATTACTCTGCAGTTCAGCCTGAGAGGCTTGCATCTGAGCTAATCGGCCTGCTACTCAGATGGGATGAGGAGGACCCTGCTGTAAAGACCTACTGGGATGTTCAATACCAACCAACTACTGGGATGTTCAATACCAACCAACTACTGGGATGTTCAATACCAACCAACTACTGGGATGTTCAATACCAACCGACTACTGGGATGTTCAATACCAACCGACTACTGGGATGTTCAATACCAACCGACTACTGGGATGTTCAATACCAACCGACTACTGGGATGTTCAATACCAACCGACTACTGGGATGTTCAATACCAACCGACTACTGGGATGTTCAATACCAACCGACTACTGGGATGTTCAATATCAACCGACTACTGGGATATTCAAGAACCAGCACCCCACCACTGGGTTGACCCTTCTCAACAGATTGCCTTCTCACCAAAAACCTTCCATCAAATTCTGCCCCTGCTCTCAGGCTCATCAAAGTGGCAGAGCATCTGAAAGGATACTCATTCAGGAAACCACTGGACAGCCAGGACATCACTTCAGGGACTTGAGTCAACCTTGTATATCAATTTCAGACACCCTGAAATATCAATTACTGCCATTGGACAGTACTCAAGAGTTTTTCAAAAAGAAAAACAAAAGTTTTTCTCAAGAGTGTTCAAAATTGGAATTTGACGACTAGTTCGACCTAACATAGTAATGTGTGAACAAGACCAGTGTTTGACCTAGCTTGGGGTTCTCATGTGGGAGTGGACAGGGTTCTTCAGGGGGGCGTGGTCAGGGTTCTGCCTGGCCTGGTTCCATGTGGTCAGGGTTCTGCCTGGCCTGGTTGTTCCATGTGGTCAGGGTTCTGCCTGGCCTGGTTCATGTGGTCAGGGTTCTGCCTGGCCTGGCTCATGTGGTCAGGGTTCTGCCTGGCCTGGCTCATGTGCTTAGGGTTCTACCTGGCCTGGCTCATGTGCTTAGGGTTATACCTGGCCTGGCTCATGTGCTTAGGGTTCTACCTGGCCGGTTGTTCTTCAGGCGGGTTTGGTCAGGGTTCTACGTGACAAGGCATACTATGTGAGTGTCATGACATTAGGGACATTAGGGATGTCACGAGAACCGATACTTTGGTACCAAGTCAATACCAAAATTCTAAAAACTTGTTTTTCTTAGTACCGTAGGTACCGAGGATGCAATTCCTCCGGACGTCACGTGGGAGGAACATGGAAGACGGCTGCAGCTGCAGCGAGTGCGACGGCTCCGCCTCGACTCGTCGATAAAAAGAATAGCAAGAGTCGTGTCTGGAAGTACTTTGCGTTTGGAGCGCTGCGCCGCGTGACTGTTTCAGACGGGACCCGTTTCAATGTTGCGCTTCTAAACACGCATGGAACAACTGCGTTCGGCATCACTTACTTGATGTTGTTTTGATTGAAGATCGGCAGGTTGTAATGGGTGTGGCGGTGAATGTGTGCGTGTGTGCTGCGAGCCTATGCAATTTCAAAGTAACAAACCAACTCAGAGCCGATGCATGCATCCAAAACTATTTGTTCAAAACCAAATAAACAAATCAAAAACAGGGTTGCTTATTCGCTTCAAATACTTTTTCTTTTCAAAACTTGGTAATTAATACGGCGCGGTACAGAGCGGTTGAAAACAATGTTGGCGTCTCCTGTGGCTGCCTTGCGCACCCGCGTTATATTACTTAATATTAGGTTGGAAGTTATGTTTTAAACCCCGCCATGCACGCAACTGTAAATGTGAGCCGCATGACTGCCTGCTTTCAGCACATATTTTTATTAATTTTTTATTACTTGAATGCTACATGCCACTGTTCTTTTTTTGTAATGTTAATAGTGGTTTATTTTTATTCATTACTTGAAGGCTACATGCCAGTGCCACTGTTTTTTGTAATGTTTAAATGTTTTTAATAAATGTATGTTGAAGTACATGGGATTTATTGTTTTGTTTTTTGGGTCCCCTTTGAATCACAAACCATCTTGGAAACATGCCAACTAGGGTTCTCTTCAAGCTATAGTTCTGCTCTCCTTCAGATGAGGATGTTAAGAAATCCTAACTGGGGCTTCAAGATCTATGAAGAGGAAGATTGAAATGTGCTCAATGGTTCTCTCCCGTAAGCGATGTGGTGTATTCTAGTCGCTGAGGAGAGCCCTCATCCTACTCATGGCATTTCTCCTTGGAGTCCCTGTCACGGTCTTGACGGATGTTCCAGGTCATGTAACTGATGTAATGACAGCCCTTTGAACACTTTGTTTCTCCGGAGGGGGCATGTCTACAGAACGGTAGACTTCAGACAGCACCGTATCCTAGCATGCATCTCTGGTCACTCAAACCACAACCGGATCAATATGGCAATGCTCATGCGATGTGGAGCGAGGAAGTGGCCAAAATACATGAGTTTGTTAGTTGGCTAGCGTAATAAGTGAATTAGTTAAATGGGGGTACTGAAATGTTTAGTCAAAATTATTTGTACATCAACCAACAGCAACAAACTACCAGATCACCTCAAGGTAAGTCTGTTGGCTGTATTTTGCAACGAGATGACCAAAGGACCACAAGATCTCCATCGTTGCTCAGCTCAAGGTGAGGTGCTGGTTACGTTACGATTCCAGTATGACAGGTTTCTGCGTTTTGTGCAGTTTGTGAACCGCTAATGCTGCAGTACTGTGTATGGTGGATGTTGCGTCAGCTGGGAGGGCAAGTGGCGGTACGATCAGGATTGGCATTTGCGTAACCTCATCTGCACCTTATTATGGCGTCTGGCAGTATGATCAATATCGGCATTTAAATAAACCTCATCACTAATGAGCGTACTCAATTAAGGTAATTTGGCAGTTCCCAATTTCTATCAGTAACCATCTGTGATATTTGGTCAATTTGTTGTACTTTAGGTAGGGCACTCTTAATATGTTAGGTTTCAAGTTATTCCACAAATCTACTTTGATAATTGCGCTCTACAACCGACTCTCACTGCTTTTCTGCGTACACATTTTCGGGTCACGTAAAAGATGCAGAGATCGGCATTTCCATACTATGGCTCTTTTAGATCTTCAACAACCCAGCAGCTGAATGTGGTTAAGTATCATTTTACTATTATAAATGACAATTGATACTGCTAGTGTAATATGTAATATCTTGGCTGTGATTAGCCCTATTAAATCCAACCGAACTTGCAGTACACGTCTGAAATGTAACTAATTGCTCACAAGCTGAACTTATAACTAGTTTATCTCAAGAAGTCTGTAACCGTGATGTCAGTGCACTTTGCTTCGGTGCTTGGGCTGAATAACTTCTCTGCTCTATAGTCTCTAGTAGACTTCAGAAACAAAAGGAAAGGTTCAATGTAAGCCTGCTTATTTACATAAAAACAAATAACATAGGTGTTCGTGAAACTCCAGCCCTTGCAGTCTTGAACCTGTATAATGCAACTGAGGTGTTCTTTTGATATAGGTTTCACATTGATGCCACCGTATTTACCCATATTCTATAACATTATGAACTTCTCAAAGGGACCTCTGCAGCATGGTCGGAGGCAGAACATGTGGAGGAACCGTTGAACCAGGCTCTCACCGGTGTAAGTGGTGTTCAATAGTGTTAATTTGCTGGATTGTGATTGGTTCAGTACCTTGATTTTTAGAGTGGTAGTTTGTCTTCCTGAGGACGGCCAACCTGTGTCTCTAGTTTGTTTCTCCTTCTTCAGACAAATGCACTTTACTGTGAGTTGCTTTGATTAAAAGTGTCTGCTAAATGCCCTCAATGTAAATGTAGTTAATGAATTAAGTTGATTAGTAGTAGTTTTTTAGTTATAGCACATAGTCTTCCAAGGTTTAATTACATATACATATTGTACAGGACAGCTGGATGGACTTAAGGCTGGTAACCATCACCTAGTCGCTCTGAAATGCTAATTGTAGAGGGTGTTTTTTTTTTCTTCCAAGCTACTCTTGCTCCTATTGCTGCTACTATAGTTTATACGTTTCTCAATGAGTCAACTTGTAAACTTAAGAAAGGTGGACATTTCCATTTCCAACATAGTGGAGAAGCTGTTGGAGAGCTGATGGAGGAGCTGTGCTTGAGGAGCCATGGTGGAGGGGAACTGAGCCATGCTGAGGCCCTGCTGGTGAAGGACATCCCTTGTTGGGGTAATGACACTCTGAGGTGATTATACCTCACTGCCACCTCAATGTAATGGAGTAGGCTGCTAGACTAGCCACTCCACTAGTCCTACATCTGTCTCTTCAGCTGTTCGTTTTGATAAGAATGATTTGAGGAAACAGTTCCTGGGTTTATGGAGCTATGAGTGAACAGGATTTATTCAATCACAATGTTGCTCTCCATGTGCAGGCTGCAGTGTCTGTGATTTCTCACAAGTTCTGAAAGTTGTCATTCTTTAAAATTAATAAAAAAAAGTGTCTACTGAGGTGCGAGAATGTATTTGTTCATATCCTGATTGTATTGCTATTAGACGATGAAGATGACCCACCAGGATCCACTCAGAGGACTACGATGTGACTGAGATCTCTGGTAGGTAAGGTAAAGGACCAGCTGTGGGTCTACATTGTGTTCTGTCATGTGATGACCAGAACTAGGCGCTTCAATTAAATATATGTCATTGAACAGCATATTCATTAACTAGATTTTTTTCTGACTTCTAAACTTCTTGATTTATAACTGAATATGCTTGTAATTTACCCCCCCCCCCCCCCCCAACCATGGCTCAAATCCCACCAGTGTTTGTTACAGACCAGGAGTCATTGGCTGAGGAGAGCTGAGGGAGGAGCCGTGCATCTGGAGAACCATGAGTCTGCCTGCCAACAAGTAGTACTGGTAAATTTGCATGAACTGAACATAGTGGACTTGTACTGGGAAACTGTTTACTACCAGACATTAGAGCAAACGACCACTGTTGCCAGACCATCAACTACCACTGTGATTGTGCCCAGACATTGAGGCCAGACCAGCCCTGTTTGTCCCCACCAGGAAGGCGGGGCAGAGGGAGGTGATGGAGGACCTGCCTTGTGGGATGTCATGGTGGGGCGAGTGACACCCAAATCCAAGGGGATGACCACTGAGGAGAGAGAGCCGAAGTAGGAGCCATGAATCTGGAAGGCGAGTCTGGTGCCGATGGAACTCCAAATGGGCAGGTTAGGGTGTTGGGCTCTCCATCAAATGGTACAGGGTTCCACCCCCGTGTTCTCAGACTACATGGAATGACACATCTGAATTCACCAAGTCTCTTTGGCTTGGAGGATCTGCTAAATAACTGAATCATTGTATCATTTTGAATCATCCATGTCATCCATCTTTTTAAGGCGCAGTGGAGTCCAGTCTGGGGCAGACACACCTGAGCTGCGTCATACCTGTATCTCTGACCACTTGGAGTCCTTTAGGTCAGTAGCCCACTGCTTTAAGATGACATGGATATTGTGTTCATTGACTACAATTGTCATAACTGTAGTCAGTCAAGTGAACAATATGCTGTTCTCCTGTCCACATTTCAGTGATCAACAAACGGGACCTCATCGTAGCTCATCGCTGGCCTGTGGATTCATCTCCTCCACACTCGCACAACGTGACTTTGGCCTGTGGATTCATCTCCTCCACACTCGCACAACGTGACTTTGGCCTGTGGATTCATCTCCTCCACACCCGCACAACGTGACTTTGTCACCATATGCTGCACGTTAGGAACCTCCTAACGTGTTCCATCGAGGGTTCCTTCCTCCCCACAGTGGGAGTGTACCTTTTTCCTTCAAGGAGTCTGGGTTCAGTGTTGGGGACAGAGTTAGGGACAGATGGTTGTGCTGGTTTCACAACATACGCTTTGTGTTCAAAATGGGTTTGGACATCGGACACAACGCTTCCCCAAAATGTTTCAATGTGCAAACGGTTTTTAAAATGTATACTAATGGTGTTTGTATAAAATCACATATTCCAAATTCTACCTGGTTGTGTTGGCTTTTTCTGCTGTGTTGTGTACTATGGTAAGTTTAATACTGACCATAATGAGTTTAAAGTTTAGTGAACTTATACACATCTACCATAATCTTGTCTCTCTACTCTCAACATGACCCCACCCTCACCATGACCCACCCTCACCTTGACTACCCTCACCCACCCCTCTACCCTAACCTCCCCTCTACCCTAACCTTGAGCCCCCCCCTCTATCCTGACTTCCATTATAAAATTAATATTTGAAAAATAAAGGAGTATAAAAAAATGAATTGTACGTGCGATTCCAAGTTAATGGTCCAGTTCCAGGCCATTGACCCCAGCTCTCTGACCATGTCCAGGCGCCCCGTCCTCCTGTTGGCAATCTTCAAATGAGGTCACTGGAGCCTGTGTGCCGTGTTCATGCCATGTCTCAGCCAATCAGCATTAGTCTCGCATGTCAAGCCGTTCAGTTATTCATACTGGCTGCTTGCTGATGTCTGTTGGTACACGGTTCAGATGGTTTATTAAAAAGTCACTGAATAATTGTTTACAACACTTTAGGATGTATGCCTGATAGGCTATGGTTGATTCCCTCAGAGGTACCACAGCAAACGCAGAGTTTCTTAATAAGGGGTCCTCCTCGCTGGGAATAGATGCATTTACTCCAAAATGGAGGCTCTGTTATGTTTGTTTCCTGTCTTGTTGAACGCAGTCTTCCCTGGAGGATCTCCAGCAGTCGCAGAAGATCACTCCACTTCTGTAGGCCTACTTATCCTCAAGCATGGCATTTATGCACACCTGTGCCCCTGAACTGAAGTTCAGTTCGAATAAAAAAATGATAGACGTGTCTCGTAAATATACCTCAGATCAGTGATTGAGTAGGTTGTATGTTTAAAACCCTAGAGAGGGCAAAACACGATTGTTTTTCTGGCTGTTGATATGCTAAAATGATTTACTAGTGGATATTAAATAACACGTAACACAACCCAAGTAATCCCAGCGGGAGACGAGGAAGAAAGCGGTTGCGCTATCAGCGCGTATGTAAATTCATGAGTTTGTAATGATCCACATAGTACGACTGTTTGAGAGCACACCGCTGAAAAAAGGCCAAACAATAGGGTGTGTTGACAGCTGAGGGATCCCCCGGCAGTGAGTGAACTCTTACTGCGTATTGCACCATTTGAAGAGCATTTGTGTTGTGGAGTCTTGAGCCTCTCAGACCAGTGGAGCACTGTCCCGGGGGAAAGCACCAGGCCTCCACCAGCAGTGAGCAGCCATGTACAGCTGCACGGTTGCTCCTTACACAGACAGAGGGTTTATTGTATGTGCATGTGTGTGTTATATCATTCTTCAGACCTGTTCCTAACATCAGCACATCTGTGTCCGAGACCAGGACAAGAGGACACACTGGCTAAGATCACAGCTGGGTGAGGGGGTGTTGAATGTTCCGATAGGTGTCCACTGTCTCTATTGGTGTCTGGGACGTGGTTGTGTCCTGGTGGGGTTAGGAGTTGGGGCCGAGTATCTCAACACATACAAACAGGCACACATGCATTTGTCATCCTACAGCATGCATGTTGGAAGCACAACAACAAACACTTGTGTTCTTGTCGGCCTACACTGACACAAATCGTTATTCTTTTTATTGTGATTCTCTCTCCCACATGCTGCCTGAAATGACGCTCTCCCTGTGGATATCAAAATACATGATTTTACCCTGAAAAAGACTGAGGCAGCTGCAATTTAATAATACGACCACTGGAGCGTTGTTACGACGATTAATCTCAGTATTTACTACGGACGAGGCTGATGAATGAAGTTGAGCATCACAATATATTTGGAACCAATCCGCAGATTTCTGGGCTTATAAATGAGGTTGAGTTTCATTTTCACTTTGGACCCGGCTGAAACACGCAGTTGGAACCGATGCAACAATTGACTTGACACAAATATAAAGTTGCTTCACATCTGTTCTCCATGGGGGGGCGCTCCTGGCATGTTGGGGCCTCGCTTCTCCAGTAGTCCAGTCATTTTAAGCCAACATGGGGGTCAACCTAGAACAAACTCAACTCATTTTGTATCCTCAATATGCCCTGAGTAAGGAAAAAAAACAAAAAACAGAAAAACCTCATTAGGGGAAAGTTTCGAAAAAAGACCCAAATATATCCTATTCATACGCCTCTTTTTCTCATGTGAATGGGGTAAACATTTTAACATTTAGATATCACTGAAAATTACTGAGTTGATTACTTACATCAAGACAAACAAAACAAGTTTTTTGAAGTTTGTTAACATGGGGAAACGGTACATAATCTAATTACGTATGTGCTAATTCCCATAAATACCACAACAGATCTAAACATTGGGTATAGGTGAAAATGTCTTGTTGAATCTTGTTGACATCTTACAGTAAAATAATATAGAGGCAAACAAATGTCAAAATAAGGGGCAGAGATTCAATCATTCATTCAAGGTCCAATCAACTGTCACTAAGCTGTCAGGTAAGGTTTTATTTTACCTACCATTTGTCTTCTGCATTCTCCTTACCCTTGTCTCCTGTTCTTCCCTCAGACTCATCCCCCAGAAACAGTCCCAAATACCCAGCACCAAACCCCATAATAATAATTAATAAAGGCTGATTAAAGTATTAAATTAAAGTACTTCTTCCTGCCTATATGTATTAATGCTCATGTGTAGCCTAAATGGGTTCAATTCAGAACTTAACATTAAGTTTTTTAATGTTATGCAAATTAGCACATACATAATTAGATTATTGATGACCGAAAGGACGAGATCGCGGATACAAGCGGCCAAGACGAGTTTTCTCAGGAGGGTGGCTGGCTTCTCCCTTAGGGATAGGGTGAGAAGTTCAGTCATCCGGGAGGAACTCAGATTAGAGCCGCTGCTCCTTTGCTTAGAAAGGAGTCAGTTGAGGTGGTTCGGGCATCTGGTAAGGATGCCCACTGGACGCCTCCCTTGGGAGGTGTTCCAGGCACGACCAGTGGGGAGGAGACCCCGGGGAAGACCCAGGACTAGGTGGAGAGATTATATCTCAACACTGGGCTGGGAACGCCTCGGGATCCCCCAGTCAGAGCTAGTCAATGTGGCCCGGGAAAGGGAAGTCTGGGGCCCCCTGCTTGAGCTGCTGCCCCCGCGACCCAACCCCGGATAAGCGGATGACGATGAGATGAGACGATGAGATGAGATAATTAGATTATGCAACGTTTTCCCATGTTAACAAACAATTTAAAAAAACTTGTAATACAATTTTTGTTTGTTTTGATAAGTAATCAACTCAGTAATTTTCATGGTGATATCTAAATCACCATGTTAAAAACATGTTAAAAATGTTACCTTATTCACATGAGAAAAATAATGAATAGGCTATATTTGGGTCTTTTTCGAAACTTCCCCTAATGGGATTCTTCTTTATTTTTTCCTTACTCAGGACATATTGAGAATACAAAATACGTTGAGTTTTCTTCTGTTGCCATTTGTCTGACCTTTTTTCATAAAATGACTGGACTACAGCGGGCAGGGGGTTCCCCGAACAGAACCATACCTCCAAAATCAAATTGTTTTTAAACAAATAGGGTCTGGAATAATACATTTTCAGTACACTTGTTTTATTTATTGCCAAGAATGTAAAAGTTATTGTTTTAACTCATTGAACAATACAACTAATAGTAAATGCATTTGACATTGTTGAGAAATATTATATAGCCCTTCATCTCCTCCCCTACTACCTCACTTTAATTGTTGCAGACCGTTTTACATTATTTAAATGGTGTGCATGTTTACATTGTTTAATCAAACCTTTATAACATTTAACATCTCAAACTATGTCTTTCTTAAAAAATATATTTCAACCTCACTTGCTTTACAGCACTCGCTGCATTTTCTATTATATAATAATTCTTCTTTCTTCGCTTCTTACTCCTCCTCTCCCTCTCCATCTCCTCTCTTCTCTACTCCCTGGTCTCCTCTCTCCTCTCCTTTACTTCCCGCTCCGTCTCCTCCCTTCTCTCCTGTACTCCCCGCTCCGTCTCCTCCCTTCTCTCCTTTACTCCCTGCTCTCCTCTCTTCTCTTTTCTCCCTGGTCTCCTTCGCCTCTCTTCTCTACTCGCTCCTCTCCGTCTCCTCTCTTCTCTACTCCCTGCTCTCCGTCTCCTCTCTTCTCTACTCCCTGCTCTCCGTCTCCTCCTCTACTACTTCCCTTCCTCTCCTCCCCTCCTTCAGTCCTCCTCGGTGGGCTGAGGGGGTCCACCTCCTTGGTTCCTGTATCGTCATCACAAGACCACCGCTAGCAGGACCACCGTGATCAGATGTGTGAGGATGCCTGGAAGGACCCCTAAAGAAGGTCCAGAGCCTGAGGTAGACCTGTCATTGCCTGTTAAGAAAGAACATTTTCATTTAGGGCATTTAGCAAACGCTTTTATCCAAAAGGTACATTCTCAGAAGAAAGAGAAACAAC
The DNA here is from genome assembly GCF_964030765.1 of Micromesistius poutassou. Taxonomy (NCBI): domain Eukaryota; kingdom Metazoa; phylum Chordata; class Actinopteri; order Gadiformes; family Gadidae; genus Micromesistius; species Micromesistius poutassou. The sequence goes on along the minus strand of NC_140284.1, from coordinate 9,398,483 downwards.
AATATATCGCTGTCAGTACAGTAAGGATGTTCATGGAAACAAGTGCCAAGCACTAACAATTGCTAGGTTAATCCATTCCCTGTATGCAACAAGATAGCTAGGATAAGTAACCCTAGTTGCTACACATTTATAAGTACTATTTCTAAGTGGCAGGACGTACAACATACAATAGGTGCGTAGTAAGGGAGGAGAAGGGGCAGTGTGGGGTAAGGAGGGAGGCGATGCAGGGTCTAAGTGAACTCTTGCGAAAACAGATGAGGTGTTACTTTGTTGTGCAACCGTTGCTTCCTCTTAGCGACCACAAGCTTTAACTAGAAAATGTATTTCCTGCAGAAAATGTGGTGAGTGTTGTAGTGCAAAATGAAGTTGAAAATATGTTATAAAAGTGTTGTATGTTATAAAATATGTTAATAAAGACACATAGTTTAAGACGTAAGGAAATGTTAAATGGCATAAATTAAGTGAAGGGATTTGAACAAAAGTTCAAAAGTCTAAATGGAGTAAACAATGAAAAAAACAAAACAAGTAAACAAAGATGCACACCATTTGAAAAAAATGTAAATGGTTGGAAACAAATAAAGTGACAGCTGAATGAAAAGCACAAAGCATTGCTAAAAATGCAAAAATGTAAAATGAATTGAACTGAAAAATCTGAAAGGTGAAATGTATTGGATTGCACTGCTGAAAAACCTGGAGGCTGAAATCGAAAACTGACTGTCGCTGAATTACATTACCTGAAGAAGCAAAGTGCTGAAATACATTGTTACAATAGCTGGAAGCTAAACTGTATTACTGTCAAAGCTGGAAGATAGTAGTAGTAGTGGTACTAGCTGTAGTAGTAGTAGTAGCTGAAGTAGTAGTAGTAGTAGTATCTGAAGTAGTAGTAGTAGTAGTAGTAGTAGCTGAAGTAGTAGTAGTAGTAGTAGTAACTGAAGTAATAGTGGTACTAGCTACACAAACTATATGCCATATCGTCACCCTCTTAAAGTAATGGCCTATGACTTAGGCCATTACTTTAAGAAGGTGACGTGAAAGGTATGGTATTGATTGATGTTTGTAGAAATAATTATGATAATCCGCCAGTTTTTTTTAAATCAGCCGAATTTGTATGTACTCACCTAATGCTAATTTTTCCAGCCTAATGGGATTAAAAGTAGTTCAACACTGCCTGCATGTCCTTGTACTCTAACCTCAGCGTAAATCAATGAGACCAACTGAAAACGAGGCGGACATGGAACTTAAACTGTGATTATGAAAAAAGTATGAAATTCTGTTTTCTGATTATTGAAGATACAAGTGTCTTGATTTGTTAAACCTTTGAACGAAGGTTAATGATAAAATATTGACAATATTAAAATATTGAAGTATTAAGTGTCAGAGAATGGGCAGACGGCCCCGCCGTCCTCCCATTGACTTCCATTGCAAAAAATTGTATTTTAAAAGTAGAATATCTTAAAGTATAAAATATTTGAAAAATCTGAAAAGATGCGCACGATTCCAAGTTAATCTGAACATTTAAAAATTGGAATGGAGTCTCTAGGTGAAAAATTGAGGAAGGAGATAGGTCCCAAATTTTATAAAGAAGAAAGAAAACTTAAGAACAATAGTTGAGAGCTGCATGCAGCACTCACCTAATAACAGTTAGATTTGGCCTGGGTGATGACATGATAAAATCAACCATCATGTCTTTAGTTTTTGACATTTAAAAGGAGGAAATGACACAAAGCCACCAATCCTCACCTTCAAGAAGGCTTATAAACACGGAATGGTCAACCAATTGTATTATGTGTCTATTCTCAGAAATGCTGCAGAAATCCTTGGTGTCTATGCAGTGACATAAAGTCCACATCTGTGCCGGTAAATAATATGAGGTGACTCACCTTTAGCTTTGACCTGCACAGGGGTTGTCTCTGAGAGCTTCCAGGAGATTGGGTTCCTGATGCTGTCAGGGCCCTCGATCCACTCCACCGCCTGGCAGTAGGCCCGTCCCTGGTCCGACAGTTGTAGGTGGGCTATGTTCAGCCGGTACGTGGCCTCGCCCACTTTGTCCAGCCGAATAGCCCCGGCTTGGTAGCGTTCTCTGAACCTCGGCCCGGGACTCAGGGTCAGGTTCTGGTCCAGGGAGACGATGGGGTGGGGGTGCTCTTCCCCGTCTGTGTGGAGGTACCAGGTGACAGACAGATGCGTTCTCTGGACGGTGTTGCTGGAGGCCTGGACAATTAGAGTGAGCGGGTCGCCTTCGTCCAGGCTCAGCGAGGTGGGGGCCAGGGAGGAGACTCTCAGGGTGTCTTCAATCACTGGAAGATGAATTAAATCAGTGTTTATTGTTTATGCTACTATTGGTCTTTCTGTTCCATTGGATCAGAGTAGTTTGATTCAAAGATGACGTTACCTTTCACGATGATTTTTGCAGAGTAGACTCCATCGTAGCTGTGTTCCTGGTTCACCACAGCACACTCGTACTCCCCCTCGTCGCTCACCTTCAGATCGGTGATGGTGAAGACCACCGTGACGGGGTCCCTGCGCTCCACGCTGATTTCCTTTCTGCGCACACGGTCACTGAAGATTTCATCCACATGGTTTGGATCTCTGGTGCTGATGATGTCAAAATTCTTTCCCTGGTGTTGCATGCGAAACTCGAACTCGATCCAGCTTGCGCTGTCGTTGATGCCCCTCACATGGCAGGGGATGTTGAGCTGATGGCCAACGGCCCGATACAGGGGGCCCTGGGGAACCTCTGTGGACACGCGGGTCCCACCTGAACCCAGCAGGACAAAATATCAATAATATCATTCAAATATATTAATTTATGTCTCTATACAAGTATACAAATACACTAGTCTCTATCTGTATTTGTGGAGGCAGTAAAAGTGGAAATAGGTGTCAATAAGGCAAAATAATCTAGAGTATCTGTGGATACCTTTTGTTAGTATATGCTACACGTGAGCCTCCTAAGATGGCACAATTTGATTGGTTCGCTATCTCGGGATATTGGGCAATATCCCATGATTGAGATCTCAAACTCCGGATATTGTGGAGAGCGTGCAACAGTCGTCTCGTCACGCTAATAAATCCTGGCAAAAAGTGTTGTTTATTTTTGGAGTGTTCACGTGTATATACTAAAACAATTACTGTAGGGATTGTTATTCTTATTTTAGGATTGTAAAGTGTTAACATGAGTGTTCTCATAGTGATCATTGAAACCTTGATCCAAGCAATAAACATATATAAACATAATTGAAAAGAAAATAATTTAAAAACGTACATTCAGTTCTTAATCCACACTCAAACCTAATACTAATAAATGTGGACATTGTGAACCTCGCTGAAATCGGAGGACACTGAACAGACAGAATATAAACAAACAAACAAAGGGCAATAAACTGTTACTTGTGACCCAGGCTGACTGGGCAGTGAGCCCAGCCTGAGGGGAACCCACTCCACTCCACCGTCTCCTCCTCCCAGTCAAACTAACTCCGCTCCACGTGTTGCAGGTTCCCAAAGGAGACGTTGTTAAAAACGACCTCAGCAAACCAGTTAAGGTAAAATGGAAACTGATCAAAAACAAAATAGTGGTGTAGCATTGTAAGAGGCATCAGTATATGTATGTACACAGCTATACCCACCACGCTCACAGTTACGAGGAACATCAGCTATTCAACCCGAAAACAAATAATTATTTTAATTATTTTTATGAAAATAGATATTCGGAAAAACAAACTATTTGTGCCCGAATAGCGTTCAGCTCCCCCACCTAAAACACACACTCCAAATAAAACAGTTCTCAGTACGTTTGATACCCCCTGAGGTCTTACCAGGTTGGAGGTAAAGAAGTCCTAGGAGCAGAGTTGTCACATAAAACACCTTGGAAGAGCTCGTCATGTTGAAGCGTGCGTGTGTGTGTGTGTCTGCCAAGGTCTATGCACCACAGACATGAGGTACTCTGGGAAGGTTTCACTTACCGGGACAATAACCGAGAAACAAAACTGAAAGTTAAATCTGAAACAGGATATAGAAAAAAAGAAAAGAAAAATACAGAGTAGATAAATACTTTGTTACAGGGCCCAGCTTGGAGGAGCTGTAGTTAAAGCTGTATGTTTCTATCAACCTTCCCTTTTAATTCAAGACATTTTTTATTTTCCTCCATATATTATGAGTTGATTTGTGTTTACTGGCTAAAAATACAATTGGAAAATAAATACATTGAATAAAAAATAGAGAGGATAGCTATCTATAGTTTGCCCACGTCTATCCTCTCTCCCGGTGTTTCCTGTATTTCACGGATGCTAGTGGTTAATGGGAGATGACGCCATTAATACTAAACTGACCGGGACGTTTACATTTTAAAAGAACAGATTTTCTTGAGATTAGCAATGGTTGGAAGCATTTGGGATAATGTAAGTTCACAAGCAAATAAAATATATAACATGGGTCTAGTCGTTTTTACATATTTTAATGCCAAAATCTTACATATTCTGCCTTTAAGCACATAGGCCAAACTGCCATTAAGCGGACTCTTAATTGCTTAGAAACATTTAATGTGTCGTCACTCTGGGAACAAGCAATATTCTCATGGTGCGTTGGGAACATCGCTGGGAATTATGGAGAAAACATTTTTGTGATGTCGGAAAGTTCTTGTGAACGACACCTCATGACCCTCTGATGAATCTACTTCCGTTTGGCAACTGGGGCCAGATTTTGTTAACAGAGTTGCCCAGGTATGGTTTACTAGTGACGCTCATGAACATGGCGGAACATGAAAGTTTTACTCAATATAAAATAATCAAACATCATATCACATATTTTACTCTTGATTGACGTAACTGTCTTTTGGCATCGACTTACAATTCCCAAATCTGTGGTGTTCCATAAGTTTCATATTCAACCCACACCGAGTGAGTCAATAAAACTCCCTCAAGATCACTTTGTCTAGTTTTTGCTTATTGATGGTGTGTTCCTGATGCCTCAGACACTAGCCTTCTGAGTTGCACTTGTGACTAATTTCCTGTCTCGTAGCATTTACAGCGTTCCGTTCGTCTTTGTGATTGTGTCATGTCATTGGCTAGTCATTGTTATTGTTAGCTTCAAAACAAACAACAAAACTTTACATTTTATTGCACGCACAGCAAGACTGTGCAATGCATGCATTGGTGACCAGAATAAAGTAGTAATGTAATCAAGTGTGTAAGAGAATTTAAAATCAACATTAAAATTACCAACGTGGTACAAATACAAAATAAATCTCTTCATGGGCCCAGCCATTTTTTGTTGAGAGAGTCATCACTGAGCTCGGTATATTCTCAGAATTCCAAGGGAGCACAACCAAAAGGGGGCGTCCGTCCGAGAAATGCCGCAAGAAAGCTGGGAGATTTCCCCACTTGGACCTCGGAAGGCTGGTGTCCGAGGCATCTGGAACACACCATGAGTACAATAAAATCCTCAAGATCACTTGGTCTAGTTTTTGCTTATTATGTACATTTGGTATGAATGACAATGTGTCATTCCATTTGATAATCTAATTTAACTTCAATTGGAGTGGATTTAAAATATAATTTTAAAAGTGTGATTAATCGCATGTTATACAACAGTTAGTTCCGACCGGTCCCAACCGAGCAATTTGATTGGACAACGAGACATTCCATAGTGCTGATATACAGTATAACAGCACTGGGACTTTTCACAGACATAATCACTCCGCTGTACGGGCGTTCTAATAACCGTTATTAGCTAACGTTACATCAGCTGTTAAATAGCCTATCTTAGATTGTGGCAAACTTTGCACGGTAAAGATGGACATATTTCCAAAAATAACATTTGATTTGAACTATGAATGGTCATCATCAGACTCGGAGGACACAGAGTAGCGAGCTTGTGTCTAGGAATGTTTATGTACTGTATATGTGTTGCCTGGCAACAGCCTAGTCTCCCTTCAGTTGCGGAACTATTTTTGTTGGCGGAGCCGAATAAATGATTACTAAACAAACAAATCATAATCTCTTGTTTCTTATTACTGTTAACTAATAAAATGTGCTCGTAGCACTGTTGTATAAAAGCAATATCACACTCGAGGTCGTGCTGTTGTACTGTATATCAGCACGGTGTGATTATCTGCGGCACTCGGCCTGCGGCCTCGTGCCTACGACCGAATCACAGCCGTGCTGATATACAGTACAACAGCACTCCCTCTCGTGTGATATTGCTTAATTAACTCACCAATAGCCTACTATGCGATTAACGCGATTAAAACTTTTAATCGTTGCCCAGCCCTAATATATATATATATAGATAGATAGATAGATAGATAGATAGATAGATAGATAGAACATTTACACTGCATTTTTTTTTACTTACACGATGCACGGTTAACCGTTCAGAACAGAAACTGTCTATATAGAAACAGGAATAGAAACGGGTCTGGCGGAGGTACTGCAGTACCTCTGCGGACCACTGGTCGAAGACCACCGCTGTGTGCAATGAATTAATGTGTGAACATGTGTATCTAATTGTCTTACTATCTTATACTTGTTACTCTCCTAACACATTATTTGTTTGTGTCAACACTCAATCGCACACTTTTCTGATAGACCTGTCTGGCCAACGGTGTATTGATCGATACAGTTTGTTCCTGTTTGCTGCCGTCTCCACAAACATCCGATATGAATCGACCTTGGAGCAGTAGGCAACAGCGCCCTCTAGTGGCAAATACAATTTTGTAACAAACAAACGCATAACAATGCATTATTGAATAAAGTCATCATACTATTTCTATTTGCGTTTCTCTGGCTACATACGCCTGTTCTTCCGATACAGATAAAGTAGGGCACAGATACCTTTTGACAACCAACAGCCCACGCAATGGGGTATATTGAGGTATTGTGGAATGATTACATTTTAAAAAGTAAACGTCATTATGTTTCAGTTTTTATTGTGTTGGGAAAACATTCTTTCAGCTCACAAGGTGTTCCCTAAGGCAGTTAGATATACTGAATAAAAGGTTTGTGTTTCATTGTTGCATTGTTTTAAGCAAACACTTGTTCTCTATGACTTGATGTGCATGTGTGTATTTGTGTGTTTTGTTATTCCTCCAACAACTGTTTGGATTTCCAACGCATAACACACTATTATTACGTTCCATTATTTAACAGACGCTTTTATCCAAAGCAAATTACAATGAGTGCAGAAATTGCATAATCATGTGAGTCCATTAAATAATCAATTAGAAGAAAGCTTCAAGTGCAACATCATAGAAACGAGAGAGAGCTGAGAGCTACTCCACATGGGAACCAGTCCCCCAAAATATATACAAAGCTCTCATACGGGTGTTGCTTTGACATTGAATCAGCTACTCTAAAGTTTAACAAGAGTGAGTGTGAGTGAGAGAGAGAGACTCAATAGAGGGAGAAACCAATGGAGACAGGGAGGGAATTTTAAACATGTCAGTCTCCGACTAGAGCTGGCAAAATGAACAGCGCCTGAGTGCAGAAAGATATCGAGGGTAACAAGGTTTGACTATGTGTTGTCTGTGTGTTTTTAAATCCTTAATACCAAACTTTGGGTTTTGGTTTTCAGACATGGGCGGTCTGAGGCTGCGGGATTCGTCTGACCGCCACGTGGATCTGCTTCCTCAAAAGGTAGAGGAAATTTTCCATTCTAGTACCTCAACCAGATGGGCCTTTAAAATTTGATGAGAGAGATAGAGAGATGGAAATGGGTACATATAGATTAACTTTATTGATCCCCCAGGGAGAGTCATAATGTTCATAGACTATATAAAGTTTGTCTGACCGTTCATTTTGGTGGTGCTGTGTCTTGTATTTAAGTAGCCTAAGCCGTTTTATGTGTCAGAACTATAGCTATGAGCAAGACACAATCATCCACAAAGACCTTCATCTCCAAACGAACGTTCTAGTTATGAACACACCCTTACCAGCATTTACCATTCCACGGTGAAACTCATCCGACCATCTCAGCAGAACCAGAGACTCTCCCTGAGCGTCTCCTGATAGACGCTGACACACGGGTGAAGCTTTTTACGCGGCTACACAGATCGATTTCCACATCGCTGCCCGTCATGGCGCCGGGGTTTCAGGTGTCACCGCTGTGCAGACACTCATGACGTAAGCAGCCGTTATTCTTCGCATCAAATTTAAAAGAATTCCCCCTGAAAGGCTAAGGCGATTAATACAAAATGAGTTTTTAGGAATGAGTTTTATTTATTGCCAACCATGTGAAAGAGGGTCTCTTGAACAATGAAGCCGCTCACGATACGGGGGGCCCTGAGGAGCCTCGTGGGCCCCGCCTGAACCCAGCAGGAGACGGGAGGAAGATCAATCATCCTCAGATGATGTCTCTGATTTCCACGTTGTACAGTTTGGAGGAGGGGGGCTGAACGCGCCTGACTGCTGTTTGTTTGATTGTTTAACAAACTGGAGAAGATGAGCGTAGGATAGTTTGGGGAGTAGATGATTTACCGGAGATGTAAGCAGTGTTAAGTGGTCGTGTTCTGATGTCAAGGCCCGTCTGTGTGGAGTTAAGATAGTTATGGTTCAGCCTTGGATGGAGGCTACAATGGTGACCCCCTATGGTCAGACTATTCCATGAATGTAAGTTATATCTAGGATGCAAAATGATTTCCAAAAATATGTATCTTAAATACACATGAAGAAAGTGTATAATTTAAAAATATCTACAGATAAGTCTCATGAAAGTACATACACATCTCTATATTAACGCTGCTGTAAGATTTGAGAGCCGTTAAGAGAGGGTGCAGAAACTGAAACAACCCAAAATATGTCTCCTCCCTCCCTCTCTGCTCTCTCTCGTTTGTCCCCCTCTGCTCCCTCTCTCCCTCTTTGCCCCCTCCCTCTCTCCTCCCTCTCACTCTTGTCCCTCCCTCTCTCCTCCCTCCGTCTTACCTCCCTCTCTCCTCCCTCTCTCTCTTGTCCCTCCCTCTCTGCTCCCTCCCTCTCTTGTCCCTCCCTCTCTCCTCCCCGATGTCTCTATCATCCTCAAGTGTTGCACTTCCTGTGATTGACAGGCCAGATGGATTCCCCCATTGAATCAGGGAAGATATTTCTTGATTGGTGTGAAGTGAGCCGGGAGCGTCTTAATATGGTGGCAGGCAGGCAGTCTGGAACAGCAAACGGCACTTTCTAACAAATGACACACTAATCATTAACATGAATCTTATCATATTTGTGTCCTGCTGATGTATTACCACAGTCCCGCAGGCACTGAGTCACAGAACACCTTCAGATAAGACCGCAAAGCTTGTCACTGAATCTGCATAACCGGCAAGATGATTCAGCCAGACCGCTCTCTGCTCCCCATCGCTCTGACCACACCACTTCCTTAGTTTCTCCTCATATGCTGACATGAACAAACGGTTTTTCAAAAGAAGCCATGTCACCCAGTGAATATAGTATAGCAAAACATTTTCACCCACACATCAACATTACATTTCCTTCTTTCCCTGATACTGAGGGAGGCTGCTCAGTACATGTTTAATTTACTGCTGAGAATGTGAAGGACGTCTATGAGGTTAGTCAATCCAACTAATAATATATTATTCTACTTTGTTTAAGAATGCTTGATTCTGATTGGATGGGAGGGAGGGCATTAACCCGGCAGGTTGCCCGCTGACTTGTCGGTTGTACTTGCTGCTGACTGAGCACAGCGTCATCAAATAGTAGATCAATACGCCGTTTGTATTTTTCTTCTATCAAAGAAATTTCAACATGAGGTCCATTGTAAAAATAAACAAAAAAAAGTTTCTAAAATGTATCGGAGGGTCAATCAATACATAGTTTCGCAAGCGAGATACAATGTAGCAACTACGTTAGTAAACTAGTGATCAGATGCAGCCTTGTGTGGTTGGTATAGAAACTAATTAGCTACACCTGAGCTAACGTTATTCACTGTGTTGGCAAGCAAGAAGTAGAATAAACGGGATAATCACCTCAAGGCAGGGCAATACATTTCTCGTTTACCTCTTCTTCTCTCCCCTTGACTCCTCATCATCACCTCTCCCCCTCTCCTCTCCTATCTCTCCTCCTCTCCTCTACTCTCCCCCCTTCCTCTCTCCTCCTCCTCCTCTGCTCTCCCCCTCCTCTCCTCCTCCTCTCAAATCTCCCCCTCTGCTCATCCTCTACTCTCCCCCCTCTCCTTCGGCCCCCTCCTGGGGGGGTTTGTTCTTCAGGGGGTGTCCCTCTGTCCAGAGGGAGGGGCCCTTCTTGGCCCCGGGGCGTGGCCCCTGTCGTATCTTCAGCATCAGGACCCCCACCAACACCAGTAGGAATACGATCAGGCCTGTGAGGACCCCTGGAAGGATGGCTGAAGAAGAAGAGTCGGCATTCCTAGTGCCTGTTTAAAAACAAATGTAAAAGAAATGCACGTTATTCGTAAGCTATCAAAGGGTTCGGTTTCAGCTCCCCCCCAGGTCCTGCACCATGGTGGACCACATCATGTGGGCCTCCCCCACCCCCAGGTCCTGCACCGTGGTGGACCACATCATGTGTGGTCTCCAACACTAGAGGTCCTGCACCATGTGAGAGGAAGTAAATCCATGCTCTTTCATAAAACAGGAAATGAGCATACAATACCAAAAGATAAAATACTAAATAAATAAATAAATAACCTTATAAAATAAACACCATCAGTAAAGTCATTACAAGACCAACTGTCCGTTAATGCTTATTAATGCATCAATAAACGGTTAAGTCATGGTCCCTTATTGTAAACCAAATACGTATTCCAAGATGCTTCCCCCTGTCTGCGTCGTCTACCTGGGAGATCGTCCCGGACGTCGACGCTGAGCTCCCCGGACCGCTCCGCCCTCCCCACCCTCCTCCGGGACGGAGAGAGCAGCCACTCCTCCACCTGGCAGTGGTATAGCCCTCCATCCTGAGGCACCGCCCCGGACACCGTCAGGCTGAAGAGGGCGGGCAGCGGGCGCCGGAACCACAGCCGGTCGCCCCTCCCGCTCACGTCCTGCAGGGTGCCGTCGGCGTGCGCGGTGAAGAGGGGGCGTGTCTCGCCTCCCGTCGCCTTCCTCCAGAACCAGGTGACGTTGAAGGCGGAGGAAGGGCTGGACTGGCCGGTGATGTTGCAGGGGACGGTGAAGTCGTGGGACACACCGACCGTCACGTTGACCTCTCCTCCTCCTCCAACGGACAGTTGACCCTCTGTGGGAAAACACAAAGTGATGGAACATTGTGTACATGAGGGGTGGGAACAAATATCCATAAGGAGATATATCATCGCCCTTCTTGGTGCGATGCCATAATCGATACACTGGCGCCAAATATCGTCATTTTTCATTTGTTTAATTTCTAAAAAAAATAACTCAAAGACGAGTAACTGAAAAAACTTAAAGAGAGTTTAAACTAAATTCTAAACTAATAAATGGCTATGGGAACATTGTGAACCCCGCTCTGATTGGAGGACGCTGAACAGTGAGCCAGGCTGACGGGCGTGGTGACGCTGTAGTGGAGTGGTTCACGATGCATCACATGTATCGTGTATTAACAATATATTGATTATCACAGAACTGATGTATCGCGATCGGTACTCCCACCCCTAGTCTAGATGCAACAAACAAACATTTGACGACTTCAGTTCACAACCAATCGTTTGTTTGAACACACAAACGGACACACACAGATCACACATGCCCCCATGTGACCGTCGTACCCGGGACCCTCACGGTGAGGAGTGTGCGTCCGGACGTGCCCACGGCCGCCTGCTGCCAGCGTCCCCCTTGGCCCAGCCGGTGCTGCTCCAGCCGGCACCAGTAGGCCCCGCCGTCCCCCTGCCGGGCACTCTGCAGACTCAGCCTGAAGGTGAGGGGGTCGGGCCGGGACAGGGACAGCCTCCTGCCCGGGCTGCCCCCCTCGGGTCGTCTCAGGAGACCCCCCAGGGTCAGTTCTGCCAGGGTGACGTTCTCTCCGGGGCGGGTAGAACCAGTGTAGAACCAGGTGAGGGGGTAGGCCAGGGCGGGCCCGGTCGCCTCCGTGGTCATGGTGCAGTTCAGGTCCACGTCGTCACCCTCGGTGACCACTAGGTGGCGCTCTTTGTGGTCCACCTGCATGTCGTTGGCTGGGAGAAGAGGGGGGCGAGGGTTTCTGATCCTGAAGATGAAGTTCAAAATCCCAAATCTTCATCCCAGAATTACAAAATCATACATTCGACTTAATAATTCAAATGAAGCCCTGGTCTGAAATCATGATTGTGTTCACAGCTTCTAGGGACCTCTATCAGGAGGTGGGTCGGTAACATGAACACGCAGGCCTGATAAACCACTGTGATCACTGACCTGGCACCGAGATGTGCACCGTTGTGGTCGCGCGCACCGGCGGTAAATCAAACCATTCATCGTTGGGATCCTGCAGCCACTCCACGACCACGCACGAGTACCTCCCGCTGTCCCCGATGCCGGCCTGCCGAATGGTCAGCTCAAAGCTAGGGCCCGCCCCCCGCCGCATGCTGATTCGCTGCTCGTCACCGGGCGTCGCCTGAGCTCCGAGAGTGACCACGCCGTCGCGACTCGAGACCAGGAGGGTGCGGTTGGTCTGCTCCTCTCGCCAGGCGACGGCGTAGCGGGCGTGGCCCGGGGGGGTCTCGGAGGTCACGGAGCAGCGGACCACCATGTCGGCGTCGAGCAGAACGCTGATCCTGGACTGGGCGTCCAGGGAGAGTTTGCTCTCTAGGAGAACAGACGGAGACCGGAGGTCAGCGACATGACGGCCCCTCAGAAACCTTCCTCTACGTGTTTACCGAGCACTCATTTACACTTTGGTCCGACGAAGGCTCCTGAGCAGGGCCGGGGCCAGCGTTTAGAAATGAGTGAGATTTTTATTATTTACTGCATTCCTGGACGAGCAAAATTCATAACAGAATGACACCTACAGACACAACCCAAGCTATACACTCCACACACATCTATAATTAAATAGATACAGAGGGCTATTACATTTATTAAAATATATTTTGTGTGTGTGTGTGTGTAATGCAATGCTAAAGTAATATAGCGCCGATTATATATATGAAAATAATTATGATAAGAATAATATGTATAATTGTTTTTACATATAGTTTAAAAAACAACAATTAATTTAGGAAATCATTGCCGATGTGTGGACCTCAGAGCTGGCTACGGCGAGTTCTGAGAACCCACCAGTACACCGATGGAGCGGTTCCTCCTTTACACCAAGAAATAAACAGGTTGGCACAATGAGGAAGTCTGCGGTGAGTGTTTACATGCAAAAATTGTTTATACTGTTTTGCCACACTATTTGAGTTAAACAAGCACGGTGGTGTCTTGTAAGGAACCAACTCGTGTTACATAGGTCTTGGAATGGTTTTCTGAATGTGTTTAGAAGCCCCAAAAGCGGATAAAGAGCTTGCCCCCATAGGTTAGCGTTGTAGCTATTCCGTAGCACCGGCAGCCAGTGCAGATCTCTGGCTTGGTCGAATAAATTTGTGTTGGGTTGTTAGCTTCCCTCAACATTGGATGACCCTCAGGAAAACAATAATGGGGTTAAAAATCGCCAGAGTTCTCCTTTAAGTAATGGATTTATGTTTTATTATTTTATTTTAAGGCTTTTAAGGAATTTGCCAGTAGGCAATGTGTTATTGAATCGTATAAACCAGTACACCAAACCAGTATTTAGTCTATTATTAATTGATTCACATTATGCTACAGTATTGTTGAATACTTGATTTGGATTGGTCGATATTGTTCTAGGGTTTATTACTATATCTAAACCACCCACAGGGTGTTCCGTTATGGTACATTAATTCCAAAAACAGAACACCCTGGCCTGGTTTATTCAAGTCACACTAGATTACCGATCAGATATAAGTCTGTAGTCTTTATCTATTAAGTTATTGGTTTTATGATCGATATACACCGATCTGTTGCTTTATAACGCAGAATCAATATGCTCAAAGGGTGCAGAAGAATAGCTAGAATTCAGCTGATAAAAAAAAACAATATTGTTCTACATTAAAGTAACTTGTATTATCTATTGTTGCCATCTATTGTTGTGATATAAGCAGAATAAATCTTATTTGCATGACGAGACAGCCCGTCATTTACTCCTTACTTACTCCTTACTTAAAGCACAGGCAGGGAGAACCCTTTATTTTATATATATATATATATATATATATATACATACATACATACATACACATATATAGGCCTACATATTAATTATAATTAATTTCTAAGGGCTTGTAATGCCTCATGGACCGGAGTCCACCAGCGGTCCCTCAGGGGGAGCCTTACCCGGCCGGGTCACCATGACGGCCAGCTCGTTGGACGGGTGCATCTTCTTGTGGCTTTTCTCCAGGAACACCGACGCCTCGCACTGGTAGCGGCCCGCCTCGCTGGCGGTCGCCCCCGTGATGCGCAGCGTGTGGAGGTCCGCCTCCTCGGTCCGCTCCACCCGCAGCTGGTAGCGCTGCTGCTGGTCTTTCTGCCAGGCGATGGCTCCGTCTGGGGACAGCTCCAGGAGCTTATCGGCGGGGGACTGGTCGCGCCGCAGGGTCCATTTCAGTGTCATGGGGACGCGGGGGCCCTTGACGTGACACAAGAGCTCCACGTTCCCCCCCAACGTCGCCATGGTATTGCGTCCCTTCAGGCTCAGGCTCAGCACGGTCTCTGGGGGGGGGGGGGGGGGGGGGGGTACTTTTTGTTTGTAGTGTAATATTTTGGTTATAGGAGGTCATTTCATTACGAACATTAATGAAATACTATTGTGATCAATCTTGACTACAGATATGCCCACGTTATATATGCACGTTATTCAAGCTATGAGCTTGTGGCAATTTTACACATTGCGACTCAAACGCGTCTATTGCTTGCTTGTAGTTTTTAGTATAGAATGTATTTATCTTTCGTTTGAAGTAGGTGCAGTGTGGGAAAGGTATATGTCCTAAGGGATCTTTTTATCACATTTCTATTGTCTATCTCTGAGACTGATTGATGAAAGGCCACAGAACAGAATCAGGTTCTACTCACCTAAAAGGCTGACATTCACGGTGCACGTCTTTGCTTGGCTGTGGGACTTGTCGACGTCCCCGGTGGGCTCGGCGGTCCACTCGGACACGGTGCACCCGTAGGTGCCCGCGTCGGAGGGGCGCACCTCCTCCAGCTCCAAGGTGAACATACCTTGCGCCGGTCGGGTCGCTCTGACGCCCCGCTGGGTGAAGTCCTGCCCCGGCTCCACCAGCCCCTCCTGGCTGAGGCCCACCACCCGTCTGGTGGGGCTGGCTGCTGCGGGCCCGGACTTGTGTTCCCAGGTGACTGAGAGTCGACCTCTGAACCCGGTCACTCTACAGGTCAGCTGCAGCTTACCGCCTTCTGTGACCGCGACCATCTCAGCCTCCATCTGGACGGAGAGCGAACTCGCTGTCAACAAAGAAATAATATTAATACATTTGAATGATTTGATTTATATAGCTCTTTTTCTAAAGCACCCAAAGACGCTTTGCAGAGTGAACGGAAACAGAGTGAAACGGATATAAGTAAAAAGATTAAAAAAGAGGGAAGGAGGTTATGTGGTGAAAGCGATCTTAAAAAGGTGGGTTTTGAATGATGGGAGTGTGTTTGGCTGTCGGATGTGGTTTGGGAGGGTGTTCCAGAGGGAGGGTGCGGCCACTGAGAAGGCACTGTCTCCCCAGGTCCAAAGCTTGGTTGAAATGATACAGATGTTCTGGGCCCTTTTCACAGCAGCCAAGCTCATGTTTTAATATGGCAGTGCACCAGTATAGGCGCAACTAGTAAGTATAGTATAGTAAGTAAATATACATTAACCATTATGATGCTACAGACGGACAGTAATAAAATTGCTGTATTGTATTAATCAAAGCAGTTGCTTAAAATATGAGGAATTGTAGGTACAAATGATTCTTGCACTTTTTGGGTAATATCTTCATTGTCTAATGCACTTATTGTAAGTCACTTTGGACAAGCATTTGTTTGTATTGTTTGTATTTTTTGTAGCTTGTTTGTATCAACGACGATGGACGTGCCAATTTTTGATACTGAATTGAGAGAAAGGCTGTCTAACACTCCGCCTGTAAGACCACAACCCCCTGCCCACCTGCTCCCCCTCCCTAAAGACCGGGGGGGTTCTGACACACCTTTGGCTGAGATGTGGACCATCTGGGTCGTGGAGTCCCGGTACTGGCCCTGCGTGAAGCTCTCGTCCTCCTCCCGGTCCTGGGGCCAGGCTCTGCAGACGTACCCCCCTTGGTCCTGCACCCTCACCGGCCTGAGGACCAGCCGGTGATCCCTGGTGTCGGTCTTGGTGGCCAGCAGCTCCCCCCCGGTGTGGCGGTCACCGTGCTCCGCCCCCACCTGCAGGACACCTGTGGGGCCGAAGCGGGCCAGCTCTGAGCCGTTCCGCAGCCAGGCCACGGAGAACGACTGTCTGGCGGCCAGCCCGTCGACGTGGCAGGTTAACTCCAGCTCCTGGCCCTCCTGCAGAGCCGTCGGCATCGCCGAAAGCGTCACCGTCAGAGAGCCCTGCTCGGCCTCCGCCTTGTCTAGTGTGCAGAAGAAGAGAAGTGGAAGAAGAAATGCTATTTGTGCACAGTTTGCATGCATCCTGCCAGACTGCAGAAACCACAGGCGACAATGAACCGCACAACTGAGTGGGAGACGTAAGCTGACGTCAGTGACAGTAAGACAAAAGGCGACTTACCTTTGGCTTTGACCGTCAGTGTGGTGGTCTCCGAGTCCTTCTGCGTGATCGGGTACCAGGAGCGGTCAGGGTCCTGGATCCACTCCACCGCCTGGCAGTAGACCCGTCCCTTGTCCGACGGTTCTACTTGGGCTATGTTCAGCCGGTACGTGGCCTCGCCCACTTTGTCCAGCCGAACGACCCCCGCTTGGTAGCGTTCTCTGAACCTCGGCCCGGGACTCAGGGTCAGGTCCTTGTCCAGGGAGACGATGGGGTGGGGGTGCTCTTCCCCGTCTGTGTGGAGGTACCAGGTGACAGACAAATGGGTGTGCTGGATGGTGTTGCTGGAGGCCTGACACCTCAGAGTGAGCGGGTCGCCTTCGTCCAGGCTCAGCGAGGTGGGGGCCAGGGAGGAGACTCTCAGGGTGTTGTCAATCACTTTGATGCCACGACGGAGGAAGAGAAAGATTCATTAAATCACAGAGTTTACGGTTCACTTACCCTAACCCACAAGACCCTAACCCTAACCCACAAGATGGGGAATTAGTGAGTTCTAATTAAATATCGATAACTCCTTTGGTGCTCTATTTTGGAATACATATGCCCATCAACATTTCGGGACCCCCAAAGATGACGTTACCTTTCACTATGATGTTAGCAGAGTAGGCTCCATCATATTTGCCTTCGTAGTTTTTCACAGCACATTCATACTCCCCCTCATCGCTCGCCTTCAACTCCTTGATGTTGAAGAGAACTGAATTGGGCGCCAAAATCTCCAGGGTGATTTCCTCGCTGCGTACGCGGCTGTCAAACTTGCCAGAGGCAAATTTTGGATCGCTGGTGCTTATGACGTTGATTTGCATGTTGTTCTCGTGCATAAGAACATAATAGTCCTTCCTTCTCTCAGCATCCTGGAAGCCGCTCACGTTGCAGGGAACCCAGAGCTTGTGGCCCACGACCCGGTAGAGAGGCCCCGATGGGACCTCCGTCAGCACGCGGGCCCCTGGACACAGCAGGGGATGGGAGGGAGATCAGCTTCACATTTGGTTTCTGATTTCTACATTGAATTCACATGAGGTTTCTGATATCTACATTTACGTCACTTTAAGTTTCTGATTTCTACATTGGACAGTTTGGGTTCCCCTTAATTGTGCTGTAGGTACGATTTGAAAGGTGCAGAGGTGTAGAGAGAGAGGGTCCACAACCAACCAGATACGAATAATTGTCACTCATAGCTGATGCACGGCCACAGAACTAGACCAGATTAGGACGACTAATGGAGGAACATCCCCTAAATAGATTGACTCATGTTTTAGACTTGAGAAACTTTCTGGCTGAGATTTTTTGTAATAAATATCTAAATAACTGACTAAATAACTGTCACACAGAACAGGTTTAAGGGAGAGTGAGCACTATTTAGACATTTCTAGAAGGCAAAAGACATTTGAAAAATGATATCTAGTAAATGTAAATAGTAATGTAAATAGTAAGTAATGTAAATAACATAATAACTAATATAATATTGATACGTCGACGTCCATCCAAGCCTCAACATAAGTATCAATATACATACATTATTTGAAATAAATAAAAACTAGCTCCAGGTCTCACCACAGTGAAGGTGAAGCAGTCCTAGAAGCAAAGCCCTCAGGTAAAATGCCATGGTGAAGCTCCTCATGTTGCAGTTGCATAACCGGCGAGATGTTCCAGCCTCGCTGTGTCAGCCGGGTGAGGTGGTCCACGTCTCAGCGCGACGGCTGTGATGCCCATGTGATAGACGGGGAGAGGTTTTACCTGCGGTTACCTTGGCTTCCTGGAAACTGAGCAAACCATGAGCAGAAACATACAATCTTCTACTGATCGCGGTGGAGAGCGTTGCGCTTTACTGTGTCTCAATGTCACCAGCTCCTGTTGCAGTGTCATCTATACTTTAACCTCTAGAGGAGAAGGAAACAATTTCTGTCAAAAAGAGGATGTTTATGTTTTTTGTTATGTTCATATGTGTCCCTGTTAATATTGTTTGATTTATATTCCTTGCATTTCAAATTAAATCCTCTTACATTTCTCTGTGATATATACACTCAATGTGCCTCGGTGTTTGCATTGTGTCCAGCAGATCTGATAAATACGGTTTAAACTTCTCTTAATATAGGCTTTCAGCCGGGGAGAAGTCGACTCAGTCTCAGGCGGTGAGCTGCTTTGTCTGGCTTCTCAAAAAAGGAAGTATCAAGCACGCGACTGTTGCCTCATCAACGCCACAAGCGTCAAGTCCGCCAATCACAGCCGTGATACACCAGTTATAGGAAGAAAGCGCACAGCAAACAGGAAGCCCGCTCCACGCCCCCTCCCCCGCTGGGTCGATCTGCCTACACAGCGCTGCGTCTCTTCGGCTGCCTTCATACGGCCTCCACCCTCCGGCCGTGATGCTGGCGTGACGGGGCCACGGCTGGAGCACGGGCCCCCCCGGACGAGCTGACCATGAGCGAGCTGCTGGAGAGGACCACCGACGAGCCCCCACCCCGAGGGCCCCCGGCCGGGGAGGAGGAGGCCCCGGGGCTGGAGGGGGCCCGGGAGTACGACGGGGCCCCGGGGGAGCTGTGCTGGGAGGACGGGGGGCTCCCTGGGGAGCTGCAGAGGGGCATGGAGACCCTGCGCGCCGGCGGGGAGCTGACAGACGTCACACTGGTGGTCCAGGGGGAGCTGTTCCCCTGTCACCGTGCGGTGCTCGCCGCCGCCAGCCACTACTTCAGGTACACACACACACACACACACACACACACACACACACACACACACACACACACACACACACACACACACACACACACACACACACACACACACACACACACACACACACACACACACACACAGAGGCACGGGCACAAGCACACACACACACACACACACACACATTGGCACACACACGGACACACACACCGGCGCAAGGACACACACGCACGCATCCACGCATCCACACAAAAAGAAACATGCATGGATCTCTGGTGCTTACGACGTTGACGTCGTAAGCACCAGACACATACACAAACGTATACACACACAAAGAAACATACATGGACACTCAAACACACAAACGACCATGTGGTGTGGCTAGATTGTAACGCGGGGTCTAGATTGTAACGCGGGGTCTGTCCCACCCGGCCTGCAGGGCCATGTTCTGCAACGGGCTGAGGGAGAGCCGCGAGGAGCAGGTGGAGATCAAGGGACTGGACTGCGGCACCATGCGCTGCCTGCTGGACTACACCTACACCAGCCAGGCGCTCATCACCAGCTCCAACGTCCAGAGGATCCTGGAGGCCGCCAGCCAGTTCCAGGTGAGGAACTGAGGAGTCACCTTCATAATCATGAATGCACACTACAAACTGTGTCAAAGTGTTTTTCAATGTGTTGTTTTGTTACATAAGCGTTCTATATATATAAATAAGAACATGAATCACAATTATGTTATAAAGGTGGGAAAATGTGACGATTTGCGCTCAAAAAGAACATTGTGACAAACAATGTGTCATCCGACTGAAATACCTTCTCGGTCCTTTCTGTGCACAACTGCCTCCCTCAGGTGAGAGGCTCTCCTGTCTCTCCTCCTCTCTCTCTCTCTCTCTCTCTCTCTCTCTCTCTCTCTCTCTCTCTCTCTCTCTCTCTCTCTCTCTCTCTCTCTCTCTCTCTCTCTCTCTCTCTCTCTCTCTCTCTCTCTCTCTCTCTCTCTCTCTCTCTCTCTCTCTCTCTCTCTCTCTCTCTCTCTCTCTCTCTCTCTCTCTCTCTCTCTCTCTCTCTCTCTCTCTCTCTCTCTCTTCCCCTCTCTTCCCCTCTCTTCCCCTCTCTTCCCCTCTCTTCCCCTCTCTCCTCACAGGCCAGAGGCTTTCATTACCCCATTCAGCTCTTACCTACCTGCAGTATTAGACCGGAGTTTAGTCTAATGCGTTTCCCAACTCCTCAAACATGATTTCACAGCCTACTTTTTCACCATGTAATTGGTGTATTTAAATCATTAATCTATGTTCTCCATGGTCGATATCTGATTGATGAACTATGTGATCGGTTCCCCACGCGTGGTATCCCCCCCCCCGACGTTTGATTTAGAATTTTGACGGGGAAGTGAAAGTCTCTTGCTACGTTAAATCGTCATCGTTTTTCGCTGGACCCTCTACACAGCTGGGCTGGGCATCACAACAGGATGTGCATCTGTGAGGTGTTAAGAGTGTGTGTGTGTGTGTGCGCAGGGGTGATAGTAGAAAAGCCTGAGCCTGAACTTTTTTTTCCCCGGGAGGTAAGCGGTAAGCCAAGATATATGCCCTGATCAACATAATTGTCAAGCGGGATCCAGGGGTATGCTCCCCTGGAGGAACATTTGGATAAATAGTCCCTTAAATGATAGATTCTGGTGAATTTTGTGGAAATAAATTGACAACATTCAGACATGAGATAAACAAACCAAATATAAGCCTATATTACAGTAGCATCTTTGTGTAGAGCACCAGAGCTCTTGGGACCCTGGGCCTGGTAGGCCTGTTCAGTAATCCATCCCTGCTTTTAACTAGTCACTTACCTGTGTATGTATTGCTTGTATAGCATACTGAGACTACAGATACTACAGCCATACCAAGAAAGGTCAGTAGGTGGCAATTATAATACAGTATTATAATTGTCTAAGTATAGTATATACTATATATCCTATAGTAGCCTAACCATTAACTAAACGGCATGAACAAGGTGACATAATTTTTTCTGCAAAATATGCACCATTTATTTTAAATACATTTTGAAACCGTTACAGTGCAACAAAAACTTATATAATACTACAACCCTAAAGTTGTTTATTCAAATCAATTTTCTATTAAGAGAATAGGCCTACTATTTAATAGAAAACTAAAAAATATAAAGATAAGATATTATAAGATAGCTCGCATGCTGCCTCGAGACGTGCGTTCGTGCCGTGGCAGCACTTCTTTCCCGCAAGTTCCATGCAATATTCTCCTTGCGCACAAAGTGCAGAAATATGCTCCTGGGGCCTCATGTACAAAGCTTGCTTACGCACAAAATAGCTGTGTAAACAACTTCTCACGCAAACGTTCGGATGTACAAAGACTGACTTGACGTGAGAAAGTGCGGTTCTCCACGCAAACTAAATGTGGCTTACGCACATTTCTGCTGCATTTTGTCAGTTGGCGGCACATAGAGGCAATGCAGCGCAACAACATTAAGCCTATGCGATCACGTCATGAAGTAATATTGCAATATGAGGCGAGTTCAAAGTGGATTTGAACGTCGGGATGTGTGATATTAAATGCACGATATTAAATGCACTTAAATCATGCGTTATTGTTGTCGAGACGCATAATGTGACACTGTTGTTAGGCTAAACTTAAACAGACCCATAAAACTAAATTGTTAATATTGGAATTAAAAGGAAGCCCCAGCAATATTATTTTGCGTGATGGCTTGTTTATTAAACGTTACATATTTTCCGGACTACGCATGACATCTGGGCTAATTGATTTCTCTTCACGCATGTGTTGTGAATTTCTTGACTGCAATATTATTATGTGATGTTGAGTGGAGTAAGCACAAGCCATTGTTACTTAAAATCAATCCATCAATGAACTAGTCGGCCAATTTCGAATTATGTACATATTATTGACACCTTGGGTGTATGTATGGGAACAACCTATCGTCAGCATGCATCCAGATAAATGAGAATATAAAAGCATGCGCAAAATGTGGCAATAATCGATGTGTGTGTGCGTGTGTGTGTGTGCAATGTTGGCCTTGTTAGAAGATATTCAAAATGAACGGGTGTTCCGCGACTATTATGATTTTTTTTGGCTCATGTTGATGACTGGCTTATCAGCCGATTCGGATTCCCAAGAGCTATACGAGGGCATTATACTAATTAGCATATTACATGAGGGAGGAGACTGGGCGGAGAGTCGGGCTCGCGCATGTGCCAATTTCACGTTAATTGGAATGTACAAAGAGAATCTGCGTGAAATCGTGCTTACGCAAGGATTGATAGTCCTACATCCGGATTCTTTTGTGCGCAGCAGCTTTCCAGATTTTGGCGTCCGCAAAGTTGTAGTCAGAAATCCACGCAAGTCTTAGTACATGAGGCCCCTGGTTGCCGGAGTTTTTGACACCCAGCTCATCCACACCTGTCCATTGTGACTTTAAACCCGAGATTGCATTAAGAGAAAAGTAAGCTTTGTTCCACGCTGTAAAGCAACGCAATAAACATAAGAGCTGTGTACAATTAGTGGTAATGTTATCGTCACTGACTGAATGCGTCATCTTATGCGAACCAAAACAACCTTAAAATAAACGTAATATTGCTCTTTGGACTTACTTTGTAATCGGGGCCTTGTGTTGTTATCTTTGGGATTGGAGACGCTGCGGGGACGCTTCAGAAATATGCCGAATATCCATTATATATATATATATATATCGCAAACCGTATAAACGTTTCTCGAGCCATTGATCAATAGAGACAACCTGCCGCTTCCTGATAGCCAGCGCCACAGGCAGTGATTGGTCACACAGACACGCACCTTAATGCAGCGCAAAAATTATAGATAATTGCATAGGTACAACACATGGAATGTTGCCACTTAATGTAACAAAATTACACCAAATGTATTAAGGAAGACGTTAAGGCATGTAAACATAAAAAAAAAAAACTAATTTACAGGTGCGTAAACGCCACTCAGAGGTGCGTAGACGCTATTTCCAAAATTCCAGAGGTGGGTAAAAGGCGTTTACGTGCGTTTAGCCACCACTACAGCCCTGTATATGACTGGCCAAAACCCAAGACTAGCCCCTACCCTATTTCTGATTGGCTTAAGTAGGCCAACTGGTGTGGTTAGAGTGAAAGAGCCTCTCCGATCTTGGGAAGTGTCAGACCACACGAACGTGTGTCTGTGTGTTTATATGTACAGATAATACACAGTGCGTGTGTTGTATTTGACTGAGACACCTACATCTGTGTGTGTGTGTGTGTGTGTGTGTGTGTGTGTGTGTGTGTGTGTGTGTGTGTGTGTGTGTGTGTGTGTGTGTGTGTGTGTGTGTGCCAACACCTTGCTCCCTCAAACAACCTGCTCTTCCAGTTCATGCGCGTGGTGGAGGCCTGTGCCGGCTTCCTGACCGCGTCCCTCCACGCTGAGAGCTGCGTGGGCGTCCTGCGTCTGGCCGACAGCCACGCCCTGCCCACCCTGAGGACCCGGGCGCTGGACTACATCGTCCTCGCCTTCTCCCAGGTCATCCTGCAGGAGGAGTTCCACTTCCTGCCAGCAGAGGCGCTGGAGAGCGCCCTGGGCCGCGACGACCTCAACGTGACCTGTGAGGAGTGTGTCTTCGAGGCGCTGATGGGCTGGGTGAGTACGGAGCGCCACTTGAGCTAAATGACAATTGCTCAAACGGCGGTTTGAGCAAAATCGTAGAAATGACGTCTTAGAAATGGCGACCAAACACTGCGTGTTCACACAGAATTTGGTCGCGTTAAAAGCGCCGTTTCTAAGATGTGGAGGAATGACGTCTGAGAAATGACGTCACACATACATTTAGAGTTTGGTCGCGTTAGAGCGCCGTCTCTCAGACGCCGTTTTGCTGTTAGGTGCGGGCGAGCCAGAGCGAGCGCGTGCCGGTGCTCGCCGCCATGCTGAGGCACGTCCGGCTGCCGCTGCTGGAGCCCGCCTACTTTGTGGAGACGGTGGAGACGGACGAGCTGATTCGCCGCTGCGTCGACGCGTTTCCAGTCATCCAGGAAGCCCGCTGCTATCACCTGTTGGGGAGCGTGGTGAGGACTGCCTCCACCTTGTCCTGTGCCAACACTTTACATTTACATTTAGGGCCGTTAACGGATTATTTTTTCCAAAGCGTCTTACAATAAGAACATTTGTCAGTAGAAAGAGAAAGAACAATGTATCTCTGTCGGTACAGTAAGGATGTTCACAGAACAAAGTGCCAAGCACTAGCAATCACTAGGTTAACCCATTCCCTGTATACAACAAAGATAGGATAAGATGCTACACAAAGTACTATGGAAGTGCCAGGACATACATCATACAATAAGTGCGTAAAGAGGGGTGTAGGGGCGGGTAAGGAGGGAGGCTATGCAGAGTCTAGGTGAACTCTTTAACAAGTGAGTCTTGAGTCTTTGGTTGTCATTTGACCATAATGTGGGCGTCATGTGGTCGTCATGTGACATGACCGTCATGCGGTGGTGATCATGTGACAGGTGGTCTCCGAAAGGACCAAGCCCCGTATGCAGCACTTCCTGTCTGAGGTGTTCATGATCATTGGGGGCTGCACCCGGGATGAGAGGTTCATCTCCACGGTGACCTGCCTGGACCCGCTTCGCCGCAGCCGGCTGGAGGTGGCCCGCATGCCGCTGACGGAGGGGGAGGAGTCCCACAACAGGAAGTGGGTGGAGTTCGCCTGCATCACTTTTCGCAAGGAAGTGTACATATCAGGTGAGGGTCACTCACAGCCTCTCCAGAATCAAGACTTAGAAGTAACCATAACCAAAAACGTCATGGTTTATCCTGCTCTCACACAAGTACCTTCGGTACCAAAGACATCCGTTGTTTTTGCTCAAAGGATCCTCCTTACTCCTGATTATCTCAACCATTGTGCATTTCTACACACCGCCTCGTTCAGCAACAGTGGAAACATGGATATATTTACAAAACATTGTCACCCAGGGGTGTTTCATCAGGGACGTCCGCACCACAAAACAGCCCAGGGTGTCCAGGGGCCTCATGTACAAAGCTTGCTTACGCACAAAAAAGCTGCGTAAGCAACTTCTCACGCAAACGTTCGGATGTACAAAAACTGACTTGACGTGAGAAAGTGCGGTTCTCCACGCAAACTAAATGCCTGGCTTACGCACATTTCTGCTGCATTTTGTCAGTTGGCGGCACATAGAGGCAATGCAGCGCAACAACATTAAGCCTACGCGATCACGAGTCATGAAGTAATATTGCAATATGAGGCGAGTTCAAAGTGGATTTGAACGTCGGAATACGTGATCTTAAATGCGCTTCAATCATGCGTTATTGTTGTCGAGACGCATAATGTGACACTGTTGTTAGGCTAAACTTAAACAGACCCATAAAACTAAATTGTCAATATTGGAATTAAAAGGAAGCCCCAGCAATATTATTTTCAGTGATGGCTTGTTTATTAAACGTTACATATTTTCCGGACCACGCATGACATATGATCTCTCTTCACACATTTGTTGTGAAATTCTTGACTGCAATATTATTATGTGATGTTGAGTGGAGTAAGCACAAGCCATTGTTAGTTAAAATCAATCCATCAATGAACCAGTCGGCCAATTTCGAATTATGTACATATTATTGACACATTGGGTGTATGGATACAACCTATTGTCAGCATGCATCCAAATAAGCATAATAATAAGCATAATGCATGCTTTTATATTCTCTATAAAAAATAGAGAATATAAAAGCATGCGCAAAATGTATCGATATATCGGTACATTTTGCGCATGCTTTTTTTTTTTTTTCTTTATAGGTTGACAATGGCAGTGTTGGCCTTGTTAGAAGATGGTCGCATTCAAAATTAACGGGTGTTCCGCGACTATTATGATTTTTTTGGTCAAAAAAGAGCCGATCCCAAATCACAGCTGCCACCCTTTGCTCAAATAGGGCGAGCTCCCAGACTCCGCCCCGCTGCGCTCTGACCCACGCTTCTCCGGTGGGCAGAGACCTTTCTTTTTACGTCCACCTTGATGTCCGACCACTTTTTTAATGTCAGCCACAGTTCGGCTTTCCGCCCCAACCTCATTGACCGACTTGGCAACGTTTTCCCACGCCAGTTTTTTTGCTTTTGGTGCTGATTCCGGAGGAAAGAGAGCCAAACAAGATCTTATTTCTGGCCTCTACCTCCGAAATCAGCACCTCCACCTCGCATTCACTAAAGTTATTTTTTCTTCCTTTCTCCATGTTCTCTTTTCTCCTAACGAGCGCACTACTGCAGGCCTATTTATACGAATTAGCATATTAAATGAGGGAGGAGACTGGGTGGAGAGACGGGCTCGTGCATGTGCGCTCAATTTCACGTTAATTGGGATGTACAAAGAGAATCTGAGTGAAATCGTGCTTACGCAAGGATTGATACATCCGGATTTATTTGTGCGCAGCAGCTTTCCAGATTTTGGCGTCCGCAAAGTTTTAGTCAGAAATCCACGCAAGTCTTTGTACATGAGGCCCCAGGTGTTCTCAGGCTCGTTCGGTTTGAGGACAAAACGTGTGCAGAGTCCAGCTTCACTGGGGAGAGACTGTTTTTCTTTGTGTTTCCCTGCCAACATTTTCCCACCGAGCAGAATCGACCACAGGCCGAGGAACAAGGCTCTGTGGTCGGAGACCGTTGGTCTTCTAGACGTTGCCCAACCCAGTGACACAGAGACACAAGCCAGGGCCTGAGAGCGAGAAGAGGGGTGATGTGTGTCCTGTGATAACAGCCCAGGAGGGGATTTTCCTACAGAATAATTTCTCGAGACTCACGCTTTCTTTATCTGCCAACCAACAACAAAGAGACAGGCTGCTATGCTTAGTGACGGCGGGTTCCCGGTGTCTCCCCCCGGCCCCCAGGAGGCAAGGAGACGGCCCATGAGGTGTGGAAGTACAACGGGGCGCTGGACCGCTGGATCCGGACGGAGCCCATGGCCACTGGCCGATGGAGACACAAGATGGCCGTCCACGGGGGGAAGCTGTACGCCCTCGGGGGATTCGACGGGAGCCAGAGACTCACAAGCGTGGAGGCCTACGATCCTTTCCACAACTGCTGGTCACAGGTAGGGTCCTTCTCATGCATATCGTCTATGTATATGGAGGCTTAGAGAAACGGTTTGTGTTTTGTAACCTTTTTTCAGTGGCTTAGCAGGTTGTCTGGCAACCGGAGGCTTGCTGGTTCGATCCCCGGCTGCAGCTAGTGAACTGCCAAAGCGTCCCTGAGCAAGACACCTCAGCCTAACTGCTGCTGATGAGCTGGCTGTCCCCTTGCATGGTTGACACCGCCGGCGATGTGTGAATGTGTGTATGAATGGGTGAATGTTTTTGTGTGTGAATAAGTGAATTAGAGGCCGTCCTTGTAGAGTGCTTTGAGGGGCCACAGGTTAGAAGAGCATCATGTAAATACATAGTGCCTCCGGCATTAACGTTGCTGTGTTCATTACAACACACACACACAGCCCCCTAACACGCACACACACACACGGACCCCCCTCAACGTCCTCCACGTCCCCTCTGCAGGTGACCCCTCTTCGGCTCGCCGTGAGCTCCTTCGCGGCGGCAAGCTATGATAGGTTGATCTACGTGGTCGGGGGCGGGCCCGGCGGGAGGCTGGCCACTGACGTGGTCCAGTGCTGGGAGCCGGGGGCCGACGGCTGGAGGACCCGGGCCCCGATGCCCGTGGAGGCGAAATGCATCAACGCCGTCACGTTCAAGGACCACATCTATGTTGTCGGTCAGTGACCCCCCCCCCCCGTGGTTCTACATACACTGACACACACACACACACACACACACACACACACACACACACACACACACACACACACACACACACACACACACACACACACACACACACACACACACACACACACCACGTCCGGATACATGAGAAGACACGAACCAATGGGGACTTGCCTCTCGGTCCTAGATGGTCCTAGATCACGCACACATAAACACACACACAGTAAGTCATGTGTGCGTGTGTTTTAGTGTTCCGGAACATTGTGCGTTGTCAACCTCATACTGTGTACTGTGTGTGTGTGTGAGTGAGTGAGTCCAAGCATGCATGTCCTAAATCAACCCCCCCTCCCCCTCCTCTCCTCTCCCCAGGGGGCGCCATGCACGCCATGTACAGCTACTCTCCGGCGGGGGACGCCTGGGCGCTGGTGTGTCGCCTTGGCGACCGGGCAAGCTGCGCCGTGGCCGCGTGCAACGACAAGCTGTTCATCACGGGGGGGCGCGACGACCGGAACCAGGTCATCTCCTCGGTCATGTGCTGGGACGCGGCCGGCGGCGTGCTGACGGAGGAGTGCGTGCTGCCCCTCGGGGTGTCCCACCACGGCAGCGTGACGCTCATGAAGTCCTACACACACATACACCGCATCTCGCTGGCCACGCCCGCCACCGCCACCCCGCCGTGATCCTCCACAAGGGGCGGGGGGGCGGTGGGGAGGGTTTACGTCTGGGGGGTGTGTGTGTGTGTGTGTGTGTGTGTGTGTGTGTGTGTGTGTGTGTGTGTGTGTGTGTGTGTGTGTGTGTGTGTGTGTGTGTGTGTGTGTGTGTGTGTGTGTGTGGGTTTGCGGGTGTAAAGTTTGTGAAGTGTGTGTGCGTGCGGGTGCGTATAGTTTCTGTAGTGTGTGTGTGTTTTTAGGAGTTTGTGTATACAGCGGTTGAAATTATTTTGTGTACGGCAGTTATCTAGAGGAAATAGCAGAGGAAGGTAAGATAAATATCTGCTGAGTTCATTACCCGTGTGAGAGGGTGTGGGGGAGAATATTGTTCATCCGGTCCTTCTAAGGTTTATGCTTTTATTCAGTCAATGAATACAGAATGTTTACAACGTCACCTAGCCTACATTTCATGTTGATATATGAAATGACATCAAATACTTTGATTAGGCAGTGCAGATTGATATATGATGTGTTAATAAAGTTTTGCTCTGTTTTATATGTAATGTCTTAAATTCTCCTTAAATTCTGCATCCCGACTGCACACCTTTCAAGAGTATCAGGGTGATTGTGATCACATGTCTGTTCATTTCATCATCTCGAATACATGGGCTCAGTTTTAACCCACCAAACATTTAGATGACCACGTCGTGATCCAGGTGAGATGGACGTTGTTTCAGGTTGTGACCCATTTTCGACAAACTCCAATTTAGCCGTGTGTTGAATAAATCAAAATACATTATATGTCAATTATATACATTATACCAGCTTTGTAATAGTATGTACTTGTATACATACTGTACATAATATTCTACTCATGCAGTGAGCCTCACCCGAACCCGAACCTCACTAATATGACGCCATTGACATGCAACTAAATGTAACGGACCATTACGTTAATAAAACGACCTCTCTGGGTTTGAACATTGTTTGAAACAATTGGGATAATACAAGTACAGAACTAAACTAAATATATTAGGCCTACACAGGTCTAGTTCTTATATATTCGACTGGCTGAAATGTTGCATATGATACCTTTAATACACTAATATGCTAAACGTTTTATTTTTATCACCAATAAAATAAAATAAACTAACTAAATAAACTAACTAACTACCCCCCTCGCAGAGCGTTTCCATGGTGATGTGATGCAAATTAACCGACTAGGCTTCAGCCAATCGAGGCGCAGTAACAAGCTTGGGAATTCCGTCACGGATCCCATTTCCAGTGCACAGATTGATGGCTTTTGAAGCGCACGAACGCGACTTTTCCGCAGGTTCAACCCATCCGAGATTTAATAAAGTTCAGCAGTTCTGAAACCCAAAATCCCATTCCCGACAGTCCAGGCGGGTCACCTGAGTCAGAGGTTTAGGCTGGCACACATCTTCACCTGCTGAGACCTGGTTTCACGCGTCACTCAGTGGGACGGTCCGACGTCGGAAACCATTAACCTGGTTCAGAGTCCGATCCCTCCAGCCCTACCTGCGCACAGACACCGGACTCTTTATGTCGCTTTCAGGCCAAGATTATGGTTTACGGATTTGATGCGTAAATCACCCCACCGGGACCGTAGGGGCAGAACAAAGCAGATCCACCTGGCTGCGAGCTTAGAACGTCAGGGTGGGCTGTCTGCATGCAATGGCTGTTCACTATTTCCTGGTCTGTCCCATTCTACCACTTCTGACTCTCGGTGAGTGTTCGCGTCCTGATCCCACGGCTGAGGGGGCGTCTGTGTCCGATCCCTCTGAGCTTTTACTTTTAGATTTATGAGTGCGTGTTTGTGTGTGAGCGGGTAGACCCAGACTATTAACGAGGGTGGCGTAAACAAACTTTGTGCTGAAAGCATTGCTTTGGATACCTATTAAATTAATCATTAATCATAAATTATAAGTTCAACTCTCTGCGCTAGAATCTCTAGGCTGCTGCTGTCTTATTTTGTATTATTATTATTATTATTATTATTATTATTATTATTATTATTATCTGTTATCGTGTTTCGTTCTTTTTTACGCGAACTCTTACTGCAATTGTTTGGAGTAGGCCTAGTCACGCCATAATAATAGTAGAATGAATGACTGAGAAAGTATCCATTGAAGCATGCATAATAATTAGTTCCCGTCCGCAGTTGCAGTGGAGGCCCTTCAATACGGACGCAGGGGCTCCGAAACCACGCTGGTCCCCCAAATCCGGGGGCCCCCCGACGCGATCCTCTGGAAACAAGCGTCCCGCAAGGTGGTCGAGTTCGACGGCAGTGAGGAGAGTGTCCACGGGACGTTCCAAGACCGGGTGGTCCTAGACTGGCACACGGCCTCCCTCACCATCAAGGATCTCCGGGAGACTGACAGCGGCCCCTACGAGCTGGAAGCCACCATCAACAAAAAGAAGTACTACTCCCAGCATGAGGTGGCGGTTATTGGTGAGCGTTTTTCTTTACAGATGGTGGCCTACTTTGCAATGCAGGTCAAAAGACAAGTTAACATGAAGGTGCAAATCGTGAGAAGATAAACAATCAAGGTAATACGGATAAAAAGCGATATTTTCAGCAATGTATAAAGGCCTACATAAATGAATTCAGCCAAGGATATATATTTTTTTCTACCAACAGCAACACAGACATGTTTTACCGTCCGTTGTGATATTAAACACGGGTTTAGGATCAGAAGTGTGTGTTGGCGGTTAAGTTACTGAGCAGGTTGAGCCGAGCAAAGCCACACCCTCAGCCCCTCTTTAGGAAGCATCACATCATTGTTCTGGTGCCTCCTGGAATGATCCGGCTTGTTTTGAAACTCTGCTCTGTGTGCTACCTCCATTTAGTGTTCTCTGAAAACTCTTGTCCCTGGAACACTGTAATCTGTCCATTATCTACAGTATACCACAGGCATTTATGAAATATTGCACTGGTTTAAAAAGCGTTGAATCTCATCTCATATAAGATCCAGACTATTTATTAGCAGCTCTGACGTCCATTGAGTACGATGTTTATTCATTGTTTATCAAATTTAAAGACCGCTAGTAACGTTTAGCTTATTGTGAGAGACATAGGGAATACACCAGATATTATGTTTACATAATATACAATGTATATCATTCAGCATGCCAGTGGACCTGAGAAACACCTATCTGCTATCTCACTCAGTTCTGGCTGCTGGGTTGCATAACTAGATAAGAAATACTTGAATGTTCCCGTGGAGAAATGAGACCTGGGTCAGACCTGTAGTTACAGAAGATAGAATCCTTCACAGGGCACAGTAAATACATCACCATGTCATCATCCACACACAGCTTTCATGTCACAGTCTGCACAAACCCGCCTTCTAACTTCGTTGCCATCGTTGTTTGGAGGGACGAACGAGGGATTAAACCCCATCATCTTCCATACCATACTGTATATGGGATAGTGTTGTTATCCCATATCTTATTTACTCTCTAAGACTGACTGGTGAACTTCTGCTGACTCCATAGACCTGAAGTCTGTGTATAAAAAATACATCCACAGTCTAGAGAGATAGGCCTTCAGGGGTGAGTGTATTATCATATAGGCCCTCAGAGTGTGAGTGTTTTATCAATATGAACCCTTAGGTTCTGTTAACCCAGAGTGATGGCGTCATGGTGGATAACCACCGGCCTGAGATCACCCTCAGCGTTGGGGTCAAACACCATCTCCGCTTCCAACCATTCGACACAATCCGTAGACACAAATCAAGCCCCGTTCTACCATCACCATCACCATGTGTTAAACCGAGTTCATGTTCGTCTATCTGCAGATAAAGTGGAGGTGCCCACCATCTCCTGCCTCATCAACGGCACGGTCAGCGGCGTCGGCGAGTCGGACCCCCCGCGGTCCCGGGGCGTCCTCAGGTGCAGCGCCGAGGGGCCCCCCTCCCTCATCACCTACCACTGGACCCCGCTAGATGGCGTGACTGTGGGGGGGGCGGGGCTAACGGTCGCCCTGGCCGGAGACCAGGATGAGACGGTGTACACCTGCCGGGCCACCAACCCCGTCAGCCAGGAGATGGGCACGTTTGTGGCCAGAGATTGTTACCCAGGTGAGGATCAGGATAAGCACCACGATGCTCATTGAGGTGATGGAATGTGGCTTCATTGTTCTGGAGTTACGACCATAGAGCACGTCATTGCTCAGCTTGACACACTGGCATTTCAGGTATTTCTCAGAATAAAGGCGTATGAATGAAATGTATTTGTATTCTGATGGCAATGTGAACAAAGGGTTGATCTTGAGAAGATAAGGTTTTTTTTTGAAGATTTCAAGTGAGGAACCGTTGCGATACTACAACCTGCTGATTTAAGAGAGCGCTCTGTTTCGTGCTTGTGATTGAAATCGTTTTTCCATTTTCTCTTTTCCTTGCAGATAGTTTTTCCCCCGGATGGATCATTGCCATTGTTGTGCTCTGTCTGCTCGTGCTGTTGTCAGCGGGCTGCTTCCTGGGCTACTGGAGATGGAGCAAAGGTACAGACATCTATACATGTTGTTCTGCAAGGAACACACCATGTACTCTACACACAGCCTCCGCATGCATCTGCTGTCAGATGTTTGTGTGAGGAGTACAGGTCGTGTTTTTACACAATACAACATTAAAGAGGAAACATTAAATTGCCTACTGTAAGTGTTAATCCCCGTGTTTCATTTCTACAGCACACCCGGAGGCCGATGGTATTGAAGATATGGAGTCACAGCCGCTGAACCGATCAAATGGTATAATTATATAGTTATATATAAGTATTTTATTTGTGTGTGTGTGTATATAGATTTTGTTTTGACACATACGCAATGTGTTCATGATTTTCCCAACCTAACCCTGGTTGAATTATTTAATACTTTAATGGACAATTGAAAGACATTTTAAACAAGAAGTTCATCATCCTTTGAACCCCCCATGTCGGTCGGTTAACCTGTTATGGTTTCAGGGTCAGGCAACACCAAGGCCTACGATAAGGACAACGGAGCCACGCTGCCCAGCTCCCAGCGTCTCGCTCTGCTGTCCCCCCCTGATCCGGCCGTGGCCCCCGGCGGACTGGAAGAGGACCACACAGCCCACTCTGGGGGGGGTGGGGACTCCACCCGGGTCAGTGTCCACTCCTCAGAGTCCAGGCTGCCAGAACTGCAGCAGCCCAGCGAGCTGGAGTCCAAGCTCAGTGCAGGCGACTCTGCAGTTGGTGTCCTGGTGGAGCCGGGTTTGGAGTCTGAATCGCACCCGCCACCGACTGCCTCACCTGTAGGGCGTGGTTCGCTCCACGTCGCGACGGAAACCGAAGCGACCCAAACACGGCCACACCGAGACAGTCTGTCGGCCTCTTCCCTCGAAGATCTTCAGAGCTCCTCCCTCGAAACGACTCACCCCCCCGCCAAGGCATGCCCCTCCCCAGGCCGGCCAGACAACCACTCGGACTCTGATATAACCTCTCCTCAGCAAATGACCCTGCGGGACGGCCATCTTGGCTCTGATGAAGACGGCCATCTTGGCTCTGATGAAGACGGCCATCTTGGCTCTGATGAAGACGGCCATCTTGGCTCTGCGGAAGGCAGCCAGGCAGCCCACGCAGACCTCTACGAATCAGATCCAGAGGCGCCGGAGCCTGCCGCAGTCATACCGAGAGAGAAAGAGGAGGAGGAGGAGGCAGCGTCCTTCGCTCCTCTGGGCAGCCTTGGTTCCTCCTCCTCCTCCGAGGAGGAGGAGGAGGAGGAGGAGGAGGAGGAGGATGAGGAGGGAGATGCAGCGGCGCTCGATCCTCTGAGCATCCTGGGTTCCTCCGAGGCGGAACGAGAGAAGGAGAAGCTGGAGGCAGCGGCTCTCGCTCCTCTGAGCCACCTTGCTTCCTCTGAGGAGGAGGAGGAGGAGAGGACGGACACGGGGCCAGCATGCGTCAGTCCTGGGGACGAACGCGGTGGCGAGCGTCTTGTGGCTGCTGGTGATCCCCCCGTGAACTTAGAGATGCTGCCGTCAGAGATGAAGGAAGCAGTAACTGACGCTGAAGCTCCACATGGGGCCGAGGTTCTGCAGGAGGAAGGGGAGGTGGAGGAAGACGACGACGACAGGGAGGAGGAAGGACCAGGGGTGAGCTCGCCAGAGCAGGCCCGCCCCCCTGAGTGCCACAGCGACTCTGAGGCCGCGGCGGGAGAGAGGGGGACGGACAGAAGGGAGGAAGACAAAGAAGAGACGTCACACACGACTGAGGACAAACACGAGGACCCCAAAGACGGAGCGGGACAGGCAGCGTCTCCCATTGAGCCAAACCTCGAAGTGATGGAGAGGAGGGAGGAAGAAGAGAACAACGATGTCCCGGAGACGGCCTGTGACGACCCCCAGGGGCCCGAGGAAGATGAAGGTGAAGACAGAGGGGTGGCGAGCTCGCCAGCGTCCGAACCGGAGCCTCAGCGGGGTTCTGAAGTGGGGGTGGTGGAGGAGGAGGAGGAGGAAGAGAGCGATACAAATAGAAGCATGGAGGAGGAGAAGGTACAAACGCCCGAGGACAAACGGGACAACGCAGGAGACGCGGCAGGACAGGTGGAGCCTCCCGCCGAGCCCACCGTGGAGACATCTGAGAGGAAGAGAGACGTCCCACTACCATCACCCGACGACACAGAGGGGCCAGAGGAAGGGGAGGTAGAGCAGAAGGATGCTAAAGACATAGGGGGGGCCAGCCTCCCAGCGTCCAGACCTGAGACACACCGGGATTCTGAGGCCGTGGCGGGGGAGGGCAATACAGATGGACACGTGAAGGAAGAGACGTTGGAGGGGAAGGAAGAGGAACACGATGTCCCACAAACAGTTGATGACGACGTGGACGTGCAAAAGGAAGAAGGGGGTAGAGAGGGAGAGCAGACGGGCTTGACCGAGATGGAGTCGCGTCCTGAGACTGGACCGGACCCCGACAGGGAGCCGGGTGAGAGCGGCGCTGGTCGGGGAGAGACACCAGGCTCGGGAGGACAACACGAGGAACGCAAAGAGGTAAGAAACGGACGACTCCCTGCCAATCAGGACGCAGAGGCTGAGAGGAGGGATGGAGATAAGGAGGCGGAGAACGAGGACAGCACTGAGTAGGACGGAGGGCTGGGCCGGGTCACTGGTGAACACCATCAGGAGCTTCTCAGGGTTTCAGCCTCCCTGCACACTCTGCTAGAGATACCTGGACTTTGTGTTTGAATCGTGAGAAACTCCTGCCTTTCCCCTCTAGTGTCCTGAGGCCGTTCTGGTTAAAAAAGAGGTCACACTATCCACACACATGTTGGAAACATTTTATTTTTCAAACCTCAGAATATCCTCATACGCTTCAAAGCCTCCAACCCTGCTTTGAGTAGGCTTTGAAGCGTATGAGGATATTCTGAGGACGTTCAAGTTTGAAAAATAAAATGTTCATTGTTCATTGTATTGTATATCCTCATACACTTCAAAGCCTCCAACCCTGCTTTGAGTAGTCAAAGCAGGGTTGGAGGCTTTGACGCGTATGAGGATATACAATGAACAGTCCAACCTCTTCTGCTCTGGAAGGAGAGGACGGGGCTCGGAGATGCTTAGTCAGGGTTCGAAGGGAAGAACTATATCCAGACAAAGTGAAGTGAGTGAAATTCTTCTTTTATTTCTCCCAGACATCAATAACTAGATAATACTTGTTTAAAGCAATCACGTGTAACGTTTCGAAGATGTAGTAGCTATATTTATAAAACAATATTTGAGAATTCAGTGGAGAGGCTTCAGAGCACGTCCTTACTCTGCCATGTCAAAACCGGACCCCCTGAAATTCTTCTTAATCTTGTTCTCAAACATGCCACTGGATTGTATTGTGTCTGCTCCTTCAGCGTATCAAATATTGGTTTATGATATGCAGGATTGTGAAATGCCTAGTCTGATAGAAGATAACAAAACTGTAGAAAGTATTTAATAGAAGGGCGTGCTGTTTTTTAAGTTAATGAATAACTTGGACGGTGTATACCACATTGTTAACTTGGTGTTATGCTCTAGATGAAATTAACATTTAATTCACTTAAATTGTAATGATCAGTTCTTGTCAACAGGGGTTGGTGTTTCCTAGCATTTCTCTAACCATTGTCAGCAATTATTTCAATGTGATTTTTTTATGTAAGATAACATCATTGACCTGAATTGTTTTTATGATTAACAATATTTTGTTTATGAGTATTAGCCTACTATTTTAAGTAACCAATATTAGTCTAATACTATACACAGTATTTTACATTCAGAGTTGACGAAAACTGAACTGAAGATTATGTGTACATTTCAACAAGTTTTATTCAAAACAGAAACATTCATTTCTATGTTAACACTAAATATATGCAGTTAAATACTGGACATTCAGCACCCAGAAAGCATGAGCATGAGAAACAGTTAATGATAACAATATAACCGATAGCTGAATGTTATAAAAAATACACTCATAATGAAGTTATTCTATTTTAAGAAACAAAATCTATTGTAAGTCGAAAAATCTATATTTGATGAAGGTTCCTCTATTGAACAATGGTGATTTTATTATTATATTGATTAAATCGTTTTAAAGTGTGATATATAAATAACGGATTTCTATATTTTTTTGGCCTGCTTTTTTAACAAATATTATACTTTTTTTTAATTCTGTTTCATGATAAAATGTTTAGAACTAACCTAAAATCACTTGATTGTATGCATTATTTGCTTCTCGTGTTTTTGTCTATCCGATCTGTAATGGGCATTCCCTTTCAGCAGGGGGCAGTGTTTAACAGTGTTGTATTCATGGCTTAGCGATCCAGATTTTATTTTTCTGACATCTATGGTATGAAGGCCATTATGAAATACTAAAAGAATATTTTCGCAAGATGCTGATGTACGTTCTGAGGCTGAAAAATAATAATAGTTATGAAACATCAGTTACTATCCAATGACATTCATACCATATCATACATATCTGGCACTTAATGTACAGACTTCTTGTATGTTGTACGTCCTGGCCCTTAAAATAGTCCTTACCATTGTGTAGCATCTTATCCTAGCTATCATTGTTGTATACGGGGAATGCATTAACCAAGCGAATGTTAGTGCTTGGCACTTGGATCTATGAACATCCTTACTGTACCGACAGCAATATATTGTTGTTGTCTCTTTCTTCTGACAAATGTACTTAGTGAGTCGCTTTGGATAAAAGAGTCTTCTAAATGCCCTGAATGTAAATCTAAAATCATATTTCAGAACTCCTCCATACCCCATACGGATACTTCATGCACGAGAGTGTGCCTTCTAGATTCATAGTATTAGCAGATATACTGTGTGTTGAACGAACCAGGTGGTTCAAAACAAATGGATCACACTCCATGGTTGTCCATCAACAAACCTCAGACTACAAACCGAAACACCCCAAAACATGAGAACAGGAGGTCTATTCTCTCCACACAACCATGCTCCTGCCCACAGAGCTCGGTGCAGACCCTGCAGCAGAAAGCACAGACGCTAAACCCAGAGCAGAGCTGATCAATACGGGGTACGGGGGGCGGGGGGCCGGGGGGGGGGGGGGTCGCCATGTTGCCAGGTACACAAGCTGGTGTAGATTTGTGAGAGGGCCATCGCAGGGCCATGAGAAAAGTCACGGCTGATTAGTTTAACCCCTGAGCCGCGGCGGGGTCTGTGATGTGCTACCTACTGACCCGTGGGTTCAGTGTGCACCGGAGAATGAACGCTATCACGTTTCCACCGCCCCCCCACAAATACCTAGGGGATATTACAATATTGAATTATTTCAGGGGGGGCAGGGGGAGGGGGGGGGGGTGCCTCTCTCTGGTGAGGGTCACCGCAGAGACATGTTGCCACGGCGATGGTCAGCGGGGGGGAGGCTGACGTCACTCCCCCCCCCTCCACCCCTGCTTGGCTCCTTCACTGTTTAGTCGTTGAGAAGAGGCTGTAATCCACAGTGCATTGTGGGGGATTCAGACCCATGGCATCTCTCTCAAGGATGTCTGCACCGTAGGCAGAGGGGATCGAACCCAGAACCTTTCGGTTGAGGGTTGGACACCCTCCTGCCACTAAAGCATCCTGCCCGTTTCATATAGCCACCACGACTCAACGCCTTGAAGTTTAGATCTCTGCTCACGGTTTCGTTCCCCAAAGATGTGCGGTGTTGAGGCCGAGCCCAGCCTCCGTGTTGAGGCAGAAGGGGGGAGGGGGTCGGCTGGAGGCGGGGCCAACTGGGCCCCTCCAGATTCCAGCTTTAAAAGTGGCCACCTCCCGTGGGGGCCGCGGACGGAATCGAACAATATCCTCCGGCTTTGGAGACCGGGCCCCCGCGGCTTCTCATTTACTTGGTACGCAGCGCTAGGCTGGAGCCCCCCCCCCCCCCACCCCCCGGCCCCTGAGTTTCTCCGAGGAGGGCCGAGGACGCCAGACCCCCGCTGTCCGGGGGAAACATCCCTTCTAAGCGGCTCCCTTAAAAGCAGCGTTGGCGTTCCTGCTCCCTCCTCTTCCTCACCCCGTGGTTCGTGTTCGTTGCTCCACAGGAGACGACTGCAGATGGCCACGGGGCCGCACGGCGGAGAGATGGACGACCCTCCCTTGGGGCTTTTACTGTCAAAGACCTCTTTTTGAAACTAGTTTGTCTGTGTGTGTGTGTGTGTGTGTGTGTGTGTGTGTGTGTGTGTGTGTGTGTGTGTTTGCTGTTCGAGGAGTACCAGCGAGGCTGTGGTGCCGCTGGTGTTTGTCCTGCTGCTGCGTACAGCTGCCGCTCTGCCCTTGCAGGCTGGCGGGGTTCTGACTGGCGGATTGGATCACAGCCAATGGCCGTGTGTTGCCTTTAGCTGCTCATGTTTTGCTGCTCGCGCTCCGCTCGTCACATGGCCTGAAACGGAGCTGGCAGGCCATGACGTGAATGTTATGAAAGGTTTTCGAATGACGTCATTTCATTTTGTTATCCCATTCAAATGTCATATCATGCGAGTGTGTGACATAAGGTTCGCTGGTTGCATCATTTACCGTCGTGGGATTGAGATTCATTGTGTGACTATCAATTTTAGCAGGGTATTCATTATAATTAACAGTTCCTTTCCATTAAAGTGCTCTGATGGCTTACCTTAATTTGTGCTTCACCTTCACTTCAACAGAGAGCTCAATTGTGTCCCAGGATCTTTAACATCGCCTCTCAGGAAATTATAAATGAGAATGATTGAGAATGAATGAAATGATTGATAAATCGATAAATAAAACAAAAGATCAAAGATAATCAAAATGTATTCATTAAGAAGTAGTAGTAACAGTAGTATTACATTGACATTTAGGGCATTTAGGGCATTAGCAGACATTTAGCAGGCATTTAGTATTGTACAAAAAACGATACACAATACTAACTACACTACACTATAAAAAGAGGATTCACTTTAAAAACCATTTCAGTCCACAGTAGGTAGGTGATTTAGTTTAGCCCTCAAAAGACTCAAAGGAATCATGGTGTTTATGTTGGGGACATTCTTCCAGATCCTTGTCAGCTAAGGGTCATGTTGCCATTACTCTCGCTAATAAGGAAGGCTTGCTGCAGGTCGCTATCTGCTGTCTGTTTGTGTTCGTGTCACAACAAACGTTCGTCAAACCAAGCCGTGTCGCCTTGTGTTGGCCATGTTGTAAACACGGCTTATCATCCCTCCGCTCTGAACAAAGGTGCACATCAAGACAGACAAGCTGCTGTAGGGGTCTGTAGGGGGGACGGTGAAACCAAATGACACCATCTCATTTCAGCGGGGTCGGACCAGAGCAGGTCGATTTGTTCCCTTTCCTGTCCAGGCTGTTCAGATCAATGCAGCACAAATCCAATACAGAGCCATGCCCAGTGAACCACGTCAACACAAACCACACACTAAAGTAAAGTAACAAAGCTTGTCTTAAGATACAAGATAGACGCAAATCTTTTCTTTTTTACGCCAGCTTTCAGCCGACTTCTTTGTTTTTCTTCTTTAGATTCTTTGTGTTCTTTGTAATTAGTCGCTGCTGTGTGCAGAAACCTGTGCTGGGTTGTCTGTTGTGCCCAAAACTGAGCGAGCAGGCTGGTGTGCAAACCACGATGCAAGGAAATCAACAACAACACAGTGTGTTGACACTGGGCCAATGTTTGACAGCTCTGAATCAGCTTCATTAGTGTGATCAGAGCATCAGACTGGTGGCTCGCATGCTTTCTGTTGTTCATCCTTTGGGGAAATCAGTGTCATTTGAAGGTAATAGCGGTCCCTGTATGCAGGGCATGAACCAGTTCTTGACAGAGCAACAATGAACTCATACAGATGCATATCTTTCATTTACATATTCCCATGCAATCAGTCCCACTTGGTACTGGTCTGACACTCTCTGGTTTTCTAAACAGCCTTGGTGCCATATGATACCAGCTGCCATAGATGTGATTCAAGCAGAGTGTCCTCAGGACTCCTGACTGGGAATGGAAGAATGATAAGTTTGTGCTGTCACGTAGGCTTATGCTTTTAATTTGCTCACATGTTCAAACCGAAGCAGTAATCATTTGTAATTAACTTGGAGGGTGGGGGGGGCACATTCCTCTCTCACAATAGAATGTGTGTCCCCTCCATGAAGGGCAAACCTCAGAGACAACAAAAGGGGGAAAAAATGCTGTTGTTTCTGTTGTCATGCGCGTCCATTCCCGTAAAAGCGTTCCGCAGAAATGCTCAGTTTCCCGGTTGAAAAAGCTCTGTCCGTTTATGTGTGTTTTATTTGAACAGGCTGCCTGTCAAAGTGCCACGCTAACAGAGATCCCCGATCGCACATTCGCACAACCTGACGGGGCCTTCTCACGGGGATGTGGAAAAGCACACGCACGGCCCCGCCACGCCGCCTGATGGGGGAGATTACAGCCGAACTAAAGTTCACTTCTGCGGCGCATGTGAGCTGGTGGCCGAGGGAGGAGGGGAGGGGAGGGGGGGGGGGGCATGAAATCAGAAGATCACGTTATCATGGATCTGTCTGCCTCGCTCTTCATATGTCTTTGAGCAAAGACAGGCAGACATACCCCCCCCTCTCTCGTACCACCCCCCCCACCACCACCCACCCTTGGATCCAGCACAGGCACACACGAGAAACTCACACAAGGCAACGCTTACGTAATTCCCTGTGTGTCCTTATCGCGTCAGGTAGGCCAGCTCAGCTGAGACTAGTGTGGAATAATTAGCTGGTTTCTATTAACGCAACACACTGGAATAACAATGCGTTCTGTTGAATGTGAAAATGAAACAAAACAAGAAAAACAAATTTAATGCATTTGTCCTGCGGAACCAAACGCACACGGCCCTCAACGGTCTTGAATAAACTGGGACCTTTTTCCTGGTAATTGTAGTCAAGGTATTGAAGGCCTTCATGCCTATGAGATGGCATGGCTCCCCGCCATGAGCCACATCGCTCATGCCCCCGCTAGACTCCTCATCCCCAACCAGGGACGTTATCCACAACTAAATTACTAAATAAAGATTTCCAGACTGCACACTCTGCTGCCAGGTTTCAGAATTAAAACCACTTTGGGAATATAACTTTACACTGGGAATGAGCAGGGGAGAGAGAGACACTGTGAAATAATTCATGAACTATGCTTGTTCAAGAGTGAGGGAACAACACAGGCGAAGGCTGCAACCTGAAGTTGAGAAACGTGAGTGACATCATGATTGAAACCACGTCGGATCTGGACGGAGAGCTCACCACCAGAAGTGGACTTCTTGGTGAGGTGGTTCCTCTGGGCCATGGCGGACCACGGAGGAGGTCTTGGTTAGTATGTTAGTGTTGCTTGGTCCTCCAAATACAGATCTGACTCATCCCAACAAAAAAAACAACACAAGATTTGAACACAAAATAAAAACAGCAACGACTCGCAGTTATGTAAGCCATCTGTCACCGTCCAATAATTGGCGCGTTGTTCTAACGACGGATGAATTATGTATACACTGTAGTGTTTGTTTAGCGAGACCGATGCAGACGTCCGTAGCGATATCTCAGCCTGTCTTAATAATT
The DNA here is from genome assembly GCF_964030765.1 of Micromesistius poutassou. Classification (NCBI taxonomy): domain Eukaryota; kingdom Metazoa; phylum Chordata; class Actinopteri; order Gadiformes; family Gadidae; genus Micromesistius; species Micromesistius poutassou. The sequence continues at coordinate 9,355,578 of NC_140284.1, read as the reverse complement.
GCGGTCAGGGTTTCGGTTCACCAAACCCACAAAACGATACTCACAACAAAGGGTAAATGGACTGCATTCATACAGCACTTTTCTAACCAGTGGCCACTCAAAGCGCTTTACAAATACTGCCTAACATTCACCCATTCATGCACACGTCAGGAGCTGTCAGGGTGAGGTCTCTTGCTCAGGGACACCTCGACACTCAGCTAGGAGGAGCTGGGGATCTTCCTAGCAACCAGCCTCTACCTCCTGAGCCACAAGGCCCCCCACAAACGTCCTGTCTCTCTCCTGTGTGAGTCTGGATATCTCCACAGGCCCGGACCACCCACCCCCACCCCCCCACCCCCGCCCCCCGGCCACAGCCCCTGCGTAACATGACGTGCGTTAAGCGCACTGAGCTCTTGTGTTGTTTCAGTCTACAGCGTGTTGTCAGTGGAGCGTGACCCCCGGCCCGTCATGGCGAACGGACGCGCCACAGTGCCGTGTCTAAATTTAGAGCGTGCCGCGGAAGTTTGTCCCGACACAAAAGCTTTCCCCACCGGCTCCCAGGCCCCTCACAGCGCGGCACGACGTGGCCTGCGAGTGAACCCGTGTGAGGCCAGCATGACTGGACTCCCAACTGCAGATATTTATGTCCAGGGAAAACAACTTTGAGGGGGAAATCGTTGCCACTCAAAGCAACCGGCAGAGACAGCGAGCGCGTTCACGTGGACGGGTTATTTGTGTGAGGACTGCGTCGGCGGCGGCCTGTCAGCTCCGGCTTCCCCGTCTCTCAGCGCGGCGGTGATTCATACGGACAGGGGCCTCCAGATCAAGGGCCGATTACCCAGAATAACCGAGCGGGGCCGCGGTGCATGGCTCTGCCGCTGGAAGGCACGCATGGCCCCCGTCTCCCTGCACGTGTGTTTGCTTACATGTTGTTTCTGTTCACATGGGGTGTGTGTGCGTGTGCGTGTTGTGTTGTGTGTGTATGCCTGCATGCGTGTGTGTTTGTGTGTCTTAGCTTTGTGCACGGTGTCTGCGTCCTGTTTGCGGGTGCATGCGTGAGCTTTGTGTATGTGTGCGTGTGCGTTAGTGGGTCAGTGTGTGTTTGAGTCCGTGTGTGTGTGCCACATGTGCCTGGCGCATGGGTCGTCCACGTTCTCGCCGTCCGTGAGCCCAGACCGGGTGGAGGTCCACCCCCCCATCCCCCCCCCCCCCCCCCCACCCGGCCTCCGTCAGCCAGATCAAGAATCTCCGCCCGCGTCAGAGAGGTGACAGCTGGCCCGTCCAGGCTCTGGAACCCGTCTCCTGACAGCTCCTGACGTTTGAAACGTCCCCCTCCCCCCCACCCCACCCAACGCGCCAGTATGTCGGTTTTGCTGCAGGAATCGATGATGTCACACAGCTTGCTTTAATGAAACGTCGGGCGTCACGCGGGGAACACCCTGCTGAGCCCCCGCGCCTTAGAGGGAGTCCGCAGGAAGCAGCCAACCTACTGTTGATGTTAGTAATTAGTCCTTTCAGCAGTGGCCCGTCTCGTAGAGGGGGGGGGGGGGGGGGGGGGGGGGGGGAGGGGCGGGTGGGGGGGTCGCCGAACGCTCGGTCTGGGTTTCAAAACAGAGCTGACGTGAATGTCACACAGGGCCGAGGAACACCAACAAACACATGACTTCACACGCTGCTGCACACTGTTCAAGTTCTGAAGCATCTCCAGAGAAACTCGACAATGTCATCACAAACCCCCCCCCCCCCCGTACCAAGGCCCCCCCCCCCCTACTTCAACCTGACTCCCGTGGGACATTACAGCCCAGTCCCTGGAACACTCGTCTTATAGAGGCCTGGCAGAGAGACAGAGGCCTGGGAGAGGGGGAGAGAGAGGAAGAGAGGGAGGGAGGCCTGGGAGAAAGGGAGAGAGGCCTGGGAGAGAGAGGTAGGGAGAAGGGCCTAGGAGAGGGGGAGAGAGAGGGAAAGTGGGAGGGAGGGAGAGAGGGAGGGAGGGAGGGAGGAAGAGTGGCCTGGGAGAGAGATGGAGAGAGGGAGGGAGGGAGGGAGGGAGAAAGACCTGTGATAGAGGCCTGGGAGGGAGGGAGAGAGGCCCGGGTTTCAGTCCATATGGGGGGGGGGGGGGGGGGTATGTGTGGAGCCTGGGCCTGCATCCATGGGGGGAGGAAGAGAGAGAGAGAGCAATCCCACCGCTGGCCCGAGCCTACTGTGGTACTGCGTTAATGAGCCAGCTCAGCGTGGGGTGGGGGGGGGGGGGGATGCGGGGGGGGGTGCAGGTGAGTGGTGAGGAGGGGGGGGAACACACACAGAGCCATTCGGGAGACGTCTGGTAGGTCAGAGACATAGGTAGGTCTCCCCCTAAATGAGAAGCAGACCGTTCGGCTGGTCGGCACTGCATTGGAGGGTGGGGGTGCCAGAGTGCCGTGATGGGGGGGGGGGGGGGGGGAGTTGTTGTGTTCCGGTGCCCCTCGTCGTGCTCTTATTCCTAGTGAGGAGGGGTGCAGATGCTCCCCGCCAAAATAATTCATGAACTTTGTGTTGTAGAGTGAGGGAACAACGTGCAACAACGACGAATGCTGTGACCTGATGTTGAGAAACGGCCTAACATCATGACGGAAACCACATCTGTTCTGGACGGAGAGCTCACCACCAGAAGTGGACTGGTTCCTCCAGGCCAGACGAACCACGGAGGAGGTCTTGGAGAGGTGGTTCCTCTGGACCAGGAGAACCACGGAGGAGGTCTTTGTGAGGTGGTGAGTGAGAGGACTGGGCCAGGAGAACCACGGAGGAGGTCTTGGTTAGTACGTAAATGTTGCTTAGTGTTGCTAGTATGTTAGTGTTGCTTGATGCAACCTTCTCCGTGATCACGAGGACTCGCATAGCGTCCCCTCGCCACTGAGGCGGACTCCCAGAAACGAGGCTCCAGGACTCCACAACCCCCCCCCCCCCCTCGCCAGAAAACCAAGGACGCTGGGATGACTCAAGCTGGAGCCTGGACATCTGGGAGGCATCAGGACCAGGGGGGGGTGGGGGGGCTCATTCAGGCCTCTTGTTAACTCACCTTGCGCCCTAAGTAGCACCAATTAGGGCCCTACTTAATATGTAAGTGACCTTGGCTCACACGCCGCAAGCATCGAGAGCAGCGTAGCCTAGCCTAGCCTAGCATAGCGTCATCCGGCCAGAGGAGACTTCCACCTCCCTGCACTGACCACCACCATCAAACTCCCCCTGGCTGTGAGGCCTGCTGCTGATAGGCCCTCCAGATGTTCCCCCCTGTATTTCATCGCAGCCAACACCTCTTCAAGACACTGTCCGGCTGTAAATCTCCCCATTGAGGAGGGGAGGGGGGAGGGGATGCGGCTGAACGCATTAGTGCCGGCTTCATGAGCTCACGGTGGATATTCACTGGACACTTGCAAAACAATTAGCTGTTAGCCTAGCCCCCGAGGCCTCCAGGTCTCTTAAAGGGGCTGTCGGCGACCCGCTTTATAAGCTTTGAAGGCACCGACCGATTCCACAGGGATGGCCGGGCTTTAAAGAACTCTTTGGGTTTATGTGGTATTTTTGGAGGACAGTGGAGCCTGCGTCGGTGTGAGACGCAGTTCATGGCCGTGGAGCCGCAGCCAGGCCTCTGCTCCAGCTGTCCCATAATACGCTGGTTAGTTGAACAGATGTTGGCCAGCCCGCCACGCTAAAGTCTACAATCGAACTATAGTCGGTGTGGGGTTAGTTAACTTGAGTAATGAATAATTACTCGCACATATATAGCGTCCATCAATAATAATTATTACTGTGATTTTCCCAATAAACAAGTAAAAACTGTGGTTAACGTCCACAAAGGATGACACCGGTTTAGAGGCGAGCAGCTTTGAAAGCTGATCTGTGAGGTGCATCAGTTTCCGTTTTAGCAACGTTCTGGGACGATATCAAATGCTCAGACTCCAAATCTCCCACCAATCACAGGAAAAATGTACTCTTTCTATTCCAGCGCACTGAAAGGCGTCCAGTTTCCAGCTGCCCTCAGTCAACAGAGGACCTTGGGGAAATCATGGCACGCTGGATCTGTCAGTTCCTTAAAGAGATGTCCGCGCCGTGCTGCTCTTCATAGCCGCGTGCGAGTGGCTGTTGGCAGGTCTGAAGTCTCTCAATGTGCAATCCATCTGCCGCTTGGCTCCGGGACAGGAAATGAGCTGATCTATAATCTATACCTGGCCTGGCTAGACCGTCCAACACCATGAAGAGCATGAGAAATGCAGTGTCAGTACCACAGAATAGCATTGTATGGCTTTCATTACATTTAGTGTGGATGTCTCAATGCTGCGAACGGTTCAGCAGGGAGGAGACATAAATGGGTTAGGATATGGTATTTATCCACATAGCTCATTTCGTGAATAATAAACCAAACAGAAAGGTAAACTACTGCTGGGGATGCAATGGTTTATGAAGCATTACTCACATGCTGTTAGACATTCCGCTAAAAGCTCTGTGTCCTCCAAACGGGCCCTGAGGGAGTTTACGGTTACATGTGATTGGGGTGAGCGTCTGAAAAAACAAAAGCCAGGTTTGAATGGACTCCCACACAATACGGTCTGGCATGTCGGACTCTCCCGTGTCCGTTCACGCTGCTCGCAGCCGCGCGGTCGTTAGGACCCCATCGCGTTATTTAACGCTCCGTCGGATAAGTGGACGCCTGAGTCGTATTACCTTTACCTGCGCACATTTGCACAAAACCCAAACGCATATCCAGTTTCTACAACCAAGCCCCCACACAGGGCGGCCACTGGCTAATCTCCCAAACAGAGAAGGGAGTTTGTGCATGGGTGTTAAGGAGTCCACCCTGGTGGGAAAAAGTTTTTTTGTTATGTAGTGTATGTTAACCCGACTTTTCAAGGGAGTCGTGATCTGTCACCCAGGTCACCGAGGCGACAGTGAGGAGTTCCCTGCCCCCACCCCACCCCTGCCCCCCCCCCCCCCCCCGTCTCCAAACAAAAACAAGCTGCATCTCTGACGCATCACCGGTGAAAGCCTCCAACAGCTGTGGCGACCGTCATCAGATCACCTCGCTACGCACCTTCTACAAATGACTCACACATGTTCACCGCTGCCTTGCCCTAAAGCACTTAGAAGCACAGAGAGAGAGAGAGAGAGAGAGAGAGAGAGAGCCTGGTCGACAGCGATGGAGGCTTTGGCTCTCGTTTCCAGCCCACACCTCACCACAGAGGTTAACACACCCCCGGGTGGAGGTGGGTGGTGGAATAGGAGGATGGTGGTTATTATTTCCAGAGATGTTCCTCCTCACACCGCGTGCTAGTGGGTCTGTTTAGCCTGTTTGTGATAACACCTTTAGCTCCAGATTAAATTCAAATAAGATTTAACGTGATTCAACACGCTCACATTGCACGCAATTATCGTCAACGTCCTTTTCACAAATTGGCCTGCTAAGAGCAATAGTACTGGGGGAGGCTGATGAAATGTATTATTTCCATATCAAAGCTGTGCCGCGCTTTGCTTTCCCAGACTGTTTTCTTAACCCAGCACGTGTCTGAAGGTTTTGGCTGATAAATGAGTAAAGTTATTTTTTAGGAAGGAGTCCTGCGGAGGGTTTAACGCTCTGTGACCAAAGGTCTCCTAACCCCTCTGTGATGTGTAGCTAGGGCACCGAGCAGGAAATGTTTGCTCAGGGAGACAGCAGACACCCATAGAGGACAGATCTGGACTCACCGATCACAGTCTGCGTCGGTATCTGGGCCAGTATTGGCTGAGACTCCCTGGATCACGTATCAGGAATAATAGATGTTGAAGTATGAGACAACGCACACATCTGCTCATAAACCCCCGCTACTCAGCTTCAACATTCCTCCCAACACAGGATTATGCAGCCTATGCACAGCGGGCCGTGAAGAGGCGATTAGGCCTCCTAGTTATTCAGGTGAAATAATACAAGAAGAAGAATACCGTTGTTGATTTAGCACCTTTAAGGAGCAGAAGTCCCAGCTTCATGAAAAAAGTGAATAAAACACAGAGCAACAGGCGTTTAGAAACAGACATCCAGCCATGGAACAAAAGCATCAACAAAACAAAGGAACAAAAGCTAGGCTAAAAGCATGGTGTGTCTCAAGCTGCACTCTCAGAGAGTCCACAGATCTGAATTGAAACGGGAGAGAGTCTGTTAGCGAGCTGCAACCTCAAAAGCATGGTTGTCTTGAGCCTGAAGTGAGGAGCAGCCAGCCAGCCCTGGGCAGAGGGCCTCAAAGCTCTGTTGAAACTCTGCGGCTGCAGGCTCTTCAAAGAAGGCAGGTGCCTTCTCTGAATCCCATGCAAGGCTCTGCAGGGATTACAAGAACCTTCAACTGGATTCTGAAGCTGATGGGAAGCCGGAGTTACGTGAGACCTTTTGGGGGACTTGATCAGGTGCTGAGCAGCAGCATTTTGGACCACCTTAATGAATATATTGTCTCTGTATAAACAGATGCTTACAGTGTATGAAGATACTTAAGGCTGCATCATCAGATCAGAAGTGAATCTTTGGTACGAGGCCATCTCTGTGTGGAACAACATGATAGGAGTGTCTTCCTGTCAACAGAAATCCACACTGTTCAGGAGAAGACCATCAGATGACAATAGAAATACCATAAACCGGCTGGCTTCACTCATCTTTTACACTGCAACTATATATGTTAACATTACACACCCACAGCATTTTGTTTGGAATAGTTAATGAGCAAATCATCCGGTCCTTTTTTTGGATCCGAATGTAAATTATCTTTTATGGGATTTTCCTCTGTGCCTTTTAGCAGCGGCACGGCAATGGCGGCGTGGACCCGGTCCAACTCTCCCAAGGAAAACAAGAACCCTTTTTATTGCACTTCCGAGTTGTGTTCCAGGATTTCTTTACGGCATTCCAGATAATTGGCAAAGTTTGTTGTAAAAATGTCCCATTTTTAATAAAATGTATCGAAAGCAATAGCCGTTTGTGAAGCCTTGGCTGGGCCCTTTGAGTACGTTTGTCTCTTAAACCTCAGGCCTGTCCGCTGGGGATTATATATCCACATGTGCTCCCTTCTCAGACCCTCTCCTTCGGCTGTTTAACAGGCTCATGGAGACTCATGAACCCACCTTCTGTCCAAAGAGGGAGATATCAGGGCTGCTTTAACCCCGGTTCTCAGTGGAGCTCATCTGAATACAACATCTGAACTATATACAGAATACTATGACAAAGTATTCACGGCCCAAATGGTTTGAAGACAATGGGTTCACTGTGGCCCAAATTTAAGACCATTAGCCAATGTAGCAGATCAGCAGATCTTTTTCACATATCTGGATTGGATCCTGTGTTTTCTACTTATTTTTCACATGTTTTCCAGCCTATTTTCCGACGGAAACATAATTCAAATGGGCTGGGCCGACAGGAATGTAATAAATACAATAAACACTTTGATGTAATGCTTTTGTTTTGAAATATGGATATATTATAGATGGGCTCCTGACTAACAAACACATGCGTGACTTCCAGGGAACTCCTCGGAGGAGCCCAAAGCGTAGACATATACAATGCCGCACAACTCATGAAAGGGAATATCAAATCCCCGGTATGTCCTCCGCTCCCGGCAACCCACCGGATTAAAGCTGCTTCCCAAACGGCCAGGCCTTACGTACACATCCCCGGATTTGACACAGAATTATATGACCCCTCCAACCAGGCAACCAGGGAACAAACTGCCCTGTCCTAATCCTGCGGTGACTCGTAAACAAACAGCCCTCTGCTCAGATGACACGTGCCAACCCAAACAGAACCGAGTCTGAGCGCATTCTTCTCTTCTTCTGGGCTGTATCGCTCACCCGATCGGACTTTGCACAAAAGCACATGGGAACACAATGGACGCTCGCTTATCGGATACGTCTTGTGGCGTCTTGCTGTTTGACTTAATGAAAGTGAGACTGTTTGTAAACGGTGCTGGTTTCCTCAGCTCTGGATGTCTGTGACTGAACATCTCTTCACCGCATGGAGCCTGAAGACTAGGGTGCTGGTCTCCTCCGCCCTGGATGTCTGAACATCTCTTCAGCGCATGGGGCCCAGACAAGAAGGTGCTGGTCTCCTTAGCTCTGGATATCTGTGAACATCTCTTCACCGCATGGGGCCCAGACACTAAGGTGCTGGTCTCCTCAGCACTGGATGTCTGTAATCATCTCTTCACCGCATGGAGCCTGAAGACTAGGTTTCCGTATCTCTGGATGTCTGAACATCTTCACGGCATTGGGCCCTGAGACTAAGGTGCTGGTCTCCTTAGCTCTGAATATCTGTGAACATCTCTTCACCGCATGGGGCCCAGACACTAAGGTGCTGGTCTCCTTAGCCCTGGATCTCTGTGACTGAACATCTCTTCAACGCATGGAGCCTGAAGACACTAAGGTGCTGGTCTCCTTAGCCCTGGATGTCTGTGACTGAACATCTCTTCAACGCATGGAGCCAAAATACTAGGGTGCTGGTCTCCTTAGCCCTGGATATCTGTGAACATCTCTTCACAGCTTGGGGCCCCGGGTGTTGGTCTCCTCTCCGTCTCGTCCTCGTTTCCATGTTCGGACGGAGCAACAACTCCTCACCAAGGGACGTATATTCTCCTTTTTAACCGTGATGCTTAGCTCATCCTCAGATAAATTATGTTGTTTGAGAAAGTATGCCTCCCTGTTATGTTCTGATCAGAAGCACATGTGTGGAAAATAGGTTCAGTTTAGAAAGCCATACTTTGGAGGTTCAACAATGAGCGATGCTTTTTGTTCTTTTTTTTTCAAAGACAGCAATATTTTTCTTGAAATACTGCCATGAAGATCCCTGGCAACTCATTACATGGAGAATTACCCCTCTGTTCGGGATGGCCGCTGCTCAACGTCCAGGGCTGTAGGAGCTGCTTTGAAACCGAAACAAGAAGTGGATTTTCTGTGGCCCGTTTGTTCCTGATAAGATAGCACTGTGACATATCCAGCAGGTCGTTTAGTGATGGAGCCCCCCCCCCCCCCATGCTATAGTGCACAGGCGTCTCACCCCAGACCCCTCTGCCCTCATAAACACACCCAGAAGGGAGTGATTACTCCTCAAGATGTGGCTGCTGGGTGGGGCAGGGCGAGGACCTGCCAGTTCATGCCTCTTTAAGAGTGTTTTGGCATGGAAGTCTGCCTTGCCTCACAAGTCTTTTGTTCCTTCTAGCAGGAGATGCTTATCCCAAACCAAGGCACGGGCCACGTGTCTTTGTCACCTCCGGAGCGGCGAATACGCAGCGACTGGAAGAAACAGTACAGTTTGTGTCTCTTCTAATGCAATCCGCCGTGTCTCTTCTAATGTCCCTCCGATTAGTGACGGTATTGCAGGTCGTAAAACGGGGCATCTCCTTAATCCGCAGAGACACGGCCGTGCCCGCAGTCTCTCCGGTTGCAACATCAGGAATTCATTTCATCTGATGTGGGGCTGCACAGCTACATTCAAGCATTTTTGAGAAAACCAATTTGTCGCCAGATTGTGAAATTTGAAGATGTGATAAATCCGGACGTAGGGAGAGTGGTTAAAGTGTTCACTTTGGAAAAAAAAAGAGTAGAAAGGAAAGTGTCCTTAGTCAAAGCAAGATTGTTATTTTCCCTTCTCTCGGTGCGGTTTGCGAAAAAACAAACCAAAGGGCATGTTTGTTATTGATAAGGTGCAGATACGATCTGTGTTGATTTACGACTAAATCAAATCACTCCACGAGTATATTTTTCCAATTATTCGGATCCAAAAACCTAACCATTGTTACGGTTTCCAACTTATGTCTATTTTTCCACAACTTCCGCTAATTCAATTCTACATGTTTACATTTCCACTCACAGCAAAGCAGAATACGGAAAAAAATATAAACAATGTATTTTATTTTTTATTTCATTGGTATCACTCCCTTCCAAAGCCAAACTCCGGAGAGCAGATAATTCCCTCTGCGTGTCGCAGTGTTGCATCACGACCAGTGTGTGAACTGAGGTGATGATGTCATGGTTTCGCGTCGCCTCCGTTCCACCGGTCCGTACCAACACATAGAAAACAGAGTTTACGAAAACCTCCACCCTTGTAGGAGTTTTCCAAAAGCTTTGTTTTCCGTGACCTGAAACGCCGTTCTGGTTAGGAGGCGAGGCCAAAAACGCAGAGAAAAGAAACAACCCGCGTTTTCAGTAATACTCCAATACGTGTGGACGAGGCCTTGAGTCTGTTAGCAATCATCATCGCCACCCCTCACGGACAGACCCATCTCGGAATACCTCGCGTTTTAATGAGGCTGTCGAAGCCTCCCTGGCAGGGCTCCCAGACCTGCTGCCGGGTCGGGGTTGCGCAAGACCAGGCTTGGCAAATCTCTTTTTTCCTCCCAAATGCAGGCCGGAACCCTGGGGTTGTTTTTGCTTGATACCATTTCATCTCCCACTTCAAAGTGTCGCCCCGTACGGTATATGGACCGATGTGTTCAAAGACCAACCATCGGCCTCTTTCTTCCTTCTCTTACATGTACAGAAAGACAAGCATAAATAAAACACACAATAGAGATGTTTGGACGCCTATAGTTTGCAGATCACATACATTCTCCACTCAAGTACTTTCAAACATGTTTGAACTCGAGGGATCGGTTTGCGTTTTGGGGGTTTTAGATTCAGAAGGCTGTGTCAATCCTGAGATTACATTCTCACCCTCAATTATTACGCAGCAATTACTCCTAACAACAACAAATATGTGGAACCGGTTTGTTTCTAAAGATTTCTCAAGGCGTTTTGTTTCACAGCAACTCTCAACATTTCAACAGTCTCGACGAGCAGACCTGTGTGAAGAATTGCATGGAACCCGATGAGGACAGACTGAGCAGACTGTGTTTAACACTGGGATGTTTTGACTCTGCTCGAATGAAATAGCTTTCACCACCATGTCTCCTCAGACAAACCCTTGCTTGATTAAGTCATGAATGGAAAATGTATTTATATTGAACACATTCTTGACAAATATTCAAAAACGCAATATTCACCACGCCCTTTTCTGGAGGATGGGTTCCCCTCTTTTGTTCTGTGGTTAATATGCTCAGGAATGTATATTTATTTCGATCAGAGGTGCGAGGACCTCACAAAGCAGTTAAATGGGGTATTTTCTCGCTGTAGGTTGACAGGACGATCTCCAGCTTGTAGGGGTGATTAAAATACCAGCCCCCTGTGTTGTGGTGGGCTTCCGTGAGACTGGTGGGCTGCTGGGCTGGAGATAAAACGACAATGCTGCATTCCTGGCTTGTGGGCAGTTCAAATATCTGGGAGATGTTCCGCGTCCATCACAACAGGTCGTAAGTCGTTTCACAGGGAGAGGTTCCTCTCACCCTTTATCAAACACCACGCCGTCTGAGAGTCCTGGATGTCTCTGAATGGAACACCCTCCCCCCCCCCCCCTCCCTCCCGTCCATGAGTACGCCCTGTTCCTGGGCTCCTAGTTAGCGAGGTGATGTGGACATAAATCACAAACCATCACCATCGTACTGCCAGCAGCCTCGTTCTTCAACCGGATCTCACGCCAGAGCGGTGATGCCCAGAGAGAAAGCGAGAGACCCTCTTCTCAGACGTCAAACACGATCCACAAGCAGCATCTGCCGAGTTCACCCGGGATCGCCTGGGCCCAATTATTCTGCTGCGTGATGCGTTGCTCAGTGCCGACGACGAGTGAGGCGCTAACGGCCCTCACGGAATCTCATCCGTGATGGTCAGTGATTTATGTCCACATCACTGCGCTAACTAGAGGAGATTCCGTGAGGGCCGTTAGCGCCTCACTCGTCGTCGGCACTGAGCGACGCATCACGCGGCAGTAATAATTGGGACCGGGCGATCCCGGGTGAACTCGGCAGACGCTGCTTGTGGATCGTGTTTGACGTCTGAGAAGAGGGTCTCTCGCTTTCTCTCTGGGCATCACAGCTCTGGCGTGAGATCCGGTTGAAGAACGAGGCTGCTGGCAGTACGATGCTTGTGGGGAAGCAGGCTGGGAACTTTACTCCAGACTGCTTTGGATGGGGAGAAGGCCCGGCGTGATGGACACGTTTCAAGTGGGATTTGTTGGGGTTGAGGGACCCTGAGTGGATACAGAGTGATGACATAGAGCCAGAGGGCAGGGCCGGTAACCGGAGTCCAATGTTTTAAGTGGGCTGGGATTACGTTGACTTGCGCCCTTGGAGAAAATCCCTGTTGAAGCCGCAGAGACAGGGTTAACCGTGGATCGTCTCCTTCTTATCCATGCCTGACCCTGCGTCCGTCAACGGCGTGTCCTCATGACCTCCTCTACCAAAACACACGGATCCAGGAGTGATCTCTCCGCTTTCCTTGGATCCCCTCTGAGCCGTGGCTCCAGAATCTGAAGATGTGGTGTTTGGGGAGAGGCTTCTGGCGGGACGGGAACGAGCGGGACGCAGAGAGCCGCAGCCGCTGGACAAATTGAGGAGAGGCGGGATGGGGAACCTGAGGAGGAGGCCTTCTGTTGCTGCTTCACATTGACTCTGGGTCTGTTCCCCTGCAGGCCACAGACTCCTGAATATCTGAGACTTTCTCAGAAATCAATCACTCAAATCTATCACTCAAAGTCCATCCATCACATCAAGCAACATCCAACCAACGCCAGATTCTGATGGGAAAACTTTGGTGAAGTAGCCTGGAAATCCAGACCCACATCTAGAAAGCTATAGGGTCTGGCAACGAGTAATGAAAATGGCCCAACTTCAGGGGCGACCCCAAGCATGCATTTGAAAATATCACTGCACACAATTGGATAACACTACGACCAATCAGAAGAATACAAGGGGTGACGTATCCAGACCAGCAGAGCTAACCAATAGAAAAGACTTGCCGTATCCGATCGATAAAACAGCAACACTTTTGGCCCGCCTATATCAGATACACCGATGTGATTGGTTAATGTGCTGGGAGAGGGGCATCGGGGAGGGATTATATTGCTCATTCCCAGAGTGACTTGCTGAACAAATTCAAATTGTGCTCTTGCAAGAATTCTGGATTTCCAGGGTATTGGTGAAGCATAATCTGTCCAAAGATACTATATCCTGCAGTAAAGAACATTCTCACCATTGTTGAACACAAACAGAAGCAATGTGCGTGTGTGTGTGTGTGTGTGTGTGTGTGTGTGTGTGTGTGTGTGTGTGTGTGTGTGTGTGTGTGTGTGTGTGTGTGTGTGTGTGTGTGTGCACCTGTCAGAGGGAGAGACAACCGGTTTATCCCAGAGAAGAGTTAGGCCGAAAACATAAAGGAGCAGTTGAATTGAGAACACTCCCCCACACCCGACAATCTGCGCCATTGTGAAGTAAACGGAGACGAGCGCATAATTATGCAAACAGAAAGCGATACAGAGCGAGATGTTGCAGCGAGGGGGTAAAGGCAATTGCTTGTGACACCTGCTCCAAGGCGTTCTCTGGTGCCTCTCTGTGCGTCGGGAGAGCGAATGACGCACTCTGGCAGCGCTTCAGTTGGGGGAAGGTGTGGCATTTAGCGGTCCTGACATCTCTGTCTGTGTGAGTAATGGCATTCAGCAGACCGTGCGCCCCGTCGCCCACAACAACAACACACAGCGAGAGAAGAAAGTTTCAGGCGGAAAAAACGAACGCACGGTTCTGGATGCGAGGGCACGGTGTGCAGAGAGAGAGAGAGGCAAACTCGTCGGCGAGGAGCAGACCCGTGAGCGAGCGGCTGTTGTTGGCTGGCCGTCTCGCGTCTCGTCCATGAAAGACAGATCGCGCGGCGAGAACAGACGTCTCCCCGTGTGTATTTCATAGCGGCAGCTACAGTGGTTAGTTAATACAAACGTTTGGATTGGCTGATGTCTGTACGTGTTGCGTCTTACTGATTCCAATTGAGTCACGCTCATTCACCCAATGGGCAGATTGAGTGAAGGAAAGTGCCAGGTGTTGGTATTTGCTTAATTGAGGGAGGCCTTGAAAATAATAAAATCACAGGGGGGTTGGTGATGTGGTGGTGTTTCCATATAAATTACAATACTTATACTCACGTATTTGTGTGTGTGGGGGTGTATGTGTGTGTTATGCTATGTGCGTGCGAGTGGATGTGAATACGGGAGCATGTGTGTGTCTGTATAGTCGACAGGTGGGTGTGTGTGAGTGTGTTGGTGTACATTTATGCAATTACAGTATGTATGTGTGTGTACATTTGTGTGTGTGTAGATGTGTGTGTTTATATTGACACAGCTGTATTGTGGTGTGTGTGATCATAGCTAAGATTTCTCGTAGCAGTGGAAACACAGAGAGAAGTGATCTAATAATCTCTTTGTATGTCAGTTTATGACTTTAGTTTTTCCACACAATACTCTGAGGCACCCGTGGTAAAAAGAAAAGACAAAAAAAGAACAGGTTGACCTTATTCGAAAACAAGTTCACTTGGTCCTCTTTCAAGTATCAGCATGATTAAGTAGGGCCATCCTTCCAGCTGTAAGCCCCGACGCGATGACGGTCGAAGGCAGGGGGAGAGCGAGGGCCTGTGATCCATTACGCGCTCCGCATGGAGCATCAGGAGGAGGGATGGCCTCTTGTGTGAGCAGGACCGCTGGCGAGGTGAACCGCTCTTCTCCCGGAGAAATCAAAAACACTCCTGCTCTCACCAGCACAGCGGGGACAGCAACTGACTGGACTATTGATCCATTTAATCAAATTACGATCTGTCAGACCGTTTGTTTCCAAACCCCCCCCCCCCCCCCCCCCCCCCCCCCCCCCGGTGGCGTGGCGTAAGCCCCCGGGGCTGTGTGTCTTAGAGCTGAGAGGAGCTGTTTTTAGATCAGGTCATTAAGCCCCCGCGATACTTCATTGTCATCGGACAGCTCTGCTTTGAAGGAGCGTGACGGTCAGGAGGCTGGATGCTCTGAGCTCAGGGAGCGAGGGGTGGGGGGGGGGGGGGGGGGTACTAAATCATATGTGTGAGAAAGAGGAACACAGACTTCAATGACCATAGGAACAACATGACGATAGGAACACACGTAGTCACGGAGAGCAGGAGAGGGAAACTCTGGTGCTGCCTGGCCGCTCATGCTGGGAATCAGCAGGGTCCGTGTGCTGGGTGGGGTCGCCGACCCAGAGGTACCGGGTTCGATCCCGGATCTCCACCGGTGACCTGGAGGTGTCCTGGAGAACACTGCTTGACGCTGGCAGGTTCCTGAAGGGGAACACTAGGTTCTGATGTGAGAGTCCTGCTTCATCATTTGGGAGAATCTGCAACATCAACTCTGTTCTGGAAAAATGTGAGGAGAATTGATGCCATTGATGTAATTTTTCCAAATCAGGACCACTGGGAACACAAATCCCCGACTGATGGAGAACTCAAACCCCTGACCGATGTCGTCAAACCTTTCCGAAAAAGAAAATATTATTTCAGAAAAATAATAAAAAAACAAGTTGACGTTGCAGACAGTGATTTGTGCCCAACACACGTACGAAACAGAACCCTTCTATTCTCAGTACTAATAGCAACCGTGACGGTTCCCCTCTAAATGAATATCCTAAATCCGAGTCCATTGTGAGTCACTTTGGATTAAAGTGGCTGCAAATCACTAAGCAGTGAAATTAAAGAAATGCTCGAGAGATGCTGCTCAGCCAAACCACTGGTAGTCCTGTTGCTTCTACGAGAGCCTTTTCTCTTAAGACACGGCTTTGAATTTAAAAACGTATAGCCTTCTCAATGCAGTGGACATCAGTTATTAATAACACAATAATCCGGTAATGTACACACGCTTTTGATCAGCAGGCTCTGATAAAGATTGACGTTAGAAAATCGACATTTTCTCATTCTTAGTCAAAGTGCGTCATGCCTGGGGGTCCCGAGAGCGAGACATGGTTATCGGTTATCTGTCATGAAAGTCGTTTCCGCACCCAGCCCTCCAGCGCAGAGCGGCCTAACATCTATCCCATCTGCTGAGCTCCACCGGAGGCTTGTAAACGTGTTTACAGGCCGGCCGGCTGCGGAGGCCCGTCCTGACACCAAAGCCTGGACGGATCCCCCGGCCCACCTAAATCCTGGCTCCTCTCAGCACCTCAACACGGACGGAACTGTTTATGCTGCGCTCAGGTCCAGAACCACGGGCCCCAGCGGTGCGTTGAGGAGACCCCGGATTTATGAGGAGGCTGAAGCTCCTCTCGTGAGCTGTGGCGAGGACACAGTCCAACACCGTCCCCGTCCACACGCGCTCACGCCTCACGGTCGACTCTGCAGTGGGCAGCGGTACGCTCAGAGGTTCACGTGCATATCAGGGAGGTTGTTTATCGCCGCAAGGTCGCAGGTGCTGCAGACACGCCGCGGACGATGAGGAACGGCTCCGGAGCGCCGAGGGGAACCTCGCAGGGTCCTCCTCCTCCAAGGGCGTCCCGGGCAGTGAGTAACGGCCCGGGGCCGTGAGTAACGGCCCGGGACGTGAGTAAGTCCTCGGCCGTGCGAGCGCGACGAGGACTTGGCCCGGCCCCGCCCCACCAGCAGGGCCCAGCGCTCCACTGGGAACGCAGGAAGCCCAGCTTCACCGTCGCGCCAGGCGCTGATGTCATAAATCGAAGTCGTGAAAGCGCTCGAGGCGGACGCCGGACGCCTTCCTCGCCGTGATTTGTCTTCTCGCTGAACACCGGCGAGCCGGCGAGAGAGGAACAAGCGCCAGACGCACACTGCCTCTCATGGCGTCGGGCCTTTTGCCTCTCTCACGGTCTGCAATCGTGTTCGTTCCTCCCGATGATCGCATACTTTGCATTCTATTTTCCTTCGGCATTCCTCGAAATGTTTTCATTGAAATATGTGGCGGGCAGCCGCCGCAGTGCTGGCCCCTGAAGGGCCCCGGGCCCTCAGATGTCGGGCTCCGCGGTGGGCTCTGGCCGCCACCAACCGCAGGATTCATAGACACCAACGGACCAGAGAGTATTTGACTCTCAGCAGCGAGGCCCTCTGTTTGACATCAGGGTGTGTTAATGGGAGCCAGCTGCCCAGAACATCAGTATTCAGCCTCATACTGAGGGAGAAAAAACAGGACAACATAAAAGTGTAGTGCTTAGTGCCTTAAACATGTCCAGATCCTCGCTGCCACAGGCTGGTCGTCAGCACAACAATCAATGGTGCCTGTGATCATCAGGCTGGAAATGAGCTCTTAGCCTTGGAGCATGGACATGCACGCACATGCGCACGCACACACGCACAACCAGATATGCACGGACACACACACGCCTACACACTAGCACACACACGCACAGGCATACACATGTACGCACGCATACACACATATAAGTACACGCACGCACGCACTCACAGAAAAACACACGTATACAAACACACATACATATGCACCCAGAGGACACACACTTATACACACACACATACACTCACACGTATACACACACACACGTATACTCGCACACAAGTATAAACACACACACACACACACGTATAGACGCACGCACACACACACACACACTGCAAGACCAAATGGATTTTGTAAACATTGTGGTTTGTAAGATCCATGTGTTGGCTTTCCCTGTAATGTTTTCAGAATCAGCTTCTTAATACGATATGAAATCCATCACAGAAGAATGTAATGCTGTTTTACTGGTGGACTAAATCTCTTTGATGCTTCTTGTTATAGGTTCTATTATTGATTTTAGGTTTGGACATTTCATTTGTTCCTATTATAGTTTAATCAATTCCATGTTCACCGATCCTGACCCTTGTTGTATTTCATTCATGACTACAGACAGATTAATCTGAAGGCTGAATGCCTTTTTGTGCTAGCGTGCTATTACCTCTATAATATCCTGCCTGGACGCCTATTGGTGGATTTATCATCACCCTATCATAACTCTCATCTGCCTCATAGTGTGAGAAGACTATAGAGATACAACACAGATAGGGTACATTCAAACAACACGCCACTCTCCACCAGACATCAGCAGGGAGGTTGTGAGTGTGAAAAACATTTTGTCTCCATAATTTATCCCCCACTTAACACCACTCAAACATTGCCTCCTCACCTCTCACTGCCTAAAGATGCTAATGGGGTGTTGCTTCTTTTAGGAAGTGGAGGCCCTGAGGAGGAGACTGACACCAAACGATGCTCTGTACTCCAAACCTTGATTACCATCTCAGGGCCTCATGCAACTTCCAATTAACACCACAACATTTGTGCTCAGAGCCAGGTAGAAACTTCCAGACTCTTCCATCCATTCATTCAATCATCCATCCATCCAGCCAGCCATCCATTCAGCCAGCCCTCCCTCTCTCCACCCATCCCTCCATCCCTCCCTCCCTCCCCCATCCCTCCCTCTCTCCTTCCATGCCTCCCTCTTTCCACCCCTCCCTCCATCCCTCTCTCTCTCCCTCCATGCCTCCCTCTTTCCATCCCTCCCCCCCTCCCTCCCTCCTCCCTCCATCCCTCTCTCCCTCCCTCCCTCCCTCCCTCCATCCCTCCCTCCCTCCCCCCATCCATCCCTCCCTCCCTCCGCCCGCTCTACGGCAGAATCAGGTGTCTGGGAGGAGGAAGCTCAGGATCTGTTTCATCGCCCTCTGCATGGATTCCATCTGCAACCCCACCCCCAACCCCCCCCACCCCCAGCCCCCACCCGGCCCCTGACCCCTGCCTTGTCTCGGGGCCCGGGGGTCCTGCCCTCCTGCTGCCCTCCATCCTCCTGGGTGCACGCCGACCTGGGTGACCCCTGAACCCTCCTCACCGCTCCTCTGATGTCGGCCCAGGCCTGAGTCCCCCGGCCCTCGGTGCTGACTTCACAGGAGGAGCAGAACCGCCGTGACACCCCCCAGAAGGTTCCCCAGAGAGGGGGGAGAGAGGGAGAGGGAGGGAGGGAGAGGGAGAGAGGGGGAGGGAAGGAAGGAGAGAGAGGGAAGGAGAGGGGGAGGGAGAGAGGGAAGGAGAGGGGGAGGGAGAGAGAGAGGGGGAGGGAAGAAAGGAGAGAGAGGGAAGGAGAGGGGGAAGGAGAGAGGGAAGGAGAGGGGGAGGGAGACAGGGAAGGAGAGGGAGAGGGGGAGGGAGAGAGAGAGGGGGAGGGAAGAAAGGAGAGAGAGGGAAGGAGAGGGAGGGAGGGAGAGAGAGAGGGGCGGAGGGAAGGAAGGAGAGAGAGGGAAGGAGAGGGGGAGGGAGAGAAGGAGAGAGAGAGGGAGGGAGGTAGAGAGAGTGGGAGAGAGAAAGAGACAGAGAGAGAGAGAGAGAGATCTTTGGAGTGTGAAGAGGTGGAGACCGGAGGAAGGTGAGGTCTCACCCTCTGGAACCATTTACCCATAAATCCTCATTTCACCACAAGCACCTTCAAATCCCCAGGAGCCAGGACCTTCTCTGGGTCCAGGAAGGCCCATCGGACTCTGGGGCAGCTCAAGAACTTCTAAACTCCACAGATGTCTCTGGGTCCAGGAAGGCCCATCAGACTCTGGGGCAGCACGAGAAGCCCTTAACTTCATTAATGGTGACCGGGTCACGTTGGTCAATATTTGCTTGTTTCTCAGGAAGTGGCGTTAAAGGGGATTAGCAGTAATCAGAAGGGATTAGAAGCTGACCATTACCAGGATGGACGGGCCGCCACAGTGATCTATGCTCCCTGAGAGAGAGAGAGGGGGGGGGGGGGGGGGGGGTGGGGGGGAGAGGGAGGATCTGGGTAATGCTTCCTCTGGGGGGCATTCTTGGTAAACACAAACATAAAGTGTGTCTCTCTGTGCACCCCTTGTTTACCTTTGACCCCAGCAGTGAAACAGCAGGCTCCCTCCCAGCAGAGCCGCCCTGCCATCTGACACAATGGAAAATGCCTCCTCGCTAGATGGGTCGTAAAGCCCAGACGCAAATGTGTTCTGTGTGTGTGTGTGTGTGTGTGTGTGTGTGTGTGTGTGGCTAAATGCGAACCTCGCTCTGGTTTTTTATTGTTATTAATGATTAATTATTCATTTATTACGACTTGTGTCGTTAGGAAAGCAGGCCTCATTACAGGAAGTGGTCCTGACTAGATCGAGCTCCACCTCTCTGAGGAGCACCACCTCTCTGAGCACCACCTCCTCTCTGAGCACCACCTCCTCTCTGAGCACCACCTCCTCTCTGAGCAGCTCCTTCCCTCTGAGCAGCTCCTTCCCTCTGAGCAGCACCACCTCCTCTCTGAGCAGCACCACCTCCTCTCTGAGCAGCACCACCACCAGGTGGAGGCCAGGGGGGACGGCGGCAGGAAGCAGAAAGGTCTCCATTATGTTATCTGTCTTTCCTCCAGCAAGGCCTTTTTAATAACAGCGCTGTTGTTCTTTTTCCATCTTCCTCCTCCTCCTCTTCCCTGTGCTCTTAATCATGTCCTGAGTAGCTCCTGGTTCTGCTTTGGTCCCCCCCCCCCCCCCCCACCGGACCCCCAGCCCTGTCCACCCAGATCCCGTCCTAGGGTTCTGCCGGGCTGTATAATGTGAGCCATGCCGGGCTCCCCGGTCGGTCCCAGGTCGGTCCCGTGCGCTCTGCTCCTCGTTAGGCCCAGACTGAACATCCTCGCGGGCTGACAGCACCGTCTTTCATGTGTACCCTGTCCCGCGCGCCGGAGCCTAACCAGAACCACGCCGGCGCCGGGGGGCCAGGTCAGAGTTCCCACCGAGCCGCGGCATTAGACCGGTGCTGCTCCCCTAATGGGGGCGGGGGGGCGGGGGGTGGGGGGGGGGGGTGGCCGCCCGGCGTCCTCATCAATCTCACAGACAATATATTCCATATCATCATATCTAGAGCTCCCACCTCCCCCAGCCCATGTGGTAATGATCTGCAGGGACGCTCCCCGCTGACCTGCTCCCCAGATGGGGGGGGGGGCGGGGTTATCGGTACTGGGAGCGTTTCAATCGTTGATGGTTAAACTGGGAGTCATCCGCAGAGGTAAATGTAAAAGTCACCGCCGATTATTTCCTTTTGTTCTGCGCAGACATCTGAGGGACCAGTCCGATCTTCAAAATGGAAATCCCGCCGTCTCTCAGGGAGTCGTGTTTCCCCTGTCGTCTCCATGATTACAGCTTGACCCCCGGAGGACAGACCTGGCGGCTTTGATAACTCCTACGGCGGGAAACCTGCAGGAAGATCGCTGTGTGGCTGACAGCCTCCCCTGGGACGGGGGCGGCGTTTTATCCACCGTCCGTTAAACAGAGACCGTAATGCGGGCTTCCGTCCCGCTGGATAGACACTCCACTGAAGGCATGAATAACATTATCCTCGTCTGAATCACTTGACATTCGGAAACGACCGACTTGTAACGCTGTGCAGAGTGAGGAAAGTCCTCCCGTGGTCGTGTGCTGCCAGGAGACACCGTCGGGCCCCTGGGTATTCATTTATTATTTAGCTGTTGTGGATTTTTCTTTACTCAAGCAAAACGTCCTCTGAGACCTGGAGCTCTGAGATGGGCCCCGAAGACGAGGCTGAGGCGCCAGAGAGGAGTCTGGGGCCCAAAAGAGGAGGCTGAGCCCCCAGAGCGGAGGCTGAGGTCCCAGAGAGGAGGCTGAGGCCCCCAAAGAGGAGGCTGAGGTCCCAGAGAGGAGGCTGAGGCCCAAAAGAAGAGGCTGAGGCCCCCAAAGAAGAGGCTGAGGGAGGCCCCAAAGAGGAGTCTGGGGCCCCAGAGCGGAGGCTGAGGCCCCAGAGCGGAGGCTGAGGCCCCAGAGTGGAGGCTGAGGCCCCAGAGCGGAGGCTGAGGTCCAAAAGAAGAGGCTGGGGACCCTTTGTGTGGAGGTCTCACACTGGAGGTGTTGGTATGTGTATTCAGGGGCTTTGACAGGCTGAATGCGGGGGGGGGGGGGGCTGTCTCTCACAGAGGAGGAGAGAGGGAGGGGTTTGGCTCGACGCTGGCCGCGCTCCTGGAAAAGAGAAGGAGGATTAGCGAGCAGACTCCCAGGAACTAATCTCCCGTGACATAATAGAACTGTACGTAAACACCGTCCCGGGGGAGGGAGATGGCGAGCGAGCGACGGAACCAAAGGGCCCGGCTGTGTGAAAAGCTCCGAATAATTACTTCCTCACACGCCGTGGAAATCAAACACAACGCGGAGCTGAGGAATCGGTCTAGACCCGTCTGGACCCCGGCCAGGCGCAGGACGCCAGAGGAGGGTCCGGATCTCTCGGAGTCCCACCGCGGAGACAACACGGCCATGCAGAGCTGGACACAGAGTGTCAAAACACTCACAGGCTGTGATGTCAACACACATGCATGCACGCACACAAACACACACACACACACACACACACAGGCATAGACAAGCATAGGAGTGCTACTTTGCATGCGTTCCCATTTGGAGACCGTACTAATGAATTGGCACTCCTGGATCTCTCAGAGAACAACCTGACAGCTGATCTTGTACTTGGTGGGGTGATTATGAGGAGAACAGCAGAGCTTTGCAAACCCTGTTGTCAAACTTCCTTCATTTAACCGTTGCATGGATGGAGAGGCGAGGGCTGAGTTCTGCAGTGTCATTAGAAAGTCAAATGTGGCTCGGAACGAGCCAGCGTTTGTTTAAAGTTTGGATGACCGGTACAGAGCATTCAAAGGAAGACCACCCAGTTAAAAGAGGGTAGCCAAAGAAATACACAAAAATATCCTTTTCCTCAGAGGTTACTGGCTGAATTAATTTGGCTCACTCGAAGTTATCCAAATATCTCCGGAGATCCCCGTATATCCACAGATATAGGGGCAGCAGTAGCTCAGGAGGGAAAGCATGTTGACTGGTAACCGGAAGGTTGCTAGTTCGATCCCTGGCTTCTCCTACCTGAGTGTCGAGGTGTCCCTGAGCAAGACGTCTCACCCTGACTGCTCCTGACCAGCTGGCGTGGTTGACTCTGCCGTCGGTGTGTGAATGTGTGAATGAATGGTAATAAGTCGCTTTGGATAAAAGCGTCAGCGAAATCCCCTAAATGTAATTGTAATCCCCAAATATCCCCCCGGAGAACCGAATCGAGGTTGTGGGTGAGGTAGTTCACAGGTGCTGCCCCGCCCACGTCCAGTTCATTAGCTGATGTTTATAAACAACAACAGTTGGTCATTTCCTTCGATGCGCGTGTATAAATATGTGCTGGCACCACTTACAGCCCGGTGAATACGACTCCTACGATGTGGTTTAGAAACAGAACCAGAAACCACCACTGCTTTTTTCAACCAGTAAATCACGACACGTAGCAGTCTGAACCCGGAGGGGTCGGAGTCTCTCCCTCTGTGGCGGTCATTAGTTTCTATAAACACGTATAAACACGTTTTATATTATTATGGCAGAGGCAGCTAACAGGTGTAGGTTTTCACATATTTGCTGAGTATACGAGCCACTGAGCAGTCGAGCGGGACGGAGGGCCGTGACTGAGGGCCGTGGCTGAGGGCCGGGACTGAGGGCCGGGACTGAGGGCCGTGGCTGAGGGCCGGGGCTGAGGGCCGGGGCTTAGGGCCGTCATACGTTAAGCGGCCAGAGACGACCTGTAGCTTTGAGTTTGTGTAGGTAGTGTCTGCTGCTCCTGCAGCCATCAGAGACGGTGCTGTGTTGGAGCTCTGGCATTATGAACTCCAGCCAAAACAAACACACCTCCTGCCAAAAGGCCTGGAAAGAAGAGAGTGTCTATTGGCTTCCCCACAGCAGCAATTAAACCAAATAGCAGTAGGTTAAGGATTATTTTATTACTTAGCAGTTTGTACAGTTTCTACCATGGAAAAATAACATGTAACATAAGATTGTATTTACAATTCCATTTTTACAAAATGTCTTTACAAGATGTTTGCTGGTTCAAAAATTCTAGACTAAACACGAAAAAAACAAAACACAACATACACATTCAGGCCGCTCCAAAGCCAACTGTAATACACACATAAATAAATATAGACATTCACTGACTGCTTCACCACAAGAATTTCTACAGCCAAGAACATATACGATTCCTCATTTCCACACACAAGTTATACTTTCATTAATAAACATTACGTAATATTCCCCATATATTTGTCTTTGTTAATCTGTTAATGAAATATTGCTAACATATTCATATTCATAAGTAACACGGACACTTAGTTTTCTCATGCCGGGAGAATGCAAACGTTTTTCATGCAAAACCGTTACAAGCATTCTATATGAATTCATGTACAGTCTAGTGTGCTTCTACATGCAGCGTACTATAGGAACTATGTGGGGTTAGGCTGCGGTCTCTTGTTACATCATCTATCAGAACGACTGACTGACTAAGCGCCTCTGTAATGGGTCAATAAATAGATGGATTCTACTTGTTGTGGCTTTTTTCTAGAGAAACGATTCTTGCACAGATGTGTGGCATGTCCATCTGTAAGCATTCATCTTTCTTCTAACGGATTGTGTATTTATATATATGTATATATATGTGTATGTATATATATATATTTGTATATATAAATATGCATATATGCACACACATATATATATATATATATATATATTTACATACATACACATATATGTGTGTATATATATGTGTATATATATACATACATATGTTTATGTAGATAGATATATATATATACATATCTATAAAGGGAGGAAATACGCATTAAATAGTGTCACGTCGTCTATGGAACACATCACTGTTGGGGGATTCCTCCGATGACAACACTCTGGTCTCTCATCTGCTCGCAGGGAGATCTCCATGGAAACGTCCGCTCTGAGGGTCTGGATCAGTCTTTAGTCGGGTGGCGTTCCGTGTGGTCGCACCACCTCAGGACGGTTGTTAAATAACTACGTTTTGGGGTTGGAGAGGCGGACCCCCAGGTCCAGGTCCAGGTCTTGGACCGCGTGGGTCCATGTTGGTGACGGAGCCTGACGGAGACAGAGGGCCCATGCAGGGGTGTGGTGGTGGTGGTGGTGGTGGTGGTGCAGTGGGGGCGGGGGTTCATAGTCTGGGGTGCTCTGGTTGGTCAGGATCCACGTGGCTCCCTCGCCACACTGGCAGGGAGGGTGGGGCCCCGGGGGGCCCGCTGTGGGCCCCTCCTTGCCGCCTCCGGCCGCCTCCTCCTCCTCCTCCTCCTCCTCCTATTCCTCCTCTGGGGCGATCAGTGTCTCTCTACCGACGGCTTCTGGTGGTGAGGGGCGTGGTGCTGTCGGAGTCTGGGTCCTAGGGACGCACGCACACACACACACACACACACACATACACACACACACACACACGCACACACCCGTGATTAGGAGGATAATATTTTATATATACAAATACAAAATGATCTCTATCCCTCTTCCTCTGTCTGTCTATTTATCTAAATAATAATAGCGTGTTTGAAGCCTAAGTAAATGTGTCTGAATCTGTATATATCTGTATGTGTCTGTCTGTATATGTGTGTGTGTGTGTGTGTGTGTGTGTGTATATGTCTGTATATATGTGTGTGTGTCAATATATATCTGTGTGTCTGTATATATGTGTGTGTGTGTGTGTATATATGTGTGTGTCTGTACAGTGTGTCTGTATATATATATGTGTGTGTGTGTGTGTGTGTGTATGTGTGTGTGTGTCTGTATATATGTGTGTGTCTGTTTATGTGTCTGTATACAGTGTGTGTTTATGTGTGTATGTATCACGTCTCCATGTGTCCGGGGGGCTTACTGTGCTGCAGGGCCGGCAGGACGCTGGGGGTCTGGAAGGTCTTGACGGTGGCGGGGCCCTCCCCCGCGGTTGTGATCACCTGCACCTCCAGCCGGTAGTAGGTGGCAGGCCGCAGGCTGGAGACCACCAGCAGACTGTGGTCCTGGGGGGGGGGGGGGGGACACAGAGAGACCATCAGCCCCAGGCCAGCAGGGGGGGGGGGGGGACGTTGGGACGTTGCGTGAGGCGGGGGGGGGGCCCTGGGGGGGCCGGTGGGACCGGCCCCGGAGGTATCGTGTTCGCGGCTTCTTTGCACAAACCACAGACGAAAACAAGGACTTTGTTTTCATAAGACCCGTTTTCTCCCCCTCCCTCTCCCCTACTCTCTCTCCCCCCCCCCCACCCCACTGCCAGCCTGTCTAAATGTGCAGTGGGTGGTTTTATTTATAGATGAGCTGTGCATGCTGGGAGCTGCAGACAGGCAGAACGTGTTGTTGATAGAGCAGATTATGTAGAGTAGCTGTGCATTCTGCCAGCCGCGGTACCGCCGGGGATGAAAGGAGGGTGGAGGCGAAAGGTAGATGAAAGACTCAGGACTCTGTGCCCCCCCCCCCCCCCACCCCCCTGCCCCCCACCCCCCACCCCCCCTTCGGTGCCAGTCTGCACTCTGCACCTTATCTCAGGACCTGGGTGGTAAGAGAACATAACACCCTTATCCCTTCGACACGCTGACTTACTGACATGCGCAGTATTACAAAAACGCTGAGGCCAGCTCTTCTTCCCCCTCGGGAAGCAGGAGGGAAGCCTCCTCCGTTACTGTGGCTACTGATGAGCTGCGCCGTGCAGCACATCAGTCTGGCCATCTCCGCTCTGCCTAAACACAGCCTCTTGTTCCCTATGAGCCTCTTGACTTCCTATGAACCTTGTGCGTCGTTGACCGGTTGCTGACACCGGTGGAACGAGAACAAGACGAGGGGGACGACGACAGAGGCGAGGAGAATAAATGTCAGAGCTTTTTGACGAAGATTTGACAAAGCAATATCGGAAAACATGTAACCAGATTTGATGTTGGATTAATGGAGGTCTGTCACTCTCTCTCTCCCCTTCGCCGGTAAACCATGTACATAACTGATGATGATCTCTCCCTCCCTTGCCAATATCCGCACGCCCCCCTGGTCCAGGCATGGGATTGGAACGTGAGGTTAAAGACAAGGAGGTTCAAGACGGCATGGAGGATAAAGGTGGAGAGGAGATGAACCCAGGGGAACGTCATGGGAGAGACTCACTGGGGGGAGGAGCTGGGACTGGGAGATGATGCCGTTGTGATGGGAGTGACTTACTGGTGGAAGGACCTGGGACTGGGAGATGATGCTGTTGGGGAGGCTGTTCTGCCGGCTCTCGGTGGTCACTTCCGCCCAAGTGACCTGGAAGCCCGTGATTGGCTGATGGGGAGCCAGCCTGGACACGCGCCACAGGAAGCTGCCGGTGATGTTCCCGTCGCTGATGGAGAACGAGGCGGTCAGATTCTCGGGCTTCGCCAGGACCTTGGGGTGAGCTGGAGAAGGGGGAGACGGGGGAGACGGGAGAGACGGGTTACTCGAGCGTTCTCCACCAGGCAAACAAGTACAGAGAAAACGTCCCAGAGGAGGGTTTGAAATAGATGAATTGATCCCGACTCGAGACCTACGGGATGAGCTCACCGCGTCCAGGACGTCCCGCTGTCTATAGCGGCATGCCGTAGACAGCGGTAGGACCTTCAGCGCGTCGGACAACCGTGAACGTTTACAGTTTAACATTCAGTTGTTTGGTGGTTTGAGGCTGAGAGCGAGCAGAGACTCTCTCTATCCCTCTCTCTCCCCCCCAACCCACCCCCACACACCCTGGACAATCTGCAATTTGCATAATATGTATTTGTTTATATTACCTCTGCCTCTTTTTTATATGCAATTTAAATGATGTATAATATATCAATATTGCTCACTTTTTATTCATTTTGATTGACTTATTTGATTTACTTTTACTGTTTGTTCATTTTGTTGTTTGTCAACTGTACTGTTGTCTGCCGACTGACTTGCTGAGCAACTGGATGTCTGAGGGGATGAATACAATATCAACTCGCTTACAGCCCACATTGGAGCTACACGACACGCTCACAGTGAAAAGCGCCGCACAAGCATGTTTGTCAGAACATGTTTGTGCGACACGGTGCAGAGCAGCAACACAAGGTGAGGCCGCTTAATCACATTCTCAGATCAGTGTTTGCTCGCCCCCTCCGAGGTGGCCGCGCCCGCCCGCCCCACTACTGACCTCCCTCCCCCGGACAGGGGACGTGCTTGTGGGTCTTGCTGCGGATGGTGGCGCAGGACGGGGTGAGGAAGGTGGTGCTCTCGTCCTTGGAGCGTCTCTTGGGCTTCAGCACCTGCACCGTGACCTTGTACTTGCAGGAGAACAGCAGGTCCGGGAGGTTGATGAAGTTCTCCTGAGCCGGGGTGGAACACATTGCAGCAGTCAGCGCCGGGGCTGTGACGTTGGGAGGGGGGGGCCGGGGGGGGGTCAGCTCCCCCGGGGGGCCCCCGGAGATAATTAAATACACAGAGAGCCAGGGAGCCACAGAGAGCCAGAGAGGGGATCGCGTAGCAGTCTCAGGCCTCCAGGAACAGAGCTTCACGGCAGCTCTTTGAACGCTCACATGGTACGGCTTAGCAACTATTGTCCCGCCGGAGCCGGAGATACGAACGATCGTTTCTTTTTATAGCTTCCAAATGTAGCGCAGCAGAAAATAATAATTAAGACGAGGGCGGCAAAGTGGATTCATGTGTGAATCCATGTGATTCGCGTGTTCCGTTAAGCTGGGATGGCATAGCGAGCCATGTTAATGAATTGCATTCATCACGTTGAATACTTTAGAGTGATTTCAGAGTTAAATCGTCGATTGATCTTCTCAGAACCTCCCCTTGTTTATCCTCCAGGAAACCCCCAAAAAAAAACCTCAGCGAGTGATGGATTCTGAAGTTGCATTTCTAATAAAGTGCTCGAACATTAATAGCTTGCCCCTAGAGAAAGGGTGTGTGTACTCTCTGTCTGATATGAAACAGCTCTGATTAAATGTGAATGAGGCGCCGTGCTCACACACGCACACACACACACACACACACACACACACACACACATGCAGACACACACACACACACACACATGCAGACACACACACACACACACACACACACACACACACACACACACACACACACACACACACACACACACACACACACACGTGTGTGCAGACACACACACACACACACACACGCACATAAACACACGCAGAAACAGACATTCATGCAGATGAAAACACACACACACACGCATGCATGCACACTCACTTTCACAAACACACACACACACACATAGAGGCCCACGAGCAGCGGGCTGGAAAGTGTCCCAGGGATCCATAGTAAAGGATGTATGTTTCCTAGCAACCAGAGTACCGGTCCCGAAGAATGCATTGATTGCCAGGCCTCTGCCATCCCATATCAGCCTGAGTCCAACCAGCCAACTCCCAGCACAACACCACCCCCGACAACCTCCCCAAACGCCCCCCCCCCCAAAACGCCGTCCTCCCGGTCGCACCCCCAGCCTCCTCCTCCTCCACCCTCCTCCTCCTCCTCCACCCTAATGCACTCTAGAGTTGAATGGAGCCGGCAGAACGCTGCGGCCGGCCTCTTGGAAGTGGATCCTTCCCCGTTCCCGGACACAGCGCTTTAGGTAATGACTTTTATTGGCTGACACACACCGCGCGCCTGACCACTGGAATGACTCACGGAACACTCCCAGTCACGGCCAGCGTCTTGCCCGGTGGGGGCGCCGGCCCGGACTCGCCAGGACCCCCCCGGACCCCCCTGAGCGGGGGCGGGGGGTTGGGGGGGGGTTTCCTAAAAGGCCTTTTGGATCGGCTCGATGGTGATGGTGCAAGAGGGCAGTGCATTCTGGGACGTTTCTACAGTTACCTCCTTAATCCAATAGTATTTACGCTGCTTTGAAAATTAGGTTTTGTTTGAACCCGAGAACTTAGCGCTAACGCTAACATTGGCTCACGGCGTTTACCGTCAACGCCCGCGTCATCGGGGTGACCGGACCCCATACCCGATCCGACCGGCTTAAGCAAACCGCCCGGCCGCAGAGTACGGTTGCCCGGACGACGGCCCTCAACACATCCCACCCCGGCCCGGCCCCAGTCTCCCAGGAGTGAGAGCTAAGCGCTAAGGCCTGGCTGTGGGGGACCCTGGGGGACCCTGGGGGGACAGGGGCGGGGCTCACCTGCGTGACGGACTTCTCGGGCCCCCGGCTCTCGTTGTGGCTGCAGAACTCGGGGCTCCACTGGACGTGGTAGCGGCTGAGGGAGGAGTCTGGAACAGAGAGGAGGACGAGGGTCAGGAGGAGGGTCGGGCAGGGGAGAGAAACATCCACCGCTGTAGAGACCTCTGGGTGAATGGACAGACTCACATCAGCACGGACCTCACCGGGGGGGGGGGGGGGGGGGGGAGAGATGGAGATCAGGTCATCATCCAACTGAGACCCACTTGAAGATTGAGACACTGAGTGTGTGTGTGTGTGTGTGTGTGTGTGTGTGTGTTGGTGTGTGTTTATGTTTGTGTGTTTGTGTGGATCTCTGGGTGGAATGGAAAGACTAACATCCCATCCAAACGGTGGGAGCCCGCGTTGACAGCGGTCCGAGTCTCTCACAACCCGGGAGAGTTCTCCATGTCTGCGGTGTCCTTAACCAAACCATACGCCACATCCAATTAAAACGCTCCGCTGTTACCCTGGCTGGCAGGGGGAAATTGAATCCATCCATTCCATTAAATAATCGCTCTATTAAGTATATCGCAATCAAACGGTTCCATGTGTATGCATTTGATTAAGGTCACATGTCCGCATGTAGTGTGCTGCGTCTGTAATGGACTGCTTTAATATCTCTGCTCACGGGCCAACTGCACATTTCCATCCGAGGCCGGACAGTGAAGTGCTATTCTATTCTATTTTATCTCCGAGAACAGACAGAGCGGAGACCTCGCCCCCCCAGAGCAGAGCGCTGGCGTCTGCAGCCCCCCCGCCGTGTCAGAGGACCTTCACACAAGCCCGCCGGCGCCGCTGCAGTGACATTCCCGTTGCAAGGGTGACCGAGCCTCGGCTAACGAGCTGTTGTTTATCCTTGCATCACCCGCACCCCGTCCGCCCTGTCTCTCAGATTTTGATTTTTCTGGATTTATGATTTATTCAATTTTGTTGCTTCGGCTG
>NC_140284.1:9245083-9324519 GCF_964030765.1 Micromesistius poutassou | reverse complement strand
CCCTCTCTCTCTCCCTCTCTCCCTCTCTCCCCCTCCCCTCCCTGTGTGTGGTTTCTTGGCAGGCCTCCCCCTGCTCCTGCTCCTCTCCCCCAGTCCTCTCCCCATGAGCCACGGCCTTTTGTCTCTCTGTTTGACTGTGTGCGCTGTTCATGAACTGAAGAGGCTAATCAGTGGCTGTGGAGCCATTCACTGGAGGGCCACTGTAAGGCATGGGCCCGTTTGGTCCGATTGTCAGAGTAGGGCCACAATAGCCCTGTGTTTGGACATACACTCACAGCCCCGCACCCCCAACAGTACACACTCCGGCCTTTGACGTGGGGTGGAAGTGTGTCGATGTGTGCTCTGCAAACACACCAACGTTTGTCCAGCACTGCACTCCAGTATCTTGGCCTGACCTTTAATATGAGGAGAGCTCTTGAATAGCTTCACTAAAAACGAGTTTTTTTTGGTGAACAAATAAAAGCGGAATTGAATTCTTCGGAGACCCCTTGGCGGTATATGGGAGAGCAGAGCAGCATTGCGCTGTAATTTCAACGCATTATTAGCTTTAAGCACTTGACATCAAAAAGTCCTCCCGCCGATAAATTAACGGCCTCTCAGCAAAGGCCAGACGCAGCGAATGACAGCTTGTTAGAGGCGGGACACACAAAGTCTGTTGAAGACGTTCTACCATTCGCGCAGCTTGGGTCATGTAAGCTGGTGGATTATGAAAACAGTATGTGCTGTGCTTGGACCGGCAGCCAGCGAAAGCTTTTTTAAACATAAAACTCTGATGAATGACTCGGGAACGCCTCGTGCCAAGAAGCAATGTTGGCCATCGGCGTGGAAAGCAGAGGAACACGTTTTACTGCGTTGTAGTGAAAACAAAGACAGTTGGCCTTCCTGCGGATCGACTTCAAAACACTGTCGCAAATGACCCGCCTACACAATAGCAATCTTTCCGTTTGAATTATTTATAAGTGGATTTAGTCCACAAAGACTAGATTTTTTCGGTGCTTGGCCGATATCGTGAATAATTATCCTATCATATCAGCGAGGTCTTTGCAATCAGCGATCAACCCTAGAAACCCTTTTCTGAGTTTATGGATTAAAGGGACGACAAACGCAGAAGTGGAGCCGAGAGGAGAACAACATTTGTCTCATTAGAACCATCAAAGGGACCTCCTCACCAACATTAAGATATCCCTAAGTATGAACGAGCTCATTAGGCCCTAAACGTTCGCCGTTGATTACGATTAATCTCCCAACCTAATGAAAGGTGAGTCACCGGAGTGAAACCACGCTTCTGAGAGTGAACTCTGTATACACCCTCTGTTTGAACTCTGTGTTCACCCTCTGTGAGTGAACTCTGTTTTCACAATCTGTGAGTGAACTGTTTTCACCCTCTGTGTGTGTTCACTCTGTGTTCACCCTCTCTGTGAGTGAACTCTGTGTTCACCCTCTGCGTGTTCACTCTGTGTTCACCCTCTGTGTGTGTGTTCACTCTGTGTTCACCCTCTCTGTGTTCACTCTGTGTTCACCCTCTGTGTTTGAACTCTGTGTTCACCCTCTCTGTGAGTGAACTCTGTGTTCACCCTCTGTGTGTGTTCACTCTGTGTTCACCCTCTGCGTGTTCACTCTGTGTTCACCCTCTCTGTGAGTGAACTCTGTGTTCAACCTCTGTGTGTGTTCACTCTGTGTTCACCCTCTGTGTGTGTTCACTCTGCATTCACCCTCTGCGTGTTCACTCTGTGTTCACCCTCTCTGTGAGTGAACTCTGTGTTCAACCTCTGTGTGTGTTCACTCTGTGTTCACCCTCTGTGTGTGTTCACTCTGTGTTCACCCTCTCTATGTGTTCACTCTGTGTTCACCCTCTGTGTTTGAACTCTGTGTTCACCCTCTGCGTGTTCACTCTGTGTTCACCCTCTGTGTGTGTTCACTCTATGTTCACCCTCTCTATGTGTTCACTCTGTGTTCACCCTCTGTGTTTGAACTCTGTGTTCACCCTCTCTGTGTGTTCACTCTGCGTTCACCCTCTGTGTGTGTGTTCACTCTGTGTTCACCCTCTCTGTGAGTGAACTCTGCGTTCGCCCTCTGTGTGTGTTCACTCTGTGTTCACTGTCTCTGTGAGTGAACTCTGCGTTCGCCCTCTGCATGTTCACTCTGTCCTCCTCCTCTGTGTGTTGACTCTGTCCTCCTCCGTGTGATTCCCTGATCACCGGCGCAGGCCGCGGTGCATGCGTTACACGCGACCGGACACAGAGCGGGCCGTGATTACACCACCGCCGGGATTCACACGACAGCCCGCAATAAAAACTGCGCGGCTACAAACAAATATTTACCCATCGTCAGGCGAGCTTGAGGAGCTGCTCGCCTCAACGCCGACTAAAGCAAACACATGTTGGCTGGATCCAGCCTGCCATCGCTGGGGCAATTACGCATTTCCTGTACTTCCTGTGAGTTTGTTCAGATAGGGGTTTCATAATGTGAGGGAAAGCAAACAGACACACACTGTCATGAGGCGAGACATCTGGTGGGGATTGGATACATCTTGTCCTATTTTCCATCTCAAAAGAGACGCGCTTATTGAAAGCTGGTCTCACTAAGGGCTCTGCGGTGAGGGGGGGCTAGGAGCCACTGAGGGAGAGAAGGGAGGAGAGAGGAGAGAGGATGGGGGGGGGCTAGGAGCCACTGAGGGAGAAGAGGAGAAAGGACAGAGGGGAGGAGAGAGGGGAGGAGGGAGAGGGGAGAGGAGAAGAGAGGAGAGAGGAGAAAGGGGAGAGGATCTACTGAGGTTCTCCCCGCTTGGGAGGAGCAGGTCCTGGGGATTCGGAGGACGTAGGGTGTCATCCTTCCTGTGGTGGACTCCTCATCGTTCCCTGTCTACTGTGTGTGTGTGTGTGTGTGTGTGTGTGTGTATGTGTGTCTATGTGTGTCTGCGTGTTTGTGTGTGTGTGTGTGTGTGTGTGTGTGTGTGTGTGTGTGAGTGCGTGCGTGCATGCGTGCGTGCGTGCGTGCGTGTGTGTGTGTGTGTGTGTGTGTGTGTGTGAAAGATCACCCCTGTCATCAGCTTAGGGAAAGCTGAGAGAAGAGATGTCAACGCCATCTTTTCAGAGGAGCTGTCAACACGGGCTTTGTCCCAACCTCCTCAGGGCCGGGCGCAGAGCACAAACAAGCCCCACCGAGCCTCCTCTAAACACCCCCCCCCCCCCCCCACCCCCCACAAGGAACACTGCGACAGAACGCTCTTAGAAGAGAAAAACAAAAGTGAGCTTTCTCATATCTCTTCATAAAGGAATGAACCCCCCACGTCCCCCGAGCCAAAAGATGAGTATGTCTGTGGGCTTTGGTTACCAGCTGTTGCAGAAGTGTTGTCTCTGTCTGGTGCGACCTGAAAGCGCTGGTGTTCGGTTAGTCGGCCCCCCGATATTAAAGAATCAATAAAAAAGGAATTACCTTGGAGCACTGCTTGTGATTCTGGCACCAAACCAACGAACCGTTATTCTGCAAGAGAGGAGGGAGGGAGGAGATTCATTAGTTAGGAGTGGGGCTGGATGCAGAGAGGCATGTAAAACACAACAATCAGCCGCTGGTTGGAGCTGTGTGTACCATATGGTCCTCAATTCCTCGTCTCCCACCTGGGCCCTCATTGCTCGCCTCTCCCTTCCCACCGCCGTGTTACTGCTGGAGGTAATGGCTTACATAAGTCAAAGGAGACAGGCGTTACACATTGCCGACTCTGAATCAGGTGGTGGAGGGGAGTACGGTGGAGGGGCACGTGAACACACACACACACACACACACACACACACACACACACACTCACAGACACACACATAGATGCATACGCACACACAAAAACATACACACACAAACATGCAAACACACGATCGGACACACACACACAAACGTAAAAGCGCACACACATGCAAACACACAAGCAACCTATGAACACACACACCCAATTACAGACACACACAAATACCCACACACCCACACAAACATACAAGCACACACACACAAGCAACCTATGAACACACACACACACACACAGAAACACACATATAAACATACAAGCACAAACACACACACAGACAATGTATGAACACCAACACACACACACATACACACACACACACACACACACACACAAACGCACACACACCAGCATGTGTAACCCCATCAGGGAGGTGGGGTCAGGGTGACAGGCCCCCAGAGAGAGAGACCCCTGGACAGGTTCCAGCGGGGCAGGGTGACCTGGAGCCCCCCCCCCTCCCCTGGACCCCCCCCCACCCCCCTGTTTGATCTCTCAGCAGACACGCAGGAGGTCACCCAGGCAGGAAGTGATGTCAGCACTCCCCTGTGGACGGCCGGTACCGCCACTTTTGCCTCTAATTGCCGCGGAAGTGGCACCTTCTGAGGCTCCAGCAACACAAACACTGACTCCTAATGGCCCCCATTGGAGTGTTTACATGAGAGAGCAGGGGGAGAATAACGCCAGAGAGCGGGTCACCAGGCGGGAGGAGAACGGGGGAGGAGAACAGAGGGAGGTGAACGGGGGAGGCAATGCCGTGCTTTCACAGGTGGCCATCTCCTTCATTTTGATACAGCGCGTAATCAAACGGTTGTTTTGGGTCAGAAGCGTTGACACATTTTTGCACCTTCATAATAAATCTGTTATGATCTGTAACAGTGAGTATGTTATTAGTGAAACAATAATCCAATTAGAGGAGATGGAGCCTGTGGAGGCAAACGAACATCAGGCGGAACATCTCGCTGACGAATCACCCCAGAGTTTCCCTACGTCAATGGATAATTGAGCTGTTCACACAAATCAATAAATAACCATCCACTGTAGGAAAACATGCATTCTTACTGTGAACTTGACTGTGATACTTAATCAATCTCTCCCTCTCTCTCTCTCGCTCTCCTCCCCCACCCCCTCTCTTTCTCTTTCTCTCCGTCTCTCTCTCTCTCTCTCTCTCTCATGTTAAAGTTTCCATCGCCCTGGCAACAAGGTAGGTGGGACAAAAAAGCGAAACTTTCGGGGTCTGCCTGCAAAACGTCTGCTTAAGTTCAATGTCAAGTTCAAAGCCTCCCTTTCCAACAATGTAATCCAGAGGAAATTTCCCATGAGACCCCAGGAGAGGAGTTATCGTTAAAGGCTTTAATTCACCATCCAGTACCAGTAAGTGTGGCACTTTTCAGTGTCAGGGATAAACGGCCAGTCGACTTCAAAGGAGCTGCCCATTCACGTCTAGAACAAAGAGTTTCCCACCGTGAGGTGCGCTCAACGACATGAAATACAGCCGCTCCGAGAACATACATTACGCACACAAGTTAATTACTAAATAATCAAGTCGTTTCAGGCTTCCACTTGGAAAGGGTTCCGCACACATGGGCCGTAGCTTAGCGTGCGGCTCTGCACTCGAACGCAATGCCTGTGACCGGATATTGATTGCCTATTCCGTGCCGCTACACACTAAATGAATTCTGAATGAGTTATTGCGCTGTGTTACATGATTAAAAACCCTTTCCTGAGTGCAATAGTTGAGGTTTATGATGCAGTGCACCCCATTACATATCCATATATATGGACCGCACACACAAGTACGGGGGGCACTTGACAAATAAATCCATCACAAGTATTGCACTCAAAAGGGGAGTTCAATCACGTCACGCTTTATACGTCGTAAATATACATATACACCGCATACATCCATCAGCAGGTCCGGGAGAATCCCTGCCGGGCACGATAAATAACGGCCCGACCAGCCGCCGCACCTCAGGATAACTAACAGACTGTCCCTGCTCCGGACCCGCCGCTAAATCAACGCCGCTGTTTCTGACACCCCTCCTGAAGCCATCCATCACCGCGGCGACGGGTCCGGGGCTACAGAGGAGCTAATTCTGCTGCCATGACAGCACCACCACCAGCCCCCCTCAGTGGGATGTTGGCCCAGCTGTCCAGCCGTGACCCCGTCGTGTCAGAGGACCCGCAGGGAATAATTATAGGTCAGGCCTCTGCGGCGTCGCCTCACTGCGACATGCCACAACATTCCCAACGCTACGCAGAGACCCCCCCCCCTCCGACCCTGTCAAGGACTCCTGTCCCGGGAACGCTTTCCAGACCTCCTGCTCTGCCCTGTGTATCTCTCTGGGGGGTGGTGGTGGTGGTGGAGGAGGTAGAAAAGTGGTGGAGGAGGTGGAGGGGAGGGGGGAGGGTGGGGGTTGTATTTGAGGAGTGCAGCCCAGCCGGCACACGCGTTGGATGTGGGCGTCTAAGGTGAGCTTGCCTTAGGCTAGAGAGTGTGTTCTCTCTCTCTCTCTCTCTCTCTCTCTCTCTCTCTCTCTCTCTCTCTCTCTCTATTGTGTTGTCAGGTGAGACACTGCAGCAGGTGGCTCTCCTACGTCTGCATTGTCTCGACATGTGAGGAGCATGGAGGGAAAAAGTAAAACAACAAAAATAATCCACCTTTGAAGAGAACATTCTTGCTTTTGAAAAATCTATTGCTTTGTGTTTTTGCCCTCATCCCCACCACCCCCAACCACTATCATCACCACTACTACCACTCCGACAACCCCCACTATCACAACCACCACCACCTCCTCCACCACTATCCCCACCACCACCACCTCCACTACTATCACCCCCTCCTCCACCACTATCCCCACCACCACTTTCACAGCAAGCACCGCCACTATGACAACCAGCACTATCGCAACCACCAACTCCTCCTCCACCTCTATCACCTCCACCACCTCCACTCCTATACTCACCAGCCCAACCAATACCACCTCCACTACCACCACCAATACCTCCCCCACCACTATCACAACCACCATCTGCATCACCTCCACCATGGTGGGCGGTCTCTTAGATTTGAAGTTAACCAAACTTAACCCCTCTTAGGGCTCTTGTGTCTGGGTTTTTATCTGACAGACGAGGTGTCCGTCCCGGACGCCCTTGTCCAGTCTGGTCCTGTGTGTCCTGACGCACACCAGAGGGTCTCAGACACGCTGGAAATAGCCCACCCTGAGGGCCACATATCCATCACCAAAATAAACTGTCTAGAGACCTGAAGCCTCGACGTAAGCAAACGAGAGGAGCCGCACGGCCCTACCTCATCGATTATTCACGCTGCTCGAACCAGTCTGAAAAGGTGAAAGGTGAGAGGCGGCTAATGCACTCTGCTGAGCGGCGATCGTACAACGGGCCGCTTCATCTGTCTTAAACAACGACCGTGAGAAGTCGTCTGTGGTGAGGAATGTCTTTTATTTGACGGACGAGGGCCCAGGGTGTTGGAGGAGCCCTGGGGGTCGGGCCTAACAGAGGAGACGCTCATAATTAAAAGCCATTTGCAGAAAGGCCGGGCCGGGCTGTATAGACCCCCATTCATCTGCTGTCTCCGCTGGTGAAAAAGCTCTCACATCGGACTGGGCCGGGCTGCGGGTTTGATTCCTCCGCCGCGTGTTATTTAATATCAAGGACAGAAGCGAGTGGGGAGGCGGGGAAGAAAACGTTCCGATGTTTTCCTTCCCCTCGCTGAGAACACAAATCACAGCCAGTAGCGAACGTAAACGCTGCCGACCCGTGCGTGGGACAAGTGAACGAGTGAATTTAGACGCAGTAGGCCTGTAGAGTTTTATGACCCTGAGTGTCAGAACGAGACCACACAGACACACCTTGTTTCTCGGTTTTCTGGTGGGTCAACACATAAATAATCGGCTGCAGGGCTCCCAGACGCTTTCCGAATGCATCTCCCAACAGAACACCCAGTTTGCTGTTCATACTTTTAAAAAGTGTCCCGAATCCGAAATTTATGGCAGGGAGTTCCCCCTTCTGTCTATTGTACCGAGGTTCCCCACAGTGGAGTGAAATGTCCATAAATACATCTGCATTTGGAAATTCTATGTCCTAAATAAATCCAAAGATGCCGTAAATCTGACGGCTCTGTAACGTCATGGTCTGTTTCCACTGTACACACTCCGCCTAATTGGTGACAATTAAAAAGAAGAGGCCTGATTTGCAGTTAGAATTCAGCCCTTCCTAAAGGCACAAGGTACATAGTTCCTCCAGACAGCATCACACAAACTGCTTCCCACAGATCGTACCGCAAAACAAACTCTCCACGTCATGTACATCTCTTCTTCTTCCGCTCAATGAAGTACAGTAATGAGTCCGGTACCAGCAAAGCCACCAGCCCATCACACCAGGAGCCTGCGCTCTGCCTCTGCGCTCTGCTGCCACTCGTTCTGCTGAATGATTCATTTTTCTCCAGCAGGAAGAGTATTGGGTGTCGCGGTCTCCTTATCAAGGATTAAGTGACCCTGGAGGATGAGGCCTTGGCGGGCTGAATTAAAGAGGTCTGCTGTCTCAATCAATCGCCTGCAGCGGTGAGTCGCCGACCGGCCCCCGGGCGTAACCGGAGCCGGCGGGGGAAGCAGATCCACCTGTAGATACTGCTGAGCGAGCATGCTCGGGCCTCGTGGCAGAAACAGTACATTAGAGCTCATCACGGGGAGCTGGAGAGGAGAGTGGAGGAGGAGGGTGGAGGTGGAGGAGGGTGGAGCGTTTAGCAGGAAGGTGACCTCAATGGCACCGTAGCATCCAGCGGCTCAGCCAATGTACCGCGGCCTCTGAGGTGTGACCATGGCATTTGGCGGCCAGGGTTGTAAGCCCCGGGCCAGCATATATGGAGGGGCCCGGGGGAGGAGGAGGTGGTGGTGGGGGAGGAGGAGGTGGTGGGGGAAGGGGAGGGAGAGGAGGGGGTTTAGAGGGAAAGAGGAGCCCTGTGTTTTTGCAGCTGACCAGACCCCCCATTTTCACATGAAAGGCCGGTCTGGAACACACTGCCCTGGACAGTCCCTTGCAGAGTATCAACAATTGCTTTCTATTCTTAGGCCCACATGCTACACCCCCCCCCCTCTCCTCCTCTCCTCCTCCCCTCCTCCTCCGCCTCCTCCCCCTCCCTTCCCCCAGTGCTCCTGATTGTAAAGAAGTGTTCCTCCCCTCTTCCTCTCTCAAAGGCCTCACCTGAGGTCAGCCTCTGAACCACTCCGGGCCGAGAGGGTATTCAATTATCTGGACTATTAGCTCCCCATTAGTGGAGGGACCTTATCGTTTGCCTTTCCCTGCCCCCTTTGACTTCCCAAGTGGCTGGCTGGTGGCTAATTTCATGGTGTCACTTTGCAAGGGCTGTGAGCCCCTGGAAAGCCTGCTTGGATCAAGGACCCCCCCCCTCCCCCCCCCCCCCCCCCCCCCCTCTCCAAAACAGAAGGTTCATGTAGGAAGGAGGCAACTGAGCAGCACTTTGTGCAAAACACAGTTGTATAGTTGTTTATCCTGTAAAGCACAGAATGTGTATGCTAATTTATAGTGTTATGGATAGTGGATCATATAGTGTTATATATAATGGCTCATATATAATATAGGCTAAAGTGACTAATATATAGTGTTATATATAGTGGTTCATATGATATAGGCTATAGGGTCTAATATAGTAGTGTTATATATAGTGACTAATAAATAGTTGCTCATAAATTATATAGTGACTAATATATAGTGGTATATAGAAATGGCTCATATGTGATATAGACTTTAGTGACTAATATATGGTGTTATAAAGTGACGAACATAGTGTCATATATAGTGACTAATATATAGTGCCCACGGCCTGGCAGCAAATGGTAGGAGGATGAAGAGGATGAAGAGGATGTGAGCGAGGAGGATCAGCCCTCGGGCTCTTGGGAGAGACAGTGAGCCCAGTGGAGGGTGTAAAGCAACCTCTAACACCGCATACCAAATCACCCAGAGGACACACTAATTCCTCCGCAAACAACTCCAACATGAGCCCGGCACACCGCAGCAGCCAGGTCCGTCAGACGCCTCCAACGGAAACTAACGGTCCTGCCCTGAATCCCCGGGGTAGTGCGCCCCTTGAGCAAGCTCGAGTGCGAGGTGGAAATCGGACAAACCAACAAACATAAAAACTAATAGGCCGGGGTGTTTACGCA
Source organism: Micromesistius poutassou (assembly GCF_964030765.1). Classification (NCBI taxonomy): domain Eukaryota; kingdom Metazoa; phylum Chordata; class Actinopteri; order Gadiformes; family Gadidae; genus Micromesistius; species Micromesistius poutassou. The sequence continues at coordinate 9,314,523 of NC_140284.1, read as the reverse complement.
TAGAAATAGCAAGTGACGGATAATTACACGTTTGGATCTCTGATTTATTTCTAACGGTTCATTGCTGACATTCAGCAACGTGCAGTCTCCAATAGTCCTACATAACCCATAGATATGAATTGACAGATTATTTAACTTTGACGATGCCTGAGCTCTGGATGTGGATGAGATAAACACGCTGGAGCCCCAGCCCACCTATAGCTCCGTATGCACGGTGCCTTGGTGGGACTGCGACCACGGCTGGTCTGAGCAGGCGACATGCAAACACTGTGACATTTTAAACTGAGAAACGATTTGCTCCCATACACCACCACAAACACGATCCTCACTTTCAGAGATAATTAATTAAAGGCCAACTTGATTGTTCATTAGGTAATGAGAAACGGGACACGGGATACAACCCCTGTATTTATAAATGACCCCCCCCCCCCCCCCCCCCCCCCCTCATCATGTGAGTCCCTCATCAACTCATCACGATGATGAGTTGGAGGAGAGGCAGCGTTAAAAAGTTCGCGGGACTGCCTTCCACGCCATCCTACCTGAGAGTGGCGGAAGAACGCGGAGATGCGCGTGATGTGGAGGCTGAGGCAGCGCGAGGCGCATCTGGCCCGGTACACACTGGCCGTGAAGAACGAGTCGTCCTGCTTCCGGGCGGACCCCCCTCCCGGAGCAGCCATCACCAGCATAATCCACACGCACAGGCTCCTCGTGGAGAACATGATATCTCCTCCACACATCGCACTACACTGGGAGTGAGGAGTCCGCTGGAGAAACTAAGGAAACTTAAATTATGCACCGGGGCGGAGCCAGCGGCGCGTCCTGCGCTGCTATTGGCTGGCACGGGCTGGAGTGACACTCGGAGGGTCTCTAGCAGGTAAACTGTGGAGTCCTTCCCTCGGATTCAGGAGGCTGGGAAGGCGTCTCATCACACGTACGAAATCAGGTCAAATGTGTTTAGTTTCTGTGAAAGATGGGGAAAAATGTGGCTTGTTGTGTTAAACATTAAGGGAGATCATTTAGCCATATTGAATGAATATGTGTGCGTAATCTGTCCTCCAACTATATGATATTAATGCACAACCTGATTGAACAGTGATGTATGAATTGTGTGTGTTGTGCACTGAAATATGTGATATATCTGAGGTATAAGTTGATTGATAATAATGTATAACCATCTGGACTTTAAAGGCAAAGCCTTCATCATTCGGAAAAAACAACACCATTAATTACATAACCTAAATAATCCAGAGACATCGCTAGACATCGGGAACACAAACCGGACAGCAGGCTCGGACCGACGAGCCAGCCTTTAGCCTGCTGAGAAGCGGTGCTGCTCCCCCTACCGCCCCCTACTGCCGGTACAACTCCCGGCAGGGCCAACGCACAGGCTGCTGCACCGGGCGCACATATGGCTTCCATGAGCCCGCCAGCTACCCAGGGAAGCCCTTCTGCAGCCGGGCGCTTTAACGGTAGCGCGGAAAAACTCCTCAACATGGAAAACAATTAAAAGGCATCCTTAAACTGCATTCCGTGGAGACGGACTCCCTGCTTCTGGCATGCTTCCGCCTCGCCCGAGGTGTGGAGAAAATATGACAAGTCGGAAAAGGGATGAAATCCCTGCCATTTATTGGACTAGGAAAGGGGAAAATGAGTAAATGAGAGAGTTCCCCGGAGGCTTGGCTGGTTCTCCCTCTCATTCTCGGAGAACTCCCCTGAACCGCGCTACGGCGGGGAGGCTAATGGCTCCTAATGGGAGCTGCTCTTCACACGCAGCCCCGCCCCCCCCCCTGGCCCGGGCGCTCGCTCGCCCGGGCCAGAGACAGCTCGGCCCGAAACGCTTCAGCTGCTCCCGAGCCGCTGCTCCTCTCGTGAGAACAGCTTGTAGGTCCAAACGCTGGACCGCTCGGAGTAGAGGAGACCCAGAGTAGGAAGAAGTTACTGTTGAATTACAAAGTTAGACCAAAAAAACACCATGGTATGGTGCGTGGTATGTTCGACCCACACACCACCACTACCATAGACCCACGCATCACCATAGTAATGTGTCAATGGTGTGTGTGTGTGTGTGTGTGTGTGTGTGTGTGTGTGTGTGTGTGTGTGTGTGTGTCTAACACACCACCATGTCAAATGAGAACAGAAACCTTCGTTGTTTGACCAGCTAGTGGTCCTACAACTAGCTTGACCCGTAGTGGTCCTACAACTAGTTTGACCAGCTAGTGTTCCGCCAACTCGTTTGACCCGCAGTAGTCCTAAGACTAGTTTGACCTTCAGTGGTCCTAAGACTAGTTTGACCTGCAGTGTTCCGCCAACTAGTTTGACCCGCGATGGTCCTCCAGGCAGTTTGACCCGTACTGGTTAGTCAACCCGCTGACTACACCGTAGCGGGGGGAGTGGATCACCGTTCCCCGGTGGTCTCAGACACACAGTGATCCCCTCGCTCCTCTTAAAAGTATTAAAACGCGGATGTCTGTGTACCTTAAAAAACAACAACTCGCTAATGGCTTAATGTGTTGCCTTATTACAGCCATGTGTGGGGGGGAAGGGGAGGGGGCTGCTTTATGGCCTGTGTGTGTGTGTGTGTGTGTGTGTGGTCCTCATGTCTCCTACTGCCCGTGGGACGTCCATCTTTAACGACGGGCTTGCCCTGGACGTGAGAGAGGGAGCCCTCACCTATAGAGAACCCAGTCCTTATTAATCATCCATGGGCCTGGGCTGGGGTGGAAGCTGGGGGTGGGGAGAGAGAGGTAGAGAGAGGGGTGGGAGAAAGGTAGAGAGAGAGAGAGAGGGGGGGGGGGGAGGACGCTGGTGGGGAGAGAGAGAAGGGGGAGGAAGCTGGTGGGGAGAGAGAGAAGGGGGAGGAAGCTGGGAGAGAGAGAGAGGGGGGAGGGAGGGAGAGAGAGAGAGAAAAGGGGGAATGGGGTGCAGCCTTGGCCTAAAGTCAGTCTTAACTTGCGCATACACTCATTAACTTAAGTTTAACAACATGACAGCACAAGGGCAATAGGGGCAGGATAGTGTTGTGTCTTGGCTGCTTGCTGAAAGGGTCTGGGTTTGATCCCCGATGTCCGCAGCCGGTCTGCATCACCTGACCCCGACCTGTTCCGTGTTGGTATCTGGCACCACAGCCCATCGCTGTGGATCCAGTCATAATAGTGTAGCAGAGTAGTGATTCATAACATCTGTAGCAGCGATAGTCGGCTTGCGATCTGAGTGTACACTGAGGATTATTCAGTTCTGAGCCATGAGTGCAGATCTCTTTGTGGAGTTTTATGTTCACGGTTGATTGTTTTTTGCACCTCCGTCATGAAAATTTAAGATGATGCACTCGACACATTTCACAGAGGCGTTATCATACGACAAACACAGGTGTCGCTCATAACACTCATTATGTTCTGCTCCGTTGGTGCGGCAGAGCACACACCCATCATCACCACGCTATCTCCAGCACCGCGCATCATTACAGCTATGAGTGACACCTGTTTGTACCGTGATGAGCATTTATTAGCACCAACGTTGAGGCTGATATAATGAACCACCCTTAAGTTACACTTACATTTACCTTCAGGGCATTTAGCCAACGCTATTTTCCACTTTATTAATGGTTTATACACACATTCACACACCGACGGCAGAGTCAACCATGCAAGGTGACAGGCAGCTCGTCAGGAGCAGTCAGGGACACCTCGACACTCAGGTCAACCCGCTCTACTTCCTGAGTTACTGCCACCCAGTATAATGACCTAATAATTATATAGTAATAATAATAATAATAATAGTGTTATAATAAGTAAAAAGCTTATCTTCATGTCCAGGAGAAAGATCTGCTGTCCTCATGCGTCCCATACTATTTATTATTCCGTCATTTAGAAGACACTTTCATCCAGAGCAACCGACAGGGAGTTCAGATCAAGCCTCAGCAAAGAGCAACGAGGTGTCAGGGAGTCGTGCTCAAAGACGCTCACAACGAAAACACACCCAGCGGAGATCAAACCTGGAGCCTTCAGGTGGAAGAGGAGCACTTGACTCTCTTTCAAGTGACTTCCGTAACGTCCCTGTCGGTGCGTCCGCCGGGTCTCAGATCCTCACCACTCTCCTGCCCTGGGGGGGGGGGCATCAGCAGCACTGTCGTTAGGGGGTCTGTCTGTCCAGGATCTGAGGGCCCACCAGCCCTCATCCGACAGATGCTCCACCACTATGGCCTTCACACCAGCACGCAGCAGATAAAGGTGGCGTACGGCAATCAAACACTCCATCGTCTTTTGATCCTCCTGCAGTCGGAGGAGGACTCATTGTTCTCACCTGGGGGGAGAAGCCCCCCGGATCAGAGGCAGGCTACGGAGCTCCACCACAGACCAGAGAGAGGCTGAGAACCATGACATCAAATAAGAGCCGTTCTGATCCTGATGGACTCACCTGTAGTCACATGTGGTGCCACACCACTGCGGGGAAACCACATGAGGGCAGGGCCTTACGTGGGATTACACACACGTGTGTGTGTGTGTGTGTGTGTGTGTGGTGTTTGATGTCAGTTGTGTCTTTCAATTGAGATCCCCAGGAAAGAGTTAATCTATTTGGTTAATGGATAATGGTTGACTTCAGACTATATCTCAGAGAGAAATATTAATGTTTAATATCAGATATTTCATACACTGAATTGTTATAACTATCTTACAGAAATGTAACATGGGTTGTTCTTCTATATTAAGCATTATTGACAAACCTTTCATTGTAAAATATCATGGTTTTGCTAAACAATGCTTATTCTAACAATAACTCTAGCCCCTAGAATTCAAGCTTACTAGAAATAATAGTTTCTCCCACCCCAAAAGCTGCTTTAAAAAGGTGTGAAATGTAATTTGGCACTTTGTTAAACACATCAGGGATGAGATCTGCATCTGCACATATAAATGTGCGTAATGAATTAACTCAGTATGTTTCTCAATGTATCAGACGTCTGATTCTGATTCTTATTTGAAGACTTCTAGGTTATAAAGTTATTTTAAACTCTTTTCTGGGACATTATTATTGAAAGCACCACTGCCTTTGGTGCTGGAGACCGGTTTGGACCAGTGGTGGCAGGCCTACCCTGGATTTCACCCTGTGGATATGACATCACCGTTCTTGGTATATGACGCTCTCCTGATCAAACGGACAGGTGGGGTTTAATGGTGAATGAACGAATAAATGACAAATGAAAGTCTGGACTGAGACACAGCACGAAAGCTTTTTGTAGGACTACAGCAATAAGAGAAAGACCATATCAAATAAACCCGCAAGCAGTCCGTAATATGTCGCTAGTAGGCCTATCCAATCTAAAATATTTTTATTTGACTAAACCTGCCGTTGATTTATTCCTGCCTGACTCGTGCACGTCGCCCCCTAGTGGATTACTAAAGATATTGGTGAAAGTAGTTAATGTATTAACTTTGTATGTATGTATCCATCCAAGGTAGTTGTGGACAGGAAGAACAATAGGGTATAAAACAATTTTATTACAATTCTATACATTTTAGTATTCCAATTATTACACAAGTAAGGTTGGTAGGCTGATTATAAATCAGTATTGTAAATCAGCGTGTTGCTTTTCTGCCACTAGATGACAGTATTGTTCCTCAAACTCTTGCACCTCTCCGTGCAAGAGTCAGCCATGTCAGAGCCCACCCCTCCCCCTTTCTCTGACACAATATTTTCCAGGAGATGATCCAACATTAATACCCAACAATGGAGAATTCATCAAGGTCTTTGTTCTCTCTCTGTCTGAGGCAAACAGTGATCAGATGGAGAGAAAATGGGGAATGTTCTGAGACATAACAAGAGAATATAATTAATACAATCTCTCTTTCTAATGCCTTGTTAGTCTTTCTTTTTATATTCCTTTCTGACAGTCTCTCACACACACACACACACACACACACACACACACACACACACACACACATACACACGTGCACGCATACACGCACGCTGAGGAATTCTCCCTGTTCTTTTATAACCTGCTTATAGTTTATTTCTGTGTGTGGCTGGTTTCATAAGCAGGTGTGTTGCCGTGCGTAATCAAGCCTGTGATAATCCAAACCTAGCTCACCCAGAACCACCGAATGGGGACGTGCTCCACACGTCTGTGTGAAAGTAATTAGTTTCTCTAGACTCTGTGATGAAATGGGTGGTTCCCCCCTTACGCAACTGGGCCATTCCGGGGCACATGAAAAAAGTAATACCTCCCTTGGATTATTCCTGTGGAAGAACACCTCATGCTTGAGAAATATTTTTCAGAGGAAAAAAAAACCTAAACACAAGGGCATCCATTATGCCCCTGAAGCTGGTAATAAAATATGATTTCCAGCGAGCGTATAAAGGTCTAGCCAGCAATGTCTCAAAGGGCCAGCGTGTCATCAGGTCGTATTGACGTACTGTCTGCTGGAGTCAGGCCTTATGGTGTGTTCCAGATGCCTCGGACACCAGCCTTCCGAGGTCCAAATGGGGAAATCTCCCAGCTTTCTTGCGGAATTTCTCAGAGCCATGGCCCCTTTTGGTCGTGCCTCCTTTTGGTCGTACACACTTGATTACATTGCTACTTTATTCCGGTCACCAATGTATGCATTGCACGGTCTTGCTGTGCATGCAATACAATGTAACGTTGTGTTGTCCGTTTTCGAGCTGGTTTGCTAAAGAGGCTAATGTAGCTAACAATAACAATGACTAGCCAATGACATGACACGATCACAAAGACGAACGGAACGCTATAATGGTGAAATGCATTTGTTTGGTACGCCCACCATCCCAGTCGGATCTCCCAGCTTTCTTGCGGCATTGATGCATTGTGGCATTGAGGCACGCCTCCTTTTCTTTGGGGATATCAAGCTCCCACTAGGGCTTCTGATGAGTACACCGAGTCGCGAAAGATCCCCGTGACGCTCGACGAACGAAGATGGCTGCGCCCGTAGTTAATAAAGTTGAGATGTATTTTATGTCTCTTTGTTCCACGTTGGTGTCTTTAATGTCGATGTACACTGCTTTTACACCCTTGATTAGATTGCTGCTTTAATCCGGTCACCAAAGTATGCATTGCACGTCTTGCTATGCGTGCAATACAATGTAAAGTTTTGTTTTCAAGCATTATTCTCCCACTGGAACACTTTTAAGGTGGTAAGAGCCAGGACGTTACGTCACGTTCTCATTGAGCAGGTCGGCGTATCAGCACAAAAGGCCAAATAGACAGCAGCTTTAGTGCTACGAGACAGGCAATGACGTCACAAGTGAAACTCGGAAGGCTGGTGTCCGAGGCATCTGGAACACACCATTATTACGCAGCGTTACGCTCCGTCAGTCACAATGCAGCCAAACGTCTCGATGCAGTTGAAGCTCTGCTGGCCTCCGGCAGCAGGCTGCCCACCCCCCCAACTCCCCCCTACTCTCACTGGAATCCAGTGTCATGGAGATCAGAGCAGCTCGGGTAGAGTTGTCTAGTGGAGAAAGCTTGGCTATCCTTTGATGCTATTATGCTTATTATTATTATTATTTGTGGAGAATTTGTGCATCAGACCACATAACAACGTATCTGAATATTGGTTTTAGACAGAGGCACTTTGTTCTGACATAATGGGCTTGTACATCAGAATGCATCATGGGATGCATTGTTGTCGTTGGCGATGCTGAAGAAAGGACTCAACGTTGTAGTAGAATCCTAAAACAACGTAGACGCACCGTAACCTGGAAAACGTTGTTTTGCCAAGCATTTTAAACGCAACAATGACTCCCCATAACGACAAATAATTGCACGAATAATTACCAAATAATGACCAAAAGGCCATGACTACCAACAGAATAACAACCATATATTTAAAACTAATATGGATTTTAAAACCTCCTGGCTTATGGCTGTGCTAGTACAAAATAGCTTTTAACCACATGATTGGAAACATGCAAACCCATTACCACAATGACAATAGCCCAGTATTACAGGAGAAGGCAGGATTTTGCATTGCTGCAAACACGTGATCAAAGCACATCTGTATTGCTGTTTTAATATTTAGATTGAAACCCAGTTAAAACGCTAATCCAATGAGCATACCGCAATCTTCTGTTTATGTTAATGCATGTTTTTAAATTTCATTTGAACGTTATTTTAAGAACGCATCTTCCACAGCCTCTGTCTCCATGGCAACCGGCTCCTGACATTTTGGCTGCAGCAGTCGAGTGTGTGTAAGTAATCAACACTCTGGCGCACACATCTCCCCACCTGCCACACACACACACACACGCACGCACACGCACACACACACACACACACACACACACACACACACACACACACACACACACACACACACACACACACACACACACAAAGAGGTGTAAGCTACTCTGTTTTGACAACTTTGCTTTTAGCAACGGCAAAACTTCATCCCGCTATTATTATTTTCCGCCTCCCCTTGTTTTTGTGCTGAACATTGCGGTGTTTATATACAGATAATTTACCACAAGGTGAATGAGTCAAATGTGTTTTGTATTTATTGATTAACAGTATCGTCAGCAGAGCATCGTCTGTACTGGGGTGAAGGCACTGCGCGGCACTGGGAGGCGTGGCGCTGCCGGATACAGAGCAGAGGGGGATGGGTTCGGTGGATCCCAGAGGTCACACACCCCTGACCCCTCTCCGTGACCCCTGAATCTCTAACATCTGCCTGCCTTTCCCGCCTTTTGGTTCTCCCACCCCCTCGCTCCGTCGGAGGAATTTGACTACAGCAGAGGGAGGAATGCAAGCTCCGACCGAAATGCGCATCGTTCAAATCTCAGTATGCGCTGACTCCGTAAGAAAAGACTCGATATAAATAGTGCACTTAAAAAGATCAACAACAGACAACACAATAATGTGCATCTCTGAGGAGCCTATTTGCAATTCGTCGTGGTCGAAGCCTTCGCCGTAAACCCTGGCATTATACGTTTATCTCATCACAAAGCCTCGAACGCGGAGCTGAAATAGATCTGTATTTTTGCCCTGCGCTTGTGTTTTGTCTGGAAAATAGGTCTGCATGACATAACAGCGCCATGGAAACCCTCCTGTCTCTACTCTGCGCCGAGAGTCGGCTGTGGGGGAGGGGAGAGAGAGACAGACCCGGGGAGGGGCGGTACAGTATTATGTGAGCGTAGACAGTGCTCTTTCTGTCTTAACAAACAAACGCACACACACATAGACGGATACACGCAAACAGTAACACAAACCCACACGTGTGTGTATACACACATCTATACACACACACGGACAGACACACATAGACCCCCGACACACACACACACACACACACACACACACACACACACACACACACACACACACACACACACACACACACACACAGGCATATTCTATGCATTGTTCACGCTGAATGATTGCCTGTGTCTTTCCTTTCTAAAGGCGCGTTATTCACTTCGCAGCGTAAACACAGCCAGAGCAGTAAATAAACGGGGGAGCCAAGTACAATACGCCGACGGACACGACGGAGGCTCTGCGAGGAAACCCGGAGTCTCGGGGCCGCGTTCCGCCCAAGCCATCGCAGTCTGGGCCCACGTTCCAACTGAGTCTAGGGGCCGAGTTCCACCTCAGCCACCAGAGTCTAGGGCCGCGTTCCCCCCGGGGCCGCGTTCCCCCGGAGTCTCAGGGCCACGTTCTGCCCGAGCCCACGGAGTTTCCGCACCCTTCCCCCACAGCCAGATATTACTATCCCTCCTCTGTGCTGTCTAGAAAGGTCACGTGACCCTCGTCGGCTTCCTGGGTTGGCTGGGGGAGGGGCGGCAGATTGAACCTGTTCTTTGTTAGGAGGTCAGCCGGGCTGTTTGGCAGGAAGAGCTCCCGCCGTAAAGGCCCTAATAGAGGGACAGCACCACTGCAGAGGCGACGCACGGTGGGCGAGCAGAGGGGAAAAGAGCGAATCCGCTTCGTTTAATGAATGACCACGTGTGCTTTTTTAAAATATATATAAATGCGCGCAAATTTTCACTAAAATGACCCTGGTATGATGGAACGTGTAAGCTATTTAATCATTGACAAGTCAATAAAGTCATTCATTCGTGCAAAGCTTGCAATACATTTGACTACCAGTCTCTGTTTCGTGCAGCTGACGAAATAAATAGACCACAGGATCACGTCTACTTCAGACTATAGGGTAAACTGTTAGGATTTAGGAGTTATTAAATCGCTATACCGTTTTCCATCGGATTCCTGTTATCAAAATAAACACATTTGAATTTAGAAATGTTGTACTGTCTTCTTAAAATGAGTCAGTCTTTGAGTTAACCAGTCTACTCAAATGGTTGATCTTTTTTGTGCTTGCCCTGTGAGCAAATATTCAAATTCTCTCTAAGTCTCCTTTAACTGGTTTGCTTGTAATCAAAATGATCCAAAACAATGTAATAACATTATTGAACCTCAAAGTCCAACAACTTGTATGCAACGTAGAATAACAAAGGGTAATAGGAGGGATAATGAATAACAAATGGCAGGGAAACAAATCCAGGAATGGGGCCTGCTGCACTTATGGAATGATAAAAGCATTCAGACCTTAAGTTAAAGACATGTAACCAAGCAACATAGCTGCTGCACTTCTATGGCGATGTGTCTGTGCAGCCACAAGATAACGGGAATGAAACGTCCAGCCCAGCAGGCCATGTGGTCTATATTTGGTATATTATCAATCCTACTACACCCCTTTCATCTTATTCCTTGGCCTATGTTGTTGTTTACCTAAGTTCACTCCCATATGGAAAGATTAAACGTCCTACTATAGTGGAGTAAAACACTGCTTTTTACACATAAATGCATAATCCATAGAAATGCCTTTTTAAGTGAGAAGTTGAACAAGGCTGCGCTACAAGGGACACATGCAAAACTGGAGTATCAATTACGATTCAACACGGAGGCTCCTGAGCTTCTGCTCTGATCATGATGAAGGAGAGGACGATAATGACGGGGAAGACTCTGCGGTCTTCTGTTTGTGTGGTCGTGGGGGGGGACGTCCTCGCCTGGGCCCCTGCCAAGGACTTCAGCTTTGTGCATTGATCTAAGCTGCATCTTACAAGGGTATATCTCCATCTTAGTGGTGCATATCTATCTATCTATCTATCTATCTATCTATCTATCTATCTATCTATCTATCTATCTATATTTATATCTATCTATCTGTCTATCTATCTATCTATCTATCTATCTATCTGTCTATCTAGAGGTGTGTGTTACTGTATCTCACAGCATCTTTTCAGAGCTATGTGATGGGGACATTGATTTGTTTTGGAATTCTAAATTCTAATGATTTTCTATAGGCCTACATGCACATTCAGCAAGAATGTTGTATGCTAAGTGAAGGTAGCATTTTATATACACTCTTTGGAGCTTGATTACAACCCATGTAACAAGCAGGTGTATAATTTGACAGAATATATATGTGACAATGGTCGGTTTGGTAAACTAAACAAAGACACATCGGTATTATGTATAAGCCTACTACGTTTTCTATTTTAAATAAGCTGTGCGCAAATACATCTAAGTATACGGTAACCAGAGGAATGTGTCACACCAATGTGGAGCCGTAATGATGTCAACTTGTTATTTACTTTCCAAATCTGAATGACTGAGCAGGGCGAAAGGAGAATTAATCAGCCACTATGTGACCGGCCAGGCGCAAAACACAGCGTTTGGTTGGGGGAGGGGGGTTGGGGGAGGGGAGCCGGCTCAGAGGCCACTTCGTCCTCCAGTTTGCGTTTTAGCGAAGATCTCCGCTACTGAAGCCGTAAAAACAGCGCTATGATTATGACGCCAACACTAAGCAAGGTTATCCGTCTTTTCTCGGGGAAATAATAAACTATAGCCGACGTACTTTAGTTTGTTACGCCAAATGAACGTCCGTTATGCTTCCACGAACAATTCTATACGATTATTTAAATATAAAATATCTAACTACTATTGTGGGATATGAATTTAGAAACGATAGCCGTGGGCTCACAACATTTGTTGTGACATATTATGTAAATATTATCGTCTTATTTTATAAAGTGCTATTTGATTTCCTGACAACCACTCCTATCACATATTGTTGCTCATGCAATGCTCAATGACCGATTAAAGTCAGTTAAAATAAATGGTTTAAGGTCTCTCTCTCTCTCTCTCTCTCTCTCTCTCTCTCTCTCTCTCTCTCTCTCTCTCTCTCTCTCTCTCTCTCTCTCTCTCTCTCTCTCTCTCTCTCTCTCTCTCTCTCTCTCTCTCTCTCTCTCTCTCTCTCTCTCTCTCTCTCTCTCTCTCTCTCTCTCTCTCTCTCTCTTCCCCCCCCCCATGAGTCGCTGCTGTCTCTCCACCTTCCCCTCAGAAGGCTGGGACTCCAGGAGAGAGCGAGCGTGTTTGGGTCGTCACTTACACACGGCGGCTGACTCGAGTCAATAAACCGCGTGCGTGAGCGTGTGAACACATTATATGCATAAACCCCCACACCGCCCCCCCCCCCTCACCCCCAACAAAGTCGCCAGCGTGATTAAACCGCGTCGGGAACTTGAGATATGATCATAATAATAATCAGCAGAATGGGAGGAAAGTCGTCGCTGGCTCGCTGAAGTTGGAGGTGCCGCTCGTGGAAGAGGAAGAGCTGGCCGACACCACGAGCTCACTCTGGTACAAAGGTAAGCAGCACGAGCTCTCGCTTTTACTATCGACGGTTTTTTACGCAGACGTCGGAACAAATTCGTGCGTTTATTAGGGGGAGCGTGTAAGGTAAAGGTAATTATGTTTCGTAAAATTAGTTATTGTCGCGATGGTAACGTTTTCACCGGCACGCGAAGCAAGCAGCATGAGCGCGTGCACACACACGCATACACACACGAGCAATGGAGCAAACACACACACATTTGAGACTTCACACGTGTGTGGAAATGAATGCCCTAGTTCCCGTTTTAATCGCTTTGTTTGAAATACAACTCGTACAACTAATGTCGTACTCTTCTAACATCAAAAGGCTAAGTTGTAAATCATAACAACTTTTTGAAGATGGAAATAGACAACTTTGTGTTGGCTAATTGTGTGATGTCGACTACATTACCCCTAAAGTAATGTATCAAAAAAGTAGCAATGATCCCTTTGAACTGTGAATGGTGAGTAAAAGTGACATGGCAGTGATATGCTCCACTGTGCCATGCAGACTGCGCATGTGCAGTGGGGTGGGGGAGTCTACATTTAACTGTACAAGATGTTGCCACTGAATTTTAACTGTGGCTGTAAGAGTGTCACTTCTCAGGGTGCTGGTTGAGGCTCTGCTAACGATATCTGTCATGAACAAAGATGGATGTTTCCAGTCTTCCTCCACTAGGTTATTAGTGCATGATGTTGGTCATATTTTTATTCCCATCCATCTTTCTGAACTTAATCTATTTTGCATGTAAGATCAAACTATAGGGCACACAGCATAGTTGCGTCAACGGTTACTCTAACATCCAAATGTGTATGATCAGTAAATATGTGCATGTATTAAGGCCTAAATGACTGATATTCAAAATGGAAGCATGCCAAACTAGGACAGACTAGAATTGGACTATGCTCAACCCAAGGGCAGCTATGTGTGATTGTTGTGTTCTCTCAAGCTGTAGTTGCGTGTCTTCTCTGGTCCTACATCTCTAGTTGGGGTATGGTGTCCCTTCCCTGGCCATGCCATAGTATCCCTCACATAGGGACATTAATACCATAGCGCAGAGATCCGGGGGCGACCTTGGCACTGCTTTCATGGAACTATGTTGACTTACCTTGAGGTTTTCACTCCAGTCATATCACCTTCCCTCCTCCCTTCCACCCTAGGGTTGGGAACTAGCGAATAGTTGAATCCATCTAGCATCATTTTACAGGCTTTTTCTTAAGGCTAATCACCCCCTCTTTTTTAAAAAGATGGAGAAAGATTGAATATGATAACATCTTCTAAAGACTATGGGTCAGACGATTTGAGCATGCGCAGTAAAGGTCAAGGTTTTAGTCACCGTCATTTGGAAAATAGTTTGATTGCTCTCTGTTAAAGGAACAAAGCCGTTTTATTAGGGTCTAATTGGGTACCCTGGCCCGTTTTGTAGCTCTGTTCACTCTGGAGGGCTGCCGGCCGTTAGGGTTGTGGTGTTAAGTCTTTGGTAACTCGTATCGTTTGGGTCTACAACCTGGTATGGAGGGTGTGAACCTGATAGCATGCAGACCTGGAGCCTCAGCCATCTGAGGCAGCGTTGTGTTCACAGGAAACTGTGTGGATACTGTGTCGGTTTTATGTGGATATTATGTTGGCGTTGTGTGGCTACTCTTTTGGTGTTGTGTGGCTACTCTTTTGTTGTTGTGTGGCTACTATTTTGGTGTTGTGTGGCTACTCTGTTGGTTTTGCATTGATACTGTGTTGTGTGGCTACTATTTTGGTGTTGTGTGGCTACTCTGTTGGTTTTGTGTTGATACTGTGTTGTGCAGCTACTCTTTTGGTGGTGTGTGGCTACTATTCTGATGTTGTGTGGCTACTCTGTTGGTGTTGTGTGGCTACTCTTTTGGTGGTGTGTGGCTACTATTCTGATGTTGCGTGGCTACTCTGTTGGTGTTGTGTGGCTGCTATGTTACTACTACTATTTTGATCCAATGCTTTAAAAAGAGAGTGTACAACTCTGGATCGATTCCCTGGAGTGCTAAATGGATAACATGATTGCCCACAAGGACAGTGGTCTTTTTTTTTGATAAGATTTGAAATGTACCCGCTCAGCCTCTGATCTCAGTGGTGGCTTCTGAAGCGATTGATGAGTCATCTCTGAGGATTGGCCTCAAGTCAGTCCTTTCACTTAGAGCCCAAATGGATTCTGGTAATCCAAATATGCCCTCCAATGGGCCTCATCCACTTGCGGCCATCTTGGCTCCATATTAGCCTGGTGGGGGAATGGATCCGGGATTCCGTGTTCAGTTCTCCCACCGGCTAGAGATTAGAACCAAGATGGCCGCGTGGTGAAGAAGGCCCAGAGCTGGTGTTTTGGGACGGGAGTACTGTGCCCATGGAGGTCCCACGGCAGACCCTGGCGGTGTGTTGAGTTAGCGTTGTGGTTCAGAGGTCGGTGGTGGATTCGCCAGCTGGGCATGGAGGTCCCAGAGAAAGGCCAGCGTCAAAGCCTCCCTGCAGTTTATCTGACTTCTCAAATATTTCTGCAGCAGTATTTATTTATGATAGCTACACCACCCCCACCCTTAAAAAGAAAAACGCATGTAGTGTGTTTAGGCCGCATGCCAATTGGCAAAGGAACATTTCCCTTGAAATAACAGCCTTCTCAAGTACTCACTGCTGCTTCAAGGAAAGTGGTGTTTCTTTAAATTCTAGTTCTGATAATCATTCTTGCCTTGTGCTTTGGCCTCATTGTTTGTCGAATTTGTAAGTGTAAGCCATTGACAGGACACTACAATCAAGTTATCTTCTTTCTGTGTGTGTAGTCCTTTGTATGATCAGGCCTCTATCATTTTCAAGGAAAAAGGAATCGATTGTATCTATTATACGTGTCGGGCATTAAAGGAGGTCTTTTAGGCCTTTGGAAGAAACCTGTACCTCCAAAGTTTAGTGAAAGCATTTGAAGCATCTTTTTGGTGGTTTATCATCCAGGAATACATACTAATCTATCTGTATTTTTTGGATAATATTGATTTATTATTTGGATACAATGATACCTCTTTCAATTATTTTGTATGTATTTTGTGCAATCTAGTTAACCGTTTCTATTTCCCAACAAGTGCTGACAATACGCTCTCAAAGAATGAAAGCAAAACTCAACAGTGACTGGAGCCGTTCTGTGGGTGACCTTGGGAAAGTGCAGTCAGGGGTTTCGTTATCTGGTCGTTGTGGAGGAAAGGCCTTGGAACGGAGGCTTTGAGTTCTGCTGCGGGTGTGAGCCGCCCTCTATACAGAGCGCTTCAGGGCCGCAGAGGAACAGCACAGCAGTGGCCCTTGGTACGCTATACAGTGTGTAACCTGTGTTGGCGTTGGGCTCCTCATGGTGGCTCACATACCACACAATCACACAGGCATGGACGGCAGCCAAGTCAGGAGTGCTGTTCGAACAACGCCACTAGATTTATCCGTAAATCATTACACAAAGAGAGTTTGTTAATCATTCGCCAGATTGGACAAAGAGGGCAGAATGCTCGGTGGGAGGGTGTGTCTCGTCTGCCAAGGAAAGTGTGAATTACTATTTAAATTAAGACCGGTTTTTGGTTTTCCTCGCCTTGTACTGATGAGCAACCATTACACGTCTTGGATTGTCATGAAATGTGCCGCCCTCTGCATTTGTTGACTTTGATCTGGAAGAATCCACATCTTTCCAGAGACCGTGGCGGTATTTAAAAGTGGGTTACAGTACAGTTTTGTCTTCTTTCCCTAAAATATTCCCAACATGGTCCAGCGGGCTGGGGTTTGGCCCAGGAAGACGTTCAAGTCAGCAGTCCGTAGTGTTCCTTGGCCTCCAAGTTTGGTGTGGATTTGATGGATGTTAAGATCATTGTCCTGCAGGAAAATGAATCCTCTCCAAGCCAGGAGGAAGGGCAGGCCTCCCCAGACAAGAACGGGACTTCTCTTTGGTCAATGTGATCCTGAACAAGGGAAGCAACTGTAAAACGAGCTGCGACTGCATCTGTGATAAATGGAAAACCTCCTCAAATGGATGAACAATTTCTATCATGGTGTTTTGTGGTATTTGTTGTCTATGTTGTATCCCGTACCCTTTAACGTTTTGATTGAAACAAGGCATTTCGGCCTTGCTTCCACAGTGAAGATTCTGTGTCTTTGGTTGTTGTAGAGCAGTTGGCCTGGTCTTGCTTTGGATGGAAATAACTCGGTTTGTGGAAATCTGTTTTAAACCACCCCTTTTTAGACATGCTCAATTTAGCGGCAGTTAGCTGCTGGCACTGACGAGAACATTTGCTCTCGTTTTGTTTCACTTTGGCATATTTCCTTCATGTTATGATTTTAGAATTTAATTCAGCTTTGAAATAGTTTGGTTTTCCTAAGTGATTCTATATGCATTGTCTAATGCTGGTATATAGAGGTCCCAAAGACTGTGGGGAACAAAAATGTCAAATCAAATCCATTGTAGGACACTGAATATTGGAACTACTTAATTTATAATATCCAACTACTCTGACGTGTGTGTGTGTGTGTGTGTGTGTGTGTGTGTGTGTGTGTGTGTGTGTGTGTGTGTGTGTGTGTGTGTGTGTGTGTGTGTGTGTGTGTGTGTGTGTGTGTGTGTGTGTGTGTGTGTGTGTGTGTGTGTGTGTCCCACACACTGTCCATCGATGAGGGACACGCATGCCTGCTGAAGGGAAGCCATTGTGTGTAGCCCACGGGTCGTGTTACCTGCATGTGCCTTGTGAATCCCAGGTATGGTTCAGAATGAAGATCACCCTTTAGAGAGTGAGTCTGGCAGAGAGACAGAGAGAGAGAGAGACTCTTTGCTGTGGCATGAGCAGCTGTTGACGGGGGAGAGGCAGGATCTTCTGGTCGCCATAGCAACAGTTTTATAACCTATGTTGGTGTATCAATGTGTGCCGCGCCGTATTTCTGCAATGCTCCAGATCTTGGACGAAAACATAAATACAAAAACCTTGGCCGTGGTTTTAATGTGTGTGTTGGTGAGGCTTTTTTGTTTAATTTCCAGATAGAGATCCTAGATAATAAAAAGTATTATTAGCACAGAATAATCATTCAGCCATTTACAAGGTACGTGGAACATGATTTCCTCCTGATCTATTCATATCGTTTATGAATGTTCTGTTCTTGGGGGACCAGTTTAGCCCCGTGTATGCAAGACTCATGGCGCATTATCATCATGCTACATAATTGGATTAAATATGCAAACCTTAGTGGCTTCGTCTAGTTTAAGTGGCCTAGATTTTAAGCGTCTAATTCATTAAACAAACATTATACTGAGTATTTGTTGTCCACACAAACACACACACAAATGAATTATTGAACAGCAAATGGGTTCCTTTGTTGGGGACGTGTCCACGGCCGGTTGAAGAGCCGGCTGGACTCGATTGAACCTGGAGGAAGGGCTAGAGCTCACACAGAGAAACCTATTGCTGTTATTAAAATGCAGCGCACATGCTTTTGGTCGATGGGCGGCTTCCTGCTCTGCTGTGCATGCGAAGGGAACAAAAGAGATCTGTGAGGTAATTCTGTTGCAATACGCATTGCTTGCTCATATTGAGCAATGCAACCATTTTTTTTTTTTTTTTTTTTCAGTGTCCCAAAAATCCCATCCTCTCTGAGTACTCACCCTCCTGCTTCTCGGAACAAGGAGCAAAACGCTGACGGCCCTGCACTACTGAACCACCCGTACAAGAGGGCTTTGAAGATTGGGAAATATCCCTTTTTTTTCTATTGAGAAATGTATTAACGGTAATGCCCTGACGCACTCTTCGTTAACCAATTACCAGTGGAGACGAAGGAGACCAGCGTTTAGACGAGTGCGGCTCCACCGTCCCCCAGCGATCAGTCAGGTGACCCACGTGAAGCTCGCTCCATGACGAGGAGGACATGTTTTGAAGCTGAGACTCATCTCTTGTGCACCAACGAGAACATTTAGTTCTTTGGTGGAGATGGTGGGGGATGGGCAGGGCGAGTAGATAGTCAAATGTGTTGCACACAACGCGTCTCCTTTTATAGGCTTTTTGGTGCAGTAGTCCAGCTCTTTCCGTGGACTCTCCCCTGTTCGTGGCTCTCCACCTGTGTGTGTTTGTTTTTTTTCTGGGGTGTTTCGCCGTAATCTGATCTCTGCAGGCAGTCTCACAGGAAGTGGAGATGGGGCGATAGCAGGGCACGTAGCGTTGAACGGCCGATGGCTGGCGATAAGACCCCACGTGGTGTGTTGTCTTCAACATTCCTCCCACGTTGCTAAGCCCCACTGCCTGCTGACGGCCTTTTGGCGGTTATGGGGGAGGGAGAGAGAGAGAGAGAGAGAGAGAGAGAGAGAGAGAGAGAACGAATGTCAAACGATGTCAATATGCTTGTGGGGGATTGTCGTTTTCTATTAGATGCTAATGGCTTTCGGCGGCCGACAGGATCATAGTTCTGCCCTGGGTCTGTGGTGTAGGAGCTAATGCCACCAAACACCTCCCCCTCCTCCCTCCTCCCTCCTAGTGATCCTCCCTCCCCTCCCCCTCTCCTCCCCCAGAGGGGGGGGAGGGTTCGGGGGAACACCCCATCTCCTGCACCGTGCTTTGGTTAAACAAAAGAATGTACATTAAGTGTGTTTCTATGGGACCCGCGCGGCGGTGGGGGGGGATGTGTTTTACGCATTGCTAAATCGAAACCGGCCCCATTGTCACCGGCGGTGGGGATGATGCAATACTCTGACTGGGCAGGGAGAGAGTGAGGAGGCGGTCGTCTTTAAGGGCATTCGGCTAGCTGTTGTCACTGGGCTCATGAGATTGTGGCGGTACTGGGTGTACCACTCACTCCTATACAACACAGCGTCAGAAGACTGTCAAACAGCCGGCAGCAGCAGAAGACGCTAAACACGCTGCCAGCCCCGCAGCTCGTATGTGAGAAGTGTCCCCCCCACCCCCCTCGGCCCCATCTCGCTCCCAGCCTCCTGACCTACATCGAGGGTGCTAAATGACTCATTCAGAAAGGAGAGGAATAAATGAACAAGCAGTTGTTGTGGCTACCTGCTTCTGGGTTCATTATTCATCTCGTCCTCCCTCCCCTCCCCCATCCCCCCCTCCCCCCTCCCCCCTCCCCCTCCCCCATTCCTCCCCCCACTTCCACATCCCCTCCCCCACTGCCGAGCCCCCACCCTTCAGCCCCAACCAAAGGCTTCAAAGGCGGGTTTTACTCAGCAGAGCAGTTCAAGAGAAAATGGCTGCTGTTTCCAGGTCTTGTTTGCACATCTGTCTGGGGGTGACTGTTCAGGAGAAAATGGGCTCCCGCCATGCGAGAATAGAACGCAGCACTGCCTTCTGCTCATTCCGAGCGCCTCTCTCTCACTGCTGGTCTGCTGGTGTTGGAATTGTACAATATTTTCAGAATATTTTCGTTTTATATTCTGTGTTGTGTGAGCATGAATGGACTTTGAGATCTTGGTTTGATGCCAAAAAACAAATAGGTTTTAATATAAGTCTTAACAGGCCCTTAGCGTATCAATCTTTTTAACTGAAGCACACTATGACTTCCCTTTTTTAGAAGAATATTTTAGAATTCCGATTCGGAGTACTACTTCATCAACCTTGGCAGAAAGTGTTTCCATTACCAGGGGTACTCTAAAAATAGATGTGTGCAAGAATTGCACGTGTATTTACACAATGAGAGATGAGTTGCATTCACAGCTATGAGCAGTATGATGTATGTATCTCCGAGCAGAAGGAGTAATTATCACAGGATACAAAGGATGAATGTTCTGCCAAACGTCAGGGTTTGATTGCATCTCGTCAAAGCGGGTAAGAAACCAGCTAGCCAGCTGTGGGTTAACCCGTTACAGGCTCTGAGGGGGAGGGGAAGCTGTCATGATGCCAGGGTTAAGGAAACATGTCATGATGTTATTGGTTCAAATGTTAAGCCCGCCTGCATCGTCATCATCTTTGGTTCAGCGATGGAGAGTTGTTGGTTTTAGATTGAAAGTGAGTCCACTTTGTACAAGGGCAGGATGTGGTTGGAGTTCGATTCCAAGACAACGGGTTCTGGGTCGTGACTGAATCCACACAGTATAACTGTAGGCAGGTTTGGCCGAGCTGGTCCTAAAATGAGTCCTAGAGTTGAGTCAGTACAATATATAAAGGCACCTGCTTAATGAACCAACAGTCATGTTGTGTTTTGAATGCAATGTTTAAATCCCTGCTATGTCAGGTTGTTGGTTTAAAGGGTCCTTGTGGTGGTCCTTGAGTTTAAATCTTGTACTCTATGGCTGAACAAAGGATTCGAGGAATGCTTCTGCTATCGTAAATAATGAATGGGTGGGGATGATGGAAATCAGCCAACACGCGCCATTTTCTTCACACCCGCTCTTCAAATATGCTGTTAGGCTCCAAGTCTATTTTAAAAGCAGCTCACTGAAAACGGAGCGGGGGCTGGCGTTTTCGGTTTCCACAGGTCCATGCATGACTAATGCTGTTTACGTGCCCTAGTTTGACTACCGCCTGTATCTCGCTGCAAGCGTGATCTGGCCAGGGAGCCCGTACTACACTTTGGGCTGTTAAGTAATTGTTGTAGTTAAGTAACAGTGTGCAGGCCAGTCACTCGGGGTCGGGCCCCGGTGACCTCAAGGGGCCACAGATGGGATCCTCGTCACCTCCCAGCAGGGTGCAGTTTAGGCTTCGACACAGAGCACTGACGAGACGTCACCCAAATGGTTTGGCGATGGATCGTTGTGTTTGTTCTTGTGTATTTATTCAGGCCGGGGTTGGAATCTGGAGGACTGTCAGTATTGGTGCTGCTGTACACCGACTGTTGAGAATGGAATAGGGCTTCAACATCGTAATGCACATCACAAGGTCCATTCCGTTGTGCTTCCAACATGGACCGTCCTGCTGTGCCTCTTCCTGTGCTTCCGATCCATTTTGAAGCATAGGAGCACTGGAATGTGAATTATTAGGTTGGTAGTAGTGTTTTTTTGGTCATTGTTTGGTCATTTTTCTCAGTGATTTGTCATTATGGGGAGACAGCGCTGTGTTTGAAACTCCCCCAGCATTTTATCATGCGAGAAGTGGCAAAACAAAGTTTTCCTTGGCTTAGGTTGTGTTTAAGTTTATTTTGGGTTTTACAGTACTACAATTCTCTTGAGTCCGCCTAATATGACGGCGTATCGCCAATGAAAGATCCTATGATGCATTGATGGATGGACAAACCCTGTAAGAACTTTTAATGGTGCCTCAATTTATATGTGGTAGCAAATTCATTTTGCTCTTTTATTTTAAGTTTGGTATTCTCTTTAATATATTCCGTGTGTTGGCATCCCACCGCGGGTGTACGGGATAATGAAGTGACTGATCACACGACAGCTATTTTGCATATCAAGTTGTGTCTTCGTTAACACATGCATAAACGTCCAAAACATAAGGTCATTCTTCATAAAGGACGATACTAAAATAGAATTCATCGCAGATTTATTCTTTAAACACACTTCTCGGTCCCCTCTTAAAGCAGCCATGCAGACCCATGCCTCCTGTCACTGGTTTCGGTGGCCTTCCGATTTGAAATGTGTACCGTACCACTAGTCTCCAGGCCCGGTGGCTAAATCTCAGAGGCCGATTCCCTGGAAGAAGAGTTTGGCTTTTCTCTTCCTTGGAGGGTGTGGTCGTGTAATTGCTGGTTTTTCTATCAAACCCATCTGACACAGGGATTTACAACCATGGAGGACGCAGTGCTTGGGGGCGGCCTCCCCGTCACACAACCGCTCCATTATGTTGCCAGTGGCTTGGCGAGGGCTGGTCTCTGCTGCAGTGTGGCCGCGGGCCGCTCTGTCACTCTGGGTCTAACGAAACAACGATGGGACACGGTGTGGCCTACCAGAGCCTCTCAGGGTGGAGGGTGGAGAGCCTGGAACGTGTTTGATTCCCGTAAGAAGGAGCTGTGCACCCTTTAGTGTTTGGCTGGATGTGTCCGCTCGGGTCGGAGGGGGAGTCATATCCTTGGCATTGCCATGCGTGTTTCTTGGTACATGACCACGCTGGTCATCACACCGTACAATGGAGTAAACATGTGACTCAGTCACCGGAGGGCCGTGAAGACGGTGCTGTTCTCCGGTACTGCAGGCCCGAGCCTCAGCTCTTCATTGTGCTCTGCTGCCGTGAGTCTGCTGTCAGTGAGATGTTGATTGGCAGGCGTGTCCTGATGTAACAGAAGGACCGGTCCCCTGGAAACCTCACGCTCTGATTGCGCTCCAAAGCGAGGTCCCGTCCTGGGCCTGATGCTCGGCGCGGCCGGCCCCCCTCTGGAAGAATGGCCCTCGGTCGGAGGAGTAAATAATTCACGTGGGGCGGCGTGCCGGCTGGTAATTGGCACAACACGGTTCTGTGTGCTTTTCCTCGGTTCCCGCTTGTTGCTACGCTACCAGAGGGGAACCTGAGTGGGTCCTTAAAGGCGGTGGAGGAGTGTTCCACGCATCCCTCGCTCTGTTCTCACTCTGTTCTTACTCTCCTTACTCTCCACTCTGTGGTGGCGGTCTGCCCAGCCATGGTTTCATAGATGCTCCTCGGTTCATGTTGCTCCTCTCCAAGTAGATTGAAGTCAAACCTTAAACCTTCACCGTTATAATGTGCCTTGCAGCTGTTCTGGGGTTCCTCTTTGTTTACACACCACTAACAACGGATACTTTAGTTCCCTTAGAATGGGATTATCCCCAGTCATGGATAGTCAATACATTGAGTGTACATCTTGTACAGAAAATCAAACAGATCCACCTATGAACACCACGATGTTCAAGTATCTTCTCGTCTCTCATTGTCCTCCAGGTTATTCCAGAGACTCATGTTGCGGGCTGCCTCTCACTCTGTTTGTTGTTGTCTGTCGTGCAGAGGAGCCGGTTCAATATCCTCCCTGTTCCTCTGGCCTGGCCGGCCAATCACATGCCACCTGCCGCTGCACTGTGCCAAATGGTCACAGACACCAGTGTTTAGCAGGAGGGTATTTCAGACTCAATGTATTTCATTGAGAACCGGTTTGAAATACCGCTCTGCTGCTTGGTCTGAGCCCCTATAGGTGGGTTCTGGGGCGATGGCCGCAGAACTGTGTGTGTGTGTGTGTGTGTGTGTGTGTGTGTGTGTGTGTGTGTGTGTGTGTGTGTGTGTGTGTGTGTGTGTGTGTGTGTGTGTGTGTGTGTGTGTGTGTGTGTGTGTGTGTGTTCAGAAACACAACCACAGACAGGGCACACAATGCGTCTCAGCTCGGGCCAGATGAACAGCATAACGTGGGAAGAGTCTCGCTCATCACTCCCACCCAGACCAGCACCACTCTAACCTCTCCCCCTCCTCCACCTTGTCTCCCCAGGGTGAGCCAAGCCTTCCTGCGTGCCGCCTGCTAGCTGCCCGACTAAAATGAGTATAACCAGCGACGAGGTGAACTTCCTGGTGTACAGATATCTTCAGGAGTCAGGTAGAGAGAGAGACACACACACACACATGCACACGTCCTGAGTTCTTTGTTATGGGATCTCTGTGTTCTTTTGTGCAAAATTGAAACAGTGGAAGTAGGGGTGCATCTTCTGACAAAGATCTCACCACCTCATGTCTTCAGTGTGACATGAGAACAACGCACACGGCCGACCCACAGTGCCCCTTTGTTTTGCTGTAGGGCCCGTCGTGGTTTGTTTTGTAGCTTGGAATGCAGGATACTGTAAACATCACTACTCCAGGTTGATTTGGATTCAGACACCCCGCCCATCCACTCTTAATGTAGAGTGGTGAGGACGTCTGCATTCTGACCATTCAAAATGGACGCTGCCTGGCACGCATGTTAAAAGTATCACCTTAAACATGTTGACGTTTACATTGACCATGTTATACGTTGTCGGCACAAAGGACGCGTCTCTCTCCATCTGCAGCTCGTTTCTCACCCTGGGGGGGGGGGGGGGGTGAGAAACCCCGCCCCCACAAGGATGTTTGCTCTGCGTTTGTTTGTGTACAGTCCAGGTTTTTATTTGGCTCTCCCCCGCCTAATTAATTCAATTTGGCTCCAGGTTTCTCCCACTCAGCGTTCACCTTTGGCATCGAGAGCCACATCAGCCAGTCCAACATCAACGGAACGCTGGTGCCCCCTGCTGCCCTGATCTCCATCCTGCAGAAGGGCCTCCAGTATGTGGAGGCGGAGATCAGCATCAACGAGGTGAGAAGGAGGAGGTGGAGAAGGTGTTCTGAAGGAGGTCCTCAGAGATGCTGTGACGCTGCACACCCACCGGACGAGAAGGACAGTAGCTTAATTCGATGGAAACGCAGAGTTTATTTGAAATGCGTTAACAGCTGTAAGGGAAGATAACGTGGCTTTTTGGACTGTTTAAATTAATCAAAGATGTCAACCTTTTTCATGTTTAATTAAAATACAATGTTCTCCTGGGGTTTAAAGAGCCAAACCTGTCTGAAACCTGGTGATTATAGCATCCTAGGCGTCTCTTCTGGCTTCACTTAAACCCATCAAACTTGCCAAGAAATTTCGTCAAAACGACTTATTGTCCCGATTCTGTCGATGGGCGCGCCTCTCCCAAACCTAAACAATCTGCCGTAGCACTTTGGCTCATTGACTGCAGGAGAGAACCAGTGGCTCACTCCCACTAATGCTCTCCAGCAGTCAGCACAACACAGTGATGTGGACAAACAATGTTGTGAAGCGAGGTCTCCATGAGGCCAGGAGAGACTGTGGATGGTTCTAGGGCTGTGCGATTAATCAAATTTTGATCCTGATTTCGATTTTTTTTGGGTCAAACTATCTCCAAACTAATATAATCGAGTTGAAACAATTTATTTTAGAATTTTCTTTTTTTTAAGTATATTTGTTTTATGCATTCACTGTTTTATAGAAATTTTAAAAATGAACAGCTGGATACATCTTTGTTCTCAGTTACAAAGTGTTGTTTTTGGAGAGAAATGCTGAATAAATGCATCATGTTTTCAAACTCAAAAATAATCGTTTGTGATATCGTGATAATCGTGAATCGTGATTGACCAAAATAATTGTGATTTTTCAATAA
Organism: Micromesistius poutassou; assembly: GCF_964030765.1. Classification (NCBI taxonomy): domain Eukaryota; kingdom Metazoa; phylum Chordata; class Actinopteri; order Gadiformes; family Gadidae; genus Micromesistius; species Micromesistius poutassou. The sequence continues at coordinate 9,288,825 of NC_140284.1, read as the reverse complement.
TCAAGCAGCCCTTGATGGTTCTACTATAACTCAACAATCACACTGAACACACAGATTCACCTGCCGTATTAAAGTCATGTGACCACAGCGTTGCCCCGCCCCCTCTCTCTCTATCAGGACGGCACAGTGTTTGATGGGCGGCCGATCGAATCGCTGTCGCTCATCGACGCCGTGATGCCGGACGTGGTGCAGTCGCGCCAGCAGGCGTTCCGGGACAAGCTGGCCCAGCAGCAGCAGGGGGGAGGGGCCTGCACTATGGCCACGCCCAGCCCCGCCCACCAGGCCATGGCGCCCAAGAACGGAGAGACCCCGGTCAATGGCGAGGAGAACGGCACGCACGCCATGAGTGAGTGGGGGTCTGTGTGGGCTCTCAGGGGCTCTGGTTAGGGAGGTTCTTGTTTGTGATGGTTGGAAGAAGCTGGTATCTTACCAGATGAGTGCCAACATTCTTGTAAGTGAGCACAGGAACCTACATACATACAGGCAAAACATTTTAAACCGGTGATGCGGTGCTGGTCGGTTAACTGTAAGGAGATTCCAACTACAGCTGCTACAAGGCTGAAGGTGCAGCTCTGAAGGCGCAGCTCTGAAGTAAACATGCTATCATCCTATGTCTATGTCTCAAGTTACACAAATATGTCTCTCTCTGCTGGTTCCTCAAAACAATAAACAGCAGCAGCAGATGTTTAGGAAGGTGAAGGCGGAGATGTAGCCGAGGCTAGAGAGAGGAGAGTGAGGGATGGGTGCAGAGATGGTTTACTGTGAGGAGACTAAACTGTCAGAGAATGAATGAAGCCGTCCTTCAGGACTCGCACACATATTTACGTGTGGCATGGTGTCATTAACATGGCGGTTTGTATACCGCCGGTGATCAGGACTTTCAGATTAAGATGCATAAAAACTTCTCCTCAGCGTTGATGTAGCGTTCAAAGCGGACCTTGTTAGGAGCTTGTTAACAGTGTGTGGCTGGTGGTCCCCCCTCAGACCACCACGGGGAGCCCATGGACCTGGACCTGGACGTGGAGATCCCAGCCAGCAAGGCCACCGTGCTCCGAGGACACGAATCCGAGGTCTTCATCTGCGCCTGGAACCCGGTCAGCGACCTGCTGGCCTCTGGGTGAGTCTCCCTCCCTCCCTCCCCTTTCTCAGTCTTACTCCCTTCTCTCTGCTCGTCTCCCTCTCCTGTGTTTTTCTATCTCGGTCTCCCGCTTACTCTCTCTCCTTTCTTTCTCGCTGTCTCCCTCGGACTCTCTCTCCTGTCTCTTTCTCTCTCTCTCTGTTTCCCTTTCTCTCACTATCATCTGTCTCGTACTCTTGTCTCTCTTTCTCAGTCTCTTTCCCCCACTGTCCCCTCTCGCTTTCTGTCTCCTTCCCTCTCTTTCTGTTTGTCTCTCCTCCTCCCTCTCTCTCTTTGTTCAGGGGAATTGTTTAAACCGCCATTCATTCCTCTCCTGTGAATCACAGTTCTCCTCTCCTCTGCCAGGACATTGTGCTCCACTGGGTTTCTTAAATAGCCGTCCCATTTTCTGGGTCAGGTGAAGGATCAAACCCATCAGGGTTCTGGGATGTGGGTTTAGGGTAGGGATGCACCGATCCGACTTTTTCAGTTCCTATGCCGATACCAATGCTGGGGCCTTGCGTATCGGTCGATACCCAATATCGATCCGATATCATTGTTGATTTAAGAAACTACAAACCTCAACAGGACAAACATACTGAAGGCATTGGGTGACTACACCTTTCTTTCCTGAGACAAATGTAATAAGATTAAACAAATTAATGCAATGAACTATTACATAAATTAATGCAATGAACCATTTATTTATTACAAAAGTTCAGAAAAATGTGCAACAGCAGCAATAATCTATGGATCAGCATTTATATTCAAGTAAATAATTGTAACGGTAAACATTTGGTGAACTATTAAACAAATAAAAATGAATGAACTATTAAACATACAAAATAAATACAAATGCATTGCTTTTCGCTCGGTCTAGCCCTACTGTTGATGTGGAGAACCGAGCGAAAAGACTACAACCAAACGTAAACAGCCCCATTTCTGGTTTCGGCCCGGTTTCCGTTTCAATGCGATTTACAAAATGCCAAATAAAACATGACAGAAACAGTATTTCGCTACGATACTTGATTTGGAACATCAACAAACACCACTAACCACTCGGTGAGTTGCACATTTCTGAAAACAAACGTTTAGGGTTGTTTTAAGGACAGGTCTGTCGCAGCAACTCCACTCAATGCTCGCGCGTCGCGGCATGCATGACGTAGCCCGTGGCGCGTAATATGTTTTAAAATATTATTTAAAAAGGGACGGATCGGTTTGCTTTTACAGATACTCGCTCCAGCTAAAATGTTGATATCGGGGCCGAAATCCGATCCTAATATCGGATCGGTGCATCCCTAGTCTAGGGCCTGTGTTTGTACACATGGGTTACTGTTATGTGGTTTACACCGGCTCCAGCACGCGAGGCCTGACCCCTGACGCCTCTTGTCTGTTTCCTCCAGCTCGGGGGACTCCACGGCGCGGATCTGGAACCTGAACGAGAACGGCTCCTCCAGCTCCACCCAGCTGGTCCTGCGCCACTGCATCCGCGAGGGCGGCCAAGACGTCCCGAGCAACAAAGACGTGACCTCGCTGGACTGGAATGTAAGGACCCGCTCCCCGGGCAGACTGATTGTCATCTGTCCATATGTCTGGCCGTCTGCGGCGCGGCACTAAAACGCTCCTCTTTCCGTTCCCAGAGTGACGGGACGCTCCTGGCGACCGGGTCCTACGACGGCTTCGCACGGATCTGGACGAAGGACGGTGGGTGTGATTGAATCTTAATCTGATCTGTGGTGTCACGGGGCCACCTGACCCCGGTCTGTCTGAGCCCTTGATGCTCATCTTCTAACGCAGCAGTCTGGGATCTGTCGTCCCGCAGGGAACCTGGCCAGCACGCTGGGTCAGCATAAGGGGCCCATCTTTGCGCTGAAGTGGAACAAGAAGGGGAACTCTATTCTCAGCGCCGGTGTAGATAAGGTACTTCACTAAGATGTCACGTCTCACGGCTGTCACGCTCGCTTCAGCGGGGAGACGTCTTCACTCTCTCCGGCTTTGATTTAATCTGACCTATTTTTTTTTTTTTTTGTTCACTTCCAGACGACAATCATTTGGGACGCACACACGGGGGAGGCTAAGCAGCAGTTCCCCTTCCACTCAGGTAAGACACACACACACACACACACACACACACACACACATATGTGGGGGGGGTATGTATGTCATGCCCATGACAGGCCCCCCCTACCTGACCATGGCTGGATTTGTTTGTAACCCATGTGACCTCTCCCCCCAGCCCCTGCCCTGGACGTGGACTGGCAGAACAACACCACCTTCGCCTCCTGCAGCACGGACATGTGCATTCACGTGTGCCGGCTGGGCAGCGACCGACCGCTCAAGACCTTCCAGGGCCACACGGTGAGCATCACTTCCTCTTCCTGTCCCCAGGAGCGGCCCCGTCCCAGCCCGACCACCTCGATCACGTGATTGGTATGCCTGCTCCTCAGTGGACCGAGCAGCAGGGGCTCAGGAGGTGCGGCGGGTTATCCGGTAAACCGAGGGTCGCTGGTTCAATCCCCGACTCCCCCTAGCCAAGTGTCGTGGTGTCCCTGAGCAAGACACCCTAACGGTTCCCGCAGTGCGGGCTGTCACCGTGCGGTGATTGTGAGGCTCTAATTGTAAAGCTCTTGGAGTGGCCACTGGTTAGAAGAGCAGGATGTAAGCCCATTTACCATGGTACTGTGGTACTCTGAGCTGATTGGTGTGTCCTGTTGTGTCCGCGCTGCAGAATGAGGTGAACGCCATCAAGTGGGATCCTTCAGGGATGCTGCTGGCCTCCTGCTCCGACGACATGACGCTGAAGGTGAGGACGCGCTCACAGTGTGACACGGGATGGAAACAAACAAGTGTAACGGCATGGTTTTTGTTTTGAACGATTCCATGAACCGATTGATCAGAAATGAGCCAAGAGCTGAACGTTCTCCTCCAGAGAGGCGTGCGGTCGAGCAGAACAGACGTTCTCACAGAGCATTCAACTCCCTAATGGCTGAGGGATGGCCGTGGCGTTTTGTAACAAATTGCCCTCAAATGATGGCTGTTAAATCTCACCTAGCGCATCTTAAACTCAATGTTCCTCTCCTCTTCTCTCTTCTTCCCTCCTCCCCTCTCCTCCCCTCTGCTCCCCTCTCGTCTCCTCTCCTCTTGTCTCCTCTCTCCTCTCCTCCCCTCTTCCTCTGCTCTCCTCCTCTGCTCTGCTCTCCTCCTCTCCTCCCCTCCTCCTCTGCTCTCCTCCTCTCCCCCCTCTTATCCTCTCCTCCTTCAGATCTGGAGCATGAAGCAGGACCAGTGTGTTCACGACCTGCAGGCCCACAGTAAGGAGATCTACACCATCAAGTGGAGCCCTACTGGGCCCAGCACTGGCAGCCCCAACGCCAACATCATGCTCGCCAGGTGGGTCCCACCCCCAGTACTCCTCCCCCTAAACCCTGCTCAGTCAGGCCTGGTTCTGGGGCAGTCTGCGGACACACGTGAATGTAGAACTGCTGCCTCATAGCATACTTGCCTAAGTCATATTTTAAGGTTAATCTTGTATTGAGTCAAATAGATGACTTTGGCAGATAGTGATTATGGAATGTAAGAAGCACTCTGATTGGCTTAGGATACAGCCAATGAGGCACAGTGAATCAGCAGCATTCGGAGAGAGTTAGGTAAGATCACAATTTGGCCAAAATATGAGGCAATTATGCTACGAGGCTAATGACACGTTTAGTAAACGCACTGCTCTCTTCATAAGCCATAGATTTTAATTAAACTCTATCCCTTTTCATAATCTTTTATTTACTTTTTACTTCTCTGCGCGTGATCAGACGTGTACGTCTAATAACGGGGGTGAGGAAGATGTGCTAATTGCAGACGGCCTCTGGTTCGTTATCGCCAGACTTCACCTCCACCCCACGCTGTAGACGTTCACACCGCATCTGGCACTGGAGAATCTCGCACATCGTTGGAATATTTTAGTAATACGTTATTAAAGTTTGGATGGCTCTTCGTTGCCATGTATTTGTGCAGTACACAGAATGATGCCTGCAAAATATTCACTTTAATACAATTCTGTGAGATTATTTCACAGGACAAACAGATTCTCATGTTGTTTTGGCTTCAGAAATAACAAAAATTTCCCAGAATTAAGGTTTCCCCAAACCCACTTTTATCTCAATAAGGTCCAATTTGGAAGTGTGTGTGTGTGTGTGTGTGTGTGTGTGTGTGTGTGTGTGTGTGTGTGTGTGTGTGTGTGTGTGTGTGTGTGTGTGTGTGTGTGTGTGTGTGTGTGTGTGTGTGTGTGTGTGTGTGTGTGTGTGTGTGTGAGTGAGACCCTGGTAGGGGAGATCTCAGATGGATCTCATTATATAGAGAGCTGGGGGGACTAGACTGTAACCTTTCGACTGGGAGGCGAAAATCCCACTAAACACCAGTTTACTGTGTGTCTGTGAATAACAACAAATAGCCAACATGCTCCTGAAACAGCCTGGCCACTTCCCGTCTACCCTTGATTGATCTTATCAGAGGTTCATCCAGCATCATGCCTTGATCATTATCTGATTTTTTATTTTTTTTACATTACATTATTTCTATGCCCTCGTTTGAACTGTCGTGAGACCCTGACATTCAATCACTTCATTGCCATTCAGTGATTACTGCTCACGGTGCGGCGGTTAACCTAAACCATGGACCTAACCCTGTTCCCCTGTCCCCCCACAGCGCCTCGTTCGACTCCACGGTACGGCTGTGGGACGTGGAGCGCGGCGTCTGCATCCACACACTCACCAAGCACCAGGAGCCGGTGTACAGCGTGGCCTTTAGCCCCGACGGCCAGCACCTGGCCAGTGGCTCCTTCGACAAGTCTGTGCACATCTGGAACACCATGGTGGGTGGTGCTGGGGGGTCCAAGGGCCGGGGCAGGGAGACCCCGCCAGGCTCCAGTCACTGGTAGAGCTCAGCATTTGTCAGAGGGTCAAATATTGGAGAAATGGTGTATGAAAGAAATTGCTTGGACAGTTGATGTGTCGACTCTGGCATGTTAGGAGACCAGAGTCTAGAAGTTGGCCCCTGGGGGGAGGGGGGGGTAGATCTGCATGCGATTCTGTTCTCCATCTCACTTGGTTCGGTATCGCGGCCGTGTTTCAGAGAGCATCTCTCACAACACAACCACTTGAGATCCCTCCGATGTGCTCAGAGAACGCAGGCTTCTGGTGTTTACTGGTGTTTACTGGTGTGTGGTGGTGGTTACTGGTGTTTACTGGCGTTGACCTCTGTGTGTGGTGGTTCTGTTCCAGAGCGGGGCCTTGGTGCACAGCTACCGGGGGACCGGCGGGATTTTCGAGGTCTGCTGGAACAGCACGGGGGACAAGGTCGGAGCCAGCGCGTCGGACGGCTCGGTAAGACGGACAGACGGACGGCCGCCACGCACGACACACATTCAGGCTGAACCTAGCTGATGGTGAACTGGAAATGGGACAGCATAATGCAGTGGTGATCTAACTACTGGTGAACTGGGACAGCATAGTGCAGTGGGTAATCAGGCTAATGGTGAACTGGGGCCTGATAGTGGGTAGGGTAATCAGGCTAATGGTGAACTGGGGCCTGATAGTGGGTAGGGTAATCAGGCTAATGGTGAACTGGGGCCTGATAGTGGGTAGGGTAATCAGGCTAATGGTGAACTGGGACAGGACAGCTGGTGGTCTTGCTAGTGGTGAACTGGGACAGGACAGGAGAGTGCAGTGGGTAGGAGGGCCCTCAGACGGATCCGTCACCCTTTCTGCTAAATGCCCTGCAGCTCAGTTCTGAGTCGCTGTGGGTGACATATCTGCTAAAGGGCAACAAAACAAAGGACAGATGACATTTTAATGGCGTGTACTTTCTCCTCCTTCCCCCTCTAGGTCTGCGTCCTGGATCTCCGAAAATAACACCTGACAGACGAGAGACGTTGGCCTCGAACCGTGTTTGTTCAGTGGAAAACATTTGAAATGGTTTATGAAAAGGGCTGCGAGGTAAACACCGTGAACGATCAGCCCTCACAGGACGCCCACACCCCGCCGCCCCCCCCCCCCCCCCCCCCCCCACACACACACACACACACACACACACACACACACACACACACACACACACACACACACACACACACACACACACACACACACACACACACACACACACACACACACACACACACACACACACACACGACCCCCAGGCCCTGAAGGGAGACAGAGATGAAAACAAACCACCGAACACTGGTCAGCCTCCGCGCTGAGCGGACCTGAGTGCGTGTGTTCCCCTGTTTGACGGACACTGCTGTGAGGGAGAGACGGGCAGAAGGCAGCTCAGACGTCGACGGGACTCGCCTCCGATCGCACTCTTTTTAGCGAGTCTTTTTAGCCTATGGTTTGAAGTTATGTCCAAACCAGGAAGTGCCCACACCCCCCCCCCCCCCCGGTGTCCCTGGTGCGGCGGGGCGACGCCCACCTGTGTGTGTGTGTGTCCACTGAGAGGGCGTGGCCGTGCTTGCTTCGCCGCTTGCGATGCTGAAATGGAGGGTTGTTGTTATTTTGTTTCTTTTTGTTATGTTCGTGTCCTCGCCGTCGCCTCCGCGATGAGAGTGATCAGCATCGATGACAATGACGATGACAACGATTGGTCCCCACGACGACGACGACGACCGCGCTGCTACTTCAGCTAAGTGGCGGAGAACCGTCATTGTTGATTTAAAAAAAAAAAAAAAAAAAAAAACTCTGCAAACGGACGCGTAAAAGTTGTCAGTAAGAGATGCGGCCCCTTCATCATCATCCTCGTCCTCGTCACATCGAGGTCTCGGAGAGGAGGAAGAGCCAACAGCCGGTTTTATTGACGTTCTTTTTTTTTTTTTCCTACCTGCGGTTTCTCAAATTCGGATGTAAATTGAATGAATGTAAAGTAGCGTCAATTGATTGAACCGAAACAAACACAGATTTATATACTGTGTATATATGCTTCTATACAGTACAGTTTAAGGCCATCTGTAGAAGCCCGTTACCACGGCAACACACGCTCCCATCCTTGACCCCCCCCCCCCCCCCCCGCGTTGGATCTCACCGTGTACTGGTGGCCAATCCGCTACCGTCTGTCTAGGACGTGTGTCGTTCATCACCCATCACAGATGTCATGTCCCCGGTCCAGGTCCCCATGTCCAGGTCCCCATGTCCCTGCTGAACCCGGTTTTCCACGCGTTTTCACTGACAGGTGGACTCTAGGCTCTATTTCAGTCCCCGGCGTTCACCCCCCCTCCCCTCCGGCCTACTGAACGCTCCCCGCACAGGATGACTGAGTGGTCCGATATGAAAGCATCAGACGAGTACTGCTGTGGCCAGCGAGGGTTTGAGGTCCCCTCACAGCGCAGACAGCTGCTCTGACGGCCCGATCAGGACCTAGTGCTCCAGAAGGCCCGGGTGGGGGCGGAGCTTTAGTGGTGGGCGGGGTCTGCTGTAAAAAACGACCGGACACGACTCCAGCTACCATCGTTACCCTGATGAGCCTTTTCTCCGGTTCGCTTACGGTCGCAGTCGCACTTGTTGGAGCAAGTGTGCTTTTCCTCGGATTGTGGGCGTTAATCGCAGAAAGTCGGTCTATTGCAGATTTTTATTCTTTTTTTTTTTTTTTTTTGTCGGTTTGTTTTCTTTTTCATCTCTTAATTTTCGTCATACTCTGGCGTCGATGGATGTCGCACTGTTTTTTTTTGGCTTGTTAATTGGCTTAGAGCCATTATTGTCTGTGTCAGACTGAGAATTGGGCTGGTGGCGGCGGCCATCGTGGCCGGCCGAGGAGCCGGTGAAGAACCAGTGATGTGAGACCCGCCATCTTGTTTCCCGCCCCCCTGTTCAGGGTTTGGTCGCCTGTTTCAACGACAAAACAATGAAGTCACTCGATGTCTCAAATAAATCACTCTATTTTGATATCAGAAAGCAATGAGTCCTTTTGTTTTTATTTGTTTTTATGGCTGGAGAAGTACACATTTTGTACAAAGTTGACAGAGGGAAGGATTTCCCTGAAGTTGCTGCTTCAAACCATGACTTGAATGTTAATGAATCAATGGGATCATAATGTGAATAACATTTAATATTTGATCAAATACATGATAAATAAATAAAATACACTAAGGAACGCTAGAATCGTTGGAAGCTTAATAATTAGTTAACTCTCAAAAGGAAAGTCACATGAGTTCACCAAAAAGGGTTCTGGATTTGTATTTTTAATACCTATTGGACTGTAAAAGCATTTTCAAAACATTTAATATTTTGAATTTAAATGATAGTTAGCTCATGGATCAAGGAATCCTCATCATCTCGGGCTCCACAAAAGGGGATTGATCATTAACCATGTCAAAAACTATGATTACTTTGTAAAGTCTACAAGGAGAAAAAACTGAAGCTAGTTTCTCACTGAGTTGTCCAGGGATTCGGCGTCAGCGTCTATGTCCTCAAAGTCTTGCTGTTCACTGGTCATGTGGATCTCTACTGTACTAGACTCTGAGCCACCTAGCGAGACAAAATAAGGTGAGTGAGGAGGGGTTACTGGGTGCGCTCTGATGGACACCATCTAGGAATGATTACGTGAACGTACACACACTTACCCTGTAAATGTATTTTGGGACGCTTTTTATTGTTTGTTGTGATTTTTGCTTTATCGTACCGCAACGTGGTTTTGTACAAATAACGGGCTTGAACAAATACCGAAACAAACGACTTGAAAATTCAACTTTATTTTTCTGCAGATCAGTCACGTCATGGATTGTAAACGCAACAAAACATTTACACGTTTTTTTTGCACAATACTTTGAAGGTGCACAAATTGTATAAAACGATTAGCCATAAATAAAAAATACTCAATCATCCCAAAATACATTTCATAATCAATCATAATTTATTGGAGCATAAATAGGAACATTGTGACAAACAAACTGCTCACACATCGCCGTGCATCAAAATACTGTCCTTCATAATAAACCAACACTACCAGGCATCACATCACCGCCTGCTCCCTGGAGCTCAGCAGCAGAAGTCCAGACCGGTGTGGAGCCATGAACCAACAATGCGTTCCCCCCCCCCCCCCCCCCGTCCCCCTCACCAGCCCTGATACACGGGCGAGGAGCTAGCCTGAAAGCTCTGGCCGGTACCTTCTGAGAGTGCGCCCATGGAGTCGGAGGGGTGGAGGTCGTTGCCCGTCAGGTTCTTGTTGCCCTCCTGGATGTGGCTCTGGAACAGCAGGGTGCCCACCATGGGGTTGTAGCCCGTGCCCGCGCCCCCGCCGGCTCCGTTGGGGGCCGAGGTGGACATGGAGTCCCAGGCCCGCTCCTTCCGCCGCTGGAGGCTCAGGTCCACGTCCAGACCGGTCCAGCCGTGGTGGGCCAGCGTGTTGAGGAAGGCCTGCATGGGGTTCAGGATCCCCTGGGAGAAGGACCGGGAAACCCCACACGGTCAGGCGGAGAAACGTCCCCCGTCCCCAGAACAACAGTGTTCTGTACACCCAACTCATCCTAGCTATCTTTGTTGTATACGGGGAATGGGTTAACCTAGCGATTGTTAGTGCTTGGCACTTCTATGAACATCCTTACTCTACCGACAGCGATATATCATTTTTTCTCTTTCTTCTGACAAATGCACTTACTGTAGGTCGCTTTGGATAAAAGCGTCTGCTAGATGTAAACATAGATCTAGATGTAGAGTGGTACCATGAAGAACCAGGTGATGAGGGCGGCGTTGCGGACGGTCCGGAGGCCGCTGGCACTGATGTCCGGCTGGACCTCCAGAAAGAAGAGCAGGCACTCGTTGATGATGTTGGGGACCCAGCTGGGGGGGGGGGGTCGGGCCGGAGGGGAGGAGACGAGGGTTAACTCACGGGGGATCTCCATGGGAACATGAGACAGAGATCAGATAAACGCCGCCACTCACCAGACGCTGAAGACCAGCATTATTTTGAAGAAGCGTATTTTGATCTCGGTGGCCAGCCGCCTCTCGTTCTCCGTGTAGATGCCCTGTCGTCCCTTCAGTAACGACGTGACTGGAGAGGAGAGAACACACGAGTCAGTCATCTCTGTGGAGGTTGGTTGGTCTACTCTACTGAGGTTGTTTAATGCTATTTACATTTAGGGCATTTGGCAGACGCTGTTATCTCTAAGTGACTTGCAATAAAGTATGCCAAGCACTAACAATCGCTATGTTAATCCATTTCCCGTATCCAACAAAGATAGCTAGGATAAGATGCTACACGATGCCAAATACTATTTTTAAGTGCCAGGGCGCACACCATACAATAAGTGCACACATTAAGTGCCAGTAGAGTGTCTTTAATGTCTTTATTACCCCCACAAATGAGATTCATATTGCAGAAATGAGTGAATAAAAAACCCAACCATTGAAACATTCGACAACATATAAACATAGTATCAATGAATAGAGTAGAATAGAGAATAGAGAAATCCAAACTAAAGCAGTCCCACACCCCCCCCCCCCTTGACACGTTAAGACCACGGCCTCTGGGCTGCAGGAACGATCAGACGTGTTCCTGCCCCGGCCTTGAGGCCGACCTACACATGGCCTCTGACCCCTGAGCCCAGCGGTGGCGGGTCTGACCTGCGGAGGTGGTACGGATGAAGAAGACGGGGTTGGCGATGAGCACCAGCAGCATGGGGGCGTAGGTGGTGATGTAGTGCGGGATGGCGTGCTGCATGCCGCTCTCACAGCTGGGATCACAGGGTTAAGAGACGCGGAGAAAGGTCATTTCATCGGCTGGGGGTTCAACGCCCAGACCGTGGCATTCAAGGGGACGTGAACGTTGAATCAGGAAGGCAGACAGGGCCGTGTGAGTGACAGGACCCCTGTTTCACCCCCAGGGGGAGATTGGTCAGGCCTTCCAGGGCGCTTTTTTAAAATCAAGCCTTTAGTGACATCACAGATGGGCGTGTCCACCCAGGAGCGCCACACCTGCTCTTAAAGATGAGTGTCCTTTAAAGCTTTTTTTATCAGGTGGATCTTCTCAATGACAAAAACTCTCAATTAAATGAACTTCAACATGAGTCATAGGGCTATAGATATAGTCTGACCCATCATTCCTTCATGATGATGCTATGAAAGATTAAAAAAGCGCAAATCTGATCATTTATGAACAGATGTTAGGAAAGTCTCCTCCATCATTCAGACCCCGATCACATGAACTCATGGAAACAAACACACTGCAGTAACAGACAGGAGGAGATGGTGGTGGGGTGACTGAGTTTGTGTGTGTGTGTGTGTGTGTGTGTGTGTGTGCGCATATGTGTATGTGTTTGCACATGTCACGTGTTTGTGTGTGTGCAAATGTACGTCTAAGTGTGTGTTTGTTTGTGTAAGTGTGTGTGTTGTGCGTGTATGAATGTGCGTGTGTGTGTGTGTGTGCGTGTCTTACTCGGAGATGGAGGGGTAGTAAAGCATGGCAACACCTTCGGCACACAACAGCAGCGCCAGACCCCATGTGATCATGTGGTACAGGATGATGGTGCTGGGGGAGAGAGAGGGGGAGAGACGGGTCATGAGACCTGGCTGTGGACTCACAAGCCTGTCAGGGCTCTCGGCTCCTGGCACGAGTGACCCACATGGGACCGGCCCAGCGGAGCAGCAGCCAATCAGACGCAAGGAGAAATTAGCAATGGGATAGATCATTTCAGAATAGAAGAGTAGAACTTGTGGGATTTGTTTTAAAATACAGTAAAAGTGCAATGAAAAACATGAAGTGTACATACACAATGGTATATGGACTGCCTTTATATAGCACTTTTCTAAACAGTAGCCACTCAAAGTGCTTTACAATACTGCCTAACATGCACCCATTCATGCACACCTTCACACACTGACGGGAGTGTCAACCACTCAAGGAGGCCAGCTCGTCAGAAGCAGTCAGGGTGAGGTGTCTCACTCAGGGACACCTCGACACTCTGTATGGGCCTGCGCTATGTGGCTTCATGCTATTTGGTAATGCAAAGGGGAAGCAACTAAAAGCTAAAAAAGGGGAAGCTAATTTCTCCCCACAAAAGAAGCATAACGCCAGGGGAGGGTCAGAGCATGTAGAGGTGAATCCCATACAAATATATTCCTTCTGAAACTGACGACACTTTGTTAGGGTGACCAGATCCCAGTTCACCAGATGTGGGACAAAGACTACGTTTGTGTAGGACAATGTGGGACAATGTGGGATTCCAATGCATCAAGGTAGTCTAAAAGAAAAAATAAACAATTTTATTCTGCCCCTTTGCTTATAACATTACTATGCTTTGCCACCTGGTTGATTCAGTAGCACATAACAGCCTGCAAATAAAAACGTAACAAATATATCTTATTTAAATGCAACTTTCCCATATGCATAGACTGGGAAGCCTCCTTTTGAGCAACATGTTTTTTGTGAGTCTCACATTGTCTGTGTCATTTCACTTCGTATTCACCTCCGTGTGAAACGGAAAAATGACTCAAGCAAACTTCACACAAAACTTCACCAGACTCGCCTTGCACTGGTTTCACCCAGGGATAGATAGTTTCCCAGTCTTTATTGTAGCTGCATTTCCTCTCCTTAACCATACGGGTCGTGCTTTCCTCCATGTCTCGTGCTAAATGCTGTTCTGACCTGATTTGCATCGTTTCTTGTTGGTGGGTGTGCCCTTAACCTGCCTCCATGTCCCATTTTGATTGACATGATCAAACAGCCCGCACCACCCCCTGATGACAGCCCTTACTGCTGTCTCTGGACACAGCTATTTGATGATAAATGCCAGATTATAAAACACGCATTTCAAAAATCAAATCTAACAGTCAATAACAATGCGGGACAACGTCTCAATTTGCGGGACGTGTAAAAATTAATGGCAATGCGTGACTGTCCCACACAAAGCAGGACATCTGATCACCCTACACTTTGTTGTTTCTGGATGCTCTTTCTCTTTCACAGATTCTTCTTTCTCCCTGTTGTCAGATTAACATTCCAACCACTCTTCCATTTTCTAATTTTTATTTCACCCCTCCATTCACCCCTCCAGTACTCCAAAGTACCTCTAGGGGTACGCGGACCCCTATTTGAGAACCACTGCTCTAGTTGACCGTGACGTCTCCTAGTGTCTCTCTGGCGTCTTGAACTGGGACGATGCCGGTGAAGGCTGTTCCTACTGCAGGAGGAGCAGGAGGAGGAGCAGACGACGTGCTACCTGATCCCCGCCGAGGTCTTCACCACCAGGAATACGTCCACAGCGTAGCAGAAGGTCCACCAGAAGGAGGCACTGAAGAACAGCTGGATCCACATCTGCAGAACGGAGAGAGGAGCGTCAACCACTTCCTGCTTCAGCGGCGCTCAGGCATTAAACAACAACACATGCAAGGCGAGTCAACAACAGAACGTCCACAACATGATGGCTGACACTGTGGAGGACACCATGTTGCTCTATCTTCTAGATTGGTTCCTTCATCTCTTGTGGCCTGTGGTGGCAACACAGACACACGTGAGATGTTCCTTAATAACACAGCTGGGGAGATGAAGATATCTGTAAAGAGGAGCATCTCTAGCATCGACACAGCTCTCTCCACGGCTGAAGGACTCTTTTCTGTAAATGTCACGCATCACACACACACACATACAAACATATACACACACTGACACACACACTGACACAAACACACACTGACACAGTGACACACAAGCACACACACACACACACACACACTGCCACCAACAGACACTGACACACACACACACACACACACACACACACACACGTACCGCACTGCCCACACAGAAGGCCTCGGGCCAGACATCGCTGCTGTTGTTGGCGGAGATTTTCTCTGCGACATTGGGAAGGCCGAGCCAGACGGACGACCTCACCACGATGCCTGAGGGGGCCAAGAACCCGGTTAACCACCACAGACAAGGCATGGGCAGACGTGGGTGAGGCTCCGGAGGGGAGCCCCCGTTAACCACCAGCTCTTCAGGAGACAAAGACGAGACGCAGTGACATGGGTGAGGGGGTCCTGACTCGGAGGGGAGCCCCCACGAGGAGGTGTCTCAAGGAATCTTCTCCATCATGAGGGGGGATCCTCTTTGGGGGGCTAGGGGTGTCATGAAATCCAACTTTGAGACTGTAAGCGTTTCACAAATCGTCTCGACTTCCTGCAGTGGGGGTCAGTTGAAAAACAAAGCACGCTTTCAATTAACACCTAATTAAAGGGAAGGGTTTTTAGCTCCGGCTGAATTGTAAAGCGCTCCGTTAATAGGATTGTGTAGTATAATGTAATGGGGTCCCTTTAATTGAAGGGGGAGGTAATGGAAACACTGAAGGTCTAGTTTTCTTTTACGAGTGTAGTTTTGGTTCTTCCTCTAACTAGCCAGCTGCTGCACCCAGGCGAATAGTTGTGTAAAAGTGTAGCGTGATACGGGCCACATGTTGGCCTGGGCTTTGGTTACCCGACTTACTTCCCGAAAAATATCGCCCTGTTCTGGAACATTTCATCACAATGACTCAGGTTCAATCACAAAGAGATGTCAATGAAAAGGCAGTTCTTATTCAATCAAGGTTTTTCATTTATATTTGGTTGGACTTTATAATAACGGGGACGCTTATTCACATAATCCTGTTCACTGAACTTGAACTTCATCCACCTCTATTTGCTATTAGAGCACGTTGTTGGACGACAGGCGACGTCATCGCAAAGCAAGGCTACTTTAGAGAGAATAAAGAGCTGAGGCCTACTATTATTCTAATGACCCAAGAGACGCACTCTGATGGCCTCAATACAATACAGGCCCGTTTCCCTACTTAATCCTACAGACGAAACTTTAGAGAAGAATGAACGTATTAAATGCAACAACAACAAAAAGGGTAAGCCTGAATCAAAATGTAAATGCGCGAAATGCAAACAGACGTGGACATGAGTGCGCAGCCTCTGTCTACACAACACACACGTGACTGTCAGGTCGTTACCTACACGCCCATCCTGGTCCTCAGAGCGTCTCCGTTCTCTTACCTGTGCATCCCAGGATGTCGCAGATGCTGATTATGAAGAGGATCCGGGAGGAGGACGCGGGCTTCGGGATGGGGTAGGGCCCGAGTCTCCGGTAACCCCTCCGCTTGGGCAGGATCTGCAGGATGGTGAAGATCAGACTGAGACTGGCGCTGCCCACGCTCAGCGCGCTGAACAGCTGGGGCTGGAAGGAGACCACGAAGTCCGTGGCCGGGTCTCTGTTGGGACAGCAGAAGGTCTCCAGCCGCGGGGACGCCATCGGACTGGTACCGGGAGACGGCGTCAGAGGGGAAGGGAATGGAAAGGGCGAAATGTGTGTGAGTCCATGGCCTGACTCTCAAGAGAGAGAGAGAGAGGAAGCACGGGTTTGGAGCATCATGTGCTTCTGTTTAATCCCCCCCCCCCCCCTCCCAGTCATGGCTTAACCATGCAGGCCCATTCCTCAGAGGACCGACAAAGGCCTGTTGTTTGACAGGAGGGAGGGGAGGGGATGCGTCTTGTTTCATTGATGTTTGGTCAGGATCCATGTTTTAATATCAGACTAAACAGCGAAACCTGACCTGGTTCCGCGGATATTCAATTAAAGAAAGAATAAAGGAAGGTTGAAAATAGTCCAGTTTTCTCTGGACCAGGACCAAAAGACCTTCGTATATGAATCATTATGATCCGATTTGCACAGTTTTTCTGTAATGTGTTATTTGATTAGTATAATTTCCATCCGTTATGCAGTCAATAAAGTAAACCCAAGGCTTGTGTGACGACCAGACGACTACTGGCCCCAGATCAGAGGCTAATTAAAGCTCATTTATACAGCAAACAAAACGTCAAGGTTTGTATTGATGCTCTGTTATTCAGCCGAAAGCATCCACTGGCTTTGAACAGTGGCACGAAGAGCCTCGTCCAGCTCCCCAGACCACCCGACAAAAGGTCTCCGAAGGATAACGTCTTGGCCGCAGGTTAATCAGGGTTCTGTGCGGTCGGTCCGTCCGCTGGCGCCATCTGCTGGTCGACGCGTGTCTGGCATGCGGGGAATGCACGGGAATTTAAATGCATGACCTGGCATGCAAGGAGGCGAACAACTTGAACACAACCCTAACATGATCAAGTCACAATTATCACTAACATGAATTTATTTATTTATTAATTCAGACCTATTTATGTATTTATTTTGAACTGATTGGTCCTCATAAATTACAGCCCAGGGACAGGATCTTTTGAAAATGTTTACTTTTATTTCAACTGCTTTAGCCTCCTGGAGGCTATTGACGAGATAATCACTAACCAGGCTGTTGACTCTGCCCTGACCAGCGGGTCAACATTGCAGAACTTCTCGTTCCAGGTCCTATCCTGTCAGGCCTGCAACAACAACCACCCCAAAACACCCCCTCCTCTCCCTCCTCTTCCTCCTCCCTCCCCTCCTCTTCCTCCCCCTTTCCTCTTCCTCACTCCCCCTCCTCCCCCCTCCCCCCTCCCCCCTCCCCGTCCCCCTCCTCTTCCTCCTTTCTACCCCCCCTCCTCTTCCTCCTTTCTACCCCCCCCCCCTCCCCCCCCTCCTCCCCCTCCTCCCCCTCCTCCCCCCCCCTCTCCTGTCCTGCCCCCTGGCTGCAGGCTGTGTGTGTGTGGACTAGGTGGGTGTCGCGTTACAGACCTGCACAACAGGAACCAGCAGCGCTGCAGCGGTGTGACGCCTCAGCCAGCGCACTGAGAACACACACTTCCTGACTGGCAGACCGGGGAGGGAAGTGACGTCAGAAGGTCTCTGCTCCCACCTTCCACTAGCCTCGCACACACACACACACACACACACACACACACACACACACACACACACACACCAGTGAGCGCAGAGCCCTGTAGCTGAAGGGTCCGGGAGCGGCCATGTCTGAGGGGAGCCGGGACGGGGAGCCCGGCGCTGCCCAGCGACCCGGACCTGTACTGTTCTTCTCCAACCCTCTGATGAGCGGTGAGTCCTGGGACGCCTTCTACACACACACGCACATACACACACACACACACACACATACACGTACGTACACACACACACGCACACACATAAATATATCTATATACATATATATGTAGTATATGTGTGTAAATATATATATATGACTATGCTTGTGTATTTTCTGGAGACAAAATTTAGAATTCCTGAAGTCTGTTTACCTGTCTGTCTGTCTAAGGCTGTCTGTCTAATGCAGTAATACTTACTCTGTCTAAGTAATACTTTCTCCAAGTGCCAAAACAACAATTATCTCTGTAATATGAAACAAACTACATAATTATACCTCTCTACAGCCCTGCTAACGCTGTAATATATATATATATATATATATATATATATATATATACTTATATATTTCTTCATCTTCACACTCTAGCCTGTAATATGTTTCTTCTATATCTGCCTATCTCTGTGAATTAACCCTATTTATCTCTGTGAAAGCTCTCTTATCTGTATATCTGTAATGTCTCTTAATTAGCCTATCTCTGTAATCTCTCTCCACCGCTCTGTAATAAATGCCAACTTGTCTCAGTGATGCGTGTCCTCAGTGAGTCTGACTGGTCTCCATCTTGTCTCTGACTGGTCTCCATCTTGTCTCTGTGCTGTCTGACTGGTCTCCATCTTGTCTCTCTGATGTCTGTCCCCAGACGTTGAGTCCGACTGGTCTCCGGTCCACGATGCGTCCTTCAACGGTCGTCCCGTCGCTCTGCAGGCGCTGCTCAGCCAGGTGAGGCCGCAACCCCCCCGCCTCCCGCGACCCCACCCCCTCCCACGACTCCGCCCCCCCCCCCTCCCACGACCCGAACCCCCTCGGGTGTTCCCGTCCCTCCCTTATCTTAACCCCCTCCCCCTTTTCTTGTGAGGTAGTCTGACTCTGTGATGATGTCCGCAGGGGGCGTGTGTGAACCTGGCCACGCTGGACCGCGTCTCGCCCCTCTTGGGGGCGTGTCAGCGAGGCCACGCCCTGTGCGCTCGGCTCCTGATCCAGAACGGAGCTTATGTCAGTAGGACCTGCTCACTATCACCAAACTCACTATTGGTTACTTGCACGTGTGTGGCCGGCCGTTTGGTCTGTTAATGCGCTGAGCTTCCCTCAGCAGATTAAAATTCTTACTGGTGAAAATGTAATTCTCACTACTCATAAAGTATTAGTATTACAACTTTCATTGCGATCCGTTCTCACTTGCGAGTGAGAACATGTTCCTGGTGTTTACTGATCTAACCAGACCCTAGCAGACTTGTTTACTCTACCACTGATGTAGTCAAACATGAACTTCATATACTGCATTCAACGGCTGTTCTGGCCTTGTGGACCACATCAATAATTGTTTGATTTAACTACATGGTGGCAGCGATTAGTTGGAGATTAACCCAAAATAATGCCTGCCACACACACACACACACTCTATCAAGTGTCTTTGTGTACACACATGCATAGTCATGCAAGCTTGCATATTAACTAAGAGACAAACGCCACCACTGTTTCTCTCACCATAACACACATTCTCAATCGCATGACCAATTCAGATTACAGCCTCATTTCCATATGCTTTTGTTATTAAATGAGTACAATGGAAACATGCACAACCTTGATATTACACTACAACTACAGACATGTTTCTTCTCAGATGTCCTCTAAATAATAGTTCATAGACTGTAAGACCTAGATTTGTATAGCATGTGACAAAAGCAAAGCAATCTCTGCCTTAAACTTGCACTATGTTAGTTTTCTACTTTAGTTATTTACTCCATTCAAAAATATTGGAACCAGAAGGCAATCGATCAGAAATGATCTTACGACAGTTTGTGTAAATGATACAGCTCCCCAATAGACCAGCCTGTCTCTGCATGTCTGACCTGGTGCTCCACAGGTGAACTCAGCCACGCTGGACGGATCAACCCCCCTATCAGAGGCCTGCGCTGGGGGTCACCTGACCTGCGTGTCCCTGCTCCTGCAACACGGTGCCACGCCCCTGGGGCCGGGCGGCCACGCCCCCTCCCCCATACACATAGCTGCCGCCAAAGGTGAGAAGTCACATTCCTGCATTCTGCAACCTTAAATAAAATAGTGTCCTCACAAGGTAGACTCCCCCCAGTGCTCATGTGGGGTGACTGGTGACTGGTGTGGATGGCGATGACTGTGATGTGGGTGCTGATTGTGATGTGGGTACTGATGACTGGTGTGGGTGCTGACGGTGATGTGGGTGCTGCTGTGGGTGCTGATGACAGGTGTGGGTGCTTTATGACTCCTATGGGTGCTGATGGATTCTCTGTGAGTGCTGACGACTGCTCTGTGGGTGCCGATGACTGATGTGGGTGCGGTGGACTGTGATGTGGCTGCCGACTGTGGTGTGGGTGCTGATGACTCTAGTGGGTGCTACTGTGGGTGCTCATGGCTCCTCTGTGGGTGCAGGTCACCAGGAGTGCGTCTCCGTCCTGGTGGAGCACGGTGCTGACGTGGATCTGCACCACGACCCCTCAGGCACGCCCCTCTGCGCCGCCGTGGCCAATCAGCACCTGGGCACGGCCAGGAGCCTGCTGCAGCTGGGTGAGGCTCCTCTGGATCAGTCAGATGCAGAATGAGGTGTGAGTCTGGATCAGTCAGTCAGAATGAGGTGTGAGTCTGGATCAGTCAGTGAGAATGAGGTGTGAGTCTGGATCAGTCGGTGAGAAGGTGATCCACACAACGTGAGGCAGGGCAGAGATATTACATTTTTATTAGATGCTGGTTATGTTTTAATTGCCTGTTGAGACACTCATAAATGGTTTATAAGAGCTACAAAAACCTTGATTCGTATATTTAAGCCTCCTCTAAAATAAGGCCAATCCCTTTATGAATTCATCTTACGTGTCTCACCATTACTGCCCTGCACTCTGCCGCCCCCTTCAGGCGCCAGTGTGAACAGCAGCCTGGACGGTGACTCCCCGCTGCACACGGCGGTCCGTCTGTCCAGCGCGGAGATGGTGTCTGTCCTGATGGAGCACGGGGCCGACTGCTCCGTCAGGAACCCACAGGGAAAACGGCCAGTTGACCTAGCGCCTCCCAATAGCCTGGTGGAGAGGATGCTGGGAAAATCCAGAGGTATCCATAGCAACATCTAAATGGTTCGCCTCCTCCATCCCATAACCCAATGATGTAACACAAGAATAACAACAACTTGTACTCCCCTCTTGGTGTCCGCCCAGGAGTGCCGTGTCTAAAGCAGTTATGTCGGCTAAGCATCAGGAGGACTCTGGACAAGGAGAGAATGGATGCTATCTGTGGACTAAACATACCAGTAGAGTTGAGAGACTATCTTCTGTACCGGACAGGCCCCTCGGGTCAGCCGGTCTGCGGGAGAGTGTGAGTCGGTTTTTGTCACCCGTTCACGGAGTTCTGCGTGTGGTCGCTAGGGGGAGGACTTGAGTCGCTGTAACCGCCTTATCGTTTGTTGTTTAACGGTGGCAATATTTTTTCACAATTGTAATAAATTCCTGTGTGAACAAAACGTTATTTTATGTTTTTTTTAAAAACAACATTATTTTCATACGTTGGCCACAGTGATGCGTTGGATTGAGGAACACGGGAAATGCAAGGAAAATATGTTTATGAAGCTTTTTTTTTTGCAGAGTAACGTAGATGTGAATGTATTTTAAATGTATTCATCCTCATCAGCCCGGTTTATCCCAACGTCAACATACAAGAAAACATCACATTGGACCTTGCATCTGAATCTCCTAAAACAGACACGGATCCTCTCGGCCACGTCTGCTGTACAAATCGACAGGAAGTCGCCGTCAATAGAAGCATCGACGCGGAACCCATCGACGTGGAATTGTTAGCAGCTGTTCAGTTTGTTTTCGAACTTAAAGCGCTCACTGAGGAGCGATCGTTTACACACGCAGTAGACAAATACACACACACACACACACACACACACACACACACACACACACACACACACACACACACACACACACACACACACACACACACACACACACACACACACACAGAATGATCATGACTAAATATTTTGGGATGGTGTTTATCTGCGTCCGCAGGCCTGTGTGTCTGCAGGGTCTTGTTTGGTGTCATGGCTGATGGGTCAGAGATTAGCCGGGGTCCGGAGCTCAGCCAGGGGTCTCTCTGCAGAGTGTTTTGGTCCACTTCAATTTGGCCCTTTTGTCCTTCATTAGTACAATGAATATTTAAAAAATGACAGTCTGCTGTCGCTCATTTGAAGCAAAAACAGAAATGTTTATTATCCTGTCATTACCAAAGCGGTTATCTATGTGTGTGCATGCATGCGTTTGTATGTGTGTATATGGATATATGCATACATATTTGTACGTATGTTTGTGCATGTGTGTGTATGCATGTAAGATATGTGTGTGTGTGTGTGTGTGTGTGTGTGTGTGTGTGTGTGTGTGTGTGTTTATGTATGCATGTAAACGTGGATGTGTGTAATCATAGATGCATGTAGTACATTTGTGCTCTACACGTGTAGCCTACAGCCAGCGCTCTGTGACCTTTGACCTCTCGGGGTCTGACTCCTACATGCTCCTCGTACTCATGTTCCTCAGCGAGGAGGAGCGGGGAATTAGGAAACAGCTCATTATCATTGAACACTCATCAGATTTCTGAATACTGATTAGTGATTATTGAGTACTGATTAGTGATTACTGAACAACATTCATTACTGATCACCTCACCAGCCCCCCTCATAAACGGCCGCTGTTCTCCGGGCAGCAGCAGTGATCCAGAGGGTGGTCCTCCGAGACAGACCAACACTACCCCCCCCCCCCCTCCCGCCCACAGCTTGTTACTTCCAATACTCATTAACTGACAATCGATTCCCAGCTCGCCGCGTTCCACCTGAAGAGGCCTAAATCACCCGGCGCTCCGCCCAGCACCCCGGGAGGCCGCCCCGCGCTTCTCCATCTCCTCTTTATATCGTCTGTAGCCGACGGGTGTTTAATGTGAGATCGATGGGCTGGAGAACTTCCTGTCTCCGTAACGCGGCAGGGCGCGGCCGACAGGACCGCCGGGATTAACGACGTCCCAGAGAACCAGAGGAGACGACGCCCGTGGAAGCTTCTGGGGACGCTTCTCTTCAACATCGAGCGAGGGGGGGGGGGGGGGGGGGGGAGCGAGTGATAAAGCGAGAGATGTTTGAGGAGCAGCGTTCTTTTGAGCGGCGACTGCGTCAGGAGCGTTCCTCTCTGGCCTCACACAGGCTGCTTATGGAGGAGCTACGTCTCCTCTGTTATTGGTTGTTGCCGGGCTCCTGGGTAAGAGCCTGTGTGGGCGTCGCAGCGGGCTAAGTCACCTGTCCACGAGGCTTTTACCTTCACTCTCTGGAGAGTCAGCCACTCCATTTACCTCCCCCACTCCCCCTCCCCACGCCTCCCCCATCAACTTCTAAACACACGAGCACTTAACCACCAAACAACACCACCACCGTGTCTTACAGTGGGTGGGGCTGTGGGTGGTGATGGCTTCTAATAACGCACACAAATCAACACTACGTAGGACTACAAGGTAAGACAAAAAAAAACGAAAAAAGAACCAGGGGGAATTAGCATAATAATTGTCATTTTATCAGATTGGGAATAGTAGGCCTAAAAAAAAAATTACATTTGGACCCGACGATGTCCAGTTCTAAAAATGGAAACGAGGAAATAAATACTTTATTTACATTAGCCTCTCCTATGGAAACCACTCAGCCTGAATGACCCCCCCCCCCCTCCACGCACCACCTCCTAAACCTCACCACCACCACCACCTCCTCCTAAACCTCACCACCACCACCACCTCCTCCTAAACCTCACCACCAACTCCTCCTAAACCTCACCACCCACACCTTTAACACCACCACCTCCTCCTAAACCTCACCACCCACACCTTTAACACCACCACCCACACACTTGCTTCTGCTCAGCAGCCACTTAATCTATAGCCGTGCGTGTGTGTGTGTGCGTGGGGGTTTCCTCCGGTGTGTCGCTGAGCAAGATCTTGTTATAGATATCCCGCCTTGCCGCCGAGCAGGGAGACTGCTGCCCCGCTCCTCTCGCCCGCCGGTTAATTGCGTGTGTATTTTTAGTCCGGCCGTCAGCGGGGTAATTAAAACAAATAAGAGCAGATAGCGGAGACGGATCATCCATGGCGCGCGGGCATTAGTGAGGTGGGAAGTTTAGCGAGGTCACACACACACACACACACACACACACACACACACACACACACACACACACACACACACACACACACACACACACACGCACACACACACACACGCACACACGCACACGCACACACGCACACGGACAAACACGCATCAACGCTCAGAGATGTTTTCAATTAGGAGGCTGTGGCCGGGTGGAGGAGACTGGGGGTGGAGGAGGCTTGACGGCGTGGTGACGAATCCAAGGAGACGCGCTCGGCTTCGGGCTCCGACTTCCACCAGAGCCTCGGCGGTCAGCGCTGCTCGATGTTTCCTCATTCCGTCTTTGATCGAAGCGCACAAATAAACGCGCAGATGATGCAAGCACGCGGGGAACATGAGCAATGTTGTAGGAAGTAGAAGAGAGGCACGGAGAGATAAAAAATCACATAGTTTTATTCATTATAGATATGTCTCCCTATTTAAAATACAATAATGTACAGTATGATCGTATAATAAAATGACTACATAGTTCTTCTTCCGAGGTTTTTAGTTTTTTTTTTGCTAACAAAAGAGTCTTGAAATTTACTCAACCATTCCTTTATAAAAACCAAACTTATACCGATCACGTGTCACAGTGCAGTGAGACAGTCTCTGCCCCTGGAACCCGTCTCACCCTCACTGTCCTGCTGATACCACTGATGCAGAATGTCGCTGTTTCCTGTCTGCCTACACACCCCCTCCTCCCCCTTTGCCATGACAACGACATCAGAGAGAGAGAGAGTGAGAGAGCAAGGGAGCGAGAGAGAGAGAGACAGACAGCGGGAGAGACTGAGAGAGAGACCGTCTCTCTCCAGCTCATCTCTCCAGGGCCCCCACTATAGGGGCCCCCAGGGGGTACGGTGTGTTGCGGGGTCCCAAGCGGGGGGGTTAGGAGCCCTGGTCCGGGGGGACGTCCTGGTACAGCCCCTGGTCCCAGGCGGGGGAGGGGTCAGGAGTCCTGGTCCGGGGGTGCCGTCCTGGTACAGCCCCTGGACCCGGGTTGGGGGGGGGGGTCAGGAGCCCTGGTCCGGGGGCCCGTCCCGGTACAGACCCTGGACGGTGAGGGCCAGCAGCAGCACCAGCAGCCCCAGCAGGACCTTCTGCACCCAGAGGCAGGAGTCCAGCTTCTGCTCCAGCCGCGCGTTGGACGCCACCACCCGCATGAGCTGAGGGGTGGGGGGGACAGGGTTAAGGGCTCTGGGGTTGTACCAGTTCATCACCAACTGGGGTAGGAATGACATCACCCAGAAGTACATCTCACGCTGACGGCGCAGGGTTGAACAGCTTTAAATGTTATCATATATACTGTAAATGCATTTCACATGAATGTTGACATTTGAACACATGAGCTCCTGCTCACATCCCCACGCCCTCCAATCAGATCTCACCGTGGTGCTCAGGTCCTGCTGCCCATTGGCTCCCGTCTCCGGGGGGCCGTCCCCCAGGGGGCTCAGCGCCGGCTTAGCGCTCTCCATGACGTGACAGCGTAATCTAGGAGAGAGGAGAGGGTCTCATGAGGGTGGGGGGGGTAATGCCGATTAGCAGACACTGCCCGGTGTTACGGTGTTACAGGGTCACCGTCAGCCCCCCCCCCCCCCCCCCCCCCCCCCTGAGGGTTGACCGCTGAAAGCTGAAAGACTTCAGGGTTCAAACCCAGAGGTCTTCTGGTCATCCTGGAGCGTGAAGGCTAACATGGCCTCCTTCACGGCGCACACACCAGCCTCCCGGTACTGGATAGCGTAAGGAGCTGGGTTCTGTACCTGGGTAAGGAGCTGGGTTCTGTTCCCGATAAGGAGCTGGGTTCTGTACCCGGGTAAGGAGCTGGGTTCTGTACCCGGTAAGGAGCTGGGTTCTGTACCTGGGTAAGGAGCTGGGTTCTGTACCTGGGTAAGGAGCTGGGTTCTGTACCTGGGTAAGGAGCTGGGTTCTGTACCCAGTAAGGAGCTGGGTTCTGTACCCGGTAAGGAGCTGGGTTCTGTACCCGGGTAAGGAGCTGGGTTCTGTACCCGGGTAAGGAGCTGGGTTCTGTACCTGGGTAAGGAGCTGGGTTCTGTACCCAGTAAGGAGCTGGGTTCTGTACCCGGTAAGGAGCTGGGTTCTGTACCCGGGTAAGGAGCTGGGTTCTGTACCCGGTAAGGGGCCGGGTTCTGTACCTGTGCTCCACGATGTTGGCTCTGGAGACCTCCTTCCAGAACTGGGCGAGGTCTTGCGTTCCGTTGGTCTCCATCTCTGCTGCCATCACCAGGAAGCGGTCCTGGAGGGAGGCGGTGTAGCCTGCACCCATCACACAACACATAACACAACACACAACACAACACAACACACAACACACAACACAACACACCAGGTAAACAGTGTGGCCTGCACCCATCACACAACACACAACACACCAGGTAAACAGTGTGGCCTGCACCCATCACACAACACACAACACACCAGGTAAACAGTGTGGCCTGCACACAACTGACAAAACAACACTCACCAGGTAAACAGTGTAGCCTGCTGCAAACACACAACACACACATAACACCCAGCAGGTAAACAGTGTAGCCTGCACACAACACACAACACACACACAACTCCCAGCAAAAGAAACAGACTCTCTTGGACACCTACATGTACATTCCTGGAGTTTATTCGATTCATAAAATGTGGTCAAGGTGGCCCTTGATCACAGCTCAGGGCCGTAAGCCCTCGGCCGAACAGAAACAAAGGCTCCTGCTGTTTGTTGAAACGCTTCAGAGCGAGAGAGAGGTAGTGAGCAACAGAGTCTCACCCCACAGCATCCGGAGGCACTCACAAAAGGTTGCTCTCCAAAAGAGTGAAGTGATCGAAAAAAAAGAGTAAAGCTGCAGAAAGACGTTGTGAAGCAGCACTGGGTCCCACTCAGGCCCCCATTAGGTCCTCAAAGCTCAGCAGTTAAAGTAGCGCTGGGTGTCCCCCCCCCCCCCGACTCCCCCCTCGTTGTGTTCCCCTCGTGACCCCTCCGTTCCGGCCAACGTCCCGCTGAAAGGACTCCTTTTATTTAACAGATTTCTATTTTTTCCCTTCTGAAATATTTACGCTAAAATACGACCTGCACAGCCACTTTGTGCAAGGTAACAAAACACTCAGGTAAGTGTGTGTGTGTGTGTGTGTGTGTGTGTGTGTGTGTGTGTGTGTGTGTGTGTGTGTGTGTGTGTACCTCCATGTAGAGACACCAGGATTTCCACCGAGGCGCCCGCCTCACAGCTGCTGCTGCTGGGCTTCACGCGGTACTTCTCTGGGGCGGTGGTCCGCACCTGTGGAGGTCAGGACCGGCTGTCAGAGACACATTCATATATACACACACACACACACACACACACACACACACACACACACACACACACACACACACACACACACACACACACACACACACACACACACACACCCACACACACACACACACACACGCACACAGCAGATACATGCACATGCAGTAACACACACACACACACACACACACACACACACACACACACACACACACACACACACACACACACACACACACACACACACACACACACACACACACACACACACACACACACACACCTTGAAGGCCACTTGATTCTTGGTCACGTTGCAGAGGATAATGAGGCATTTCTTCTCCGTGTCCTTGGAGCCGAAGCTGAGCTCTTCTGCCGGGCTGGAGGAGACAGCAGATAAGAGCAGATAAGAGCAGGTTTGAACGGCGGCTCTAATGCTGTTGGCTTGCTGTCTGGGGACGCAGATCTGGAAACCAGATATCGATAAACACGCCAACGCCGGGCGCTCCACCCGACGTTCAGCCGAGGAACGCTCTCTGAGGAGGCTGTGTGGTGGCTGATGGTGTGCTCAGATGAAGGGCCTCCGGCCTGTGCTACCTGCCATTATCACACACTGCTACACATCAGCTCAATCACCTGCCGCTCACCACGTCCCGGCGGTCAGGGCTACCGGCTCGCTGCCCGGGACACACCCAACACACCCCTCCGTCCCAGGGTGTGTGTGCGTGCACACACGCATACACGCACACGTCAATTCAATCAAAGGCATGTGCCTTGATTTTGCCTTGTTGATGTCGCTCTCCAAAATACCTAAAGCAGTGATCTAGCGAATAAAAGGGAGACATAAACCTTTAACCCAACTTTAACCCATATTACACCCTAGCACACTCAGGGAACGCCTCGATTAACTCGGCTGTTTACCCGATCTCTCCCCAAACCCCCCACCAGCCTGCCCTGTAATGAATGCATCCTCAGTGACGCTCGTCACAAAGTGGGCCATCTTCACAGCCAGCGGCTACGCTGTGGAGCAGCATTTGGATTCGATTCCTGGACCCGTGCAATGTCGTTTCCCCCGCTTCTTTTTCATGTGTGCAGGCAAACCAGCACCCCCCCCGAGGGGGTCCCCCCCCCCCCCCCACACACACCCCCCCAAAACCACTGTGGTCTCTGATTGGGCGAGCCAGACTCTGAACCGCTCCTGCCTTTAAGGTTGTGAATAATCTCTTTATCACTCTGGTACATAGCCTCCAGTCCGTAAAGACCTTTTGATCAAAGACTACAATATGCGCTGGGAGGGGGGGGGAGAGGAGGAGGCTTGGGGACATTATTCATGAGGACCGAGATGACAAACGGCTCGGGGAACGGAAGTAGGCCAAGCCGAGCGCGCACCTGAAATGTGACGAACCGGTTCGCTGCGAATGCAGATCAACAACAACAACAACACCAACACCAACAGCAGCAGAGCGGTGGCAGTGCGTCAGATGAGAGATTAGCATCCGATGAGGAGATTGCGTATCAGCAGATCTCCCTTTCATGCCTCTTCTCCTCACCGCGCTCAACCGCCCCGGGGGGGGGCACGTCGACGTCTGAGCAGCGTCTCTCCATCCGGGCGCGGAGGCGGGCCGTGCCTCATCGGGTCCTCGTGCTATTGGTTAGGACGTGTGTCACTTCCCGAGGCCGGAGTCACGGGTCCCGCGGTGGAGAGAGAGCGGCGTAGAGCCACGGCCCAGGGGAGCGTTGTCACGGTGATCTGGGCGCTTTGAGGACAGCACAGCACATGCTCCGTTGTGGGTGATGAACGGTTCTTTCATCAACTAGTTGTTGATTCTGGCGGCGCAGTGAAAAAAAATGAACTGACTCCCACCAAAACGGACGATTGAGGCCACCAGTGAAACCAGTGAAACTGGTTCACCGGTGGATGGGGTCAGGGCAGACTCTGGGTCAACACGTTTGTTGACAGCAAGAGCTGTGGTAGGAACACAGGACAGAAGACGTGCGGAGGGGGGAGGGGGGGGTGAGGGCCAGTGCACTGGGATCCAGCAGTCCTTTTGCGTCACAGCAGAACTCCTTGGGGGAGACGGAACAGAGCGGAACAAGGGGCGGATTTACACCCTGTTTCGATATATAGCGATATTCTACCAAAGTGTGCGGAGTGTCGGGGTGTCCCTGAGCGAG
The DNA here is from genome assembly GCF_964030765.1 of Micromesistius poutassou. Classification (NCBI taxonomy): domain Eukaryota; kingdom Metazoa; phylum Chordata; class Actinopteri; order Gadiformes; family Gadidae; genus Micromesistius; species Micromesistius poutassou. Next base: position 9,259,042 of record NC_140284.1, on the reverse strand, counting down.
GCACCTCACCCTAACTGCTCCTGACGAGCTGGCTGCAGTAATGTAAAGCGCTTTGAGAGGCCACTGGTTAGACTAGCGCTGTATATATGCAGTCCATTTACCATCTACTACAGAGATGGGTGTAAAGTGTGGTCTGTGGGAGCAAGGGGGGGGGGGGGGGGGGGGGGGGAGTACCTCACATGCAGCAGGGGGCCCTTGAAGGTGGTCAGGGGTTTGCGGACCCCCCTGGTGCGTCCCGCCGCGTCGGCCTTATCTCCGTCCTCCGATCGTAGGCTGTCGTCCAGGAAGTTCACCTGTGACCACAGAGGAGAGGACATGTTCATGAGCAGGAGGTCGGACACCAACCCGCTGATAACCCCGACCATGTGACCGCTATCTGCTCCAGTACTGGGGAGTCAGCGGATGGCGAGTTGGTTAGTGTGCAGCCCTTCTGTAACTGAGACGGGTTAGTTTAGGGATTGCGTGTTGTGTAAAATATTAGCAAGGACCACTTTGTGAGGACCAAAGGTTAATCTGTTTTTGTGTTTTGAGGAAGTTGTCAGTGCCTCTAGTCCAGTGGCTGAAGCCGCCAGGAATAACCCACGAGCACATGATGAGACGGAAGCTGTAAGACGTGTTCATCCAGTCAGCGCTTTCATTCACACCACAGACTGCTGCTGCAACCCCGTCCAACTCTCACACATGCACACCCACACACACACACACACACATACAGTTGCAGTCAAACACACACACACACACCCACACACACAAAGCAGTGTCATAATCACGAGACCACACAGGGCAGCTGACCGGATCGACCCAGAGTGGCCCTCCTATTGATCCAGTCGGACACGTTGCATCACCGCTGAGTGTGTTGTTGTGTATGTGGGGGGGTGTTGTTGTGTAGGTGTGGGGGGGGGGGGGGGGGGGGGCGGGAGGGGGGGGTGAGTGAGAGTGTGTGTGTGGGAGGTTAATGTGCTCCTCTGTGACAGAAACAGGTGTGAGTCAGAACTGAGAGGTGCTGTGGTGGTGTGGAGGTTCTCCTGCATTGAGCAACAAGCAAGCAGCTGGTCTAAGGTCAGCTGGGGGTCTGAGGTCGGGGGTGGGGGGGGGGCTGTAATAAAGACATGAGAACCTAACTGTTGCTTCTCTCTTTATTCAGCAGAGAGCAGAAACATGCAGTCACGTCTTTATGCAAATGAATTACATTCAGCTAAATAAGACACTGAAATGAAATGTAAAACCACACTAGTGTTATACTTGAAATGTAATACCAATGGTACATTTATAATTACGATTCACTCAAATTGAGATTTCTATTCATCAAATTAACCTAATCCAGCAGATTAAGAATCAAAATACAGTTCATACAGTTCAATAAAAATGATTATTACACTTATTATATGAACATGGATTACATTAGGATTACAGAAAATAGTTAAATTCAATAATAAAAAAGCATAATTTTGATTTAGAGATAAAATGTTAACACTGTCCTTAATAGTTTAAACACAAGCAAAAAGAATATTTTATGATCATGGATTAATTTTAAATTCTCTGTTCCCCAAAGCGGACATATTTGGAGACGTACAATATATGTTATTGATTATGATGATAGTGGTATTAAGGCACAATATCGACTTTGATATCATAGAAAATGAACAATTACATTAGTAATTACTGTAAGAGACATAAAAACAAGAGCTTACATTATCATTTAAAACAATACGTAACAATATCCAGCTGATTAAATCATTAAATTCTGAGTGTTATGACCTCTCTACTGTTTGATAACAGTATCTTCAGTCAAAGGCTATTAAGCATAGAAGTGATCAGTGCAGAGTGTGTCAATACTTGAGGAGACAGAACTCACGTCAGTCAAGAGAAGGGTTAGGGTTCAACTGAAACTTATTCTCTACTCAGGTCAGGCGACAGAAGGGTTAGGGTTCAACTGAAACTTATTCTCTACTCAGGTCAGTCGACAGAAGGGTTAGGGTTCAACTGAAACCTATTCTCTACTCAGGTCAGTGGAGAGAAGGGTAAGGCTCTCTCCCCTCCCCAGGTCAGTCGAGAGTTATAAGGCATTTGAAAGGCTCTGGACAATACAAACGTTTCAAACTTTTGTTCCTTACAAAAATACATTTGTGTCACATTTCGAGAATTCAAACTGGAGCGAGTTGGAGTGTGAATCATTCTCGGGTCGTTCAAGTCGTTCAAAAGGTTGAAATGTAGAAAAAACACCTGCGGCTTAAGGAAGACTGGGGGTCACCAGGTGACAGGGGGTCAGGGGTCAGGAGGTCTACGCAGCACCAGAAACATGACACGTGAGTACACCGCCGTACACACGGGCGGCCGCTCGACCCGTCCGGCCTCTGAGCTCCTTGTGTGACCTCACACGCGGCCTCACCACCACCAGCCCTTGGTGTGAAAACAGAGAGAGATCATTGGTCAACACCACACCCACAAGTCACAGTCACGCTGGTGCCCTTTGTCTTTGTTGTGGTGAGGGGGTCGATGGCGGCGGGGTGTGGGTCGGCCGGGGGGGTTTGAACCCACGCCACGTGGAGACAGGCTGGCCGGTCCACAGGAGTGTGGACTCAGTAGCTGCTTTAGCTAGTGCACCTTAGAACCAGAATCAGTAGCTGCTTAAGCTAGCTCACCTTAGAACCAGAATCAGTAGCTGCTTAACTAGCGCCAATAGAACCAGAATCAGTAGCTGCTTTAGCTATTGCCAATAGAACCAGAATCAGTAGCTGCTGAAGCTAGTGCCAATAGAACCAGAATCAGTAGCTGCTGAAGCTAGCTCACCTTAGAACCAGAATCGGTAGCTGCTTTAGCTAGCGCCAATAGAACCAGAATCGGTAGCTGCTTTAGCTAGTGCCAATAGAACCAGAATCAGTAGCTGCTTTAGCTAGCACCAATAGAACCAGAATCAGTAGCTGCTTTAGCTAGCACCAATAGAACCAGAATCAGTAGCTGCTTTAGCTAGCGCCAATAGAACCAGAATCAGTAGCTGCTTTAGCTAGTGCCAATAGAACCAGAATCAGTAGCTGCTTTAGCTAGCGCCAATAGAACCAGAATCAGTAGCTGCTTTAGCTAGCGCCAATAGAACCAGAATCAGTAGCTGCTGAAGCTAGCATACCTTCGAGGCAGAAGCACCTCATCCCAGCCTGATCTGTTCCATCAGATACCGGGGGAATGAAGGAAAACCTGTCTTTGCTTACGTGCCAGGGGGTTCGAACCCATGCCACGTGGAGACAGGCTGGCCTGAGTGTACTGAGTGTGGACTCAGTAACTGCTTTAGCTAGCTCACCTTAGAACCAGAATCAGTAGCTGATTAAGCTAGCTCACCTTAGAACCAGAATCAGTAGCTGCTTAAGCTAGCTCACCTTAGAACCAGAATCAGTAGCTGCTTTAGCTAGCGCCAATAGAACCAGAATCAGTAGCTGCTTTAGATAGCGCCAATAGAACCAGAATCAGTAGCTGCTGAAGCTAGCATACCTTCGAGGCAGAAGCACCTCATCCCAGCCTGAGCCTTTGATCAGATACCGGGGGAATGAAGGAAAACCTGTCTTTGCTTACGTGCTCACACTCGTGCTCACACTCACACTCGTGCTCACACTCATTCAACACCGCCCAACACAACCGCATCCTGGGCTAAAATAACTCTCCAGCGCGAGTCCCAGTTTAACGGCCCCTTAATCGTTAGGTAAAAAGGCTGACATACAAATTCTGCCAATAGTGGCAGGCAGAGCAGTGAATCCATTCATGTGAAGGGCTGAGAACCAGCAGCAGCTACCTGTGTGATCACGGCTCCACTGCCCTTCTCCCTCCTCTTTGTTTTGTAAAGCAGAATCTGTTGACGCGGGTGACTAATTGGCTGATTTGGTCGTCAACGGCCCTGTTGCTGTTTGTCTGCCAGTGGCCAATTGGAGCCGGGTTAGCTCCTCAGAGACCCCCACAGACGTCCCCCGAGGCTGGGGGAAGACCGCAGATGATGAGCCTCAGAGTTTTAAAGGTAAAGGTTTCAAGTCCCCCCCTCCCCCCTCCCCTGTTGCAGGTCTTGTGTTTTCATGTTGTAAGTGTACTGACTATGTGCTTATGTTGCTGAGGTGTTTTTTTTCCTGTCCCCACACTGTACTCCCCATAGGAGCATAGTAGTCTGGGGGTTGTCTTATTTTTTTTGCCTCCCCTCTCCTCATGTTGTGTTATGCTGTATTTTCCTCAACGAAATTTCCCCCCGGGGATCAATAAAGTATACATCTATCTATCTATCTATCTATCTAAGTCAGTGGCGATTTCTCTAAGACTGCAAGGAAAGCTCAGCTTCCCCTAAAATTTCAAATATCAAATATATACTGTTTTGTTAACATTTCATTGACTAAAAATGCGTTACAACACGTCCATCTCGAAGATGAGTTTGTTCACAATCAGCTGCTTATCGCAGGGATTTCTGACTCGATTTCCTTCTCATACATTCCCGTAGCGTCACAGTGCATTTGCCTGTTGAAGCTCAGCATCCATCCACTTCAATGGGGCTGCATAGAACAGCTTTGTTTAGTGCGTCGAAAGTCGACAGTCATTGGATAATGCTGCGATTATGTCCCTCCCACGGACGCTCAGCGTCTCTGGGGGTGAATGGAGGAGTGGGCTGGCCTGGACACTGGGCTTCTGCGTGATGATTGGAGGGTCTGCGAAAGACTGAGCTGCCGTTTGATTGACAGCGATTTTGAACTATAAAACGTCGCCGGAGCTCTCTTCAGTCCTCAGTCCCATCGCGGATTTTGCAAGCGAGTCGAAAGACAGACTGCAACCTATTTCTTGATATTTGCTTGGCGAAATTGCTAGACAATTTTCATCGTACATTTCATACACTTATACACACAATTCCTTGCTTCAGTTTAACATAATCCCCACATTTCTTTGTTCAAGTTTAATATCGTTTTGGTAGTTGGCGATCACTTTGATTCAGGGAGCCTGAGGTCTGAACTTCAAGTCCTGTATTCAGATCAGGACTTGCAGGGTGACAGGGGAAAGCTGTGTGATTTCTTGGTGTCCCTTAAAGACATGGAGTTGGACAGTGCAATGCCTCAGCTTTACAAACTGTTCTCATTAGTGGCAAACAATTGGAGCTACATCTGCAGGTGTATAAAGGAGCTTCTCCTGTTTAAAGCGGCTCAAGTCCTACACCCATAACACAATGGGCCAATGCCGTTTAAGCAGCCAAGCTCTGCTGGCCATTGAGAGGACACTGGTCAAGTCACTGGAAAAGACAGCTAGTTGGTATGACAGAGCATTTCCTTGAAAAGGAATAGAGAGGATAATTTACATATACATAAATCGACAATTTATATGATGTAGGCCGAAAATGAGCTTCCCCTCTTTGAAAGATGAGCAGTCTAAGCCACTGATCTAAGTCCATGTTATCACCTTCACGTTCATGCTACCACTGGTATCTGGGTACTGAAATGGAAACAACCAGTAAATAGAGATCCATTAAAACCTAATCAAGCCCTCTGATAGGGTGGCGCGCTCGATGCAGAGAGACGGGTCTCACTGAGGGCACTTGGATATGCAGCAGTACCTCCTGAGATGACCTCTTTAACGGCCGTTCTCTATTCAGACGCACGCCTGGCCGGAGAGAGCAGCTCACTAGATGATGAGAGGGCCAGCAGCATCGACCGCAGGGAGGGAGAGCGTGGCCGACGGCCGGGTCTGCCACGAGGGCTGAGGTAGGCGAGATGGATCTGTGGAGGCCAGGCTCTGTGGGGTGCCTCTAGACACCCTGCCAGGACCAGAACCGGTCGAGACCGGACTCCGCTTGGGGAGCTAAAAGGAGCATGGATCCGCCAAGGTCAACGATGCAAACATTTGTTTAAAAACAAAAAGGAACCACCGCAGACAGAAACGCAACACAACACAACACAACACAACACAACACACAGCCCGGGCTGGAGGAGAGAAGCTCTGCTGAAGTGCGGGGTGAGCTGAGAGCAGGGGGAAAGAAGGGGTTGGCATGGCAGCACCAGCAGTGTGTGTGTGTGGGTGAGTGTGTTGGCGTGTTGGTGTGTATGCGCTGGGTGAGATGAGGGGCCGGGGGAGCAGTGGGCTGGAGGTGGTGTGGTGGAGATGTGTGGGTTATTGTTGCAGGGATTACACTGCAGCAGTGCGAGACAGTGGGAGTCACCTTGACGGAGACAAAGAGTCGTGGATTAACGACAAGCCGAATCAGGGCATTAATGCCACTTAATTCACACTTAAACCTCGGTGGAGAAACCCGATTACATGCTGTAATCAGGCTCGGGAAAAAGAAAAAGCTGGAAATGAAGCAAAATGTCTCGGTGAAGACGAGTCCCCCCACTACCCGCGTTTTAACTTTATCCAACGCCAGCGCTGGTGGCTTATGCTTATCAGACCAGATGCTAAGTCGTCACTCTATCTCCTCTCCCACTGATGAGCTGCTCTGAGTGGCTCTTGCTGTTGTGGTTACGACTAAATTAGGCTGTATTCAAAACTTCAACCAAAAGACAAATATTTATCGTCTCTTCTATGAACACGATGTTGCTGCTCACCCCCCTCTGTGCACACGGAACCCATTGAAATGAGCAGTTCTATACGTAAGAGACCCTTCATCAGATTCACAGACACAGAGAGCCCACCCCCCCCCCCCCCCCCCGCCCCCACAATGCACTGCACCGCACACTTGAGTCATGGCGTGCATCATAACCATATAATAATAATAATAATAAATAAACCATTACAACAAACTGAAAAACAAACTGCAACGGCAAATATGGAGTTACAAGAATTCCTGACACACTCTCAAAAACCAATATGGGGGTTGTTGTTGATTCTGCCTCAGACCATCGCGCCTGACACCAGGGTAAACAACAGCAATGTAACACTTTGGTCTTTGTACTAATGTTGTAATGTAAGTACATTTAAGCACTTCTACTGGGGAACACTCATTGATTCCAAAAGACAGAAATGCAGGGAGACGGTACAATGGTCTGATTACTCAGATCGGTGAGGTCCTTCAAATGGAGGAAAAGGATGAAAAAATTAACAGACTTTACAAACAAAAGTTTATTTTCCCAGTACCTTTTTGCTCTTTTTGGAGTCCTCAGAGTTGAAGCTGGCCTCCAGTGTCTCCTTCACCTCTGATTGGCCCTCCTTGCTCTCCCCGTCCTCCTCACTCATGATTGGTCCGTTCTCCATGACGGGCGTGAGGAAGTCGTCGTCGGGGAGGGGGGGATAGCTGTACTTGAAGGGGTCCTGGAATGTAGATCACAGCCATGAAGATACGAACAACCTGACCATACCAATATATATAGATAACATTCTATGTTGCACACACACCCATCAATGTCTATGGATAAAATTACACACAGCCTGACCGACGAATATCTACAGCAGTCAGTGAGTTCTCTACAGTGGGCTGTCAGTGAGTTCTCTACAGTGAGTTCACTACAGTGGGCTGTCAGTGAGTTCTCTACAGTGGGCTGTCAGTGAGTTCTCTACAGTGAGCTGTCAGTGAGTTCTCTACAGTGAGTTCACTACAGTGGGCTGTTAGTGAGTTCTCTACAGTGAGCTGTTAGTGAGTTCTCTACAGTGAGTTCTCTACAGTGAGTTCACTACAGTGAGTTCACTACAGTGAGTTCACTACAGTGGGCTGTCAGTGAGTTCTCTACAGTGAGTTCACAACAGTGGGCTGTTAGTGAGTTCTCTACAGTGCTCAATGAGTTCTCTACAGTGGTCAGTGAGTTCTCTACAGCGGGTGGTCAGTGAATTCTCTACAGTGAGTTCTCTACAGCGGGTGGTCAGTGAGTTCTCTACAGCGGGTGGTCAGTGAGTTCTCTACAGTGAGTTCTCTACAGTGCTCAATGAGTTCTCTACAGTGGTCAGTGAGTTCTCTACAGCGGGTGGTCAGTGAGTTCTCTACAGTGAGTTCTCTTCAGTGGGTGCTCAGTGAGTTCTCTACAGCGGGCTGCATCCTACCGTTCCCCCCATGTGGAGCGGCAGGTACTCGGGGTCGATGAACATCTGCACCTCAGACCTCGAGGAGAACTTCAGCTTGCTGACGGCCTCGGGGCCCAGCCAGGTCTTCACGATCTTCCAGGCCGCTGCAAAATCCACCAGTTTATATTATTAATATTATTAGTATCGTTGAGTTCATAAGAAAATAACAGGAAAGGCTTTATTTGAGAAAAATGAAAAAGCTTGTTGGAGTCTCACCGTTCATGATCCAGGGCATATCCACGATAATCATCTTGGCTGAGGAGATAAAATCAGAATCAGAACCAGTCCGACTGCGGAACAAAGATAAAACGATCTGTTGTGTTTACAGCCTCACGCAGCCGTTACTTACAGAGGAACTTTGGGTAGTAAATCTTAAAGCAATTGATGATGTACTTCACAAAGTCCATGTCCTGAGAGAGTGAACACGGTGAGAAGGAAACAAATTATTGAATAAAATCCAATAAAGACCACAGCACTCAACAAAAACAGAAGTGACATTTGCGCATATTAAACATGCTCCTAAAGTAAGAAATGTTGAAGCTGCCAGAATCGTTCGCACCGCAACATCTGCCCCCTCTGACACAGAAGAGATGGGTGGCTGCATTCTGGCAACTACCGTTTTTAATGAAACAGAAGTGTCTTTTACATCTATTTATACTGGGCGGTACGGCGTTACACTGGGCTGTTCGACGGCATGATTATGTCGTCTTGGCGTCTGGCTGTTGATTTGAATACTTTCGAAGCGGATTAGATCAAAGTTTCTCAATGACACAATAAGATAAGAGTGATTGGGAATCACGACAAGGGTTAATAAAAGCACAAGGTTACAAACACGTCCCTGTCCATCACCATTGTGATAATTCTTTGTGCTAATACGTTTGTCTTGATCATCAAACTGCTCATGGGTGGACGAGGGCTCTGCTGCCGGGCTAGGCTCCACAAACCGACTGCAGACCTCATCGGGCGAGCGAAGATGTCCCCCCCCCAGACGTCTTCGCTAGCCTGCTGACTAGGTGCACCAGCAGTCACGCCGCGGCTTAACAGACCTCCATTACAACGCTACCACTGACTTTCTAAATCCACTAAGCCCATATTTGGGTTTCCACATGTATGTGTGGCGTTTGGCGTGTTCCTGCATACGGGCGTTTAAATGAGACGTTTATCCCGCAGGGGGCTGAGCCTGGCGCTGAGCCGTGCGGCAGGGAACCGCCCGCTCCGCCGCGCCACGCATAACCACCAGATTAGCCCGCCCGTTCGGATTGGCCGGCTGGATTTAAAGGTCACTTTAATCTTCCGAGTGTCAAAGAGTATCAGTCCCTCACAGACGCGCAGAGATAGGAACTATAAATAGCTAAGAGAAGGAATAATTCTGTGTTTATTACATATTACCGAATTTGAAATAGCGTGTTATTATTAATAAATTAATTGATGTGTTCCTTTATTCATAAAATATATATATATATATATATATATATAACCATATATATATATATGTATATACATATATACACACACACACAAATACACTTAATGAAATCACAAACACAAACCATAACAAAAACCATAACACCATAATAAAAACGTGAGTCCTAATCTAGTCTTGCTGATGGACTTACGATGTTGCCCAGGCCCGACTCACACATGTCAAACACCACGGTGAGCTGTGTGCCAGGCTCCCTGACGGCGTAGCGCTCCAGCCAGAAGGCCACGTACTTCTTCTTGTCCACGATGGTCTTAGTGTCCTTTATATGGAGCTTCACCTTGAACCAGACTGAGGAGACAGAGAGGAGAGCTACAGGTCAGATTGAGGAGCCAGGGAGGAGAGGGTCAGAGGAAGAACCAGACTGAGGAGACACAGAGAGGAGAGAGGAGAGGGTCAGAGGAGGAACCAGAGTGAGGAGACACAGAGAGGAGAGAGGAGAGGGTCAGAGGAGGAACCAGAGTGAGGAGACAGAGAGGAGAGAGGACAGGGTCAGAAGAGGAACCAGACTGAGGAGACACAGAGAGGATATCTCCTCTCTGTGTCTCCTCAGTCTGGTTCAAGGTGAGGAGACAGAGCTTCAGGTCAGTGACGGGTCAGAGGAGGAACTAGAGGAGAGACTCTGGTGTTCACCTTCATACATATTTAATTAATACACAAGATCAGATGTTATAATCCCTTGTGCCAAAATCCAAGGAAAACACATATTCAGAATATGTGGGCCCCTGCCCAAACCAACCTTATAAGCATGCTGGCCACTAAGCTATCAACCAAAGGTAAAAAAAACACAAGACAAATGGCCCAACTAACAGCAGTATATACAGCAGTATGCAGTATGCAGCATTTCATTGGGGTTATCAAGTGGGCACCCTCTTTCACCGATGTTTCGTTAAGTTAGGCCCATGACACCTCCTGAGGGCTTAACAATGAAACCAGCGTCCTGGAGTCACCCCCCTCTATGCTGCCACCACATTGCCACATTTAATGCATCTAAATACTCTCTTTACTGCATTGTACCCCTAGCCCTACCCCTAACCCTGATCAAACAAACACGTTAGCACATTAGTCAGCTGGCTTACCTTAGCTTGCACCCCAGGAAGTATGTTTTTTCCTTACCCACAGCCATTCACTTGTTCGTTCTGCTGCCAAGGACATGTTACTAACCGCCTGCCTCAGACTTCGTCCACAAATGCCCAGTTCAGACAGCAAGCTAGTAGCAGATCTAGCCACGAACCCCTGCGCACCGATTTCAATAGGCCTTAGTCGCGTACTCCAGCCTTGCCGTGCTGCCTCTCCAGCCATTTCAGCATACTTCGCTTTCTTAAACTCATTGGCTACTTCAACACTGTCTTCCCAAGGAACTGTAAGTTCAATGAAATAAACGATCTTCTCCAAGTCCGACCACAATAGCATATCCGGTCTTAGCAATAGTAATAATGTAATAATGGTAATAAACTATCCATCACTGAACAAGGTGTCCCTATGTCAACAGAACAGAACAAGGGTACAATCAGCGCCCCGACAGAGATTGACTAGAGAGAATAAAGTAACCAAGAGTTTACTACTTACAGAGTTTGTTGCCTTCCTTATCGTATCCATGGAGGAAGACGGCACCGGTGTCAAACATCCATCTGGGAATGCTGCTCTCCGTGAGATCTGTGACACACACACACACACACACACACACACACACACACACACATTTGCTCCTATGAGGTCATGATGTTTGTCACCTGTCAAACACCAACACATCTCCACACACACACACCAGTTACTGAATATCAAAACCCCTTTCATCGGAATCCCAAAACAAACCCAAACTAATGTAATTTGGGAGTGTGCTGTGGTGGGGACTGTGTGCTGTGCGTGAAAGGCAGGAGACCAGGCAACCAGAACACAATAGGCCGTTGTTTGGATCCCGGGTCGCACAAAGGGAACAGCCACTAGCACTGAGCGCAATGCGCTAACGCCGTCAACAGCCGCTCTGTTGTGTGTTCCAATGAACACAACATTAACTCCTACCATTCAGCCCCAGCTCTTTCCGCCACTGGAAGCTCTCGTCTATCATCTTCAAGGCATCGTCGATCACAAAGTGCCTCCATGTCAGGTAGCTGTCCACCCAGGCGTCATCCTTCAGCAGTCGGTCCACATCCCTGGAGTCATACTTGTCTGGTGATTCTGCTGAATGTAACACAGTAGTTATACATTCATACACACACACACACACACACACACACACACACACACACACACACACACACAGGCATGGTAATAACCCCTCCTTTGGTATAGTCCCAAATAGGATGAAGAGTGTTATGAATGGCAGGTGAACCCCGTGTGACTTAGTGTTTGATTAAATGGGTTATTACGAGTTCATATGCATGTGTATTGTCTATTGTGTGAGGTGGAAAAAGTATTGTGTGTTCAGTGTAAACACGGCGTCCAGCAATACCGGGAAGTCATGCTCTGATCATTCCAACCATCTTGTTATATTGTTCACACAAAACAAAACAAAACTCATCAAACGACCCAACGACCCAACCACAACGAGGACAGGACAGCTTCCTCTACGGGTCACTTATTACTAGTTTACACCGGCGGTATTACCTTGAAGGAGTTCACTCCTGAACCTCTCCCTGGTCTCCTCCACTCTGCAGGCGGTCTGTTGTGCAGACGTCAGACCGTTAGTGAGGACGACATGTGTTAGTGAGGACGACACGTCAATAACAGGGCTCTGTTGGTGTTGTTGTTATTGTTACCTGCTCGGCTTCGGTCGGCTCCAGCTCGGCCATGTTCAAGTGTCTCCTGGTTCTCCTGCTGCTGCTGGTAGAGGGCGATTAGCTGCTGTCGGCTAGCATAGCTAACCCGGACTACTAGCGGACAGAATCAGTGCAGGAGGTTAATTCCGAGGGTCCGTCCGCTCGGTGGAGAAATGCTCTAGCGCTGGCCACACCTATCGCGAGATTTACTCTTATCCGCCTTGTCAGTTGACATGAAGCAACAAGTTTGTCGGTGACAGTGATGAGATTACGAGGAAATGAGATAAGGATAATAATACAGGAACAGCGTATTGTTCCACGCATGCGTACTTTTTGTAACTCAAGACATGACATAGAAATGTAGACTGTAACTACCATAGAATTATTGACATAGACGCCGCATTGACCCGTTGCTGAGACACGTCAACGCCGCCGCCATATTGGAGAGGTCTTAAGACTGGCCGAGGCAAATCCATTTGCTCATAAGCGCTATAACGTCTACATTTCTAAACCAATTTATATGAGGCGTGTTTATATTCATATTCAATCTTATTATGTATTTTTTATAAAATATATATATATATTTTTATTCGATCAAGCAGATCACATATCCTTTAATAAAAACGACTCAATGAAATCGGTCAACAAATGTAAACGTTAAAGTATAGTGCCTTTATCGATTAAAACCGCAGCTCGTCCGTTCACTTGCATTGGTTCACAGGCTAGTCTTTGCCTCCCAAATATGGCGGCGATGTTGACGTACAACGCGGCTTCTATCTCTGGATGTGTATGGCAGCTGCTGACTCAAGATAACGCTACTACGTGAATAACAAACGGTCACCCACAATGCACTTCGACTTTACAGGAAGCGCTCAAGTCTACTTGGCGCCATGAGCGTCATCCGCCGACTTCAAATGCTCTGTCAACTCTTGCGCGTGAGCGTCCAGGATCTGGACGGGTTCAAAAAGTGTCATTCATGGTTCTGCCGGATCGTTTTTTGCGTTTTCTGTCATCGCACCAGTTAATACCTTGTCGATATTAAGCTCGCTTTGAAACACTTGGGGTAGTAGTAGTAGTAACTGTCACACAGTGGTATGATGGAGATAGACACCAGGGATGCACGGGGACGTGCGTGTCATCACCTCTCCTTCTGCGGAAGGTTTGGTTCATTACAGTGCAGGCGTGGTGAAGAAAGCAATGCATCCGAGATATCGTTCCGCAGCCTCACGTTTAACACAGAGCAGAACTCTTTCCGGGCTGCGGCTGACGTGCGTGTCCTGTACAAAAAGCGTGCAGCAGATCTGGACATTGTAACATGTGCGTGTGTCTACGACCTCCAGAAAAGAGTCAGTACTCCGTTTGTTTTACTGAAGAAGGGCAATAAAGAGGGAAGCTACACCCATATCCTCCTCGCCCTGAGCAGCTCTATGAAACAAGAAACTAAGATGACATTTAAACTCCCTTACCAGCTGAGCGACAAGGTGCACATCATGCATGGTCCGGTAGTGTGGTGGACCCATGCCGGGGTGGGCTTCTCCGCTTGGGTACAGGAGGGAGGTGACGTAGGAGTGGTCAGACCGACGCATACCTGTGTGTCCCGTCCCCTGATTGGACTGCTACCTCTTCACAAAGGTGACGTGTTCATACTTGGACCGATGTCCAGTCAATTCCAGAGGGGCTTTTCCACAACGGAAACCTCAGGACACAAACCAGCCACCC
>NC_140284.1:9188308-9244883 GCF_964030765.1 Micromesistius poutassou | reverse complement strand
ACGGACTTCCACAGCGGCCCGCTGACTGACCCCGCCCTCACCACGGGTAAGGTGCGACATATGGGTTTTGGTCAAAACTTTATTGAATAGGATGTTTTGGATGGTTTTTATCGTTATCTTCAACTTGCAGATTGCTGCAGCATTGAAAAATGTTGCATACATTTACATCGGTCAGGAAACATAATCCTGTAGTAATGTGTCACACTGTAAACATTTTCATTTTAAAGTGTGTAGAATATTTATATTTTCCTACAATTTCAGTGACTGTAACTTTATGAAGAGGTTTTGTTTTCTCCTGCCCAAATGCAACAATGCCGACCTCAGAGAGTCTTCAGTGGGCAAGAAAAGCCTTCACTGTTTGGCCTTTAAACACAATGGGGAACTCCCGTCAATTTCCTGTTGGCTGAAAGAGCATCTATTTAGTTTTCCAAGGAAGGTCTCCCTTCAGACTACACTCTCTCCTGGTTGTTTTATGTTTTTAAGTCGGAAACGTTGAATGTAATCTAAACGGCGCTACAGTGTCGAAATCGTCACATAAAAAACGCTATCTGATTATCAGAATATTTACAGAATCCATACCAACGTTGGTGACATTGTGCTTTGACATCCCTGCAGACTAGGGATGTTGACGACGATTTTACAGACTTGAGTCGACTTGAGCACGAGTTGACAATCGATCGTTGAGTCGACACATTGTTGACATCCCTACTGCAGACCCCCCTCTCCAACAACTATCTATAGTATATACTATAGTGCCCCCAACAGCTTGTCTCTCCCCCCCCAGAGGAGGGTCTGCTGAGTGGGCTGTCGGTGCTGGACCGCTGGCTCTTCCTCCTGGACTCTCCCCATCACAGCCTGGGCGACATGGAGGACTGGATGCAGAGGGCCGCCTGCTGCACCAGGTCAAAGGTCAACCCTCAGTACCTGGTGACCTGCCCTGAGGGAGCGGCAGCGGCCATGTTGCTTCGCTGGAGCCCCGCCTCCCCGTTCCGGGGGGAGCTCTCTGTACACGCCAGGTGATTGGACAGTAGGATGTTTTGGGGGCGAGGTGAACTGATGATCTTTAAACATGCCTCAGGGCTTTGTGTTGTATATTTATAGCGGTGGTGATTCCTTGCGAACACACAAGATTCTACTGACCTCAACAGCTCTGCAGTGATGTGTTGGAGAGCTTGTTGCAGAGTTGGAGTCAGTCATTTGGTTTCTATTTTTCTATTTTCATTTGGGTTTTTATTTTGCATTAATTACAACCTTTCACAATTTGCTAATTGGTGCTGATGATAAACCAGGGGAGGTTAAGCACGACCAATTGTTTTCTTTGGGACGACTTATTTATTAGCACTTATTCTTTCACGTCAATCCATGTCTGTAACAGATTTAGGGCCTTTTTTTTGGCAACTGTAATTCGAAGGCAAGTGTTGCTCTTTAGAAATACGCCGAGGCACTTAGGCACGTTCATTCTTTAATTAAAGATTGTACAAATAAACGCTTGCCCTGCATGGATTCTGGAGAAGGGTAGACTCTACACACCAAAGGTTAGACCGAGATTATGCCCATTTGTTTGGTATAATTTATACTAATGAAAAGTGTAATGACATGTCTAGAATCAATATTCACCCGCAATATGATTACAGCCCTATACCAAGAGCCATCTAAGACAAATGTGTTTTTTATACATCCCGGCCCTAGTTTAGCTTTGAGACAGACGAAGACTTGTGCTGGTAGGACTTAGAACCTCAAGGGGAATCAGGTCTCCTGGGCAGAAGGCCGCACCGTTCAAGAAGGATTTGAAGGAAAAGTTTTCAAAACGGATTTAGAAAAACATTCTGTGTGTTATCCTCAAAGCGCGAAGAAAACCATCTCCCGGAATAACTTCTCCTTCTCGAGGTCCCTCATAGGGCTGCACGATATATCTTTTTCGTATGAAGATTGCGATACGCGCATGTGCGATATTCGTATCATTGATCAGTTTAGGATCAGACAACCAAAGCAGTCGCAGAAAGCCCACACTCGTCGTAAATCAAAACTTCAAAATGAGCCAGCAAATAGATTAAACTCCAAAGAGAACAACAACGTCAGTTATATGGAATTATTTTGGTTACAGAAAAGACAAAAGTTTACCAAAAACAGGTTGAGAGTGCCATGCCATCGTTGCCACCACAAAAGGCAACACGACTAACTTATTTTCCCATTTAATTTGCCGCCATAATGCTCCTTATAACGAGTGTATAACGCAACTAAATCATTATCATTATACAATGATAAAAATAAATAAAGATATTTTTTGTCTTTTCGCCGTAAGTATCGCAGAAAGACAAAATATGGCAACGCGAGCTGCTCACTGCTCCCCCTGTCGTCCCTCCCACCAGCCAGCTGCAGACGCTGCAGTTCCTGGAGCGTCTGTGTGGCTTCCTGCTGGCGTCCTGCAGCGTGCGGCTCCTGGAGGACCCCCGGCCCCAGGCGGGGCCCCGGGCCGTGGCCCTCGCCCTGGAGACCGAGGCCCTCCTGCTGAGGGGGGGCGCCTCGTCCCTGCTGATCGGGGAGGAGAAAGAGGAGGAGGAGGAGGAGGAGCGGCAAGGGGGCCGCACTCATGGCGCGGCGCCGCCCGGGACGCCCGACGACTCCCCTGAGGAGGAGCGCGGGCAGCGCAGGCGGGAGTGGGACGAGGAGGTGGGGAGGAGCCGGCGGCGGCTGAGCCCCCCGGTGGACACGGCGCGGTACTGCAGCCTGACCCAGAGGCTGTGTGAGGTGCAGCGGCGGGCGGACGTGGCGGTTCTGCTGCAGTCCCGGGCCGGCCCCATGTGACCCGGCGCTGTGGCGGTAGAACGGCCATGCCCGAGGAGACGGAGGCCACGCCCGCGGAGACGGCGGCCACGCCCGAACCTGGAGGCCTGTTGTGGATCGGTGGGGGAAGGGTGAAATGTGCGATCATTTCCTCCCTCTCCTTCCAATTAACACACTTTGATACACGAGCAGATGTGTTGTGCTCGTGGTGAACCCTGACAGAAATGTTGAGCTGCTAGTAACTCACATTTTAGTTCTTGGAGAACGAAAAGCAAATGCATGTTTTATGTCTCTGGAAACATTGGCTCACGATACAGTCCATGTGTTCCCCCAGAGCTGATGTGCCAGTGTGTGCCTAGCCTTTTAGACTACCTCTTGGGACACCCCCCCCCCCCCCCCCCCTCACACACACCCCTCCCCCTCCCCCCCCCCCCCCCCCCCCCCCCCCTCCTGTTGGCTGGGGGTGCAGCAGATCAGACTCACCGCCAGCAGGGCCCCCCTGGGCCTTAAAGCCCTGAAACTGTTGGATTCAAGGGTGTGTGTGTGTGTGTGTGTGTGTGTGTGTGTGTGTGTGTGTGTGTGTGTGTGTGTGTGTGTGTGTGTGTGTGTGTGTGTGTGTGTGTGTGTGTGTGTGTGTGTGTGTGTGTGTGTGTGACTGACACTGGTGAATCCCTGCTGTTTGTCGCCGGTTGAGAAACTCGCTGATGTTCAGTGGTGAGTTCCAACGTAGCTCCAGAGGCCGGCCGTCCGTCCGCTCTGGGCTTTGGTTAACAGTGAAAGCTTTTAGCACCACCTCCCCTTCAGGGCTCGGCCGTGGTTCCGTTAAATGTCTTAAAAACAACAACAAACTCAGATATTCTGCGTCTCACGCCACTGCTGTAAGTGCTGGTATTCAAAGCTCTTTCCTTTTGTGAACCCGTCGGCTGAAAACCTTAAACACAGTAATAAAAGATGCGGTGTATGAGTTTGCCCCTCGTGTCTTGCCACACGTTTCTCCCGGTCTCTCCAGGACCTGTTGTTTACACGTGTTCCCCAGGAGAACTCCCATCCGACTCCGCAGACCTCCAGCATCAGGGTCCTGTCTGCTCCACGGACCGGAATGAACAGAAGATGGAGATAGAGAAGACCCTGGGTTGTTTGGGTTCTGAAGAGGTACTGCCGACTGTTTTATAAGTCAGTAAATGGTTCTGGTGAGATGCTCGGTGTTGTGATGGTTGTACACAAACTGTGGAAGTGTTGAACTCTGTTTTCTACACCTCAAAATTCCACAGATTCATAAACACAAACATCTGACATTGTTGCTCTGAAATAATCCCCAATTTCTTAGTGAAAACATATTTATATAAACATACTGTATATTTATGTTTTTTATATATAGAATAGAGTAGACTATCAAAGGGTTGTCAGTATGTCGACTAAAGTGGGCTTTTCCATCAGAGTTTCCAACCTGCAACATGTCATCTTACTTAAAATATCAGCCTCTTATCACACTGGCTGTCATTCTCTCTCTGTTTCACTTCCTGTGCGTCAGCTGACCTGATCTTCCTCATTCTGTCTCTATCACTCTCAGCCCACTTTACAGTGAAACCCTTTAATTCACCACACCATTCGGTCAGTCAGACGTGTGTCTCATCCATTACTCGTTTCCAAACGACATCTCAATCATTCAAATCCCTGTGGATCAATAAACCCCAAAATAAACGGATTACCTCCAGCCCTGATGATCAGAACAATCCATTTAGTTTGGTCTGCGTTTCCTTGGTAGCAATAATTATATGAGAGACGCTATCATAAATATAAAACCTACCCACACTATTTACCCAAACCAGGGACCTTTTGTGTTTCTCTGCAGCCTAGGAAGCCTGGGGTGTATAGCGGGATGGGGGAAACACACACACACACACACACACACACACACACACACACACACACACACACACACACACACACACACACACACACAGAGACTAAGCACGCACACACAGACTAAGAATACACACAGACTAAGCACGCACACACAGACTAAGCACACACACAGAATACACACACACACACAAAATTCACACACATACAGACTTCACACACACATAGTTTTCACACACACATATAGACTTAACACACACACACACAGTTTTCACACACACGCACACACACACAGACTTAACACATGCACACACACAGGCTTCCCTCATACATCACGGTTGAGACCCTGAACCAGAATGGAGCGACAGAGGTCAGTGCTGCTGGCCCACGCATGACCGCACGCCAGCCAGATCCTCTCCTGCTCTCCCCTGTCGTTCCTCCAGCTCTGAGCCAGGACAGAGTGGAACGGGCTGCTGATCTGCTGCTGATATAATCACCGCTGTTGGGTTTTTAGAGTTCTGTCAAAATAGCAGATAAACTGAAAAAGAAGAAAAAGACGAGGACAGAGGATGGAATTGTTCGACATCCTCTCAGATGTCGATCAATTCCATCCTCTGTTGTCTTTTTTCTTTCTCTTGTTTTGAGACGAACAGGATATTGTCCAGGTTATTAACGAGTCCCAAATACACAATATGAATATTGATGGGTGTTTCGTATTTATTATTCATTTAAAAAACAGGTTATTTGTGAGTCTCCTCTAAGTTCAATTCCCCTATGTGTGGCTCTCATGCCGGCTCTTCATAATTCCTATGCAGTTGCTATGGAAACCCTCATCCCTTCTCTCTCAGCCCTCCCGAAGCCTTCTCCTCAGCACCCAGTGAATTATGGGACACAGTTGCCTCCCTTACAGACAATTAACGGTCTATTTTTACACAAAGCACGCAGAATAATCGTCTTTTGTACAAGCTGTCACTCCATGCTTGATCGCGGACCGCGTAGGACATGTGCACCCCCCGCTTGTTTACACACAAATAATGAACAATAAGAGAGTGCTGCTTCATTATCCTCTCCTGGGGATTAGCATTTCTGATGAGCTTTAATCCCGCTGGAGTCTGGACCAATCACGGTGCACGTAGTGCGTCTCTCACAACTATCTTGCCAAATCCATCTTCAATATTTTAGATGGATATTGAACAACTAATCAGCACTAGTCTCACAAATAAGACTTGATTAGTATTCAAAGTCTGATGGCAGACCGGCTGGAGGCTGAACCGGGGCTTTTTTTCGCCTTGTGTTTGTTTCCATCGTCTTGTTAATGCAGGCGGGGATCTGTGCTTATTAACCACTTATTAACCACTCTTCTCAAAGCTTCAGCCGTTTGCACTGGCCACTTTTTCTTCTGTAAAATATCTCTGTCACAAAAGAAGAGGCGTGACTCGGCCCCTTTCAGTCATTGGTTTCCGTCCCAGACTCTGTGGCGTAACTCCGCCCCATTCAGTCATTGGTTTCAGTCCCAGACTGGCGCCTACCACTAGGACTTCTGCTTTTACGCAGAAGGACTTATGACTTCTGCCCCTGCTATCAAACAGTGTATACTGTCAGGGAGAGGAAGCAGTTTGATTGAGGAACAACCTGTATGAGCTCACATCCTCAACAGAATTGTGTTATCTAATGACTACAAGAAAGTACCTTGCAGGCCTTCGATTGGTCCATATGTATCTAGAACCATATGGGCCATTTCTACATTGAACCGATCTACACTAGACCTGCTCTATATTGTTGGTGTTTGGACTGGTGTACGCTCTACCTGAGGCCAGGTGTAGCTCTACCTGAGAACAGGTGTAGCTCTACCTGAGAACAGATGTAGCTCTGCCTGAGGACAGGTGTATGCTCTACCTGAGGACAGGCGTGTAGGACCACTTGTGCGAGTAAGGTCCCCTCAATTGTGCGACCGGCAGCTCTGTGTCAGGAACTATCTATCTCCCCACCACCACCACACCACCCTAGTCCCCGTTCTCTGGCGAACAACGCTGAATTAATTCACCCCTGAACAGCCTCCCCAAGCATACGGATGTGTCTCTCGTTTCCCTTTGTTTATTCTCAAGTGGAGAGTGTAGCCTTTGAACCGTATATATTTCCATAAAGACCTGATATGTAAATAAACAATACGGGAACAGACTTCCCCCGGGGCTTGCAACAATAAAAGCAACTTAAGGTGCTGCGTCTGCTTTTGATTTGTTTGTTTTTATTGTTTTAAGTAGATGCAATGCACAACTCAACTGATGGGTAGTAATCAACCGTTTTAAGGAACAGTCTTCATGAAAGGAGTTTCTGCCACCACAGTAGAGACCAGAAGTCGGCCTCATATTATTAATATTATCATCTCTTCTTCAGGGATGCATTACTCCACTAACGCATGGCCATCTAGGAACACAGCAAGTGAGATGCATTAAATACAGCTTAGAGGAAGATAGAAGTATACATTAAGATAACATATCCCCCCCACACACACATACGTCCTAGTAGAATAATAAATATATAGTTTGACTAAAATCTACAAAAACATACACTCCAACTCTAAAACTATATCAAGACATCTGACGTATTTACCTGTTTATAATAGAAAAACCAGTTCACTGGCATATATGGGTTGACATGATACAGCAGGCTCACCAGAGAGTGTATTCAGTCTTGAGGATACCCTCTACATTGGCTCAGCATTTGATAATTTTTTAACATTCATGATTTGTTAGAAATTAATCTACGATGGAAAAAGGAAACACGCCTGCACCTGTCGTATAATTCAGGTGACAGTCAACTGCAAACGATTATAATTTGAAACGCATCAGCCCCGAGACGGAAAGCTACAAGACCGATAACTTAGTATGCAGTTAAGGAAAAAGGTAAGCATGTTGCTCTGTGAGATTAGGGGTTCCTATATGGCTCTGTGTTGATTACTGGAATGCAGCACAAAATGCCAATTACACATCCGATTTGAACACATGCCTGAACGATCGTTATGTGTGTAGACTAGTGTGTGCTTCTTCCACGCTTTATAAATGTAATATTTTATGTTGTATAAATACTGCGGAAGTGTGTGACATTAATACTATAGAAAATACTTGAAAACACCCTTTTTATGAAATACTCTTTTCTTTTTCTGCAGCCTCAGCCCTCCTCTAAGGTGTCTGACTTCCTAAACACAGAAAAGTTCCTCCACTAATTGATTGTACGGATCTCAAGGCAGTGATATTTTGGAATACAATTTCGGTCCAGGAGACTCCTCCTCCTCCTCCAGTCCGACCGATCCTTGGTGAAGTCCAGAGGACACGTTACGCAGCAGTGCATCAAACCCATCAACGAAAACAAACTAAGACCAAATAAACAACAACCACTATCGCCCGACACCTCGTCCCTCCATGTCGGACCTCCTCATCAGGACGTGGGCGTCGGCCAGCGGTACATCTCTGCTCTACATTTATCCCTGAACGAGCAACACCACGGCCCCAGTCCCAGCCGCCTCGCGGCCTTCAGAGTCCTCTCCACACCTCCGTGGGGGGCCTCCACCGCCCGGCCCCCCCGTCCGGAGACCACAGGCCGCAGAGGGACGGGCCACGCCCAGGGGGGGGGGCTACTCTTTGTTGAATTCCTCGTGCCGGATGATCTTGTAGGTAATCCAGTAGAAAACATTGAAGATGAGGAAGGCCAGGGGGAAGGCTGCCCGGGAGATAGTGTCTATCCTCTTGGCGCGGTCCACAAACTTCTTCCTCACCACGTCCATGTCCTTTGCGGCCGGCGGGGCGGGGCTAGGGGTGGAGACTGCATTCTTATTGGACGAGCCGTCCTTCATAGGCAGACACTGAGTGATGTTGTAGCCGGAGAAGTTGAAACGGCTTTCCCGTAGTTCTTCGTCCTGAGGAGTCAAAGGCCAGGAAGTGGTTTTCAGGAAATTTTCAGGACCCTTAACATTTTACTGGTGGTAAAATTATGATATTTGGTATTGTAGCCTGTTTATTTTTTGACCCCAAATGTTTGGTTGCTAGTAATCAATAATTAATAGCTGAACCCCTACCTTCTGACTCCTCCTCTGTCTCCGCCTCAATCGGAGGAACTCTTTCTGTTGCCTGGAGACGAAATTAACCCCAGCGTATTCCAGCAGCGCAGCGAACACAAAGAGCAGACACACGGCCATCCAGATATCAATGGCCTTCACGTAGGAGACCTGCAGAGAGACCGAACCCACAGGGTTTAATGACAACATACACCATATGTAAAGGATCTTATTGGTACAAATACAGACCTGTATATATTATATACTATGCACCTTAATTCATCTTCGCCTCATTTAATTGTTTTGAATTAACTCACAGAAATGATGATTTATTTACTCGACACTTACGAGAAAGAAAAACAGTGCAAATTCTGTCACAAACCGTTCCTCATAACCCCCTCATCACGTCCAACCTTCAACAGGTCTCCGGCGCCCACTAATGGGGATATTCCTGTAGCTTTTTTACTCTGAAGCGTTGACATCTAATTATAAGTTCACTCCCTTTGCTCGCTCGTCTTTAAGGAAAGTTTACCTGCTGTGTCTCCTAAATCACTGCTCATTATGAGCGCTGCCGGCTCACAGGAGTGTCAGATCCATCGTTATCTGAACTCGCCGTATCATGATGCGCCAGGGGAAATAATTGCGTCCTCAATTAGCAGCCAACAATATCAATGGAGGACTGGACCTATCCGTTTAGGAGTTTACCCCTAAGCTGCTTACCACTTTGCCTCCTAGCATCCTCTCTTTGCTAATCTCTGGGCTGCAATGTGAGCGACCTGCTCTCCCCTCAAAGAGTTGAGCAGGCGGACGGAACTTTTGGGCTATTTTGGAATTGGTTTACTAGTCTCCGTGCCTTGGAGTGTATTGGCGGGTCGTGGCTCTCTTAAGTGGCTTCTCCAACTATCGATCAGCCTGTGTGTGATCGATTCCCAACAGGTGGGAGTCGGACTCTAGGCCCAGGTGATCCTCACCGAGAGCTGACCCTGGACGTGGGGCTGGAGTGCCGTCGGCTGTAGCACTCTCTCCACGCTAACACACTAGGCCTACATGCTAATTCAGACAGCTTCAAAGGGTAGCATCTAACCGGCCCACGTTAATAGCATACACAGCCATAAGCTGCTTAATAAGGTCCCCATTGTAATGAAAAAATATAGGAATGGTAATTATAAAACTGTTGCCGCTCACATTGTAAATGTAATACAGAAAATGACCTAGTTTAAGCTCCCTCTATGAAATTATTTCAGTTTCCCATACACTCCCTTTGAATAGAATATCATATGTTCCGGCTATTTGTGTGGGAATGCGGCCCCCATATGACTAAAGGGGAGATAGTGGTGATGAGCTGTCCATCACAAGACGACTTCTGTTCGTGGCAGCCGACCACCAGTTCTGTTGCTGCAGCCACTAAAAAACAAACGTGTGTGTGTGTGTGTAATGTCAAAAAGGGAATATTGACAAATCCTTTACTTCAGAACAACACAGATCAACGGTGTTAAGCGGCTCACAGGAGCGACGCCGTGGGAGACGTCCGGAGGGTCTGTGGTGAGCGAAAACACAAACCGTGTCGCCGGAGAGACACCCCGCCGGGGGGCTCATCCTTCAGCCCAGAGAATGGCTCTATCAGGCCCCGTTCAGCCCCGCGTTTCTGCTCAGTTTGGTTTTTAATTTTGCCGTTTCTGGTCCTGCCTCTGATTTAATTATTTCCGAGGGATGTTATTGGATTCACGGACCGCCGACCCCCACCGACAAAGCCTGGCGTGTCGCTCCTGCTCCTCACCGGGCCAGCTGACATCGCTCGTTATTTGCACCTCTGGTTATTACTAATTTAAAAATCCAGATGGTCGCCCTGCGATGCGAGGCTGGGCGGGCCCCTGAAGGCTCCCCCACCCGACCCCCCCGTCATCGTCAGATGTTCCAACACCATGACCGCTTTAGCCATCCAGCGGATCCGTTTGATCCAAGGTGACACGCCGTGAGTCAGACCCAGGCTACATGTCATGATGAGCCAGGAGGGTTAGGGGGCATGTTGCTCAAGGATACCCACAGGTAGGCTGTGGACGTGGGGGGGGGGGGATGGCGTTCAAACCCTCACCACTGGACGGTCCTACCTTGATGTGATGTGATAGGACTGGGGATTCAGCCAATCAGTCATCAGCTTCCTATGGTCCGTGTTTGGCTGACTTGACCAGCCCTCGGGGGGTCGGGGGTGTGAGAGAAGCAGCGGGGGGGCCGTCTTCAGACACGGGGCCGGGAGTCCGGGACGCGGGAGAGAGGCAGTCTCCCTTCAGAACCCCGCCCCCCTCCTGGCCTCCTCTCACCACGGAGTGCCGGGAATGGGCTGCTTTGACTGTGCGTTATCGGCACAAGAGAGTGCAGGACTTCTGAGCGTTCCCAGTGAGCGATATCAGTTTCAGTTAGACGGGTTTAGCAGTGAGGGGGCAAGGGAGAGGGGGAGAGAGAGGGGGGGAGAGAGAGGGGGAGCTCTAATAGAGGGATATGCAGCTTTCAGATATTACGTCAAAGAACTCCATATTGGTTCTCCTTGTCTCTGTTGTTGTTCCTGCCATGTCCTTATTAATGTACAGAGAATCTGTGCATACCTGTTGTTATCACTATGGATACCTGTTGTTATCACCTTATTATTGTTCCTCCATGGACCACTGACCTGAGCGACCGCAGCTCATAAGAGCAGGAGAGGAGGAGGACGGATATTGCGGTCTGGTCGCCCTGATACGGGATAGACCTCATGACCTCCTGTCAGCCTACCTTGGGCAGCGAGGCTCTGGAACCGGAGCTCTGAGTGGTCATGGTGAGCACGGTGGTGATGCCCAGGGCCACGCGGGCCGGCGCGGCGTCCATGTTGATCCAGAAGGACACCCAGGAGAGGATGACGATGAGCAGGGAGGGGATGTACATCTGGATCAGGTAGTAGCCCATCTGCCGCTCCAGGTGGAACTTCACCTCGATGCAGGTGAACTTACCTGTTCACGGCGGAAACAGAAACACCGGTCTGAGTTCAGTGTGCTCTCGGGAGGATTCGAGAGTTGTAAAGGGAGGGAGCGAGGTTTGGAAAAAACGAAACAATCAAACGTTTCCCCGCTTTGAGAAGTGTGTCACTCGCGCGTCCGTGTGACAGGGAGGATGGATTTACAAAAACAACAACAATCAGGACATGGACGCCCTGATGAGATCTAAACTCTAAGGTAAATGTGAGAACGCTTCTATCAGAGAGCGTCTCACTGACAGATGGGAACCAGACGAATCTGCAACTCATGTTTATTTTCTCTGGCGTATGCGTCAGGCCGGGTCGGGCCAATCACAGCCCTTTATCTAGTAGGGGGCGGGTTAAACACGAAGGCCGCGTCAGCGCTAGCCTCACCAGTGTTGTAATGCTTGGTGTTGGTGTTAGCGTTAGCGTTAGCCTCACCAGTGTTGTAGTGCTTGGTGTTGGTGTTAGCATTAGCGTTAGCCTCACCAGTGTTGTAGTGCTTGGTGTTAGCATTAGCATTAGCCTCACCGGTGTTGTAGTGCTTGGTGCGTTAGCGTTAGCCTCACCGGTGTTGTAGTGCTTGGTGCGTTAGCGTTAGCCTCACTGGTGTTGTAGTGCTTGGTGCGTTAGCGTTAGCCTCACTGGTGTTGTAGTGCTTGGTGCGTTAGCGTTAGCCTCACCGGTGTTGTAGTGCTTGGTGCGTTAGCGTTAGCCTCACCGGTGTTGTAGTGCTTGGTGCGTTAGCGTTAGCCTCACCGGTGTTGTAGTGCTTGGTGCAGTAGCCCAGCTCCTTTTCGTCCTTCATGATGAACTGCGGCAGCGTCAGGCCTTCGGACACCTGCACCGCGCCGTTCTCCAGCCACTCGAACACCAGGTCGTTCATGGTGTACCCGACTGGACCGGGGGGGGCAGAGGGAGGGTTCAGGATTAGTTTACTGTCTGGTGGTATCTGATGGGAAACAGACCAGGGTTATCGATCGTGGAAGTCTGATGCTTACAGCTTTCCAGTTGCATGGTGCACGTTTGGACGTCCATGGGAAAGTTCTTCAGATCCATGGGGCAGGAGAGGATGAGAGTCAATCTAGAGGACGACACAGACGTCACAAACACAGAATACATCAGAAAGAACAGAAAGAACATTAGCGTCATATCTCTCTTTTGCATTTTACATTTGCAAACCCGAACAGAAGACTGTGATAATGGTGGTGCTGAGCGCCACCCAAGGAACATGGATGCTCTCTCTCTCTTTCTTGTCTCTCTCTCGCTCTCTCTCTGTCTCACTCTTGAACCTCTTTCTCTCATCTCTCCCTGTTTCTCCTCTCTCCCTCTATCTGTGTGTATATTTTTCACTCCCCCTCTAGCTCTTCTCTCGCTCTCTCTCTCTCTTTCATCATTCTCCCCTCTCTTCCCTCTCCACCCCCCCCCTCTCATCTTTCTCCCCTCTCTTCCCTCCCTCTCTCTCTCCCTCCCCCCAGTATAGAGGTCTCCCTCCAGCAGGTTCCTATCACTCTTTCATTAGTGCAACTTATTGTCTCTGAGATGCATTGTGGTCTGAAGTCAGCTCCCTTCCTCCCTCCCTCCGCGCTCAAATGAAAAAGAAACGAAAGAGGAGTCCAACAGCCTTTCATCTCTCCCTGCTGACCCCCCCTCTCCTCCCCCTCTCCTCCCCTGGTCGGCCTCTCATCCTCTCATCCTCTCCCCCTCTCCTCCCCTGGTCCGCCTCTCATACTCTCACCCTCTCATCCTCTCCCCCTTTCCTCCCTCTCTCCTCCCCTGGTCCGCCTCTTATCCTCTCATCCTCTCATCCTCTCACCCTCTCCCCTTCTCCTCCTCCTCTCCTCCCCCTCTCATCCTCTCACTCTCTCATCCTCTCATCCTTTCCCCCTCTCATCCTCTCACCCTTTCATCCTCTCGACCCCTCATCCCCTCACCCTCGTAGCCCCCAGTCTAAATGGACTACGAAATTGATCTGCTTCTTATTGCATCATCTCGGAGAAAATGGAAAGGCAGCCATGACTGCGGCGGTCTTTAAAGTGAAATGAGAATGTTCTCCCCTCGCCGTGCAGACTTTTGATCAAGCGCACGTCTCCCCCCCCCCCCCCCCCCCCCAACCCCCCCCCCCCCGAGACCCAAGGGCGGTATATGTACACAAGAGAGGGCTGCCTGTTCTGGAAAACCTTCAGCGAACGTTGTGTCATGGGCCCTTCGGAAAGTGAAATCAATGTACGAATGCTTTCACTTTGATCCTCCCCTCTCCTCTGCAGGTGGACGGGGAGATGGGGGTGAGGAGAAACGGGTGTACCGTATGGAGTATCAGAGTTTCTTCACGGGAATGTTCTGATTCTAAGTCCGTCCTTCATGGGCCTGAATGAACCGGGATCCAGATCTCATTGAGCAGAACTCGCAACGCCAATGCCACATAGTATGAACCTACGCCACACAGTATGGACCTGTCAGGCCCTTCATCACCTTGTAAAACTTAAAAAATCGATACATGTAAAATGGTAAATGCACTGCATTTATGCAGTGCTTTTCTAACTAGTGGCCGCTCAAAGCACTGTACAATATTGCCATTCACCACTTCATGCACACATTCACACACCGATGGAGTCAACCATGCAGGTGTCTTGCTCAAGGACACCATGACACTCTAGGAGGAGATGGGGATCAAACTAGCAACCTTCCAGTAACTGGCTTAACCCGCTCTACCTCCTGAGCCACATTCAGCCCTCAAATTCATCCATCCTTCATTCTGATGCTGCTGTGATGGTGCGGCTGGTTCCCATGACAACGGGCCCGCCCCCAGGAGCCTACCTGATGCTGTACAGGACCGTCCCGTCCTTGAAGATGCGCAGCAGCTTGTTGTCCGTGGTGACGTCGTGGAAGTTGGCGCCCTTCTCGTTGGCAAAGAACAGGTCGGGCTTCCAGATGGAGTCCAGCATGGAGGGGTCCAGGTCCAGGGAGGAGTCCGGGTACTTGCTGTAGGCCAGCCGTGGGTCGTTCCACTTCTGCCGCAGGAAGATGTTCACCCTGTAGTCCTGCGGGGGGGTCCACAGCTTTAGGAGCTCAGAGGGGGGGACCTCAGAGACGCTCCAGGGGACAACATGGATGCTCTGCCATTTTAAAACCCGACATGGAGCTGAGATCATTGGAGCTGCTCCACTGGTTTGTTTTAGATGCTTCAGAGACTTAGGAGATACCCTGGACTGAAACCAGCAGAGGGGACTGAACCCAACATAGGGGACTGAACCCAACATAGGGGACTGAACCCAACATAGGGGTCTGAACCCAGCAGAGAGGACTGAACCCAACAGAGGGGACTAAACCCAACAGAGGGGACTGAACCCAGCAGAGGGGACTGAACCCATCAGAGGGGACTGAACCCAGAGGGGACTGAACCCAGCAGAGGGGACTGAACCCAACAGAGGGGACTGAACCCAGAGGGGACTGAACCCAACAGAGGGGACTGAACCCAGCAGAGAGGACTGAACCCAGCAGAGAGGACTGAGCCCAGCAGAGAGGACTGAGCCCAGCAGAGAGGACTGAGCCCAGGACTGAACCCAGCAGAGGGGACTGAACCTAAAGTATATTAGTGCCGCAGCAGAAGGCAGTCATTAAATGAATAGGGATTATAGTTTTAATTATAGGAATATTATGGATAAATAATAGAGATGAACTGATTTTATTTTAAACTAGTCTCTGGATTCCCATTAGCAGACTGGTTTAATGTGATGCATGACGTTTTTGTAACATTTTCAATGTTAATGTTGAAATGTGATCTAATGCATTTTACTATTCTTCTTTTGTTGCTTCGATTCCAGTTGAATGAAATCATGTTGCCATAATATCTCCATAATATTAGACATAGACATATTTACAATGTTCGCAACCAACTTCACACAGCCTTTCTCAGATGATTATTTTCGGAAGTGTCGGATTACCTGAACGCAATGGTCTCCGTAAAACATGCACCTAAAGCTGTCAGGACTTGTAGGGAGAAGTGATTAATTCCTTTAGGTTTTTTTGAGGTATTAATTTATTCCATATGTTTGCATCGGTCAGAAACATAATCCAAACAGAGCCAGAGGACTTAGCCGGAGGGAGGCTGGTTGGAACCAGCCTTCCTCTGGCTAAGTTCTCAAAAAGTCCTCTGCCTTGGTTCTCAAATGTTTTAGTGTGATAAAAATATTTTCTGAATACTATGGATAAGTCATGCTGTCTGATTAGTACTGCTTTTATTGTATACTGTTTTATACTATTTATACTATTTATTGTATACTGGATACCCATTAGCAGACTGGTTGAATGTGACGCAGGACATCTTAATGGAATATTAATATGTGCTTTGAAACCAAAGACATTGATAACTTGATGAATGTTGGAAGGATGGATTGAGTTGGGTATCTGTTCTGTTCAACCGAACAGAACAGATACCAGGAGGAAGATGGTCAGATGTGATGTCTCCCCCCTGGGGCTCTATATAGACTCGCAACTGTTGTGTGTTTGTGTGTTTGATTGATTGAAATGTGTGTTTTGTGTGATTGATTGATTTATTGATTGATTGATTGTTTATGTGATTGATTGATTGATTGATTTGTTTGATTGATTGTTTGATTTGTTTGTTTGATCAATAAATCAAAATAAGAATCAAATTTGAGGATAGCATTTCAAAACAAATACTGTAATTGTCTTGGATGTAACCGTTCAGACATTCGGACATTTACTATCCTACTATTGTTTAGTAAACGTGTCCAACCGGCTGGTAGATGATGCTGATGCCAGCGTGAGAAAGCCTTCAG
Organism: Micromesistius poutassou; assembly: GCF_964030765.1. NCBI lineage: Eukaryota > Metazoa > Chordata > Actinopteri > Gadiformes > Gadidae > Micromesistius > Micromesistius poutassou. Next base: position 9,228,397 of record NC_140284.1, on the reverse strand, counting down.
AGCAGGCTCAGATGACTCACATTCCAACACCATGATGAGCCCATTGAGCATATCGGCAGTTCCAAAGGTATCTATTTATTCATTCTGCTAGAGTCTCCCCTCACACTGAATGCTCAAAAACAACAACGATCTGGGGGTGCACATTTGAGCCGGACTTTGGTCTGTCTCCCAGGCCTGATACTGTCAACGCCTCGGTCAGAGCTCTGGGAGTGTCCCTATCCCCCTGATCCGTCTGTGTGTACCTCAAGCCTGGTAAGCCCCCGCCCCCCCCGACTGTCCCTGTGTCCGTCCACCCACACATTGGCTGCACTTAAAGTGAATTATTAGCCGGTGTTCAACGGGTGAATTATTCATTCTGGCCTCACTCAACACGTGTACAATGGGGAGCCGAGGGAGGCCATAAATCCAATATTGTTTTTATAAGCTGTGTTGCTGTGAAGCCAATAAAATAACCCTTTTATAGACCGGCCAATACAGCGTTCATGACACAATCAAACCGGGTTATGGATAGGTCACTGTGGCAGGGATCCAAACCCATGAAAAACATAAAGCGTACGATAACTTTGGGGCAGGTGGGTTGTTTTGGACAGGTAAACGTGGCGTTGTTCGCCGGTAAACACGCACACACAGTGCTGCACTCACCATGGTGGTCTCTGCGATGGAACCAAAGCTGTTGATGAATATGTTGCAGGTGACGTTGACGGGCGGACCTGCAGGTGGGGGGGACAGAGTGACACACGTCAATCAAACCACCTGAGCGCTCGCCGCGGTGGACTCAGCGGTGTGACAGAGGCGAGGCGGTGGAGAAAGGTATCTCCCTGACACGTTCACAGGGAGATGACAGCCAGGAAAACACAGGTTTGGTTCCTCTGATCCCGTGACTTTAAGAAGAGTTAAACAAAAGGGTAAAAACAAACTAAAATTGATTTTGACATTTTGAATTTGAATATACTGTTCACTGATCATATGCCTACATGTATGTAGTTGGACAAGTTAGTCAATTACATTTGAGAAATCCCCTTGCTTAGGTCTGATATGGGGGGGGGGTATAGTTAAGATATAGTGCCACATTGTGTTAACACGGGCCTGGCCTGACACTTTTTGGTGAAGGTGATGACAGCCAAGCAACACAGGTTTGATTCCTCTGATACTTTAGGAAGAGTTCTGAAAAGACGAACAAACATCTGCAGGCTGCAGTAGAGAGACATTGAGGAGCCGCTCGCGGTGTGGTGGAGACATAGGTGGATTATAGGATTAGAGATGTTTCTCTCTGTCTATTCATGAGATCTCAACCCAGAAAGGGATATAATAGGAAGTACGTGTATAGGAGAACGCAGTCAGACATGCGAGCACGTGCATACATGTCCATGCACACATGCAACACACATGTGCACCGCACGCACACACACGCACACATCTGCGTATGCACAGGTACACACACACACACACACACACACATAAAAACGGGTAAAATGTGTGGTGCCAGTATCAGTGCAGAACACCTACCCTCCGATACTCCTCCAAAGCTACCTTAAATCTGTCTGAGAAGCGCAGGGGGTTTGTATTTTCTGCTCTCACCCTGAACTGAATCTCAGTGAGGAGAAATGACACACTGAGCCGTTTGAGGCCAGAGAATCCTGTTTTCCGCCAGTGGACTGAAGCGGTTGCTGATTCTTTCTTCATCAATATTGCACGGGTCTCAGTATTAGTATTTGCCTCACTTTGTACTCAGGCAGCTGCATTAACCTGCGGTGGCTAAAATAACCGTAAAACACAACAAACTGGGCAGCAGATCTAGGTCACGCTCCTGCACCCACTTCACACTCCTCCAAATTATGACCAGCAGGTCTCACATATAATCACTTTCCCTCCTTTCATCTTTCTTTATTTATTTGGGAGGGCGTTTAATCAACTGTGTTCTCAACACGGAATAAAGCCAATTCTGCTGTGTGTGTGTGTAAAGCCGGCATGCAGGTTTATAGGGGAGGGGACACAGGGATTATGAGTTATAATTAAAACATTAAAACATGCGATTAATTACCGCTTCTATTCTCTGTTTGTTTTGTCAGGTTGGTCACGTTTAATAAGCGACAAGCTGTATTATAAAGCTGAAGCTTAATAAACGGCGTCCGATGAAACAATGAATGGAAACGGGAACATGTTTCCTCCGTCTCTCTCCTCTCTGCGTCTATAATAAGTTCCTCCTGATTCATCTCTTCTTCTGTGGAAACGCCAGCCAGCATCTAAGCAGCCCGCTCCCTGGATCCTCTCATCTCTCGTGTCTTGTCAACTGTCTTCCATCCTCACCCCCTCGGATCACAAGATAGATCTGGGCCATGCGTCTCTCGGCTGCTCTGCCATCCTGCTTATATTAACTAAGTGTAGGCCTACCGCTCCACCGTACACAGACACACGACTCATACCCAGCCTCTGTTTAAATCCTTGGTTCATTCCTTATATTAACTAAGTGTAGGCCTACCACTCCTCGTACACAGACACACATCTACAACACAAACCCAACCTCTGTTTAAATCCTCAGTTCAATCCTTATATTAAATAGCTGTAGGCCTAGCGCTCCACCGTACACAGACACACATCTTAAACCCAGCCTGTATAAATCCTCGGTTACATGTTATATTAACTAACTGTAGGCCTATCGCTCCATTGTGCACAGAGACACATCTACAAGACAGACCCAACCAGTTTAAATCCTTAGTTCAATCCTAATATTCATTATAGGCATACCACCCAATCCTACACAAACACACATCTACAACACAAACCCAGTCATTTAAATCCTTGTTTACATGTTAACTAACTGTTGGCCTACCAGCCCATCGAACCTCAGCCCCAACAGATCAACAGAATCCAGCTGACATCATTCATCATCTTAATATGGGCTTGAGACTCTTAATTGTGCACCGGTTTTGTGAAAACCTAGCCAGCGAGGCTAGGGGTTAGAGTGTCCAGGGGGGCCAGGAAAGGCTAAGGGTTAGACCTTCGTGGGGGTCCAGGAGAGGCTAGGGGTTAGACTGTCCTGGGGCCTGGGAGGGATCCAGGAGAGGCTATTGGTTAGCCTACACTTGAGGTTCTGGGTTCAAACCCAAATGCATGCAGTCTACCTGCATCCTTGAGCAAGGAGTGGAACCGTTCTCTTTGATGACATAACACAAAAATATATTCCTTCCAATAAAAGCCTCTGCTGATTAACTAAATTACTAAATAGTCCTCACATTAGGAGTCCTCCTCCTGCACTCTGGACTCACTCAGCCCCAGAGATGGTGAGGGGCCCACAGAGACGCTGAGGGGGCCACAGAGACACTGCGGGGCCCACAGAGACGGTGAGGGGCCCACAGAGACACTGAGGGGCCCACAGAGACGGTGAGGGACCCACAGAGACGCTGAGGGGGCCACAGAGACACTGCAGGGCCCACAGAGAGGGTGAGGGGCCCACAGAGACACTGAGGGGCCCACAGAAACGGTGAGGGACCCACAGAGACGGTGAGGGGCCCACAGAGACACTGAGGGGCCCACAGAGACAGTGAGGGGCCCCCAGAGACAGTGAGGGGCCCCCAGAGACAGTGAGGGGCCCACAGCCCTGCTGGGAGTTACGGTAGGGAGGTGGGAACATGCCGGTGGCCTCCGAGGGACATGTCGTCTGTCGCGAGAGGGAATCAACAGCCTGCCTCAGAAGTGTGTCTTTTTATTCTGTGAGGAGAGCCTTCACATGATCGCAAATAACTCCAGATGTTACAGATGTAAAATGTTCTGTTTGAAATAGTTACGTCTCTGCTTATGGTGATGGATGCTGAGAGGAGGAGAGTGCTTGTGATGTAGAGGTGGAGGTGGTGGTAGTGGTGGTGACGAAAGAGGCAATCGTATGTTTTAACGAAGAAAAAAAAAGATTGGAACCCACCTTTGAAATTCGGTCGTATTCGTGCGTCGTAGCCCGAGGTTCGACCCATTAATGAATCTAGAAAGTCCGACGGAGACATGTTCAATGCTCTGGACTCGTGTTCCTTGGCATCGACCGACCTACAACAGTCACCACATCGGTTACTGACAGGCTCCAGAAAGTCATTTACTGGAAAACATGTTCGGCGAATGACTCTGCTTTGATTTCGATGTTTTCATCTCCCTGGTGATAACACTAAGACACTATATCAAATATAAAACACACATACTTTAAGTGATCGAATATAGCGCACAGTTATTATTAGTTATTTAAAATGTTACCTAATGCATCTGACTGTCTTATGTCGCTTCAAGTCCAGTTTTAATGCAATCATATTTCCGTCATATATACATAAATGAACACTGTTCATGAACTTCGCGTCGCCATGGCCAGATGATTAATGTTCAGAAGAGTCGGATTACCTGAACTTGATGGTCTCCATAAAACATGCAACTAAAGCTGTCAGGACTTGTACGAAGAAGCGATTCATTCCTTTAGGTTTTCTGGAGGTCTTAATTTCTTAATTTCTTCCATATGTTGGCGTCGGTCAGAAACATAATCCACCCCGGGATGCAGCCTTCCTCCTGACCGAGTCGACGGTTCTCAAATGTTTCTGTGTGAAATAAAAACGCAGGAGACATTCCAGGATATAGCCCCGAATCATAGTTTAGTTTGAGGGAAGTCCGACGGGGAGAAGCGGACCGCTGAGCGGCAGCAGGTGAGCGGAACCATTGCGTCGCGTGTGGCGACGTCGCTTGACGCGGTGGTTTGGAATCCGTTTGGCGACCGCGCGTCTCTGCGTCCTGACGGGTGACCGGGTCCTTACTCACTGAGGAGAGACGACTTTCTCAGGTAGAGGACCCTCCTCTGTGGAGGAATGGGAAAGGAACGCCTTTTTTCTCTTCATTTCAGCACTTGGACAGCTCCCGGCGCCTTTACGCGCAGGCGCAAGGCTTCAAACCGGGGGATGCACGTGAGCTGGGTTTGAATCGAGTCCAACGCACGACGGTGGCGACGCGTTCACAACACTCGAAACTTTGCTCGTTATTCTTCATGACGTATTTAGTGTCATTTTTCCACGCACTTCTTCTGCGTGCATGTATCAAATGGAAATCAAATATTGTAGAAGTGTCCACGGTGATATGCTGTATATGTGTGAGTGTATAAGTATGCGTGCGCTGTAAGTGCATGTGTCACTATGTACCAGATGAGCCGTCCTCGTGTCTGGCTCCTTGGCTGCAGGTGAACCGGAACACTAATGTAAACAGAGGGGACAGCGGCCAAAAGCCCTTGGAAAAGTCTTGGGTGGCCTGGTTGCCCTGGAAACTGATGTTTTTTCCCCCTAGGCACATCGTTGGAAACGCTGAAAGGTTGGCCTCCCAGCGCGCGAGGCAGACCAACTGACTGACAGACCCAATCACGCGCAGACAGACGCGGGGCCGCGCTATCGCCGCGGTCAGACGCGCGAAATGGGATTCGATTAAAACATCTAAAAACTCGGGTAATAGCGGCGCTCACACGTTGATTCACCGCGTTTCCATCCCCGCCACAGCGGCTCCGTGGACAGTCTCAGGCTTTGTGGCGAAGATAGTGTAGAGGTATGGCGTTGGTTTAGAATGTAGTCGATGTGTGCATGTGTGTAGAGAATAAAGCTGTGTGTGTGTGTGTGTTGTGGAACCCAGTATAGTTCATGTGTCCGTGCATGTGCGCTGTGTGTGCATGTGCGTGCGCGTCTCTGCATGTGCGTGCATGTGTGTGCCTGAGTTGAAAGCGCTCTGAGGGCCGCGGCGCCAGCAGTGACTCATCCCGGCGTGCGCCCGGCAGCATCAGGTGACAGCAAGATAAGTCTCCCGCTCGCCTCAGCCGCCAGACGCTTCATTCCCCCGAGACGACGAGCAGGGAGTGACAGGGGTCTTGATGTGCTGACACACCCCCAGCCGGTCCAACACGTCCGCCCGACTCCTGGGTCTGACTGGCTCCTCCCTGAGTCTAACTGGCTCCTCCTCCCAGGGGTGGCAGGAACCAGGGGCCGCAGGGACCAGGGGCCGCAGGGACCAGGGGCCACAGGGACCATGGGCCGCAGGGACCAGAGGCCGCAGTAACCATGGGCCGGGTGGGGAGCCACAGGAACCAAGGGTCGGAGGAACCAGGGGCCGGTTGGGGGAGCCCCAGGAACCAGGGGCCAACGGGGGGCCACAGGAACCAGGGGCCGCAGAAAGCAGGGACAGCAGGAACCAGGGGGCCACAGGAACCAGGGGTCAGGTGAGGGGGCCGCAGGAACCAGGGGTCAGGTGGGGGGCCGCAGGAACCAGGGGCCGGTTGGGGGGCCACAGGGGCCGCAGGAACCAGGGGCCGGGTGGGGGGCCACAGGAACCAGGGGCCGGCTAGGGGGCCACAGGAACCAGGGGCCGGGCGGGGGGATAAGTGGTGGAACCAGGGGCCGCAGGAACCAGGGCTCCAAAGGGGGAGCCACAGGAACCAGGGGCCGGGCGGGGGGCCCCTGGAACCAGGGGCCACAGGAATCAGGGGGTAAAGGAACCAGGGGCCACAGGAGCCAGGGGCCTGGATGAGGTGTCATGGTTACCATCGCCGTGGAGACAGCGGGTTACGGAGATTGATTGTGGTTGAGAAGTGGCTTTAGGATTCCTTCTTCATCTTCTGATTCTTAGTGTGGTTGAAAAGGAAGTCTTCATCTTCTTGTTGTCTCGATACTGATATTATTCTTTGTCTTCTTCTGATTCTTCTTCAAATTCATCATGTTTTACTCCTTTGTCCTCTTCATCGTCCTTGCTGTCTTGATGCTGTTCATGTAAAGGACGACGTTCTCTTGGTTCTATTAACAAAGAGTCGTGTTTCTGTTTCAGTCAAACAAACATATGGAGGCCATCTTTGATCCAAGCTAGACTGATGAAGCCAAACTAAATTGGCGGATCACTCAGATGCCGCCGGATCTGACCTACGACCCCCTCTTTATGTGTGTCTTCATTTTAATGAGTGTGTGGCCCCCTGTGGAGGGGTCAGGCTTCAACTGGCACTCCACTCATTTATTCTCCGTCACAAAGACAGCTCTGTTTGACCCCCCGCTGCTACGCTAACTGGCCAGGGCTCTGATTGGTCATTAGTCTCCGGGAAGAGACAACCTCCCTTCAGGTGGGGCAGGAAACGTCCACTTGATGAGAGGGTGTTGGTGGTGGAGGAGGTGGTGGTGGTGGAGGAGGGGTTGGTGGAGGTGTTGGCTGGGAAGTTGGTGGAGGAGGCGTTGGTGATGGAGGAAGTGGTGGTGGTGGAGGAGTTGGTGGTAGAGGTGGTGGTGGCGATTGTAGTGGTGGTGGTGTTAGTGTTGGTGGCGGTGGTGGTGGAAGAGGTGGTGGGGGTGTTAGTGGTGGTAGTGGTGGTGATGGTGGTGGAGGACAAGGAGGTGGTGGTGGAGGAGGTGGTGATGGTGGTGTTAGTGGTTGTGGAGGTGGTGGTGGAAGAGGAGGTGGTGATGGTGGTGTTAGTGGTTGTGGAGGTGGTGGTGGGGGTGGTGGTGGAAGAGGAGGTGGTGATGGTGGTGGTTGTGGTAGTGGAGGAGGTGGTAGTGGTGGAGGAGATGGTGGTGGTGGAGGAGTTGGTGGAGAAGGCGGTGGTGGTGATGGAGGTGGTGGTGTTAGTGGTAGTGGTGGCAGAGTAGGTGGTGATGGAGGAGGAGGTGGTGGAGGTGGCAAGCGAACAAAGAGATGTATTTTCTCCCTCTGTGTGGAGAGCAGAATAATCCTTTGACAGGACTTGTCCGTAGCATCGTTTGGCTCCTGTCCTTTTGAATTAAGATCTCAGCGCTGGCCTCCTCCTCTGTTTGGAAGCTCCCCACATTCAGTGCGTCCAACGTCTGCTGCCCACTTACGCCTCCTCTTGGGACGAGGATGTTTGGTATCATCTGGCCTACAGCGTTTCATATTTAGAGGAGGGCCACTCCTACCCTTGGCTGTCACTCAAGTCTTACATGACAACAAACTGTTTAAGTTTAGGCTGTTTAGTTCCTAGTTTCCCTAGTCCTCATTGAGCATCTCCCTTCAATATGCCACCAGGAAACATTTCACAATATTATTTCTATCCTCACCAAGAATTGACATGAAACACGACAGTGATGTAGTGAAACAGAACAGAGCCTTTCTGTTGGCTGTAATGAGGAGAGACTATTCCTCTCTGCATCGCCTTCTTGCTAGGTTGCCCCCATTGATCCCGGCCGCCTCCTCGACCAATCAGGCGCTGCGCTGGAATGACCCTGTGATCTCACCTGGAAGCCACATCCTGCTGGTTTGGTGGACAGAAGGCTTATGTGCACCGGAGCAGGGAGAATGAAATACCACGGGGGGGCGGAGGAGGGGGTGGAGGAGGCGGTGGTGGAGGTGTAGGGGGTGGTGCTTGTACTGGTGGGGGTGGTGGTGCTGCTGGTGGTGCTGCTGGCGGTGGTGGTGGTGGAGGTTATAAAAAGGGTGCTAGTGGTGGATGTGCTGGTATAGTGCTGGGGGTGGCGGTGTTGGGGGTGGTGCTGGTGGTGCTGATAGTGCTGGGGGTGCTGGTGTTCGGGGTGGTGGAGGTGGTGGTGGTGGTTGTGGTGGTGGTGGTGGAGGTGGTGGTGGTGGTTGTGGTGGTGGTGGAGTACATCCATGTCTCCATCGATTTGCAGAACTGTTTAGTGAACTTGGGAGGAGGGGCTGCCCACTTAACGAGTTTCTGTAATTTAACTTTGGATGTGATCCATGGTAGGTAAAGCAGAATAAAATCAGAATATAATGAAAAGCAGACAGAGTGCGGAGTGAGGGTGTTGAGAGGTCATTAGGCAGAACTCTTACTGCTCTGCTGCCAGAAGAGAAAATGCAAATGGATTAATTAGTGGATCTGGAAGATAAGACCTCGGTGGATCCTCAGTAGAGCCACATTCGCCTGACATCGCTCTGACTCTCCGGTTATAATTAATCTTTACAAGGCTAATGACCACAAATCACGCTGATTGGGAGACAACTCAGTGTTTACAGTAAAGTAGTTCCCTCTTTGATTACAGTAAAGTAGTTCATCCCATGTTTACAGTAACTTAGTTGGGGGGGGGGGGGAATTAGCAGTCTTCTATAGTCTCAGGAGGATGATGATGATGAGGATGTTCCTATAGGGTTAGTGGGCCGTCTCTTCCTGCAGGGCAGCAGAGAGAGAGAGAGAGAGAGAGAGAGAGAGAGAGAGAGAGTTTTGCACTCACGCTGGTCTCTGCTGTGATTCCCCTGTCACTCACAGCTCTCTCTTCATGAGGGGTGGAGAGACTCTGACAGATGAGGCCCAGCCTCCTTCCTCCATGGCTGAACATCCAGATCCTCAATGATCCCTGAGTCTAGAGACACACACACACACACACACACACACACACACACACACACGTACGCATGAATGTACACACACACACACACACACACACACACACACACACACACACACATTCCTACAGCCCCCCAACACAGGCACACACACATACACAAAAACACACACACACACACACACACACACACACACACACACACACACACACACACTTCTACAAACCACAACAAAATATATGATACCAAGTGCTTTATTGACAAACCATGATGGGAATTTGTGTTTCACACAGAAATTTAATATTTGATCTAGGAAAGAGTGGCCCCTACTTTATGGTTGCCATGGTAACTCAGAAGCCCTTTTAGATCTGTGTGTAGATGTTGAATGCTGGTTCATAGCCATCATTAACAGGACACTAAACTGTAGTTTAAGGTCCTGCTGCCTGAAGGAGGTTGAGTAGGCATTCACCTCAAACACGGGGACCACATCAGCATGTGTGGATGGATCGCTAGTTACCATGTATCTCTGGATCGATGTTTGTGACGTTAACAGATTAACACTAGGGGGTGTGTTTAGAGGAGTCACACTGGACTTATACAATAGATATTCTGGTTAAATAATATATATCCTGGTTAAACAACAGGTATTCTGGTTAACCAACAGGTATTCTGGTTAAAGGTATCCTAGTGAACAACAGGTATTCTGGTTAAAGGTATTCTGGTTGAACAACAGGTATTCTGGTTAAAGGTATTCTGGTTAAACAACAGGTATTCTGGTTAAAGGTATTCTGGTTGAACAACAGGTCTCCAGGTGTGTTTTCCAGCGGTCTCGCTGACAGTTCCTCACCAGATCCCATCGTCTCCTTGAGGCAGACGAGACGTCCCAATGAACTGTCACTCACAGGGCAGCTGTGGCCCGCATAGGAGCGGAGATTGGAGATTAAACGCAATTCCGACCGCCGGTGAGTTGTTTTCATGCTCCGAGATGCGGCTGGGATCAGAAGTATGTTGCAGAACCAATTACCCACGGCAAGGCCACTAAACACTTATCCACCAGGGCATTTATTTTCTGACTGATATTAATGTGGAGGAAAATAATCTCAAGCAGCAGAATGTGGGGTTGAATGGCCTTAATGGCTGTGGTCCCCTCCCCTCTTCTCTATCCTCCGCTCCTCTGTCCTCTCTCCTCTCCTCTCTCTCTCCTCTCTCCACCTCTCTCCTCCCCTCTCCTCTCCTCTCTCTCTCTCGCTCTCCTCTTTCCCCCTCTCTCCTCTCTCCACCTCTCTCCTCCTCTCTCTCATCTCTTTCCTACTCTCCTCCTCTCTCCTCTCTCCCAGCCTGAGGCTCCACCACCCTGACAGAGAGCCAGTGCTGAGGAGCGGACTGTCAGCCGAGGGAACGGGACGCGCTGGCGCTTAAAGAACGTTGTGTTCCTGACAGAGATCAGCCGGCACAGCGTCAACACGGGACCACGTTGTGTATTAATGAGGGCCCCAACTGTAAACACGCGGAGGGCCCCCACGGAGTGATGCATGGCCGGACTCCCAGAGCGCCGTGATCGGGAGTGTTCTCAGACTCACCACACAGCTGCCGCCGTTTGCAAACATCTTGGCGAGCGTTCGGCTGTCCCCGGATGCCTGCACGCACAGAGCGCCTCGTTCTGCAGCCGTAGCGCCTCTCTGACCGGGCACATGTTGGGTCACCCTGCTGTTAGTGTTCCTCCAGGCTTTAAGTGATCTCCTGGCTGTCGGTGATGTACAGAAACTGTATGGCGGCAGACAGATGTGTGCATCCCAATGGGTGCCGAGAGAAGAATGTTAAGTAATCTTCCGCCTAACAGAGTGTGCTCGTGTGTGTGTGTGTGTGTGTGTGTGTGTGTGTGCGCGCATTTGTGGTTGAGTGGGTGTGTGTATGTGCGTGAGTGTCTGTGCGGTCGTGTTTATGTGTGTGTGTGTGTGTATGTGTGTGGGTGGGCGTGTGTGCGTGCACGAGTGTGTTATACGAAAAGCACAAATATTTATGCAAATTGACACTGTTGGGCAAATGTGAACGCTGGAAAGCTTAAGACATTCCCTTCGCTGAACGCAGCGGCGACAGCACTGTCATAACAAATGATCATTCTAGAGAGTGAAATAGTAGCCGTGCTCATCAACCGGCCGCCTCATTAAAGCCCGTACCGGGATGGATCCCAGGTGAGAGCCTCAGAGCCCGGCACGTCTGATTCCAGAGTTTAAGTAGAAACAGGCCTCATTATGACTCTCTCACCTAACTCAACTTGGCATACGTTTAACGCCCTTGTGAATCCATGCAGATCTGTGCTTGTTTCAGATGGATGTCTGTTGGTGCTGTGTGTGAGAGAGAGAGAGAGAGAGAGAGAGAGAGAGAGAGAGAGAGAGAGAGAGAGAGAGAGAGAGAGAGAGAGAGAGGGGGAGAGAGAGAGCGAGAGAGAGAGAGAGGGAGAGAGAGAGAGAGAGAACTCACTGTGTCTCTAAAGCAGGACGGACTCTCTAAAGCATCGGACCCTAGAGGTCAACGCTGAGGAATAACAAAACAGCATCCGTCCTCCTCCAGTTTACCATGGCACCCTCTAGACACCTGCATCCCATGGACCTCCAGACTCCATGGGGTCAAACCGTGTGTGAGGCTGAGCCACGCCGCCTCACACACACACTGTTGTCAGAGGAATGGAAATAAACAGAAGCGTAGCGCTCCTCCCACGCGGTGCCGGTAGCAGGTTGGCTCTCTAAAGGGGAATGTGAGCGCGAGCCGAGGCAGGAAGCAGGTGCTGGTGGCTCCTGCTGTCTTCAGAGGCTGGAGATGATGCGTCATGTTCTCAGCGTTACCGTGCGGAGGCCGTTTGTCTTCTACGAATCTTAGGATTCATGAAGTTGGTTTCATTATATTTCCAATGAGACACTACATACATATAGATATGTAAATAGATATGTAAGTCACACACAGTGGCGGCTGCTGGTCTTTCAAAGAGGTTCATTTTCGGCCTACATCATATAAATTGTCAATTTATTGAATGTAAATGATCCTCTCTGTTTCTTTTCAAGGCAATGCTCTATCATACCAACTAGCTGTCTTTTCCAGTGACTTGACCAGTGTCCTCTCAATGGCCAGCAGAGCTAGGCTGCTTAAACGGCCTTGGCCCATTGTGTTATGTGTGTAGGACTTGAGCCACTTTAAACAGGAGAAGCTCCTTCATACTCCAATTGTTGCCACTAATGAGAACAGTTTGTAAAGCTGAGGCATTGCACTGTCCAACTCCATGTCTTTAAGGAACACCAAGAAATCACACAGCTTTCCCCTGTCACCCTGCAAGTCCTGATCTGAATACAGGACTTGAAGTTCAGACCTCAGGCTCCCTGAATCAAAGTGATGGCCAACTACCAAAACGATATTATAGGTACTTGAACAAGGAAATGTGGGTTAAACTGAAGCAAGGAATTGTGTGTATAAGTGTATGAAATGTAGGCCTACGATGAAAATTGTCTAGCAATTTCGCCAAGCAAATATCAAGAAATAGGTTGCAGTTCGTCTTTCGGCTCGCTTGCAAAATCCGCGATGGGACTGAGGACTGAAGAGAGCTCCGGCAGCATTATATAGTTCAAAATCGCTGTCAATCAAACGGCAACTCAATCTTTTGCAGACCCTCCAATCATCACGCAGAAGCTCAGCATCCAGGCCAACCCACTCCTCCATTCACCCCCAGAGACGCTGAGCGTCCGTGGGAGGGACATAATCGCAGAATTATCCAATGACCGTCGACTTTCGACGCACTAAAAAAAGCCTTGCTATGCAGCCCCATTGAAGTGGATGGACGCTGAGCTTCAACAGGCACTGTGACGCTACGGGAATGTATGAGAAGGAATGTATCGAGTCAGTCGAACTGCGATAAGCAGCTGATTCTGAACGAACTCGTCTTCGAGATGGACGTGTTCTAACGCATTTTTAGTCAATGAAATGTTAACACAACAGTATACATTTAATTTTTGAAATTGCACTCTTAGAGAAATCGCCACTGGCCGCACAATTAAAAGTGACAACAGATTATTTGTTGGAATATCCAGTAGAATCCAATTATCTGGAGGCAATGTTTTGTGTGATATACTGAATAAATCCCACTCATATGAGAGGAGAGATAAATAATGACATACTTAATTCACTGCTTAATTCACAACTCGGGATTCACACTGGAGATGAATTGCCACAGGCCCAGTGAACAATTCCCCTCCATCTCCCGAGCCCTCACATCTCTCCAGAGCTGTCAGAGTCCTGAACAATAACTAAGCAAAAGGAGGGACAATGAAAAGTGAGGCAGGCAGAGAGAGACGATAATAAAACAAGGGATAAAACGCAGACAGAAGGCATAAACATGGGTTGGCTCTATACAAATGTTCAATGTATGGTACGAGAATGGCCTGTTGAAGGAGAGATGTGGTGCTCTGCAACGTGTGATTCCACCTGTTACGCCGTCCCGCCGGCTCAGTCGCGCCGCGCGATCACTTTGGAACCATTTTTAGAACACTGAGGGGCAGTAAACACAGTTTCCATGGAAACATCAGTGAGACTCACATTGATAAGCGGATTGGTGCAGCTGCACTCGTCTGATGGAGAATGAAACCTCCGGAGCTGAGAGGGCTTTCTCAGCCCGGCGAATCGCAATCAGACAATGCCAACGTTATTCGAGGGGAGGAATGGACAAAAGTCAGTTCTTCTTTATGCTTTTTCCGATTGTGAGGGGAGACATCAAACAGGAGTCTTATCTGGTTTCTACCAATGCAGCCTCTGCTAGGGTACCACTGCTGCCAGCCTGCCTCACACGCACGCACGCATGCACGCACACACATGCACACACGCACACGCATCTCAGGAGGAAACACAAACGGGCAGACAGATGTTGCTTTGCAAATGTGCTCGTATTGATTTGGCCCATATGTTTCAAATCAATTCAGACTAGAGTAACAATCACCGACAGCTTAATTTGGCATCAATCACCGGGCCAGGCGTGGAAGGGAGAAACACAAACGATGCTGTGCTTTGATGTCTTCTTCAGCTTTACACTGCAGATTATTTATACTCTCGTCTTAATCTGTAGGCTGTAACATGTATTCAAGTTATGTAAACCCGTTGTGTAATGGTTTATATTTGGTGTTTAACCCAAAAAAGCAATACCTACTATCCACCTGTGCGTTGAATCATGCAATCAGCATGAGTCATTGATTCATTAACTATCTTTAGTTTTAATCTGTGTTCTGGGGTGTGAGTCTGGACTCTGTTTAGGGGACACAGGGAGACGTCTCCTATCCCGACTGATAACCTGAGAGAGGCTCTGCCTGACAGCCATAACGTCTCCATCCAGGGAGTTTATCACACTCCCAGAGGGGAGTTCAGGGCTGTGTAAGGAAATATGAGATATCTGACCTAAAAATGGATAAATACCAAAATACCTCAAATATGAATATTGTGTTGGTTTCACTTTCAGTTCAGAATCTATCACTGGTAAAAAAAAAAAAAGTGGCACCGCATCTCGTGTCCCTTTCAGCATCGTCTTACAGAGACGCATGTAGCCTTGCTGTACTGGTTCCTATCCATTATTCTCCGAAATCCAGCCGTTGTTCAAAGGGCAGCGGCTCAGTGAACGACAGATCGGAGGCCGTCTCACCAGTGTGCGAATTATACCACGGTCTCCAGGGGAGCCGTATAAAAAAAAGAACCTGCACACACTTTTTTTTTTTGACCTGTCCTTTTTTTGGACATGTGCGCAGGTCAAAAAAAAACCCTGCGTGCAGGTAAAAAAAAAAAAACATGCACGCAGGTCAAAAAAAAAACATGCACGTGCAGGTCCAAAAAAAAACATGCGTGCGCAGGTCCAAAAAATGAATCCTGTGTTTCTGTACCCTGCTGTGGTGTCGACAGCACAGAGCTCCGGTACCGTTACAGGACAGTGGTGGTTTCTTTCAGCTTGTATTGTATTCAAATTTTAACGAAAACACATATAACATTAGCTTGAAAGAACAAAACTGTTTAAGTATGCTTATCTTTGTGTGAATTTCGGGATGACTCGTCTGCCAATGACTTCAAGTTGGTTGTGTAACCGGTGATTGTTGCGCCAAACTGTTTACAAAGGGACACTTGCTTGCGACGCAGCAAGCGCCTGCTAGTTGACCTGCCGGGTGGGACGATCAGTACTTCCCCACATAGAGAGCTTAGTTCTGATTGGATCACTTCCCAAATCGTCCCGCTTACATTTTCGTCTCGTTTTTATTCGTTAACGAAAGTGTCAAAAGATTTTGTCGTAGTTTTTTTCAGACTGTAGACCCCCCCCCACCACCCCGAATGTTTTCTCAATGGATCTCCACGAATCACACAAGTGGCCAATTTTGTTTAAAAAACGGCAAATTTCGCCAAAAGGAGACTAGTTTGCATGCCTGCTGGAGCATATCACCTGTAGCACGTCACGTCGGCATCGTCACCTTTTCTGCTGTTGGCGTGCGTCTTGGCGAAGCCTCGGCCTGGCCTCACACTAGTCTTCATCACGTTGTCCGCAGATTCTGCCGTGTTCAGTTTCTCAGACTCTTCATAAAGCCGTAGCCTTCTCTTGAAGTCTGTGAATGTAATCTTATCTTCATTCTGTGTTACATGGACAGCTAGTGGCTTGAAGGAGTCTGGTAGCCCGTTTAATATCATGGCTATGGTCAGTCCATCACTCATGGTCTCACCCGCATATCTCAGAGAAGTAATGACGTTCTCCGCTCTTATCATATAGTCTCTAACACTCGCGTTCTCTGCCATGCTCAATTTGGTCAGAGACGTGTACGAGTTTATTATTCTAGGCTTGCTTCTTCCTGAATAATGTTCCCTCAATATTCGCAGGGCTTTCCTACCGTCATCAGCTGCATCGTGCCTGATCAGCGATAGGCTCTTGTCATCTATCAGTCTTGTCAGCTCAGCGTAACAATCAGCATTCTTCGCGCCATCTTCTTCAAGTTGATCTTCGTTGGCGCCGGCGGGCTCATTCAAAATTGTCCCTTTTAGCTTACGAATGTGCAAGTGGCCTAGGAATCTTGTTTCCCACAGTTCATACTTGTCTTCAGATCCATCAAATAAAAGTTTTGCTGTAATGATTCCTGCCATTGTGCTTGCCATTTTTGCTGGTCTGCTAGTTTGCTATACTTCCTTGCTAAACTAGCTTCGTTATACTTCTTTCGGGAATCTAAACGTTCATTTATCGCCAAGCTGGTACTCATAGCAGTCACGTTAGTCAAGCTTGTACAAGTTCCGTGTGTATACTGCGCGGTAACTTCTTCCAGTAATTTGTCAGTGTAAAGCTTACTTTTCTTTACTTTGCTTGTGGCCAAACTCTGCCTGGGCCCATAACCTGTAAAGCGTCGATGGAGCCGTGACTCCTCGTCTGTGGCATGGTGGAGTATAAATGAAACGAATGGTATTCTCTTCAGCCTTACGGCATATTTATTCATTAATAAGATAAGATAAGATACACTTTATTGTCCTTGAAAGGAAATTTGTCTTGGACTCCAATGCTGTCATATAAATCTGCTTTACAGTAATAACAGTACAGGTACAGACAATACATACATAGGCCCCAGGCCACATATAACATATACACAGTATACAAGAAACAGTGTGATGCACACATACACACACCCGCCCAAACCCTCCCTCGCCCACTGTATTATACCATGGGTCATGATCAATAGTACAATTGCACAGTTTGTTTGGTCCTGGGGGCATTTAGGATCTTAATTGAGGTGGGCACAAATGAATTCCTAAAACGGTTCAGCCTGCAAGTGGAGACTCTGAAGTGTCTACCTGATGGTAGAAGCTGGTATTATGTGTGCAGAATATATGTCTGGTCAGACAAGATTTTCTCAGCTTGTCTGAGCACAGACTGCTCATAGATGGACTGCATGGGGAGCTTCTCAGACCTCCCCATCACCTTCATAGCGGATTGAATCAGGCGCCCAATTTTTGATTTCAGCTGGACAGAAAGGTTACCGTACCAAGCAGACATCCCATACCTCAGAATACTCTCTAACACCGCCTGATAAAATAAGAACATAACTCTCTGGTTGACACCAAACACCCTGAGTCTACGCAGGAAGTACAGTCTTTGCTGGAGACGAGCGCATAGGTAATCAACGTGAACCTGCCAACTGAAACAGTTATCCAGATGGACACCAAGGTACCTATAAGAGTTGACTTGGTTGATTGTTCCCCCATGGATGCACAGTGGAGTATGGTCCCCTATGGCTTTAGGGTGCAGCACCATCTCCTCTGTCTTTTTGGTGTTTATGGTGAGGTGGTTCTCATCACACCACCGAACAAAGCTCTGTACCTCCGTAAAACCAGTGTGCTGGTGCTGCAGGAGGATGGCAGTGTCGTCTGAGAACTTAAAAATAAAGTTTTCTGAGTGGCTGCGGATGCAGTCATTTGTATACAGCGTAAAAAGCACTGGTGAACTGACACAGCCCTGGGGTGCACCTGTGCTGATGACTTTAGAGTCAGAGAAGGTGTTATTAACTCTGACATTCTGAGTTCTCTGAGTTAAAAATGAGTGGAACCATTTAATGATGGAGGGGCTTACACTCATCTGGTTCATTTTTTGAATTAATAGGTATGGTTGAAGTGAATTAAAAGCGGAACTAAAATCAATGAACAAAAGGCGCGCATAGGCCCCAGGGGCTTCAAGATGCTTAAGGACAAGATGGGTGATGCCAGTGATTGCATCATCGGTGCCCCTCCCTTGCCTGTAAGCAAATTGTTGTGGGTCTAATTTAGGCCCAATCTCTGCTTTTAGTTTTGTCACCATATATTTTTCAAAGCATTTCATGACAATTGGGGTTAATGCCACCGGTCTGTAATCATTATTTTCCATGGGGCAGGATTTTTTTGGTATGGTAATAATGGTAGACTTTTTCCAGATGGCAGGGACTTTATGTAAATCTATAGATGATTGAAAAATGGGTCACCAAGCTGGAGTTAGTTCTTCTATTAAGAAGAGTATATATGAAACACGACTGACTGCCGCTCAGTCATTCGAACAACAACGTGCACTTGATTTGGCGCACTCATATACTTCAAGCGTAGTGACATCATCACGTTACCGTGAAACATGTAAAGTGATGACAACAGGATAATACTATTATGGAGTAAGGGCGCAATCACATATAAACACTTAACACAAAGCATAAATAAAAAAAATCATCCACTTTTTGTTTCATATAGGCCTATCATTTCCAAAATCACACGTCTTGATAGCGTCTGTAAAAAAAATGAAAAAAATAGTCTCCAATCAAGACCATTTAGATAACACATCCATCCTAAACTGCAACAGATGCAACCACACCTTTCTCGATTAGTATTTTTCAAACAAACGGAGGAAAATGTAATGACCCGTTTGGTGAAGAAGCAATCACTTGACACACATGCTAGTTGTGTCGTTCCCTGGTCTGATAACAGTCAGTGAGAATCCTGCCCTTCATGTTGTAGTGCAATCAGCACACATCAATCAGAAAGCGAGAGGCACATCGTTTAAGATTGCGTTCACTAAACCCATAAATGAATAAAAAATGAGATGGAAAGCTATTTATCTCTAATTAGTATCGACATTGTGTGTGTGTGTGTGTGTGTGTGTGTGTGTGTGTGTGTGTGTGTGTGTGTGTGTGTGTGTGTGTGTGTGTGTGTGTGTGTGTGAGAGAGAGAGAGAGAGAAAGATTGCTGGCAGTCAGCAGGGAAATTATGTTTAGAATTGACGGAGTGTAATCACACTGCAAATGGATGCTATGATGCATTGCTTATTATACGACGTGAACGGTGCAACCATTTAATTTGACACGGCAGCCGTCGGAGAGAATGGTTTTCTAAGATGACGAACGCTCTCATCTCTAACACTGCAGTTCACCGTTTCACAAAAAGCACGTCAATATTGTCACAAATGAACCCGTTGACGAATCAAACACTCATTGTCAATTAACTATAACCAGTGTGGAAGACAAGCCAAACCGACTGATGTCAGTGTTTGGCAATAGAAAACATATGTAATTATCAAATCATCCAGGCTCCTATAATTTACACAGCTTTCTCAACAGGTTATGTAGTAATATGCTGATATGTGTGAAGGGAAGCAATTAGCTGATTCGAAATATTCCTACTGCTCCAAATAAATATTTGATTGGCTCATCATTATATTTAACCAGAGGGAGACGATTTACATGGAGGCGATGTTGAGAGGCATGAATGCTAAATAAAAGCAGCAATATCATTTACATGCCATTATAGAGAGTGACTGCCTTATGTCGCTCTAACGCTGATGTTGTTGTAATACTCTTCCTGACCAGAGGGGGGCGCAAGCGCTCCAGATTAAAGGTAAAGCATTGAGAACCCTAAACACTTTTGTTTCCGCTTTGCAGAAGTATAAACTAGGCCTACTGTAGTTTTTCACGTAAAATATTCGTATTTTAAATTGAAATACCCTCCCTCTGTATGTGTTTTAAATAATGGTCAGCTTTTTGGCAGCCAGTATTGTTGCTTAAAGAGGCTTTACATTGGTTTTACATTAAAAAGCCAACATTAATGTAAGTTAAAATAAGACAGCTTACAAATCACATGCACTGGTGATCCAAGTCCTGAAAATAAATCTGCCTAAAAGAGTGGTCCATTCACTAATCGTCTCTCAGTAATTATTTAGCAATTATCTACAGTGACATGCCCACGCGTTCACATTTTCACCTGAGCTGTCACTTCTGATCTGCCTCCCCTCTCAACGGACGGACTGCCCCCCCCACACCAAGCCCCCCCCCCCCACACACACACAGACACAGACACAGCTCTGTCAGCGGCTGTCAGACTGAACACTTTCATCGCAGATTTCCATTATTTATTTTTTTGGGCTCCTGCAATTCAGTGAATGTGTTTAAAACCAGTTCACTGTCATAGTGGTCGTACCTCGGCCCACGTTGGAAGATGACACACATCCGTTTTGTATCATTTTGTAATACAAAAATGGAAAATTCAGCATTTAAATGTGATTAGAGCAGTAAGTTAGTCGTGGTGGCAGTAGGCATCGGCAGTCAGACACACTGCCGTTATCAGTCCTTGGTGGTGGTAGCTCATGTTACTCTGCTGTTTATCCATCCATCATCCTTTCTATTACGCACCCAATCAGCTGTAATGTCTGGTTCCGACTCCCACAACGCACTGAGAAGTAACACGTTCACACACACATACAAATACAAATTCACACACACACACACACACACACACACACACACACACACACACACACACACACACACACACACACACACACGCAGACACCACATGTTCTAGAGGTTGACCCACTTCTGGGAATGGTTAACCTCGTAACCTTGCCTTGACCTTTGAGTGGCATCTTAAGATCAAGATCATCTTGTGAGAGAGAGAGAGAGAGAGAGAGAGAGAGAGATAGAGAGAGAGACCATGCTGCTATTGAGTTCTACCCCAGAGGGAGCCAACAGGAGATGTTGCAGTATGGGGTGAAAGCATTCCAATCACCCTTCGTCATCAAGGAAGTTCATCACTTCCCTGAGGTGATTTATGTGCGCTAGTTGATTTATATGCCAACTCTTTCTTTTCTCCTTCGTCTTTGGAGAATTCACGCTCCCAACATTTGTGATGGGGGAGGAAGTTTAAATTAATGTCTAAATTAGCATTTCTATTCAAATTTGCCTCTTTATTAACCAAACCTCAACGACAGTGACATTTAACTATCTGCATACGGGTTGAGTGTTGAGCATATGAATATTCAATCTATTCATAATCAGATTGAGTCTGTAAAGCTCATTATTTTGATTGCATGCCTGCAGGCATCTAACATTGATATGAGTTCCCCTAGCCTGCCTATGGTCCCACAGTAGCTAAATATTGCGTTAGGTGTAAAACAAGCAGTAGGTATCTTGCTCCGCCTTTGAAAAAATGAACGCTCAAACGCGCAGATTTGGGATCTGGCCCCATATGTCGTCATATGGGGCCCGGTTACCTCCCCTTTCTCTGCTTGGCCCGCCCAGAGAATTTGGCCTGCCAATGAGACAATGAGCTAGGACCGTGCGAGCGCCACATGTGTGTGTGAATACACACACTGTAATGCAAGTGTTCTTTGTTATTTGGATAACCATTGCTCTTGGTGTTATGGCTCATAACACGCAACACAATAACGCAAGCTTGCATAAAGCTCCCATTTGGTGAAAAGACTAGACTGCGATTCGTAGTGGGGGTTATCTCGGCCATGGTTAAGAAGGAATTGGGAACCGCGACATGGAGGAGAAAAGGATTGTTGCCCAGGATTGTCCACCGGAGCCCCGCTGCCCGCTGAACGCTGCCCGTTGCCCGGGGTTGTCTCCCGCCGGAGCCCCGCTGCCCGCTACCCGGCATGGTACCGTGGCCGCAAGCTGCTCAGAACCACACCCCCACCCTCTACCTTGACCCAACTCTAAAAACGGCACGTTTGTGGAGAGCTCATTGTGGGACTGGCTCGTAGTGGCTGTAACTCTGCACCAAGGCTGAATTTCTTGAACGTCTTCAAATACTGTATTAGGGGCCCACTAACACCTATATTAAAGCATCCATAAAATAGCATGGCATGGGACCTTTAACAGAGGAACGAGGAGACCTGAGTTGCAGCATACATATCGCCGCTAGATGGCAGTATGGCACCGTTCTGAAACAGGTGTTCGCCGGATCTCCAAACACTGCTTCTTTGTGTACATTCTCGAGCAACGTCTCCAGAAATAGCATCAGATGAATCCGACATGAAAGCATTACGTAACAAACATCTGTCTCCAATGTGTACCGTGGTTAGTGGCAGGGTCATAAGGCAAAGACGTACATGTTTAGATTCATTATTTCAGCGTAAGCTAACCATAATATACATCCATCCATTGATCCATAAAACATAAAAGTTATATTTTGAATGTGGTATCTATGAACACGGCACTCTTTATCTCTCTAAAGGCAGCTGCTGGATCGTTGACCTTTATTGAAGAGTTGCGGTGGCCCACTGCTGTTTTGGGGGAAATATCACAAGAGGCTGCTGCATAGCTGCTCTGTTGATGTGTCTTCACTGAGGTCTGTCTGCTGACTCCCCCCTCCCCAACCTCCCTCCGTGAACCGAGAGGTCTTCTCTTGCTGTCCTGTTTGCAATCAAAACCATCTTCCCGTTTTCATTTTTTTTATTTCAGATCTCTCTCTTGAGGCCATGTTGAACACATCCACTGGGGCCGATCAGAACAAAGATCTCTCTCTCTCTCTCTCTCTCTCTCTCTCTCTCTCTCTCTCTCTCTCTCTCTCTCTCTCTCTCTTTCTCTCTCAGATGCATCCCAGATTCTTCTTCCTCCCCAGACCTCAACACGTTTTTGTAAATGCCCCGCTCCTGGAGCCCAAGGGGTCGCTCGGTTATGAGTCCAGCGTGTTCACCACTTCCTCTCTCTCTCTCGATCTCTCTCTCTCTCTCTCTCTCACTCTATTTCTCTCATCACTTGCCCCCTCCCTCTCTTTCTCTCATCCCCCACCACCCTCTCTCTCCTGTCTGTTTACATTCAGGGAGATACTGTTATAAAGACCACTTGTAACTGGACATGAAACTGAAAGCCTGTGACATTTGAACAGCATATTTCTGTTTGCCTCGTCAGACAATACCTGTTGCATCATTAGTTTGTAGCGTTGTGAGAACATAAGGAGTAACTCATCATCTTAAGATCATCAGAACTTCCAATCATCCAAGGCCCAGAAACAGGCTTGGGATCAGTTCAGTGTTTAGAGACCAAAGTGTAATCTGACCAAACACTGCACATATACTTTCAAGTTGTATACCACAATCAATTTTTATGGACATGCTGGATTACTTATAGTCATTTTTGTGGTATTTAAGCGGTAAACAATATGTTTCCTTTTGTATCTGGCCATAGATGGTGATGGAACATTCTTTTTCCTTCTGAGAATATTAAACCAGATGTTGTTTCCACACTCAGCTGTATGGCTGAGCTGAAGGTCTTAGCATGTTGTACGCCTTCACATCTCAGCACGGGTGTCAATGCTTTATGTCCTGTACTCCAACCTTGTGGGGCATGCTACAACCATTCTGATGCCGTGTTGAAGCCATTCCTTGTGTTTATATCCATTTCCAGGCAATATGAACTTAGTACTTGGATTTATTTTAACTCATAAGAGAAAAATAACACTCTCTCAAACTCATGTGTCTGTGACTTGAAGATGCTATTTGTTGCTGTGTGGGTTTTTGTTCATATGTTCGATTGTGTGTGTGTGTGTGTGTGTGTGTGTGTGTGTGCGTTTGGGCAGTCAAACAGCCTTATTTTCAATTCCAAAGCTTACTACATTACCTCACATCCCCCCTGCTGTCTGCTAGTATTAACGTTAGGGTGCACTCATGTTTTAATTAAAAACGGCAGAATGGAGGCATATGGAATAGAGGTTGTTTTGGAAAGGTCTTAACTCTCGATGTCAGCTTGCAACGTTGTCATAAATAGAAGATGTCTGATTGAATAGATAAAGTATATACATGTACATACTAGTACTGGTTTAGTTACTTTCATTACATAACTTTTATTGTGTCCTTGAGTTTGATGACTCATGGAAAACTACAATTTACTAGTGATTCCTAAACACCACCCTTTACACCCTCAATCTTTGTCCAAGTGCCCTAATCTTGTTTATTTTTTCTGTTTGTGTCTGATTCAATCTCACAAGCGAATGACACGTTTTTATATAAATCAATTTTATAAAAAAAACAACAACATCACAATTGAAAACTACCAAACACTATCAAAAGTATTTCTGGGAAATATGAAGGGCTATCAGCTAGTCATAAATCCCAGTGACAGCCGCCCTTAACTCATGGAGAGTGCGGTGGCTAATGGCTCACCATCAAAACAAACCTCATGGCTCACGGGCCGATGGGCTGATGGGCTGGGTCTCTGCCTCGGGATCAGACGGCCTGTCAGCTGCTGGCCTCACTGCAGCCACCAGCACGCTTCTGGAATGTTCCCATGCAGATCCATCAGTCACATGGCCACATGCAACACACACAGACACAGACACACACACCCGCACACATGCACACACACACACACACACACGCATATACACACGCACACACACACTCATGTGTTTGGTCATTCACTCCACTCTATTTGAATTGTCGGACATCAGCGATGTTACCCTTGCATTTGGATGTTACCCTGATGCTGTGTTCTCCAGGCTCATGTGTTCATTGAGTGGGAGCTCTGATGGCTTCCAGGGGTTATTGCCATTCAGTTGAACTGTGGGACCTGGGAGTTGAAATGCTGCATTTCACTCCTGCTGAGACAAGTCATATTTGACTTGAGTTAATTATAATAGTCTGACTATGGCCAATCTAACAGATGCACAGATGCTATCTGTGCTACAATTTGATTGATTTACAGTTGAGTGATTTGGGGAGTTGGTTCAATGTGCAGAGAATTATCCTCATTCTTATGAGATGATTCGCTGAGCAGATCTACAGGTGGCACACGTTGATTATGCATTTCGTGTCTTTAAAAAGACTGAGGCAAATATTAGTGTGTTTGAGAAGTTGTTGTCCTCAATAAGTGGGGGTGGGGGCTGGTGTGTGTCGGGGTGCGGGGGGGGGGGCTGCTCATGAATATGTCCATTGAGATCGGTCCATCTGGCATGGCCTGAAAAGAGCAGGATCTGAGGACGCCTGGAGCCCCTGGTTACCGGATACCAGACCACAGAGCGATGCTTCGAGATGTTCTCATGAGCCATGCCACTAATGCTAAAGAGGGAGCGCAGAATGACCCAAGGTTTGTAGTTGTGATATAAAACAAACTTTTTGTATTATCATGGCTGCACCTTGGATAGAGCAGATAAAAGCATGCTCTGACTACATGCATCCGAAGCTCTTAGTTACTTTGTGCTTCTAAACCACCACAAACTAAAAGTTTAAACCGCTTTATTTAGTAATTCACAAACGCAAAGTAGAGTCGATGCAGAATCGAGATCAGAACATGATATTTGTACATTTTATATTTTGAATAAAGCTTTTGTTTTTGTAAATTTCATGGAACATCAACCACATAGAATGTAGAGAAAAGTTGGACACTCTTTTGCTCTAGTTAAGGTGCCAATGCAGAGAGAGAGAGAGAGACCTCTGACAAAGTGCAGCAGGTTAAAGTTGCCAATGCATTATGCATATGCTCAAGTTAAACTCGCACTTTAACTTGAGCATATGCATTGGCAACTTTTCTCCACGGCTGATCTGTTTAAAGTAAGACTGGGCCGTCCCACCGGGTGAGTTTCAGCGTGAGCCGTCCTCCTCCCCATCCCTAATCCTCCTCATCCGTGACGTCACGCCGCCGGTCGCTCCAGAGGGACGCTCCGCTCAGAGCGCCGCTCACACCGCGCATCCCCCGGACGCTGCATCACCCTGGTTACCGCCGAGCGCCCATCGGATCTCTAACCTCTGGAAACTTCGGGAAACTCCAAAAAATGGGTGAGTTTTTCTTTTACAAAAACACGTATTCTGGGTTTGGTTGTGTGCGTTAGCCCAAGTGGAAAAAAAAAACTTTTATCGTCGCAAACTCTTTAGCGACGGACGCGGACTTCTGATCGGCTGCTTACTGGCGGGTTTATTTGGGTTTCTTTACGGTCGGCATGTCGGGTTCAGACGCTTTCTACGACCGGTAGTCCTGTTCCTTACCCGGGTCCACCGTGCCTGACCCGGGTCCGGCGCTAGGAGTTGACTGGGGCACTTTGTGGAGGAGATTAGAGAGATAAGTCTATAAGGAGACTCACTTGGCGTCAGCTCTGCGCGCTAAACCCTGGTTCCACTGTAACGTTAACCTGCTGCACTTACAAAAAGGTCTCTCTATCACTCTCTCTCTCTCTCTCTCTGTCTCTGTCTCTGTCTCTGTCTCTTTCTCTCTATCACTCTCTGTCTCTCTATCACTCTGTCTCTGTCTGTCTCTGTCTGTCTCTCTCTCCCTGTGTGTGTGTGTCGCTCCCCCCCCCCCCCCCCCCCCTCTCTCTCTCTCTCTCTCTCTCTCTCTAGGAAAAACATTTACATATTATGTCAAAGCACAATAAGTAAAATGAAAACAACATAGCTTACAAGATCATGCTATTCATAATATTATTATCTATACTCTCTATCTCTCTCTCTCTCTCTCTCTCTCTCTATCTCTATTTCATCACTCCCCCTCTCTCTCTATCTCTCTTTCTCTCTCTCTCACTCTCTCTTTGATTAAAACCCGATATTGCTTAACGTTGTGTGATCAGATAGTTTGGGGTGTGTCCTCATCAATGATATGATCGTTAGATTGATTGCTTCAAAAAGGATGATAGGAATTGATTGAGTGTCCTGCGTTGTTTCTGGTGTGTCCACAAAGATTATCAAAAATAAGTGCCTTTATTTGCATTTTTGGCCTAATGCATGTATTTTGGTGACGTGAGGTTTTTGGCCTCAAGTAGATTATAGACTTACATTGAGATAACATAGTTTTAGACATTATATTTGAGATAGTTCTAATGCTGAGGTGTAAAGATTGTCCCAGTTCCCTGACTTGAGACCAAGTGTGGTTATGAGGAGTGAGATTGCTAAATGCCAGTGATATATTCTATCTTCTATCTTGGGTTGAGACAGTAAACATGCTAATATCCACCCAGATGTGTTTGTACTAAATAAAGAACATCAACTCATTCTCAAACGTTAATGTTTATATTTTTACAAAATCAAAATCTTGAAATTATTAAAGGTTCCCAAAGAAGATTTTAATAACTTTAGTTGTGTTCTGCGTTGAGTCTTGCTGATTGAGCCTGCAGGGTTTGGCTTACTTTGCATCATCTCTCGATGGAGAATGGTGTTCTTTGGGCCGAGGGAACCTGACAGTGTGAGAACGTGTGTCCGTGCTGGTTTATTCGCTCGCGAGGCCGCACAGAGCAGCCTTTGTGTTTTTAATTTGGAGGGGCTCCTTTGTGTAGCTTCAGTCTCCAAGTTCACTGAATCGCTGGTTCAAGAGCGATGGCCCCAAACTTAATCAGCCCCACATTCTGGGGCTCATTGATGATATTGGCCCTGCACCGCGATGCACTATTGTGCATTCATGGGCTTTTCATGTTAAAATTCCTGCCAGTGACAACCACCTTGTGTTTGAGAAGCCTACGTGATTAGTGTTGTTATGTTGCCACAGAAAACTGTCTCAAAAAATTATGCGATTTGTCGATAATCTTCTTTCGTTTGTTTGAAGTTTGTTTTCACAGTCATTTGTCATGAAGATAAAGTCATAGAAGTTTTTGCTGAACATGTTCTCAAAGTTTCTCGGCGTCATTCTGTGTTTTGTGTACTGCAGTCATAAGCGGTAATCAAAGTCGCCCTTTCTTTGGGAGAAAACAACAGCTATCATTAGGCTGTGTTCTGAAAACAGAAATCTCATTAAGTGGGAAAGTTGTGTGCTCGGGCCTGCTGAGACCCAACAAACAGCTCTCCAGGACTCAAGTTGTGTACACATGGAGCAAAACAAAACTAACCCTAGATGTCCCTAGATGGTTGCAATGCACAACCTGCCAGCTGCCCCGTTTGACTCTGTGGAGATGGAAGACTTCCACACCGGCTCCCTCACTGAGTCGGCTCTCTGTCCTGGGTGTAGGGCGTGGGTGGCGACATGGCCCCCAACCAGCGAATGCAGCAGGGTTTGTTTTCCACTTCCAGACAGACATCATGTTCTCCTCCATTCAATACACTGTAAACTTCTCAGCGACAGTCCTGGAACAATCCCCCCCACCCCCCCCCCTCGCCCACTCAGCTTCACAGGCCTCTACGAGCCTTCCCCTGATGCCCTCAGAGCACACTGTGTCCCTGTCCACTTAATATTCAGACGGAAGGCCACAGGTCAGAGTGCTCCACGAGGACCTAAGTGAGGCCGCGGTGCATGCGATGGTGAGGATAATGATGGTAGTAATCAGCGATGCAGTGATGGGGCAGCGATGACAGGGCGCCGAGAGGCAGCAGCCGGAGGGTTGTTCCATACAGAAACGGCACGCAGAGAGGACTCTAATGGGTAGACTTTGGCCTGGGTTAAGTTCCACTACAGTCTCTGAGAGCCTGTCAAATGTATCGGTTATTATGGTTTGAGATATGATTCAATGATAAGCTGGATGATAATGTAAGGCTAGCTTGTGACTGCAGCGGCCAATCAGATGCAGCCAACGGCGGAGTATGACTGTGAACGGTTCTTGTGTTCGTTATTAGTTCCAGGTGCTGCCATCTAAAAAAGGGTTTGTTTTTGTGTTTTGTGTTTGCTCATGGAAACATTTAGCCAGGCTGGTTTTGTGTTAAGCTGTTGTTGCTATGGCCCATTATGAACCTCCCGGTTCCCAGGAGAGGCTGATGGGAAGATGGAACATGGGTTTATTCATTGGAGCAGAAAGGGTTGGTGAAACAGGTAGAATGATGAATCACACAATGTTTAATTAAATTAGATTAAACATGACGTGTTCACCTTCTTAACAACGTGTTATCATGCATCAAGTAGGAGTTCAGTTCAGGTCGTTCCTCTTAATGGTCCGGAGAGGAGAATGTCAGACATGTTGTCTTCCTCCAGTAACAATAAGCGTGTTTCTTACACATTGGCCCCAGGCAATCGATCAGAGTCCCTGTGACGTGTCGCTCGTTTTAGTGAAACGGCTGCAGCCGATCCCGCCACACATTTCTACCATCGTTATTTCCCCTCACAAATCAGTGGTGATTGCTATCTGACAGACAGCCAGCGGTCCGGAGCCTCCTCGCCACCACCGGAGAAAGATGTGTGTTAGCGTGTTAGCGTGTGGCCGGCAGGGTGAAGCTTTTCCCCTTTCTGTAATCAACAGCCTGTCAGCCAACAGGCTGAGCAATAACAGACGGCCAGATAGGGTTTCCTCTGCTCTTTGTGGGGGGGGGTTGAAGGGGGGGGGGCAGGCTGAAGGTGATAAATTGGCAGGAGCCATGTGTGGGGGCCCCGGGGAGGTACGTGAAGACACACACAAGACACACTGAGGAGCGCATGACACTTGGCTACGTCGTTTTGCATTCCGCCTCGGGATCGAACCTAACGACAGACACACGGAAACATTCCCATTGTGTGCCAGCGTTTAGATTGCTGGCCTGGTGTTTTTTGTTTACTCCCCAAACCCCCTGGGTAATGAGGTAGGGGCTGTCATAACGAAGGGGCCGCAGGCTCCTCTCCATCTGGCCCTCTCTGACCCTCCAACCCAGGCTGTAACGAGCTGGCCGAGGGCCCTGCTCTGGGGGGCCCCTGCTCTCTGAGGAGGAGTGGATCAGTACGGCTCCTGAGCGGGACCACTTGAACCTGACTGGCCTGTCAACACCACTTCCTCCAGACTCCTCGTTCTCCTGTCTCCCTGCTCCTCCAGTCTGTTAATCCCATTTGTCTCTCGTCCCTCCTCTCCGGTCCCACGGCTTCTTTACAGACGGACCCTCCACCTGAAACGTTCCCTCTGTACAGTTGAAGTCCTGCCCGGGCCCACCGGCCGGCCGGGCGCCCATGTTAATTTGTTGACCTTAATAAGTCCAGTGACAAACAAAGGGCGCCTTTGTGTTCATCACATGAAACGGTCGGAATAAAAGTCTTTGTGCGCAGGGGAGGAAGCCTGCTCCAGCATCAGTTTTACTGCGGGTCCATTAACTATTCCACGAAGGAAGGAAGTTGCCTTGTGTGTGTGTGTGTGTGTGTGTGTGTCACACTCTGGTCAGAGACAGGCCGTAACTCCACAGGGGCTCTGTTTGGCCCCCAGGGGCCGACCTTGTCACAGAGATGACACGCGGCCACATGGTTGGAGGCTGCAGGATATTAAAATACCCAAATATGCCCCCTAATATGCAGATGATTAGAGCTCTCTTTGAAAGGCAGGCAGATGAATGTTGTTGTGGTAACACATGCTGAGGATAAAAGCAACTCTTTGTTGAGCCTGAAACAAACAGAAAGAGTGTTTTTAGATTGTAGGAGTAGTTCACACACATTGGACCGTCTGTATGTTTGGTTTAATTACAAATGACAAACAAATCCAAATAAAACATTTCAAATGTGAATGTAAAAGTGTTTACAATTCACATCAGTGAATCCAGTAGGTTGGTGTTTGTGTGGCCGTTTACGGGGCAGATTGTTGATTTGTTGGGTGGAACAAAAGTGTGTAGCGGTGCACTGTTTTCTTTACAGCAGACTATTCCAGAAGGGCAGGGTGAAATAATGGGTTTGAAATGCAAGCAGAGAGGATCGGCTGTCGATTGGCACTCACCCACTCACTGGACACACACTCACCCACTCACTAAACAAACACTCACTGTTGCATCATTAGGCACCTTCAATATCCAATCACAACATGCCCTACTGCTTTTGCAGTCCCCATCATGACCAATTAAAAGACAATACTGGCCAAATTTACACAATCTGAACCGCAACATCCTTCATTGATCAGGCTCTGAACAAACCTAATCAATCCCCCTCACCTGCCGATAGGATCGGCTCCATATTGATGCGTTTGGAGAGCGATTACCAGCATCAGATGTGCATGTGTGAGTTTGTTTTGGAGGTCAAATGTGCCTCAGTGGCCTGGCCCCATATGGCTCCATACTAGTGGGTGTCTGGCACCCCCCCCCCACCCCCTGGGGTGATAGCCAGGCCACGCCCTCTCTAGTCCGGGATGTGGGTTAGCGGATTAAAGCAGACAGCGAGAGAGAGTAGGAAGAGGAACCGACGTTGGACAGATGAAGGACAGATGGCACCTGAGAAATCCCTTCTGGAGACAGACCCAGCAGGAGGCATAGGTTTGTCTCCACAATGCATTGCAGTCATTGTACTGTGCTGTCCTTCTTAAAGACAGGGTAGGCCATTTAGACGAACCGGCCAGAGTGAGCTAGATTTTGAAAGTCTCCCTCCAAAGCCACGCCCCCAAAACATGTGACTAGCTCGCTAGCTTTAGCAACAGGTCCGCCTAGCCCTGTGGGCTCATTACCTCCGGTAATGAGCAATGAGTGTATGGGCAGAGTGCACAAAGGTAGGCGGGTAGCTAGGTAGGTACTAGGTTGGTAGACAGACAGGTAGGTAGACAGACAGGTAGGCCATCCATCAGTTTAATTTGGGCCGAATGGAATGATTTGACAGGTTTAGTACAGGCCTACAACAGCCACAGAGAGCGGATTATTTTAGCCAGAGCATTTGATTTAATGATAATTGCAGTCTATTTACCATTTACCATCCGTTCTGCCAGATGCCACTAAATATACACCCTGCACCTTTAAGTGAATTATTCATGCTCGTTAGGTCACATGACGTATGACTCAAACTTTCTCATGATGCACGATTACAATGTTTTGGACACAAAGACCTTGTATTGCCTGACCAAAAACATGTGACAAGAGGAAGGACTTTACAAGCAGTTAGTGGAGCAGTTCATTACTTTCAAGAGAAGATGCATCAGAACTATATATACAGTATATAAATATATATATATATAAACTATAAAACCTTGGGCTCTGTGTAATCCCTTTTAAGGTTGCATGGGAGGAGCGGCGCTGTCCTCCCAGAATGCCTTGCGGCTCTCTATTGAGCGGTGGGAGTGGTGGCGGAGGACTATTTAAAAGGAGAGCGCGTAGGATTGAGCTGTTGGAGGCTTGCCCACCGAGCGTTATTCAGGCCTTCACAGATAGCTCTTTGTGCCGGCCTCTTTCTGCACAGCTGCTAAACAACCATAAGACAAAGCATGCTGGCTCACCCCGCCCCCCCCCCCTCTCCACGACACACCAATGAGAAGTGTTCACCATATGAAGAGCGCTGTGAAGAAAGACTCCTGCATTTGCATGCAGCTTGAGGTGGACGGAGCCTGGGAGACTTGAGATGCAGAGCTGAGGTTCACCCTGCGGCAGACCTTTCCCACTGCTTTCACAGTCAGAGGCACAACCCAGCCCTCTGTGTGTGTGTGTGTGTGTGTGTGTGTGTGTGTGTGTGTGTATGTGTGTGTCTGTGTGTTGGAGGGCTGTTTGAGTGTGTTTGTGTGTGTGTGTGTGTGTGTGTGTGTGTGTGTTGGAGGGTGGTAGGAGTGTGTGTGTGTGTGTCTGTGTGTGTGTGTGTGTGTGTGTGTCTGTGTGTGTGTGTGTGCGTGCTCCACTCCAAACCAGTTATCTTTAGTCATCGACCATTCCTGAAGTTCCCTTCGGGGATTACTAAAACGTTATCTAATCTTTTAATTCAGCATGATGCATTCATGGCTGAGGAGGAGCAGTTGTTTACAACTGATAGTAACCATGCATCACCATCATAACACCATTAATAACCCATGTAGCGTAGGAGATAACCACCATGTGGTACGTTCCTAAACAGAAAGTCCAATCATCTTGTGTTTGCAATGTACACAATGGTGTCACGCTCAGCATTCCTGGAGGCAGTGGTGCCTATAGCAGCTATCTCAGGAGCTGCATGATAAGCCCCACTCTGCGACTGTCTCTGAAGTGGTCAACACACGATGATGATGATGACACACGACAAGTCAGTGTCACGCGGGTCAAAGTTGAAAGAGTTTGATCTTTGAGCGCAGCGTCTAGTCGGAGGGTACTCAGCGTTCAGCTCCGTACAAACACTCTGGCAGCGCTGAACATCCACAACCATGAAGGCCCGTCACGCGTTGACCGCGCTCAGCACTGCAGAGCGAGTAGGGATTCACACGTGGCCCGGTGTGGATCAGTCATCACCGTGTTAGCCACAGTGTCCGAGCATCCCGGACATCCCACCGCCCGGTGTTAGGGGCTCCGGGTGGAGTGAGGGCCCCTGCCTTGGGCCTTCCTGCGGGCGTTCCTCCTGGGAATGGCCTGAAAGCCATGGAGAAGTCCAACAATGTGGGATGACTGGATCCGGACAGCTGCAGGACACCCAGGGGCTCAGGGTGCGAGTCCGGACACAGGAAACTTAGGGTTTTGGGGGTTTTACTCTGAGACGGCCTGGTGGGGAATTCAGAGAAGTGTTCGAGTGGAACGCCAGGCAATTTCTGTGGTCGGACAAGGCGTGGCTGACGATGATAGGTTGCGTTCGAAAGTGCCTGTGTATTTTATCGTAAAGTTTTAACAACAGCACAGAGTATGGGGGTCTTATTTATTATGGGTCAGTGAGTCCTTGTTGAGGCTGTTATGTCACTGTAGATTCAGCACTCAGGAAACAAATGGTGAAAACATCAGATGTGTGTGGGTGTGTGGGTGTGTAGATGTGTGCGTGTGAGTGTGTGGGAGTGTGCAGAGGAGGGGAGGGGGGGGGGGGGAGGGGGGTTTTACTCCAAACGCACTGAATCAGGAGAAAGAGAATACCAACCTCGCAGCACATTCAGCCGGGCGGAAATCCCAGATGTTTGCGTCTGAAAAACAGCTTGAGTGCACAGAAAGCCAGGCGGTGAAGCCGTTAGCGAGCGCAGACAGGAGTATCGTATACACACCGCCTAAGTCCCCCTAGATCTTTGACCTCTCCATGCCATGAGAACCCCAGCGCTGAGGCCATAGAGCCACCCTGGCTCTTCAGGGGAGGGAGGAAGGGGAACATCTGGGCTCTAACGTGGGCAGGCGGGCTGTCTTCTTCTTCACTCCC
Organism: Micromesistius poutassou; assembly: GCF_964030765.1. NCBI lineage: Eukaryota > Metazoa > Chordata > Actinopteri > Gadiformes > Gadidae > Micromesistius > Micromesistius poutassou. Next base: position 9,194,417 of record NC_140284.1, on the reverse strand, counting down.
TGGGCCAGAGGCATGTCCCGGTACAAATGACTTTGTGGAAGAACACTTGGAACGGGGAGGCTGAGTAATGAGATACACATGAAGTGATTCACTCTTTCCTTTCTCAGGGCCTTGCTTCACGCTGCTCGGAGAAGAGAGAGAGAGGGGGGGGAGAGGGTTAGGGAGAGGGGGGAGAGAGAGAGGGAGAGGCAGGGAGTTTACTGTTGTGTGAAGGGGGCAGAGGGACATCACAGTCTCTATTGTCTGTATTGTTCTAAGGCGGTAACGCAGTGGAGTGTCCTGCTCTCTCTCACAGGGGACACTCAATAGAGAGTAAAACAGATTACTAATGGGAGATTCATTTGCCATTTTTACTAACTGTGATTCCTTTACAGAGCACTTAAAGTTCCACTGACAGGGCCCTGCCCTGTCAGTGGAACTTTAAGTACTCTGTGAAGGAATAACGCATGCAGGAGACGGCTCAGAACTCAGCTCAGGACTCCCACATTCACTGAGTGGAAGAGAGGAAGGACAGGTTTCCACTCTGGAAAAATGAAAGTGTAATATCTTTGTACGACACTGTGTACGACTTGTGAGGTGTGCGTGCGTGTGTGTGTGTGTGTGTGTGTGAGGAGCGTTGGGACAAAGCGGGGGGGCTGAATCCGTGTGTCCTTCCGGGATCCCGCCCCCAGGGTGCGTGGGATTAGGGGGGACTTTGGAACTCTGTTGTCGTGGTGACCACGGTGAATGCCTGGATGCACGGTGGGGCTCTGAAGGAAGGCCTGTTGAGTTAGACCCCACCCTACACACACACACACACACACACACACACACACACACACACACACACACACATATGCACACACTCACACACACACACACACACACACACACACACACACACACACACACACACACACACACACACACCCCCACACACACACACACACGCCCAGCCCTCCAGGAGGTGGGTGTAGGGTAAACTCCGGGGTCAGGGGTGGGAGGTAGGCTGGCCAGGCGGGGGTCCGGGGACAATGGGGGGCTGTGGGGGGGGGGGGCGTGGAGAAGGAGACCCCAGCAGCTTGGAGAAGGTGGTCTGAGAGGGAGGGGGGGGGGGGGGGGCATGGGAAGCCCTTCAAGATTAGCCTGAGAGTGGTGTCTGCTCCCTCCACGTCTGAGCTTCATTATGTCCCCTATTGTCTGTGTGTGTGTGTGAGAAAGCCCGTGTGAGTGAGTGAGTGAGTGAGGGTGTGTGTGTGTGTGTGTGTGTGTGTGTGTGTGCCCCTGTGTGTGTGTTAGTGTGTGTGTGTGAGTGTTTGTGCGCCCCTGTTCGTGTGCTTGTTTGTGCGCCTCTGTGTGTGTGTGTGTGTGTGTGTGTGTGTTTGTGTGTGTGTGTGTGTGTGCGCCCCTGTGTGTGTGTGTGTGTGCGTGTGTGTTTGTGTTCACATGGCGCTGACCTTTGTTACACATTTTTATTCAGGGGCCCAGCAGCTGGAGCGTGAGAACTTTGGGGCCGCAGGGCTCCTAGTCACCCCCAGACCCCATGGCCACCGTGGGCCGCGGTGCGTAAGAAAGGACCCCTGGGTGCTGCTGGGTGCTCAGGGGCCCATTGTCCGCCCGTAAGCCACTGGTGCCGCTGAGTCTTTGGATTCACTTTCACGGTCGTTCTGGAGTTATGAAACATGAGGACTCTCTAATGACATGATCATCTATCAGACCAGATCACACAGGCTGTACACAGTGGGTCTGCTCATGTTAATTGCTGGTTAATTGCCCGTTTAATGGTTCAGGCTTTTGTGAAACGGTGCATTTTACTGCCGTCACTTAAATTGCCCTGCATGGATGGCCGAGTCAACGAGCCGTGCAGGGAGTGATGTAAAAAGATACTCACGGTGGTGGAAGTCACTGTGTTTAAGGGATGAACTCCTCAAAGGCCGTCGACCTGCCATCGGATCGATCTCATCGGGCTCCGTGTCACGGTGACTTATGGGCCAGCGATGTGGCGCCACCGGTAGTAGGTTAACATATTCACCAGGGCTCCCCTCAGGACATCCGGCTTGGCCGCACTGTTTACGGTGAACCGGTCTGACTCTGGGTACACAGGGTGTGGAGGTAGATGATGTTTATTACTAAATACAGCCTGGAAGAAGAAGCAGATCCTTTATTTGTTCATTGCACAAGTACAAGAGTACATCTCACCCATAGCTAGCAGCACTAGGAGCTTTTAACCATCACTAGCAGCACTAGGAGCATTTAACCATCACTAGCTGTACTGGGAGCATTTAACTGGGAGCAGTGGGCAGCCACACTGCAGCGCCTGGGGACCAACTCCAGGTCTACTTCCCAGTGCCTAGGTCAAGGGCTCTGGCAGGAGTATTAAACCAACATGGAAGTCTTTTGGTGTGGGATGAAACCAGTGCACCCAGAGGAAAAACGTGTGAACAAGGAGAGAACATACCAACTCCACACAGAAAGCCCCCCGACCCCCCGGGGTTTGAACCCAGGACCTTGTTGCACCGCTCCACCCTAGAGATCTTCAGTCTTGTGAGAGTTTCAATAAGCCATGTGACCTGGCCGACAAGACGGGACCAGAGGGCCTGTCCGTAGTCGTGATCAGATGGTCAGGGCCATCGGACTCTAGTTTTGTTTAAGTTTATTACCTTGTTACTCTCAGGAGGGTTGTGCTCAAGGTGAAAGCGTTATCAGGAAGATCTGAGCCGATTACTGAATCCTGGTGTTGCAGCAGAATGAGGCCTCCTCTCCTTCCTCTGTAATAATTAGCATTGTACAAGTATCTGAAGCTATTGCATACGATCGACTTCTCAGGATGTCATCGGAAGTGGAGATGGAGCCATAGCTCTAGGCTGCTCTACTGCTTATTCGGGCTTAGTTAGTGTGGCGCACCACAGAGACACCATCCACCATCCACCCCCGAGCAATCATTAAGACACACACATGTTCTTACACCCTGAGCAAACAGCACATAATTGCCAAGCGGTACTCAGACCACCCGATGCTAACCAATAAAAGACGTTTGTAGTGTAAGAGAGTAAACAAAGTCTTCTCTCCCTGCTGTGACACTGTCTTACCCATCCTCTCCCCAACCAAGACAATCTCAGCATTACTTTGCTTTCCTGGAGCAAATATGCTGAGATATGTTGTGTGCTTATTGCTTCGAAATTTGGTTACAAATTGGGTTTACTGCTTAGGCAGGGTTTCTCGGGGTTACAGTATTTCCGCAGTTTCCCAGGGTACACAGATGGAATTCTGGGTAATACGAACCATCTGTGTGTCTCTCTGTAAACCAATGAGGCTAAGACCACTGTTGCCCATGGAGACGCCAAAGAGAACTGAGCTGTGAAGTTGGTTTTCGGAGTCTAAACTCAAGTTGGTTTTTGGAGTCAAATCTCTAAAAGCCAATGAGTCACGATGCCCCTGACTCCTGCGATTCTGCCAGACCTAACACAAGAGAAACACAAACATGCAATTAGAAAAGTGCTGAGTTGGATTTATGCGGGCATTACTAGCGATTCCACCAGAGAATAGACATTCCCTTCAGAGATTAAGTCCATTACAACGGATGGCAGTCCTAGGCCAAACCATAATATTTACATCTTCGGAAAAGGGGAAGCTGGTTACTGTGATCCATGACCTTGCATTGGGGTGTTTCATTGCATTGAGGTCCCATTTGGTTGCTAGAAGGACAGATTGTTTTGTTAGTCGAGACAAACCGCGGTCCTGCGGTTCAAACATTGTTGGGAGTTTCGAGTCGTAGATCGGCAGCCGAGAGCTGAGCTTGGCCAGGAGACAGACCCTGTCTCCTAGCCTTAACAGTGGCCTGTGATCGACGTGGAACCAAGGACTTCTGTACTGAGGCCTGTGGTCACCGTTGGATCTCTGCAGCAGTACTGAGAAGCTAAGGCCCTGAACAGCAAACTAATCCAGTGAGCCACTGGTGAAGCATAATGCCACGCACCAAGAATGTTTACGCTAGAAGAGCCCGTTTGGTTCATCCTTACCTCAGACAGGGTCGTAAAGAGACAAGAGCGAGAGAGGGAAGTAAAGGTTCTGCTTGTGTTCACCACCATATGCTAGGGATGTATATGGGAGGTATTGGCCTCTGACATGTTTCAGAAAGTGCAGTTTGCCCATGGTGGTTTATTATTTTTTTATTCTCCTGTCTTGCCGTGATGGATGAGGTTATTTGTATTGTTTTTTTTTGTTTTTTTTGCACTGTAGACAGAAGCTTTAGGGCAATAATAGTCCGGTAAATCATTATATAGCAGTGGAACAAAAGCATCTAGGGTGAGTTGGAGCACAAATTAGGACTAGTTTCTTTCGATCTGTGGTTCAGATTCATATTGTAAATTGATCAATACTATTGCTCACAAATCAATTGTTTAGATGCACTATGGCAAAGTGCAAAATGTAGACCATGCATTGACCTCCGAGTTGGAGTGCATGTGGAACTAGGTCACCAGTTTCAGGAAGAGTTTCTAAACTCCACAGGACAGTTTGAGTCAATAACAGCATTTATTCCACATTGCTGGATTCTCTGTTGTCCTAGCTTGATAACTCTTGTGTACTCTTTCAAATACATAATTAAGATTAAAGAAAGACAGGTTTGGACTGTGTTTACCTAGTTCTTACTTAGTTAGTGTTTACACACGTAGTTTACTTAGTGTGTACTTAGTTAGATATGTTCCCTAATCTCCATGCACATTCTCAGACAGATGCACATTCTGTTTCTCTCTCTCTCTCCTTCTCTCTCTCTCTCTCTCTCTCTCTCTCTCTCTCTCTCTCTCTCTCTCTCCCTCCCTCATTAACGAGCCAGACTCGATCATCCTCTTAATCAGCCATTGGTGCTGTGAAGGGATCTTGCTTGTCTCAGGTGGCTGAGGACCTAGAAGGGGACTGGCATAGAGAATACAGGCCGTATGAGGACCTAGAAGGGGACAGGCATAGAGAACACAGGCTGTATGAGGACCTAGAAGGGGACAGGCATAGAGAACACAGGCTGTATGAGGACCTAGAAGGGGACAGGCATAGAGAACACAGGCTGTATAAGGACCTAGAAGGGGACAGGCATAGAGAACACAGGCTGTATGAGGACCTAGAAGGGGACAGGCATAGAAAACACAGGCCTTATGAGGACCTAGAAGGGGACAGGCATAGAGAACACAGGCTGTATGAGGACCTAGAAGGGGACAGGCATAGAGAACACAGGCTGTATGAGGACCTAGAAGGGGACAGGCATAGAGAACACAGGCTGTATGAGGACCTAGAAGGGGACAGGCATAGAGAACACAGGCTGTATAAGGACCAGTGTTGGGAAGGATACTTAAAAAATGCTAAAAATGCTAAAAAAAAATGATACTAATAAAATGTATCCAGTTACAGAATACAGAATACATGCCCAAAAATGTAATGTAACGTATTCCGTTACCTCACTCAGTCTGAGTTTGTATTCTGAATACTTGGATTACTTCCACATTGAATTGCATTTTATAAGTGTAGGAATGCGGCATCAAATCCTGCTTACTAAACAAGCCTATTCTGGTATGTTCTTCTGTTTGAACTGGCTGAATGTGTTAGGCCCAAGTCTCCCTGAAAATGCACTAGATTATATAATTTGTTGTAGAAGAACAAATACTATAAGGGTAAAGATATGACCAAGAAACGAATTGAGAGAGAGAGAGAGAGAGAGAGAGAGAGAGAGACAGAGACAGAGACAGAGACAGAGACAGAGAGTATTGGGCGTATTCACACCAGTAAAGTCCTTAGTTCGCTCTCTTTGGTCCGGACCAAAATACAATGTTTATTTTTTGGTTTGGTGCGGTTCCTTTTGACATTGCAATTTTCGCAACAGTCCCAGAATTTGACAACAAACCCACATGTGTGCAAAGATCGTTAAATCATTGGACAAAAAGGTCTGGGGCGTGGTAAAGCATTTAATAAAAAAAAGGGGGGAAAGCGTGAAAGTAAACAATCCTTCTCCCTCATCCTGGTGCTGAGGGTTAGGGAGGGGTGTTAAATGCATCGGCATTTTTATGTGTGTTTTCCAGCATACGTTTTATGTGGGCGTCTGCCCATATCCAATAGACATTCCGTCTCCTCTTTGCTCCATGTT